>NC_080798.1:26860684-27516934 GCF_028018385.1 Neofelis nebulosa | reverse complement strand
AAGGATGTTAAATAACAATAAACGTCAGAGAGAAAGACTGTAGCATTGAAAAGGAATAAGAAATGTAATTTAGATAGGGTGGCCTAGGAAGGCCTCATGGGAAGGAGAATTTTGAGCATATCCAGGTATCAATAACCCACACTGTGAAAATGCCCCTGCCATGCCCCTTCCCAAACTGTCATTCTGATAAACTAAAAATAATGACCAGGATGTGCATGTGACTAGTACTAAGAATAATCAGGGAAAGGGTGAACAGAAAAGAAGGACAGCATGGTAGGAGTGCTGGATGAAGAGATGATCCTGAAAGGTGGAAAATACTTATTCATTCAATTGTTTGCCATAATAGGTATCATTCATATATATATGTATACACACACACACACACACACACATATATATATATGATATTTTAAATGTTTAATTATAACTAAGCCCTATTCTGTGTCAGATCCTTTCCATGGTGCTGAAGTCCTCAAACCTATAGAGTACCTACTGTCAAGGAGTTTATGATCTAGTTGAGGAGAGAGATCCAGATAAATATTAGTAATAGCAAGCACTTGTATAAGGTGCACTGCCTGTCAAGCCCTATTCTAAGGCTTTATGTATATTACATCACTTAAATCTTACAACAACCTTATGAGATAGGAATGACTATTATTTCTATTTTGCAATGAGGCAACCAGGAAAGAACGAGGTTAATTATTTGTCTCAAGTCACACACCCAGAAAGTAACAAAGGCAGGAATCTGAGCTCAGCAAACTTGTTAAAAAGTCTTTGCTCTTAATTACTACACTGCACGTCTATAAACAAATAAAATGTATGATTATAATACAGAATGATAAGTGGTACAGAAAAACTTGTACTTTATTACATCACTGATATGGAAAGAGATGGAAATAATCAGATTGTAATAAAGGGTTAAGGATTCAGGTATGGGAAGAAGAAATTCTCTTGTGCTCACTTTTCTGGGACTGGGGCATACATACCTAGCTTGCCTAGGAAGAAAGAAGTCTGGATGTTGAAGGCTGGCAGAGAGCAGAAGAAAGAAGCAGGAGGGTCCTTGTTCACACACCAACTCTGTCACCCTGTGGGAACTTGAAGTGTGTCAAGGAGGAGCTGTTAACAGTGTTTGTTTCTGGTAAACACCTTTGTTGCTCGAATTGACTATTTTTAAACTTTTCAAGCTGAGCTAACTTCAGGTGTGACATTTCAAAGCAGTTGCCCAGCTTTCTATTAGGTGAATGAGTGGGGAGGAGGATGGAGAAGGAGAACTGGAGAGAATTTATTAGACTTCAGGATATGGTAAGCTAGAATTTAGGAGTGGCACTTTAGCCATCTGGTATTCATCTGCCAAGACTGGTGTGGCAGAAAGTAAGAAAGAGGTGGTTATAGTGGAATGGAACATCCTTTGTATATCTTCTTTCCTCAGTTTAACAAACATTTATCATGACTACTGGCTCTTTTCTCAGATTTGTGCTGGGTCCCTACCCCCTGCCCAAGATGCACCATATATATCAGTAATAGTAATTTCTGATATATATTCATTTCCTGTACATCTTGTTTTCCTGGTCAGTTTTGAGTCTCAAAGCTAACTTTTTAAGACTGTAGTTAGGTTGTCAAAAGGAAACATATTTTCTAAGTTCATAGAGCTGCCCCATTTATAAATCAATAGGCAGGCCTAGCTACCTTAGACTCTAGAGCTTCATTACTGACCATGTTAGAAAAAATTCAGGAGCTGGTATAAAGAGAGTGTCCATTAGGAAAGAAGGAAAGAGACCTTCCTGTGAGAGAAGATAGAGGAAGGGAAGCAAGAAGTCAGCAGTGGAGGTTCTAGATGACCCCTGTGGGAGAGGTTGTGGAGACCTAGGCAAATACCCCCATAAGTTTGGATAACTTCCACTTCAGGAAAACTTGCTTTTTATTTCTTGGGATTTAGTCTGGAAAATATTACAAGCCTCTAAGAAAAAATTTTCATGTTCAGCATGGACCTGGGACAACTTGGTTCCACATAGTTTGTAGCTTGGACTAACGGGGAATTATGTAAGAAGGGAAGATGGCTATCATTAGCATTTCTCAAGCATTCCTGCCTCTAGTGTCATGGAAGAAGTGCAAAGGTTTGATAGACTTTCAAAGGAGATTGAGGCTGTTAGTTGAGTTGCATTGCAGGCCCCCTAGATCTTGACTGGGGCTGTGTCACTTGGGACCAAAGAAGGTTTGGTTATTCAGGGCACTATACATTTTACCGCCATGACTTCAATGGCCACCTCTAAAATAAGCAGGCCAAAAGGCATATGAAAATATGCTCAACGTCATTCCTCATCAGGGAAATACAAATCAAAACCACACTGAGATACCACTTCATGCATTCAGAGTGGCTAAAATGAACAAATCAGGAAACTATAGACGCTGGAGAGGATGTGGAGAAACGGGACCCCTCTTGCACTGTTGGTGGGAATGCAAACTGGTGCAGCCACTCTGGAAAACAGTGTGGAGTTTCCTCAAAAAATTAAAAATAGATCTACCCTATGACCCAGCAATAGCACTGCTAGGAATTTGCCCAAGGGATACAGGAGTGCTGATGCATAGGGGCACTTGTACGCCAATGTTCATAACAGCACTTTCAACAATAGCCAAATTATGGAAAAAGCCTAAATGTCCATCAACTTACAAATGGATAAAGAAGATGTGGTTTGTATATACAATGGAATACTACTTGTCAATAAGAAATAATGAAATCTGGCCATTTGTAGCAACACGGATGGAACTGGAGAGTGTTATGCTTAGTGAAATAAGTCAGGCAGAGAAAGATATATACCATATGTTTTCACTCATATGTGGATCCCGAGAAACTTAACAGAAGACAGGAGGGAGAGGAAGGAGGAAAAAGAAAGTTACAGAGAGGAAAGGAGGCAAACAATAAGAGACTCTTGAATACTGAGAACAAACTGAGGGTTGATGGGGGGTGGGGGAGAAGGGAAGGTGGGTGATGGGCACTGAGGAGGGCACCTGTTGGGATGAGCACTGGGTGTTGTATGGAAACCAATTTGACAATAAATTATATATAAAAGAAAAAAAAACAAAATGAGCAGTCCAGAACCTCCTCCCCACCATTCTCCCAAAAGCATTGGGTCCTGAAGCTCCTGCTTCAGCATCACTAGGCTACCACCCCAAAACCCCCTTGAACTCAGCATTATCTTTGAAATACAAGAGCCAGAGAAGGTGAAGTGAAGATAGTCCTGATTAAATATTGAAATCCCTACAAGTTTACCTTAGAATGTCAGTAGGCCTTTGATACTGATATATCCATTGGAAAATTTAAATTCCTCATTCCCCAACACCATTCAGCAGGATGGGATTTACAAGAAACTTCACTCAGTTCCAAAATATAAAGAATGCTCCATTTTTGCATATTTGAGTGTGGCCTCTGAATTGTTGACCTCACAGTTTAGTCCAAGTGAGGGGATGAGACATGAAACAAAAAGCAAGGCAGACAAGGAGTTGTAGGTACCAAGTGAGTGGGGGAGACAACAAGCATGTTGAAGTTCTCGGGGGAGTGATCCAATGGAAAGTTCCTGTGAACAGGAGGAAGGTGCCTTGCAGCAGGAGGACCTGAGCTGCCTCATGAATGCAGGGTGGGATTGTGGTCAAATCACATCCTACCTTGGGGACTCAGGACTGGAAGTTGTGCCACTTCTATCTTCCCTGGGTGGCCCATTGGTTCTTGTGAGATTCAAGTGATATTGTGAAATCCAAAAAGCCATGAAATGAAGATAGTTCCAAAAATTAAAAAGAGATTCAGATGTGCTCTCTAAGTGGCTGGCATGCCTCCTGAGGACTTTTCCCCTTTCACATAACCAGGAGATGACCCTCAATGGTAGGTCCCTGTGCTTGGCACAGAATAGAGATCAAAGCACGAGTTGTTCCACTGCTCCCTTCTGAAATCTGAGGGCAGAGAAGCTTCTTCCTGCTTGAGGCTGATAAACACTTGACAAGCACATGGTGCTCTTGGAGGAGAAGAAGGTGGAGGGGGTTGGAGGGTGGGAGTAGAATGAGAAGGCAGCTAGACAGGGAAAGTCCAAAGCCTGTGAAGAGCCTTTACTCACCCTACCGTGTGCAGGCTGTGAAGAAGGCAGGCTTTCACTGTTCTATTTCAGAGGCCTCTGGGGTCATGTCTTGAGGAACAGGGCCCTTACTTACGACAGCCTTCTTTATGAAGCGTTCACACTCTTGTCTCATGTGATCCTCCCAGCAACCCTAAGAGACAAACTAAGTAAAACCCATCATTCCCCAAAACACCAGAGAAGCAAAATAGAATGAGGTTTTCCTTAATGATCCTTTCTACTCATCTTTTAAATCATAAAAATGTCAAAATTAGAGAAGAATACAGAGTATTTTGCTTAACATATGCACAGTCACCCCCAGAATGAGTGAATTTTGATATTTTGTCATACATGCTTTAGCTTAAAAATTCATTAAAGGCACAGTCAAGTTTGCCTTTTCAAACCTTCACGATTCCATATTTCTCTCCCTCCTCAGAGAGAAAACCATCATGAGGTCCATGGCTAACTTTGCTTTTCATGTCTCTATCATTTGTGAATTCATAAACAAAGGTAAGATATTACTTTACATACTTAGAAATTTTCTCATGAATGATACCATATAGAATATATTATTCTGCAACTTGATTTTTCCAATCCCCATTTTTTAGAGCTCCTTCTGTGTTCATTCATGTAGTTAGACTGCTGTGGGCTCCCATAATTTGTCTTCCCAAAATTTGTATGTTGAAGACCTAACCGCTTAGTACCTCAGTATGTGGCTATATTTGGAGTTAGGATCTTTAAAGTGACAAATAAGTTAAAATAAGGTTATTAAGATGAGCCTTAATCCAGTATGATGCGTGTCCTTATAAGAAGAGGGAATTTGGACACAGACACACACAGAAAGATCATGTGAAGAAACAGGAAGGAGACAGCCATCTACCTGCCAAGGAGAGAGGCCGGGAGCAGATCGTTCTCTCAAGCCCCTCAGAAGAAACCAACTTTTCAGACATCTTGATCTCAAACTTTTAGCCTCCAGAAGTGTGAGAAATAAATTGCTATTAAGACACCCAGTCTTTAGTACTTTGTTATGGTGGTTCTAGCAAACCAATATCGACTCCATTCCACAAGGATATATTAGTGGAGGGCTAGTGGCTATTTATGGACTAGGATGTCACTTCTTCCTGGAATTTGTGGATTTTATCAGAGAAAGTTACAAAAACCATGTTACTGTCTCATTGAAGTGCAGTTGTAGATACTGGACATTTGGGGTAAGGGATCTTCCCAGTGCCCCATAATTATCTCCAGGAAATTGGCCTTTATAATGATTGCACAGAAGGTCCTAATTTAGAGACTGCTACATCAGTGGCCACATCTTATTAGCCATGACTTCTAAGTTATTTTTAATCTGCTCTCCCAGAAGCTGGTCTCAGTTCAAGAGATCAGCATGAAAAGTAAAGAACACATTTCGAAAGCTTCTTATATAACACAAAGCCTGTCCTGCAAGTCCCAAGAAAGCAGAAGACACTGGTCATACATCATGAAGCCAGGCTTGTGACATCATGCATCATTTTTAATACAGCGTTTGTGATGCTTTGGAGAAGGGTCTACATCTCTAACACTGGCCCACAACCCAAAGAAAATACCTGGATAGATTCCATCTAGTAAAAGGCCAAGAAAGCCAGCAAGGCCTAAAACTGCTTCACATTTGTTCATAGCAACCTTCAAGGACTGACCTTGTGGCCTTGCTGCAAGGGGATAAAATAACAATGGACGAGAAAGCTCTTTGTTGTGTTGCAGGAAGCTTGTGAAGAAACGAGAGTCTGCTTGAAAATTCGACATTCCTTTGGTGTCCAAAGTATTTAATATACTCAGAGAAAAAGGAGGTATTTGGCCTTTTTCGGAAGTATTTTGGAGGCATTTGACAATGGTGAAAAATTGGAAACATCATAAATGTCCACAGAAGGAGGTCTTTAAAAGTGAAATTTGTTAAATAAAATAAAATACAGCATATATATGCCAGTACAGCCATTAACAATGGTATGTAATGGCACAGAAAGATGTTGAAGAAATGGTGTTACTCGGAGGAAGAAAAGATTAGTTTTTAAATAGTGAGTACATTCTAATTCCATTTTGTCTTTTTAAATAATATATTTATAAGCAAGAAACTAAACAGTTACACAGAAAAATACCTGGGTTATCTCTGAGTGGTAGGTTTATAGATGCTTATGGACTTTCTTCTTGCTTCTCCTTGTGGGATACACACACACACACACACACACACACACACACACACAGGCTTCACAAAGAAGAATTTACTTACTCTGGACTTTAGTCTCTCTCCATATCATGACAGGGAACTGCACCAGGTGATCTTTAATCCTCCACCAGTTGTGACATTTCAGGACTATGATTCTGAGGGATGGAAAATTAGTTGGACTTAGTGAGGTAAACCATGATTACGAGAAGCCTGTCTACTTGATTAAAAGAATTAAAAACAAAAACAGCTGTTGGAGGACCCTGGCTGCCACACCGAAATAACCCATGGTCTTTCACGATGTGTTGCTGTTGTAAAGAAAAACTGATAGCTCATAGTTACTAAATACATATAGGCTTGGCACCATGCCAAGGATTAGTTACATGAATCATTTTCATGACTCCTTATGATAATCTTACAACACAGATGCTGTCATTGTCCACGTGTTTCAGATAAGGGGGCTGTGAATTCAAGGGGTCAAGTCAGAGACCAAAGTCAGTAACCAGAAGGGAGCAGAGGGTGGATTTGAATACACAACAGGAATCCAGCGGCCACAGCCTTAATCTTTCTCTCTGCTGCCGCCTAGTGGGGCACTTCCCTCACACCCATAAGGTGCCCCAAAACTTACAGCAAGAGGAGGGACCTAGGAGGCAAACGTCAGCCTCTTGGGTCAATGGCATCAGCAGAGAAAGACGAACTTGAGTCTCACTCAAATAAAGCTACTACACAAAACCAAGAGCTGAGTTTAGTAAGAAAACACTGGAAAGAGCAAAGTCTCAATGCAGACTCAAGGTGACTGTACATGAGTGAAGAATTGCTACTAACAGAGGACAAATGAGAGAAATAAGCTATGTTTCAATGTTCGCATTTTCTTAAAAAGCATTATGTACAATTTTGTATTGTAGATGAGTCTAAGGAGTCATGTGATACTTTAATAAAATGTTTTAGTTTCAAAAGTATGAGGTACTGGCTTGGGGCTGTGCTATTCCACCCTTGTCCTGCTCTGCTCTATGTCATAGGGCGGGGTGACCCAGGTTCCCATGCCAGCTGACTTCCATCTGGGCTCAGCCGAAGGTAGCACTGTTGGGGAATCAAGATGATTGGAGGAAGAGAGAAACCAGGCTATCACTCTTCCACTGCCTCTAGCAACATTCCTGCTAAAGGCATGTCTCCTCTGAGGTTCTGACTCTTACTGGATGACCTATACTACATTTCTAGCTTCTTCTGGTTGACCCAAGACCTGGGCCCTGAAATCCCACCTCCCATTGTCCTCCTAGTCTTGTAGGGGTAGTAGGTCTTTGCTATTGCTAATCTCTGGCTAGACTGTCATTCTTTACTTGGCTTCTATGTTCTTCCATGCCCTTTATAACCATAGTTCCCTCTGTGTGATACATGAGAGTGGTTTCTTTTTTCCTGATTGCATTCTGATTGATACATTCCCTCAATTATCAGTTTCTGAGATATTCTACCATCAGCAATACCTGCCATTGGAGAAAGAGTGTGAAGTAACATAAAGGAACTTTGAGGAAGGTTCTATAATAACATAATAATAGGTGATATTAATACCAGCCAGAAGTGTCAGGTATGACATTTAGGTTGGCCATTAAAGGATGAGGGAGCTTGAGGAGATAAGAGCATTGTGGATGGGGGATCTATGCAAACAAAGGCATGATCAATAAGAATCCTTGTCTTATTGTAAATAATTCATGGGTAATAAATGAGAAAATGGAGGAATAGTGTCTGACTCTGTGCATGGAAGTTTCTCAATCAAGGTGCATCTGAAGGTGGAGATGTGTAGGGAGTGTCAGGGAAATAACAGTCAGTGGATGTTTCTAGAATGTACAGTTGGAGAGTGCTGGAAGGGGTAAACCAGGAAGGGTATGTTAGGATCTTTTTACAAAATACCAGCTTAAAATCTGGGCTTCATCATGGGGCGCCTGGGTGGCGCAGTCGGTTAAGCGTCCGACTTCAGCCAGGTCACGATCTTGCGGTCTGTGAGTTCGAGCCCCGCGTCGGGCTCTGGGCTGATGGCTCGGAGCCTGTTTCTGATTCTGTGTCTCCCTCTCTCTCTGACCCTCCCCCGCTCATGCTCTGTCTCTCTCTGTCCCAAAAATAAATAAAAAACGTTGAAAAAAAATTAAAAAAAAAAATCTGGGCTTCATCTTAAGGCAACATTAGTCACCACTGACACCCAGTACCTGGCACCTGAAAGGAGTTCAATCAATGTTGTTGAATAATTGAGAAGTTACTGACAATTTTGGTAAAGGGGAGGGGCAAAGAGGCATGCCCTGCAAAGTTCATTCTGGCAGAAATGTGTAGACTGGCATAGAGTGGGGAGAAAGCAGTTAGAAAGCAATCAATTATGGGCTTGAGGAAGAAGCAGATGTGTTAGGTATCAAAAAATTGGAGTTGCAGAGACTGGGGGGATAGAAATGCCACTGTGACTACATTCATGTTGATCAAGCAGGAATCCAAAGAGGGCAGGGATGGGGGAGATGGGGAGATGCATATTTAGTGGTGACAATTATTTAATACCCACCCTTGGATCTTCTGGCCTTTTCTCTCCTGTTATTGTAAAGACATTCATTTTTCTTCAAACCCAATAAATTATTCTCTGTCAGCAAGCTGGGGGGATGGGATGAAGAAAAGATCTCGGTTTGCTCTTGGCTTTTCCTCTGTCTAGTCCAAACACTGGAAATGTCAAGTTTGCTCACTAATTAAACATGTCTGTCTTGGACTGCACTTGTATCTTTCACTGAGAAGGTGTAGATTTCCAGGGAGACATTACACATTCATGTTTCCAAATACAGCATTTCGAAATCTCCCCGTGTGACACAAATACCAACTTTGTGAAAGTGTCTCCTGATGGGAAAGACACCTGAGTAAGGCAGCCCAGTTCTGGGAGGGAGCCAGGGTGTTCTGGGTGTACGCCCTTTAATTTATTTTCTGGGAGAGCCACTCTGGGAACCTCTATAGGGCCAGCCCTGGGCCTTTCTGGATTTTCATGAATCCTACTGCACAGCTGGTGCCTCCCAGGACCGGGTCATGAGAAATTGTATCCCCTGGTCAGGTTGTAACTGTCCTTGCCACCATCCCGGTATCTGGGTGGCCAGGAACTGACAATTTGCAATTATATCTCTGGTCATGATTTTGTAAAGCCTTACTTGAATGCTATGTGGGATGTATCATTATCACCCACATTCCACAAATAAAGAAGTGTGGCTTCCAGCCTTGAAATCCTTATAGAATGTGATTCATTGCTTGCATGTTTTCTAGGTGCTAACTATATGCTGGACATTGTGTTAGGTGCTGTAGATATAACTGTAAACAAGACTGACATGGGGGACCAAACGGGGCTTTAGTCTGGTGGAGAGTGAGTAAGCAATTAAGTACTGAGGAATCTGAGAGGCTAGATCACTTGCCAAGGACCAGCTACTGCTGCTTAAGTGGCCATGCCTGCCCAACTTCAAATTGTAGGTCCTTCTTCTTGGACAGTAAAACATGGACCTTCACAAGGGAGCTGAAGGCAGTGGATGCCAGTTGAATCATGTATGAGGAAAAGGAAAAGGAGAGCTGAGGGGAAATGACTGGAGTCGTATATGTGTGATGACATTTCTGTTTTGCTGGCCAGAGTGCCAGGCAAGGTTGACTTTGTTGGAGAAGGTCATCCCAGGATAGCTCCAAGGCCTTTCTCCTCTCCTTACCATGTGGTGAGGGCTGGAGAAAAGCCGCAAGGCTGTGGGAAGACAGGGTATTCAGCCAACTCTCCTGGACCTGTTTTAAGACTCAGAATCTCAGCTTGCCCATCTGAACATGAGTATTTTTATTAGTCACTAGATCATGAGTTCCCAGCCTTTGGGATTCCATAGGCCAATAATATTGTTTAATCTGTGTGTGTCTGGGAGAGGAGAGAGTTCAAGTTAGGATTAAATATATGTTTGTATAAAACCCCACTGTCTACTACTATCAGCTCTTGTTAAAGAAAAGACATTTTCACACCAGGTAAGGAATATAATTTACAATAATACAGAATTAGAAACAACTCTTGAAATGGGATTATTTAAAAATATCTCACTTAGTTGTCATTTTTTTCTCATTTCTCTGTGAACTATGATGAAAACTGCACCGTGAACCAGCCCCATCTTTGGACCCAGGCCCAGCAGCTGGGAAGATAGTCTCTAGGCCCTTTTCAATTGTTTGAGGCTCAAGGCATCCCTGAGACAGCCTGGGGTCTGCAGCTATTCTTGGAAGCAGACATGTCCTGGCTCTATTCCATTCCTGGGTCACTTCTGGAAGCCTCTGTCTGGTCTGTGATCACCGAAATGGCAGTGTCCTGCCAAAGCAGCTCCCTCCAAGCCCTGCCATATGGGGGCTGCATTTCCACTGGGTCTGGAAGCTCTTTTGCTCATAACATCAGTCTCTACTGATAGATTCGTCCCTGTCACACTATTTACTGAAACTAGGCCACTTAATTAAAAGCAAGAGCTTTGGCATAAACTCCAACAGTGGCTTTATAAATTCCAAGCACTGTAAAGAAACCAGATGGAAGAGCAGGTCAATTATCATGGAGGCCAATGCTCCCATCCTTTCAAAGGACTCCTCATTCATGGAGGCACCTGGTGTTCTTGGGGGGTGTGGATGTTATTCCCACTGTTGGCTCACCGTGAACATAAGATGGGTCCACCTTAGCACAAATACAGTATGCTTTCCTAGGATAGTCACATCAAAAAGTCAATGATTCCTATATGCACCTCTCAAGGGAAATGGAGCTAATATGAGAGAAGGGGGTGTCATATGGGGCAGATATCCTGTCAGGGGAGATTTGGGCTGGAAGGAGGCATTAGGAGACCAAGAAGATCTAGAAGGTCATGAGGCAAAGCTCCAGGGTGTTAAGCAGCATTAGTGGGGCACCAGCTCTGGATCTGGCACTGTGGGTTTGTGTTAGGAAGCTTCCAGTGTCTTCTCCAGATTCACACCCCACCCTTCCCTACTCTGCTCCATGTCTGAGGCTGACCCCTAAGAACTGCATCATCAGCCTCTCCTCACCTCTGGCTTCTGGTTGAGTTTGGTCATGGAAGCTGCCATTTGGACATGGGAAGATGGGGGGAGAAAGAAATCAGGGTTTTTATTCCTCCTGATCTCTCTCTGCCAGCTCACTGTAGATGACTCTAGAGGCTACAGGTCCTATCTCATGACCCCTGCCATACAATCCTCTCTTCCTTTGGGACACCATTCCTTCTTGGATCCTCAGGTATAGGGGAGGGAATGGCTATCTGCTTTGGCTAGCCCTAGATGCTGTGCTATCCTTTATTAATTTATTCCATGTCTTTAAACCTTATATACTAGTTTCTTTAGTAACTCCTCAGATTATCCAGTCTGAATGAGCAGTTCTTGACCACTGGGACCTGAATGATGCAGGGGTATTTATGAATGTCAGAAATAAGCAAAACACTTTATTCTCCCTCTGGGAGTTTACAATGGAGTTGAATGGAGGTATAAGCAACAAATAGAAAGGACACAGACACTCCTACTAGGCAAAGTCTTCTGCATGAGATCCTCAAAGCATCTGATTAGAGAAAGGGGACAGGATGGGTAGGGCATCAGGGGAGGCTTCTGAGACAAGGCAGTGAGTGCCCCGGGTGGGTCTTAGAGCAGGTCAGCATTTAGGGAAGTGGGGAGGTGGAGATGGTATGCTGGGTGGCAGAACAGCCTAGTAGAGGAACAGGGGTCACAGCCACATGGGGCATGGAACTCCACTTCTGCACCTCGGTGGCCAGAAGGGAAACAAACTGGGGAAGAAGAGAAACATTTGAAGAGGTAGAGGAAGCATGATTAGCTTGGGATTTTGTCAATTAAGAGAACCAAAGTAGGCTCAACTGTCTCCCTCCTCATGCATCCAACATGTGGGTTCTGCTTCTTTCAGGCTCATTGTCTCCCATCTCAAGGCCTCAACTTGTGCTCTTCCCTTGGAAGAGTATTGTTCTCATCACTGAGATTTGAGATCAAATACCCTATTTCTTGAGAAGCATTCTGTGATAGGCAGCCTCCAAGATGGTGCCATGGTACTCCTCTCACGGTATTTATAATATTGTGTAGTCACTTCCTATTGAGTGGGTGCTGCATTTGGTGATTTGCATCTAAGATTAGAATAAGATGGAAGTATATGTGTGTGTGCATGTGTGCACGTGTGTGTCAGAGACTAGATCATAAAAGGCGGTATAGTATTCCCCTATCAGATCACTTGCTCTGAGGGAATCCAGATGCCACATTGTGAGGTTATTCCAGCTGTCCTGTGGAGATTCCTATCTGGCAGGAGCTGAAGTGTTCTGGCCCATAGAAACCAAGAGAACGTTTATGTTGGATACTATTTTGTTAAGTAAAGTTCTTATTCTCCTACCTCTAGAAATCAGATTCTGGCTATACCAGCTAGAGATTCAAAGGTAGCCTCTGGCATCAGATCAAAATGCAGCTAAGCTTTTTAAACTATCTGAATGACCTTGGGCAAAAGACTTCACTTCTCTGGGCTTCAGTTTTTCATCTATGGAATGGAGTAATGATAACACCCCCCCCCCAGGTTTCTTTGTGAAGATTAATGAAGCTGGGCAAATAGAAAATTTTACATACTGTAGGTGATCACTGAACGACAGTTGTTGTTATTTTGCCTTATGGTAAATAGTGCACCTTGGTGTTTTCTGGGGAAAGCTTCAAAGGAATTTTCCAAAAGAATTACACTTGAGGTGGATGACCAGTCTGACAAAGTGACATCTGCTTTGGCTTCAACAATGAACTTCCCCATCCCCAACTCAGGCTCTGCTTCCACATTCATGCCAAAGAGATTAGCTCTCTCTGGCCACAATCCTCCAGGGGCCGATTTACACAAAGCAAATATAATTGATATTAATGGACACATAATGATTCCAAGACAGTTGGTAAAAATGACAAACTTCATTTGATCCATTTAAAAATGATGGAACGAAATAGGTAAATGGTGTTATCAAGTACACACATACTCACACACACACACACACACACACACACATTCACACTCATACACACATCCACACCTCCCTGAGAAGGTTAAAGACACTTAAACTATCATGGGAAAGGACACAAAATATTGCAAGGGGATTTAGAGGCGAGCAATAGAAGAAAACATAACGTACTGTAAATTAAAGTCATTTATAAAGTGCAACTGGCATCCAGATAGAAAGAAAAAATGATTAGTCAGCAAAAGTGAGGTGTTTTGTTATTTATTTACAGAACACTTCAATGGAACAAGAGAGAATGTATTTATTAAGGGATTGCTGGTGTACAAATCCAAACATATTAATGTCAGGCACTGAGGACATGTAACTAACTTATTTGCCTCAAACTGATTTTGTTTGTTAGTTTTAAGCCTACAAGACCCCTCTGGCATTCTTTGCAGAGTCTGCTCTCCCATGAGTGTAGATATGGTTAGCTCTGGTACTGGCACTGCCTGGCTCTGTGGACACACAGGAATGAAAGGGTCACTTCTGGAGGTCACCATAGCCCACCCCAACCCCTCTTGCACAGCACTGCTACACTTATTCATCTATGTTGACATGCTCCCTGTGCTGGATTTTTCTGTCCTGCGTCTTGAGAGTGAGCATGGCTGTTGGTATTTGAGAATCAATGGGTTTGGTGCATGCCCTCTGACTCTTGCTTTCAGAAGGAGTATGTGTTACTTTGGTATCAAGTGGGGTCTTTTGGGACACTAATTGAAGCAGAGAATAAGTGCAGATAAAAAGTAAACACAGATCATTTAGCACAGAGTTTGGCACCTAGGAAATACTCAATAAATGATAAATGATGATGATGAGGAGGAGAAGTAGGAGGATTATATAATGAAAGGTATTAATGATGAGAATGTATACCTTTTTATAACCCTTCTGTTATCTAAGCAGCTGATATGAATTTTAGAAGCATACAGAATGGGTTTTTTTTTTTGGTCGTAAAGATCATGCTTTCTATAGAAGTACTACCAGCTCAAAAATTAGAGCCCAACTGAGGCACCTTGGGGACTGTTACAGAAAAAAAAAAAAGTTTAAACCAACACCAGCAACTGATATTTAAAGAAGGAGGCATTTCCTAAGATGAAGGAGAAATAGAAGAGTCACATGACACTACCTGATATGAAGTGGTTTTACAACATGATTAGTCCATTTATACAATAAGAACACAACTAGTGCACCCTAGTGCAAAGTTACTTCTGTACCCTGAAATGGGTGACACAGTGAGTGACCTGGTAAGTATGTGAGTGGATGTACAGGAGCTTACGATTCAAAAGGCACTTCCCAATCTCAGCCTTTGGCAAGTTCTGGGGAACCCACTGTGTAAGTCAGGGAGTGAGAGCCATATTATCACAGGAGATTGGAGAATTTCCCACCCCCATGACATTTTCCCTTCACCCTCCCAAATGGCCACTTCTATTCTCTCCTTGAGTTCAGAACACCTCATGGTACTCCACCCACTAGCCCTGAGGATGAAGGCATCTTTTAATATCTTGGCATCAAGGGCATCTCTTGGCTCCTTCTCCTGGGGGAGAACTGATATCATATCAGTTGAACGGAATAACAGAAAATTCCAGAAATCCAACATATCAACTGGGGTAAAGTGAAAGGAAAACTTTCTAAGAAAAAACAAACAAACAAACAATGAATTGCATATCATAATTCAGAGGCTCTGGCAAAAAAAATAATGAATACCTTCTGGAGTCTGTGGGAATAAGAGAGAAGAAACTGGTAACCAGATCAGTGCTCAGTTCATCACTGTCCAGAATCCTCCCAACCCAGTTTTTTTTTTTTATTTAACTTTATTTTTTATTTTTTAAAATTTACATCCAAATTTGTTAGTATATAGTGAAGCAATGATTTCAGTAGATTCCTTAATGCCCCTTACCCATTTAGCCCATCCCCCCTCCCACAACCCCTCCAGCAACCCTCAGTTTGTTCTCCATATTTATGAGTCTCTTTTGTCCCCTTCCCTGTTTTTATATTATTTTTGTTTCCTTTCCCTTATGTTCATCTGTTTTGTCTCTTAAAGTCTTCATATGAGTGAAGTCATATGATTTTTGTCTTTCTCTGACTGACTACTTTCACTTAGCATAATACCCTCCCGTTCCATCCATGTAGTTGCAAATGGCAAGATTTCATTCTTTTTGATTGCTGAGTAATACTCCATGGTATATATATACCACATTTTCTTTATCCATTCATCCATTGATGGGCATTTGGGCTCTTTGCATACTTTGGCTATTGTTGATAGTTCTGCTATAAACATGAAGGTGCATGTGTCCCTTCAAAACAGCCAGTTTTGATGGAAGATACCCATTATCTTCAAACGTTGTAATTTGAGCTCCATGGATCAGATAACTATTTTGTTTTTGTTGTTAATTTTTTAAATGTTTATTTATTTTTGAGAGAGAGAGAGAGAGAGAGAGAGAGAGAGAGAGAGAGAGAAACAGAGTGTGAGTAGGGGAGGGGCAGAGCGAGAGGGAGATACAGAATCTGAAGCAGGCTCCAAGCTCTGAGCTGTCAGCATGAGCCTGACATGGGGCTTGAACTCATGAACGGTGGGATCATGACCTGAGCTGAAGTCACATGCTTAACCAACAGAGCCACCCAGGCATCCCTCTATTTTGTTTTTCTTTTAATCAGCATTTTCTCCATGGAGTAGCAAAGGATTTTGACATAGATGACTCAGATCTCTGCGTTGTCTCTCTCTCTTTTTTTAATGTTTATTTAATTTTGAGAGAGAGAGACAGAGTATGAGTGGGGTGGGGGCAGAGAGAGGGGGGAACACGGGATCTGAAGCAAGCTTCAGGCTCTGAGCTGCAAGCACAGAGCCCAAAGCAGGGCTCAAACTCATGAACTGGGAGATCATGACCTGAGCTGAAGTCGGATGCTTAATGGTCTGAGCCACCAAGGTGCCCCTGCACTTTCATTTAGAAACACACACACACACACACACACACACACACACACACACACACACAAACCTATGCACACAATCACCAACTCTGCACCAGACACTACACTAAGCATCAGGGATATCAAAGTGACAATGGTCTTGCTCTGGAAAGGATACTACTCAGAATTTTAACTTCAGGGTTGAGATTGCATATCTCTATATCCTAAGAGGGTTTCAGGACCTTTTTGTTCACACAGCATGGAAAGCATTTCCTTTCCACAGTGATTCTTGGTGTATTTTTAAAAATTAAAAGAGCTGAATAAACAAATGTCCAAAACAATAGACCCTTTAGGACCCAGCTCTTACTCATTAATCTGTGTATGCTATATTGGTCTAGCCTGGGAAAGCAGAGGGCCTATGGAAGCAGAGAGCAGAGCTTTCCTGTGTACTTCCCCCTGCATAACTCAGGGGCACTGCTTATGGATAGTCAGCCTCCCTTTCCAGAACAAATTTTAGGTCCTATGTGGTGCTCTAAGATCCCTTGCTGGGTAATCAGACAGGCAAGTACCCAAGCCTTCATTTTATTTATTTATTTTTATTTATTTTATTAATTTATTTTGAGAGAGAATGTGTGCATGTGAATGCATGGGGGAAGGGCAGAGAGAGTGCACGCTCGATCCCACAAACTGTGAGAACATGACCTGAGCCAAAACCAAGAGTTGGATGCTTAACCGACTGAGCCACCCAGGTACCCCTTGTTTATTTTTAATTTAAACTTTTAACATGAAAGGAAAAGTATTGTCCCATGTAAATGAAAAGTGTGGAGCACCTGGCTATGGCCCAGACTGGACCCAGGTGCTCAAGACATTAGGAATTCGCCTCTGTCCCCTCTCTTGGCTTCACTTTGCTCTGGCTGATTTCACTCCCATGCAGCCTTGCCCCACAAGGAGGAAAAGATGGCCCCTAGAGCCCCCTACTTTACATGGTCCATAGTGCCTACTAATTCCCATTGGTCTCCTGTTGCTTCATCTACCTTCCTGGTCCCTGGCCCTTGGCTCCTTTTGAATTACTACTATTTTGCTATTTCCCATCCCACATCTCATAATTTATCTTGACCTCATGCCATGACCTCATGGCCCTCAGACTGGTCAGACAGGTTTCTAGGTCTCTGTTTAATTTAATTCTCATGTTTTAAGTTGAATAAATAAGCAATTAATGATTTTAATTCTCCCTTGCAGGAGAAATTCCATCCTGTTCTTTAACCATGTTTGCTCAATGCAGGGAGAAATCCATATTCTCATATAGCATTATTTGAAGTGGGACTGGAAGGTGGATGGGTGGATTTTGGAGACGCGAAGTGGGAGATGATATTATATGGGTGCTGCCCTGGTCTTTGCTCTTCCAGTCATGTGCCCTTTCCCATGCGAGAGCGATCGTTGTCCGCTGCCTGCCAGATCAATGGGTGACATTGTGCAGGGATTGGTATTTGTTTAAGAGAAATCTCCCCAACTGACCCAATTCCTGTGATGCATAAAAAAATGACAGAAGTAATATTTTTGTTCTTGCTTCACTTTCATTCATCTTATTTGATCAGGGTTGAGCAAAACTGACATCTCATCAAACTCCAAAGTGTGTTTCAGCACCAGGTTCATCGGAGGGTGGCATTTAAAACACAGACATTGCAGGAACAAATGTATTTGCCAATCCCGTCCAGCAATGTAAGCCTGACCTTTCTCCTGTAGATTTATTGACACAGGCCTGTTTTGTATCATATTTCATTATTGCGCGTGGAAGGATTGAAAGTTCTTCTCTTGGAAAACAACTCAGTTGGGGCCAGAGTGGCCAATATGCCTTCTCTTCATTGTGAGAAAGAGGGAATTAGAAAGCCAGGTACTGGCAGGATTAACACAATTCCTCAAAGAGTGTCTTTAATTAAAAAACACCCGGTACCAACAGTATGGCCCTGGAAGAAATTTCCGTTTGGCATGTGGCGAGACCAGAGGAATTATACCCAAGGTTGCTGTCATTTACTTGTTGTGGGGTACATCATACATTCCTTGCATCTGAGAGCTCTGGGAATTCCCCTTGCTCAATGAAGAAATCCATCTCTGATAAATGCTCACTCAGTCTGTTATGATATGCTGAAGTGTTAGAAACCCAGCACTTCATCAGGCCAAAGAGCTGGAGAAGTTATCCATTCATGCAGTAATGTGACAAAAAAAAACAGTCCAGGGGTACCTGGGTGGCTCAGTTGGTTAAGTGTCTTGACTCTTAATTTTGGCTCGATCATGATCTCACAATCTATGAGTTCAAGCCTTGCATCGGTCTCTCTGGTGACTGCACAGCCTGCTTGGGATTCCCTCTCTCTCTGCCCTTCTCTTGCTCCTGTGCGCACTCTTTCTTTCAAAATAAATAAATAAACTTAAAAAAAAAAAACAGTCCAGATATTGGAGCTGGGGATATAGCAGCGAACAAGAAAAGCAAGATCCCTGTTTTGATGGCATTTCAATCTATAACAGTCAACAGTCTATAAGTTAATGAACAAAATAAATAACTTTAGAAAGTTGGGGAGTGTCCATTACTGTGTGCAACAGAAGAAGGCAATGGAGAGCCTGTGAGGCCCTAGAGTGGTAGCTGCTTTGCACAGATTGTTCGGAGAAACTCTCTCCTGTGGCAGAGGGTGGGTATTTGAGCTGAGATAGGATTAATGAGATGGTGCTAGCCATGTGGGAGCTAGATCAGACACTGCTCCGGTGCAAAGACCTTGAGGTGGACATGGGTTTGGCATTTTTGAGAAACAGAGAAAGCTAGGATGGATGAGCTTGGAGCTTCAGGAGTGAGGAGGGGAAGGCTCTGAGATGGGTCCAAGAGGTGGATCAGCTAAGCCATAGGAGAGTTAATCCACCGCAAGGGGGGGCTATCAGAGGTTCTTAAGCAGGGAAGTTGTAGCAGCTGATTTAAACTTTTAAGTGGTTACTCTGATTATTCTGGAGGGAAACTAGTGGGTAACAGCAGAAAGTAGTTGTGTGACTGTTGAGGCGCGTTATAGCAAGAGGTGACAGATATGATCTACTAAGCCAAATACTATCTACTGAGCCAAAGTCCGTGTGTGTAAATCCGTTCTCCCCCCACCCCCTCCAGCCACTACCCACAGAGGCAGAGTGAATCCAGCTCTTTCCCGCCAATTCAGGCACTCAGGGACAGTGTTTATAACTCTGCACTACCCTCTCTTCTCTGGGCCAAAGCAATCCTATTTCTTCCAACTCTTCTCCACGTGCAAGATTTTAAATTTCCCTCATCACTCTTAACACTTTTTTGGCTCTGCTACATTTCTTCATGCTTCTTATTAAACACAGAGCCCAACACAGAGCACAATACCTCATCTGTGGCTCATTTTGCATCCCATCTCTGCCCTAGGGAAAACGCCCATCCTTTGGTAGAAGCCCAAGTGCTTCAGTAGCTCGGATGCCACTCCTGACTGTGAGGCCTGAGTTTAAGCATCCCATCCCCCAGCTGTGATTGGTCCAGATGCGGTCACATGATCCAATCTCAACCAATGAGATGCGAAAGGACTCAGGCTGGGAATGCTGGTCTAAGATTCTCATCCTCTCGTCATTTCAACTCCAAATATTGAGTCCCAAGTGTTTTCAGCAGTCATCTGAAGACTGTGGAAGGTGAGTTTGCCTGAGAATAGATCCCCTTTGCAGTGACTAAAGCTGAGAAGAGACAATGAGAGAAAGAGAGAGGAGAAAGATTAAAGGCATGGTATTTGCACACTGGATCAAGCAATGTCTAAAGTCTAATTCTGGGTAATTAAGTTAAACGAATCAATACATTTTCTCTTTTCCTGCTTAAGCCAGGTGAGGTCTGGTGTTCTAACACTTGCTATCAAAGGAATCCTAACTGACCAATCAGAGAACAGTGGAACTATCACCTCCTTCGAACAGGGTCCTTATACCCCATTCAGTGCAGCCTGAAATTGTCACCTCTGTCAGCGGCTGCAGTGTCCTGTCAATGTCTGTTGTTTGAGCTTATAGCCAATGAGGGCCTACGCTTTCCTGTTTAGCAATTTCTTTCTCAATTTCTCTCTGAGACATCCTCTGAGGGTTTATGTAAAGTCCTTTTATGAATTTAGTATTTATTAGGCCTCCCTCTTGCACTTGACATGTATCCATTTTTGCCTGAGATGCAAACTCCTGAGAAACCAATATTATGACCCAATTGGGGGGAAACAGCAAAAAGAACCAATAAAAGCTAACAAAGCTAAGACTAATCATTGCCAAAAACACCCATTTGGCTCGCTAATGGGCCAAGGGGGAGGGGGCTGTGAGCTCTGAGAGTTTTTCAGCTATCACACTTGTTCCTGGGATGCCTGGAAAGCCCTCCATTAAGCCACACAGCACAGCCAATTTAAGGGGCCTCTGAGAGTCATGTCTGTGATGTGGCTTTTGCAGCTTAACTGGCTGAAATCAGAAAGCATGGCCACTCAGGAATGGATCAACTGCCTTGAGGAATGTGGGAACCCACAAACCCAGACCTCAACCCTGCTGACCACAAAAAAAAAAAAAAGGAGAAAAGAAAGAAAGAAGCAGCTTACAGTATCCTAGACTGAAGAGCCAGAAGGACTGTTTGGGGGCTGCTAGTCCTATTGGGGAAATTGAGGCCTAGGGAGGGGCAGAAACTTTGCTTAAGTGGATCCAGTGAATTCATGATTGAGTGATCCTGAATTAGAGCCAAGATCTTCAATTACTTAAGCAGAGGATTAAAAGTAGCTACAGACACAGCTACTCACCATCCAGGACATCTGATCCAATCTGCTTTCCTGGGGCAGGTGAGCTGGGCCATTCTGTGGATGGGGAGGCTCCCACATTCACACAGGAGATTCTGACAATTTAATCCTAGGAGCACCTGAGTGGCTCAGTTAGCTAAGCATCCAGCTTTGGTTCAGATCATGATCTCATGGTTCGTGGGTTCGAGCCCCACTGGAGTTCCATACTGATGGTGCAGAGCCTGCTTGGGATTCTTTTTCTCTCTCTGTCCCTCCCCCAAATTGTGCTGTCTCTCTCAAAATAAATAAACTTTAAAAACAATTTTAAAAAGACATAGTCTTAGAGATGAGATAAAGAGGGATGGGGTATGTGGCTGCTGGATCAGGAGGTAGGAGATCAGCCTTCTAGCCTTGCTATCCTCCCTGCCTGGGACTCTCAGAGCAAATCACATCACATTCAACCCTCACTTTATCAATCTGCAAAAGTGTGCATAAACCATAGCTCTCTCTCTCACATGCTAGGTGCTGCTTTACCACTTAATATTATGAGTTCCTTCAGCTCTTATGCCAATTCTGCCAAGTATTTGCTTTTATCTCCAATCCCAAGATGAGGCAAGTGAGGTACAGGCAAGTTAGGAAATTGGGCCAAGACAGCCCAATTCAAACCCAGGCAGTCTGGCTCTAGAACCCACTCTTAACTTCTATGGCAATTGCCAAATGATAATAATAATTAATAGTGAAATAAAATAGGTAAATAATAAAATAGAAATACAATAATTAAATAATGCACCCCTCCAGGCTTCTTGTGAAGATTCAGTGGGATGACATAAATGTATTAACCATGTCTTTTATTTTCTGTATTCTGATGCTGTGACATCCACAGCCTTCTGAACCTTGGAGGAACTGCCTGTCCCAGGGTTAGCCAATTCCTAGAGACGGTAATTAATTCATCTGGGGACATGCTTTTCAAATATAAACAGCCCACTCAGAGCCCAAACCCCAACCACCTCCTTTATTGGGCTCTCACGTTTCAGGTCACTGTCCTCCTGCTCTAATGACCACAGGGCCAGGTGCTAGACAAGCAGTAACAGTCCCTATACCCCAGAGTCCATTGAAATCACTCAAACTAGTACAGCCTAAGCCTGCTTACCCTGCTTCAACTGTTCCATCCCATGGAAACCACAGTAGAGGCTCTTGCCACAGTCTTCCTCTTCTTCTGCCTCCTGACTGACCCTGGTGCTGCCCCACGTGGCCCTGTGGTGTGGCATGCCTTCTCCTCTCAGGAACTGTGAGTGACAACCTTTTCAATTTAAGTCATCTTCTGATCTGTTGGCCTTCTCATACCTCAAATTTTCTGTTATTACACTATATTTTAAAACTAGTGAAATATAGTTTTGCACGATATCATGCTGAACAAATGTAAGTTACCATCTCCCTACATGTGGAGGGAAGTATTATGTATTGAATATTTACCAACTTGTGCCTGGCATTTTACATACATGATTATATTTAATCATCACTATCATTATGGTGAAAATAAGGAGCTACTATCCCAACCTTACCTCACGTATTAATTCATTCTCCAGCACATTTGCAAGAAAGAGAGAAAGCCTGGCTTTTAAATAACACATGGTTTAATTTCGGGGTGCCTGGGTGGCTCAGTCCATTAAGTGTCTGACTTCAGCTTAGGTCATGATTTCACATTCGTGGGTTTGAACCCCGTGTTGGGCTCTGTGCTGACAGCTCAGGGCCTGTAGCCTGTTTCAGATTCTGTCTCTGGTTCTCTCTGCCCCTCCCCTGCTTGTGCTCTGTCTCTAAAACAAATAAACATTTAAAAAAACCCCACATGGTTTAATTTCACCTTGGCCTGGATCAATATTTCTACTTGTTCCAAACAGGTGACTGGTCCTGCATCACCATCCTTACCACCTGTTAATCTCCCCAACTCAGTGCCATTCCCTTGGGAGTAGGCTTGGTTTATACCCTAGGGCCAGGGCCTGGCTATTGGAGAGGCACTCACACATTCCATCTCCCCAGGAACTCCCATTGTGATAGACAACCCCTTTCTGTGTGAGAAGATATTCTAATGAGACCTTTTAAGAATGAACACTTTTGGGGAGAAGGCATGTGCTGCCATCCAGCAGAATGGGCTGGAGGAGTAGGTTGGGCAGGGACAAGAAGGGCTCAGGTTTCTGGAAAAGGAGAGTGGACTGCTATGTGGAGTTGACCAAATGCTCTCCACTCACATTATGGAAGCATAATACTGAGCACACATCAGTGTTCTTGCTGCTCTGTCCCCTGTCTGTGTTCTCAGCAGCCACCTCTTTCTGTTGGGGAGCCTTTCTTCTTCCATTTTCAATGCCTGTGGTGTCAGAGGGGTCAACACCAGCCCACCTGGCCCCCAGTGCTGACCAGTTGGGTTACTAAAACTTCTTCAAAGGTGGGCACATAACCAGTTTAAGTTAATAAGCATCAACCCTGGAATTTCAAATGAAATCATTGGGAAAGAGGTGCCTTTTCCTTTGAAGTGGCTCAGCTGGTGGAATTGCTGCTGGCCATGTTTATACCACATGGGTATAACTTGCCTGAGAACAAAGCCTATGATGAGAGAAACAGAGATGAAGTGGGGAGGTGGTCATCCTGCTGTCTTGATTTGAACACACAGATCAAGCTTAGCCTCAGATTAGATCACCTATTTGACTCTCAGTTGTGTGAGCCATTTTTCTGTCTTTTATTTGTAAGCCAGTTTGAATTAGATTCTATCCCTTGCATCCATAGCTAGTCATTCTCTGAGCTGCACAGGGTGGACCCCATATTTGCTCCAGCCACGTTGACCTTATTATCCCTTCCTTGACTGCTCCAGTCTTGTCTCTCTCTCTCTCTCTCTCTCTCTCTCTCTCTCTCTCTCTCTCTCTCTCTTTCTTTTTTTAATAATTTATTGTTAAGTTAGCTAACATACAGTATAGTCTTGACTTCAGGAGTAGATTCCCATGATTCATCACTTATATACAACACCCAGTGCTCATCCCAACAAGTGCCCTCCTCAATGCCTATCACTCATTTTACCCACCCCCCCAACCCCTAACCCCTATTAACCCTCAGTTTTATGTATTTATGAGTCTCTTATGGTTTGCTTACCTCTCTGTTTGAAACTCAATTTTCCTTCCCATCCCCTATGGTCTTCTGTTAAGTTTCTCAAATTCTATATATGAGTGAAAATATGATATCTTTCTTTCTCTGACTTATTTCACTTAGCATTATACCTTCCAGTTCCATCCACATTGTTGCAAATGGCAAGATTTCATTCTTTTTCATCGCCGAGTAGTATTCCAGTGTGTGTGTGTGTGTGTGTGTGTGTGTGTGTGTGTGTGTGTCTTCTTTAGCCATCAATCAGTTGATGGACATTTGGGCTCTTTCTATAATTTGGCTATTGTTGATAGCACTGCTATAAACAATGGGGTACATGTGCCCCTACAAATTAGCATTCCTGTATCCCTTGGATAAATTCCTAGTAGTGCTATTGCTGGGTTGTAGGATAATTCTATTTTTAAGTTTTTGAAGAAACTTCATACTGTTTTCCTGAGTGGCTGTACCAGTTTTCATCCCCACCAACAGTGCAAAAGGTTTCCCCTTTCTTCACATCCTTACCAACATCTGTTGTTTTCTGAGTTGTGAATTTTAGCCACTCTGACCAGTATGAGGTGATATCTCAGTGTGGTTTTGATTTGTATTTCCCTGATGATGAGTGATGTTGAGCATCTTTTCATGTGTCTGTTAGCCATCTATATGTCTTCTTTGGAAAAGTATCTATTCATGTCTTCTACCCATTTCTTCACTGGATTATTTGTTTTTCGGGTGTTGAGTTTGGTAAATTCTTTATAGATTTTTCATACTAACCTTTATCTGATATGTCATTTGCAAATATCTTCTCCCATTCTGTTGGTTGCCTTTTAGTTTTGTTGATTGTTTCCTTTGCAGTGCAGAAGGTTTTTATCTTGATGAGGCCCTAATCGTTCATTTTTGCTTTTATTTCCCTTGTCTTCAGAGACATATCAAGTAAGAAGTTGCTGTGGCCGTGGTCAAAGAGGTTGTTGCCTGTTTTCTTCTCTAGGATTTTTTTATATTAAATATAATTTATTGTCAAATTGGTTTCCATACAACACCCAGTGCTCATCCCAACAGGTGCCCTCCTCAATGCCCATCACCCACTTTCCCCTTTCCCCCACCCCCCATCAACCCTCAGTTTGTTCTTACTATTTAAGTATTCTCTAGGATTTTGATGGTTTCCTGTCTCACATTCAGGTCTTTCATCCATTTTGAGTTTATTTTTGTGTATGGTGTAAGAAAGTGGTCCAGTTTCATTCTTCTGCATGTTGCTGTCCAATTCTTCCAGCACCATTTGCTAAAGAGACTGTCTTTTTTTCCATTGGATACTCTTCTGCATTATTGAAGATTATTTGACCATACATTTGTTGGTCCATTTCTGGGTTCTCTATTCTATTCCACTGGTATATCTGTCTGTTTTTGCCAATGCCATACTGTTTTGATGGCTACAGCTTTGTAGTGCAGGCTAAAGTCTGTGATTGTGATGCCTCCAGCTTTGATTTTCTTTTTCAACATTACTTTGGCTATATGGGGTCTTTTGTGGTACCACACAAATTTTAGGATTGTTTGTTATAGCTCTGTGAAGAATGCTGGTGCTATTTTGATTGGGATTGCATTGAATGTATAGATTGCTTTGGGTAGTATCAACATTTTAACAATGTTTGTTCTTCCAATCCATGAGCATGGAATGTTTTTCTATTTTTTTGTGTGTGTCTCCTTCAATTTCTTTCATAAGCTTTCTATAGCTTTCAGCATACAGATATTTACCTCTTTGGTTAGGTTTATTTCTAGAACACTAATAAAAGAAAGGATAAGAACCATATGATCTTGCCAATAGATGCAGAAAAAACATTTGACAAAATACAACATCCTTTTTTAATAAAGGCCCTCAAGAAAGTTGGGATAGAAGGAACATACCTTAAAACCATAAAAGCCATATACGAAAGGCCCACAGATAATATCATCCTCAATGGGAAAAAACTGAGAGCTTTCCCCCTGAGATCAGGAACAGGACAGGGATGTCCACTCTCATAACTGTTGTTTAACATAGTGTTGGAAGTCCTAGCCTCAGTAATCAGGCAACAAAATGAAATAAAAGGGATCCAAATTGGCAAAGAAGAAGTCAAAATTTCACTTTCACAGATGACAGGATACTCTACGTGGAAAACCCAAAAGACTCCACCAAAAAACTGCTAGAACTGATATATGAATTCAGCAAAGTCTCAGGATATAGAATCAATGTACAGAAATCAGGTGCATTTCTATACACCAATAATGAAGCAACAGAAAGAGATTTCAAGGAATTGATCCCATTTACAATTGCACCAAGAATGATAAAATACCTAGGAATAAATCCAGTCTTGTATCTTGAAGTTCCCTTTATTGAGAACATCCTCCCCCCCCCCCCGTTTTCCTAATGAGTTTTATTTGATTTCCAAATCTCAGCTCAGATATCATGCCTACAACTCCAAGGCAGACCCTCTTGTTACACACTCCACATAGAATTAAGCTTTCCTTCACAGCACTTAGCATGGTTTGCCATAATGCATTCATTCTGGAAATTCTCTGATTGTCCATTTGCCCACTGCTGGCCCCATAAGAGCAAAGATTCTGTCAGTGCAGTAGATCTCCAACATCAAGCATAGTATGTGACACCCAGTGGGTGCTCAATAAACCTTTGCTGAATAACTATATAAGTGAAATACCATTTTATTCCTCTGTGGACACCACGTGATAAGAGAGACTCTGATTCTTTGGCGTGGGACCTGGGGAGACAAGCCAGTGGGTGTTTCATCCATTAAGTCTCAGTAGAAGGAAGTGGGCTTAGAGGAAGGGGGTCACTGCTATTGAATATCTGCAGGGAGTCACGTGAGTGGAGGGATGAATCTTGCTTCTATTTCTTTCTGGGATGGGTCTGCAGACAATGGGGGACAGTATCAAGGAGGTAGGTACTGACTCTATATGAGGAAAAACTAGCTAAAAGCCAAGATAGGAATTTTGAAGATAGATTCTATGCAATTTTATATATTTATTGAAGTTTCCATAAAGACAGTTTGACTGGGTCTTATGGTCTTTTGCTGTATGTACAAATCCTAGAATCACAAACATAGATTTTAGTTTCATGGAATCACAGGACTAAGGAGCATCATAGAGACATAGCTTTGTACGCTTCTCCCCCCTATGGCCTGACCCTCCAGTGGTGGGGTTCTGCTGAAACAGCCCCCCATTATGAGGAACTCCCCCCATTTTACACCCTGCCCACACTGTGGGTCTGCCAGTGTGCTTCCATTTCTGCTCTTTCTTTATGCTCCTTGAGCAGGGTGCCTTTTGGACAATGTTTGAACTGTAACTTCAGAGCCTTCTGGTTGGTCTCTGCATGTCCAACAAGCCACAGGGTGTCAATATTAGCCTTACAGGTAATATTGCTCAGAAATAGGATTTTGGTGAGAGACTCATTGTTGCTAATAAAGATGGACCTGCTGGCAAACTAGCTAATATCTTGGCTTCTACAGGCCTTTTACTGCCTCCACACAGATGACTCCAATGAGATAAATTATTTTCCACCAATATAAACATGACTGCCATCAATACAGTCAGTAAATAACATAATTTTTAGAAAAAAAGAAAATACCAATATTAAATACATTTATATTGACATGGAGCCAGGTTGGTCTGAGGCGTGCATGGTCCTTGGGAAAAGGACTGTGCATCTTCCAACACCCCAGCATGGCTAAGGACACACATACCTTCTCCTCTGCCCCAGATGCAGCCTCCAGGGAAAATGCGAGTGAGAATCATGCCAAGGAGAGTTAGATTGTTTAAAAAAAAAAGCTCTTTAGGAACTCTGTTTTTTTTTTTTTTTTGGAGGTTTTTTTGGCTGGAGGTTTGAGTTCTGTGTTCTTTCCTCAGGCTGTGAAGACTTTTGTCAATTGTTTCGCTTCTCTAGGTTTCATTTGTGAGATCTACTAAGAGAGAATAATATCCTTCCCCCAGCCCCATCAGAACACCCTCTAAATGATGCTGAAGGGATCTGATGACAATGTTGGAACAGCCTCGGAAATCCTAATGCCTCTGACACATATGGGGTGGTCCTTCCATCCTGGTTGCTCCCTTGCCTCCTTTGTCCTTATTTTATAACACTAGTGGGGGTGGAGGGTCTCCCCAATTTAAACTTTCCATCAGCTTCTGGGGGGTAAATTTGGCCAAAGCAGAAGCTCAGAGGGAGAGTTTTTGGAAGAATGGAGAATAATAATAACATCACCAACATTAAATATTTATTGAACACTCATTATGGATTGACCCTGGGTTAAACATCTTACATCAATTATTTAATTCTTGCAATAGTTATGTTCACACTGTCCCTAACTTAAGATAGTTCAACTTACAGTTTTTTGCTTTACTATGGTGTGAAAGGTGATATGCATTCAGTAGCAACTCTACTTCAGATTTTGACTTTTGATCTTTTCCTGGGCTAGTGATATACATACATCTCTCTTATGGTGCTAGGCAGCTACAGCTCTGGTCAGCCACACGATCCCGCGAGAAAACAACTCTTATGCTTATCACCATTCTGTTTTCCACTTTCATTACAGTATTCGATAAATTACATGAGACATTCATGTTGAATGTCTCACACTTTATTATAAAATAATCTTTGTGTGAGATGATTTTGCACAATTGTAGGCTAACATAGTGTTCTGAGCATGTTTAAAGTAGGCTAGGCTTGGCTGTGATATTCTGTAGGTTAGGTGTATTAAATGCATGTTTGACTTGTAACATTTTCATATTATCATGGTCTAATCTGGACATAACCCCATTGTAAATTAAGGAAGATCTGTACATTATAATCCCTATTTCACAGATGAGTAAACACAGGCTGCAGTGAGGATAAAAAAATTAACATTGAGGGGGGTACTTGTTGGGATGAGCACTGGGTGTTACATGTAAGTGATGAACCACGGGAATCTACCCCCAAGCAAAGAGCACACTGTACACACTGTATATTAGCCTATTTGAAAATAAATTAAATTTAAAAAAAAGTGGAGAATGCTCTTTGAGAGGAAGTGGACAGGAAAGGCCTCTCTGAGGAAATGATGTTTGAGCCAAGAAGTGAACCAGACATGAAGGAGCAAACCCTGTGCAAATCTGAGAGAGAATGTTTCAGGCAGAGGGGAGAGCATATGCAAAAGCCTTGAAGCAGGAACTTGCTCAGTGTGTTTGACAAACAGCAGAAGGCCAGTGTGTCTGCCAAGTCGTGGGCTGAAGAAAGAGTCAGAGAGGTAGGCAGGGTGAGGTTTTTGCCACCCTTGAGGATGGCGGCAAGAAGTTTTAGTCTTATTCTGGGTGTAAGAATTGAATAACATAATAGATTCAAAGCGGCTTGTGTGCCACAAAACTGATTTAATGGATATGCTATTATAGTCATTCATTCATTCATTCATTCATTCAACACTCCCCTGGTCCCATGCCTGTGCTAGTCCCTGTCCAGAGTGCTTTACTCAAGAAATTCAGATTCAAAACACTTTAAGCTAGATTTCCTGGATTCTAGATGGACTATTAATGGACCAACCCTGTCCTCAAAGAACTCATAAACTAAGAACTGAGCAAGTGGGAGAAGCCCAGAATAAGGAAGTCCCCAGAAACCCTGCCTCCTGATTCCTCCCAAATTACCAAGACATTAAAAGAAGACCTGCTTTCTGGGTATGGGGAAATTTGTAATGGGCCATTGCAAGTTGAGCCATGACTGCTTTGAGGATGGTCTTGGAACAGTTCCAGGGGGAAAGACTCATTTCTAATCATCCAGAGATTTACTCTTGGGATTTAGTGTAGCCTCTAGGAAGTTATATTAAATACTCTTCTCCAGCATGAAAAGGAAAATGCACAACAATTTACAGACTTACTAAGCAGAGGCCTGAGGATTTGTATAGCCCCACATTGGTTTGCTGGCCTCAAGTCTGGAATCGCCCTATGAATGTTTGCAAGGAATAAAGCAAAATGGTATGTCAGGGACATAAAGTAATCACAACTGATAAGTCCATGCAGTGCTCAAGATGGGGAGGATTATTGGACAATCACCCAAACCTAGAATCTTTTATACTTAAAAAGTAGGGGAGAAAAGTATGTTTTCATTATCCTTGGTCTAATGTGTTTGCTAGTTTAATCGTTTTTCACTGTTGCTTTGGTTTTAGTTTTCTTGATTATAAAGAAAGGTAAACATATTTAAAATTTTTTAAATGTTTATTTATTTTTGAGAGAGAGAGAGCAGAGGAGGGGCAGAGAGAGAGAGACAGACAGACAGACAGAACCTGAAGCAGGTTCTAGGCTCCAAGCTGTCAGCACAGAGCCCAACACGGGGCTGGAACTCACAAACCGTGAGATCGTGACTTAAGCTGAAGTCAGAGGTTCAATCAACTGAGCAGCGGCACCCCAAGCATATTTTTTTTTTAAGAAAAGGAGGAGGGCTGTTTGTAAATAATGACTTTAAGCACTATTTATAGCAACATTAAACAAATAATCTTTTGTTTGTTCTTGTGAGCATTTGTTGTGACATTTTCTCTTCTTTCTAGACATACGTGAGTAGAGGTAAAATATGTTATCAAAAGCAATACCAGTTAGGGGTGCCTGTGTGGTTCAGTTGGTTGAGCATCAGATTCTTGGTTTTGTTCAGGTCATGATCTCATGATTTCGTACGTTTGAGCCCAGCATTAGGGCTCTGCATAGAGCCTGTTTGGTATTTTCCTTCTATCCCTGCCCCTCCCCCGCTTGCACTCTATCTGTCTCTCTCAAAATAAATAAAGAAAACTTAAAAAAAGTAGCTAAATACATGTCTTATAAGGCTATTGTTTGTCTCTTATGTGTCAATTCCTTCTACAAGCAGGTATGAGACACCACCTCTATTCATAAGGTAGTTAATGCTGGCTCCTGCAACAGAAATCTCACAAATCTTAGCACAGGAAGGGGTTATGTCCCACCCATCTAATGTCTTGGGTGGGTGGGTTGGCTCTCCTGCACCATTATTCTCCAGGTGGCCACACAGGGTTCCAGACCACTGCTGTCTTGTAGCTATGCCATTAGAACAAGGGGCTTCCCAACCATGATGGCAGGGGAAGTGAGGGCAGAGCGATTGTGTGGGATAGTTTTAAAGGTTTACCTTGGAAGTGTCTTGCATCACTTTTACCCACATTCTATCAGCCAGACTCCAGTCACATGACCCTACCTAGCTTTAGGGGAGTCTGGTAAATGTAGAAGAGCAAACACATGGATAGATGTGAGCACACACAGCCTCTACCAGACACTTATGCATCAGCCCTGGTGCTTGTTGATGAGAGGATAAGGGGAAACAGAGACATGGACCCACCCATTAACTCATGGTCTAATTGAAAATAAAGGGTATACATAGTTATGCCATAAGGCAGCATATAATTGCCACATAATGAGAATTATTGATCAGGTATCAATACTCTCTCGACACTTTAAGTGGCAGTCTAGGCAGAGGAAAGAGCAAGACAAAACTGTGGAGGACAGAGAGCATGAGACACTTTAGCAGGAGGCAGGGACATGTGAAGGGACAAGTGGCAGGAAACAAATCTGAAAATTTAACTTAGGGTCAGACCAAGGAAAAGCTAAGGAGTTTCAGAAGTAATTGACTATTTTTGAGAAAGGAAAGGAAAAATTAAGTGAAAGAAACCGTTCAGTGAACACCAATTCAACCAAAATAAGAAAAGTATGTAATCACTTTGTGCCTTGGTTTCTTTTTCTGTAAAATGGAGATACTAATATTTACTTGTTATGCTTGTTGAGAGGATTAAGTGAATAATACGTGTGAAGTGCTTACATGTATTTACACTAGTTAATACATGTAATTGTGCCTGACATAGTAAGCATTCGTATTATCTGAAAAATATGTAGTTTTGGTTTCCTAACACCTCTAAGGGAGGCAGTCATAACTCAAAGGACAATTTTGATCAGGCCAATGAAGAGATTTCCCCAACAGGTTGACAACCAGGGTAAAAGGAGTAAAATATCCACAATGAGGATAGACATGATTTTCTGGAAGTCCTCATATATCAGGAAGGCCACATACCCCTCCCCCCATGAACCTTCTTGCTTTAAGATAAAGAGTACATCCAGGCATATTCCAGAGGACATAGGTAACTGTCCAAGGAACCTTGGGCAAAACCACATTGGCAGTTAAGAGAGTTAGTGCTGGCCTCAGATTGTCTGGGGGACAATTCCAGCTCTGCCACTTATAAGCTGGATAACCTTGTACAGCTTATTTAAAACCGCTTTAAATATCAGTTTCTATAGGTGTAAAATGAGGATAATACTTCCCTCATGGGGTGGTTGTACAACTAAAAAATATAACATGTGAATGGCATTCAACATTGTACCTAGTTTTCACTAAATGTTCAAAAATACTGCTTATTATTTACTACTATTTTTAAATTATTTATTTATTTTTCAGATAGAGAGAGCACAAGAAGGGGAGGGGCTGAGAGAGAAAAACCCAAGCAGGCTCTGAGCAGTTAGCACAGAGCTCGATGGGGGGCTTGATTCCATGAACCATGAGATCATGACCTGAGCCAAGATCAAGAGTCAACCAATTCAACCGACTGAGCCACGCAGGTGACCCTATTGTTTGCTATTATTAATTAAAAGGCATAAAGCCAAATAAAAAACCTAAATTCTGTAGCCAAATCAAGAGTCAATAAAAATTTAAATGTCTGGATATTTGAAAACAATTCAAATCATTTGTAGGTTCATTTCCATTTCTATTTGGATGTTTAGAAAAATTTGGGCATAAACTCAGAGAAGTGGCTACATCTAGTCAGTTGTTTGCCCTACCCAAAAAGAGAACCTTTAAGCATATTGATGACTTAGGGATAACTTACTAAATCCACCTCAGCAAAAATGCTACAGTTGAGTTTTGACCCTGGTCAAATCCTATTGTGACCCAGAAAAATCCTGGGTCTATACCCTTGGAGGGGATATAGCTGGCTCTGTTCATTCCAAAAGGGATCCATAGAGCATTTGAAGGAAGTATACAATGATTCCTCTACCTCTCCAAAGCCACCCACCCCTGGAACTGGCTCCTGCACCCATGGCAAACAGTGGCCTTCTCCTGGCCTTGCACCTCCTCTGAGCAGCCCTGCTCAAGCTTACTGTCTTTCCTGGTCTTTCCTAAGGTAGAGACTGCAGTCTAGGACTATACCTTCTAGCCAAAACCCACGGAGACAAGTGGGTTAAAAGAGCCACTACTGCCCACTGAATTTTCCAGAATCAGTCTCTCTACTTAAGACATCTTTCTTCTTCAGCCAAAACCAAACCAACACCAAACACACACACACACACAAAAAACAAAACAAATAAAAAAACCCAAACACACACACACACACACACACACACACACAAAACCCAGAAGCTGCAGTTCTAGTGAAGAAAGTAGTTGCATATAATTCCATAAGCATCTAAACTCTGAATCTAGTTTGGACTCAGTGGCCCCTATATCAGCCCATTCTCAATGATATGAAGAAGGATTAATTCAGGGAGATTAAAGGAGGAAGACTATGGAAAAAACTAAAATCACTGTGCATGATTTATTTCCACAAACATGTCCTGAAGCCTACTATGTTCCAGGCCCTGTTCTGGGCACTGGGGATGAATAAAATCCTGTCAGTGGCCTTAAAGAGTATAAGTGGGGGAGATAGAAGATTAAATCCACCAACATAAGGACCAGAGAACAGGGTAAGTATCAAAATCAGAGCAACTCTCATGTGAGGCATCAGCACAGTGGAGCAGGTAAACATGTCAGAAAAAGTCTCCTCGGGGACATGACATTGAAGCTGAGTTTCTAAGATTGAAGAGGAGTTCACCATCAGGTGTAGACATGCATAGAGAAGTGAATCAAAGGGAGGATGTTTCCTAGATCTTGATATTCAAAGTGTGGTCCATAGACTAGAATTATCATTATCACCTACACAATTTCGAGACCCATCCCAGATCTGCTAACACCTCAACAAGATCCCTATGGGATTCATAGACACTATAATACCTCTGAACAGTCGGAGCAAAGGAAGAAAGGACAGAAATCTGACTGCTCAGGGAATTGTAAGAAGCTTAGACTAACCAGGAACCAGTGAAAGGCAGAAGTAAATGAGGCTAGAAAAACAGATCCCATACCCACACCACATTTGCAAAGAAGACAAGACTCTCCTTAACCCAAGGTCCTCCTCTTAGAACGCACAGACCTGTCCAGTAGCAATAGAAACTCAAACCATGGCCAAGTGAGGGACACTAGCAGCTTGACTCTGGCATCTGTCCCACCTGAGACTAGAACTGACCTCCATTTGCATTTCCTCCTCCAGGCATGGGTCTATTAGAGCCAATTCAGCTGTCCTCTGCCCACATCACCAGGCACCTCTGATGAAAGTTCATACAGACCAATCAATCACACCAATTTTAATTAATCCTAATTGTCCTGTTGGGATTCCTTGCCAATAACTAAGATATGGTGAGTCACAGGCATGACTTCATCATGGTTCTCAGAATTTCCATGGATATTGTAGGCTTCTGTGCACAATGGTAAGTATAAAGATGTGTGTGCATGTGTGTATATTCATCTCTGCAGCATAGTCTGAATAGTTCCTCAGACCACCATCTCCTCCCTCCAGTCTGTGGTCCCTCCTCTGGGAGTAAAGGGGGATCTCCTAGACAGATCAGAGATGGACACTGGTAAGGACCCATGACCTTCATTCAAAGAATCTATGGACAATTGCTTGATATTTTGTGTCTCCTTACCTTCATCTCTTGACACACTCATGGAGCTGTTTTCCTCATCCCTTAATGCATTCTGTCCTTATCCCCAAATGCTACATGCTCCTTCACATGGTCTTTGAACATGCTGTTCCCTCCACCTGGAATGTCCTTCCCATTTTCTGTCTGCCTAAAGAACTCTTGGCTCAAGTTATACCCCTCCTGAAGTCTGCTGTGATCCTCCTGGGAAGGGATCTTCTCTCTCTTCATAGTTCATAATCCAGGCCTCAATTTGAACCCCTCATGTTGAACTGAGGCTGGGGTCTGGAGGACTCTTCCAGGGCAGAAATTATATAACTTACATTTGTCTGTTCCCTAGCACCAAGCACATTTCTTACTACAGGGTAGCTATTAAATAAATGTGTGTGGGGAAATTCCACTTTATTGGGACTGAGATAGAGCACACATTTTTGTGAACAAGTTTAGTCAACCAATAAAGTTAATTTTTATTAAATCTGCATCATGATGTAAAGAATTCAAGGCAAATCTACAGTGCCCCAATCTTACATCAGTGCTGCCTGAACATCCACAAGTAAAAAGCAGAGGAATATGTTAATTGAAATATTGGGGGTTGGAGGGAGAAGAAGACCCAGGGAATGTGGCCATTTTGCAAAGGCTGGTACAAAAGAGATGAACAATGTCTCTCCTACCAATGCATCTCCTATCTGAACCTCAGAGTCACCTTGAGCCAGCCCAATTTAAGAAGCTTTTGTGTATCTTTCCAAACCAGACTAGACTCTTTCAGTGAGGAACAAGGAGATGTGTGAATGAGGCACTTCAACAACCAGGAGGAGCAGTTTCCACCTCCAGCTGCAGCTCCCATGACCAGCAGTGTAAGATTACACTTGGAGTCCTGGGTTACAAGGGGGAAAAGCCCATGGTGGGGAACTCCTTTGTGTCCCTATACTTGGAGCAAGTAATTTACATCAAATTGTGGCAGGAGGGTTCAAATGGCAGAGTAAAAGGCAGGTTAAGAAGATGGGTAGCCAGGGGGCTCCTGGGTGACTCAGTCAGTTAAGCATTGGACTCGTGATTTCAGCTCAGGTCATGATCTCACAGGGTGGTGAACTGAGTTTGGAGCCTGCTTAAGATTCTCCCTCTCCCTCTGCCTCTCTCTCTCTCTCTCTCTCTCTCTCTCTCTCTCTCTCTCTCTCCCAAAGAAGGAAGAGCAGGAGGAGGAGCAGAAGGAGGAGGTGGTGAAGCAGGAGGAGGAGGGGGAGGGGAAGGGGAAGGAGAAACTGAGTAGCCAGATAAGCTGGGGTCACATATAAGCTCCACCATGGACCAACCATGTAACCTTGAGGAAGATTCTTTTTTTTTTTTAACCTTGAGGAAGATTCTTGACTTTGCCAAGGCTCAACTTTCTCATCTATAAAACTGAGGTAGCTTTCTGTGGGGCTGGTTGGGAAGACTATGTGTAGTGCTTAGTAATAAGTGGTGCCTATTATCCTATCTCCCCACCTGACAGTCATTACTGCCAGAAACAGAAAGGGTGTCCATCAGGATTCAGGGACTCATGGCTCTTGTGGTGAGGGTCAATCCAAAGCAGAATAAAGACCATAGTCTCATACTCTGGGTAAAGACCCTCCATCTCACAGTGCTCTCCAATGTTGTATTAATTAATGTTGTATTAATCATTTATTGCAGTATGGTGACCAGTTGAGAAAATTACTCTGTGCATGGTTTTGGCTATTTGAGATTCTTTTGGAAAAACAAAGGAAAGAAACTTCTGTCCTCCCTCATCACTTGATGATCTACTCGGCTCTGGTCGTGATGGGGAGGTATGGCAAAGCCCCTCATTTACCATAATACCACACAGCTCTTCAAGGGGCCAGTAAGTACATGGATGTAGAAGTCTTTCAAACACCTTAGATATCCTCTTCTTCTATGGGTGCTTGGTGAACATCAAATAGAATTATTGTTGATAGAAAAGTCACCTCTGTATTGGGTACTAGAGAGGACTGTCATCTTGTTTGTGAATAAAATGAACTTCTGGGGTTTCCAGAGTTTCCCTACAAACCTATTAGAGTCACCCTGCTGCATAAAACACTTCCTGGGCACCTTCCAGTACTTCTCCTCGGAAGTACACAGGTTTTGGGAAGACAAGATAACCCACAAGGACCAGAGGTCAAAGCCAGACCGAGGTGGTGAGATGATCATTGGGGCAGTTTGGAAAGTAATTGGCAGCTTACTTATCAATATCACCTCCCCCCATGAACCCAACTAAGCTCCACGAGGACCCTGGGTTGGTCTCATTTGGCCCTGAATCTGTCGGATTTAGCACAGTGCCTGACACATAATATCTGCTCAGTATTTCTTTGTCAAATGTTTGGATGACAATCATGTATATTATTGTAAGAGGTAGCACAGTGGGTAAGGGGGAGGGCAGGCTGAGACCAGGCAGTGGTGTTCAAATCTAGCTCTACTACTTGTTACTATACAGCATCAGGTAAACTGTTTTTACCTCTTCATTTAACTGTCTTAGTTTCTTAATTTGTAAAACAGGGACAGTAATAGTACTGACCTTGCAGGATTGCTGAGAGATTTAAATGAGTGAATGCATATACACACCTAGTGCCTAGCACATGTTTAGCACTAGATATTGTTATTATTACTATTTTAATTATTTATCATTATATAAATATTATTTATTATTGTTATTATTACTGTTTATTATTCCATAAATTATATCTTGAAATGTCTACAAAATATGACAACATTTAGAAAGGCATAGATGAGTGGGGTTCCCAGATATAAGGGAAGGTGGAGGAAGGTGGCACTGAGTCAAGCCTTGAAGGATTATCAATTTGTGAATGAACAATAATCTGGGTAGCACACAATCACAAATCCTCAGGTGCGTAAAATAATAAGTGTTTATGACAGTAAATGTCAGCTAGGGGTGTGGTCTGTGCTAGGTTGGATGGGTGGCTCTAAACTGTAGGGTGGGATGGACATGTTAGCCCAGGCATAATCTTAAGATGATAGCACAGGTGCAAAAGAATAAAAGGAAACTCACAAGGCTGCTTAAAACCTAGACCATGGGGGAGGGGATGGGGGAAAAATGTTACAGAGAGGGAGGGAGTCAAACCATAAGAGACTCCTAAGGACTGAGAACAAACTGAAGGTTGATGGGGGGTGGGGGAGAGGGGAAAGTGGGTGATGAGCATAGAGGAGGGCACTTGTTGGGATGAGCACTGGGTGTTGTATGGAAACCAATTTGACAATAAATTATATTTTAAAATAAACTTAGATAAAATAATAAATAAAATTCTTGAAAAAAACCCAGCTAGGCTTAGAACTGGTACCTTGTCACTTCTCCCTCATCCAGAATAAGATATGACTGAGCCCAATGTCAAGGTGGAAATATACTCTACCCCTGTGGTGAGAGGAGCTGGCATCTTCACACAGCAAAGGGAATGCTTATTGGGAAGCATGAATAATTGAAGATAAGGATGCCATCTTCCCAAGAAGAAGAGAGTAGAGAGAGGCCATCCTGGAAGCAAATGTGTGGGGGCCATGGCAGGATTGTAAGGTGGCTGGTTGGACTGGAGAGGAAGGTCCTTGGATCAAGCATGTGAAGAAAGGCTTGGGGAGATTGTCACCAATAGCAGCCAGATTTAGACAGGTCAGATAAATCCAATGGCTTCCTCTTGCACTTGGAATCAAACCCAAAGGTACTAAACTGAAGCATCTTGTAGCACTAAGAAGTAAGGAAGTACTAAACTAAACAAAACAAAAATCAAACAAAACCTAAAAATCAAACAACCAAAAAATCACAATAGTAGTATTTTAGAGAGACCCAGGAGCAAATGGAAAGAGCCCCAGTGGCCAAATTGGAACAATTTGAGCAAGAAAATAAATAAAGTAGTATTGGTTTATAACTCAAAGTGTAAAATAAACATCCAAACTGATATAAATAGAAAATAAAATAAATAAATAGAGTAGACAGATATCCTATGAAGAAAAAAGCCAAAGCTCTTGCCTAATCAGTAAGATCCCATATACTCTAGCCCCTGCCTACCTCTCTGACCTCATCCTCTTATCCACAGTGTTCTAACTACACTGCATTTCCTGGGAGCTTTGCATCTGTTATGTCTCTACGTGGAACATTCTCTTTTTTTAAGTTTATTTATTTTGAGAGAGAGAGAGAGAGAGAGAGAGAGAGAATCCCAAGCAGGCGCCTCACTGTCAGCACACAGCCTGAAGTAGGGCTCAATCTCATGAACTGAACCGTGAGATCATGACCTGAGCTGAAACTAAGAGTTGGTTGCTTAACTGACTGAGCCACCCAGGCACCCCTACATGGAACATTCCACCTCCAGTTCTTCACCTCTTGTCACTCAGGTCTCAGCTCAAATGTCACTTTCACAGAGGAGTCTTCCCTGACCATTCCCTCTTCCTTTGCCTCCTTATTTCCTTCACAGCACTTAGTTTTTCGAACATAGTCTTATTTATTTTTTTATTAACTTGTTTATTTGTGTTCTCCTCTAGTTTACAAAATAAACCATGAGAACAGTAGCTTTGTCTGCATTCTTTACTACTGGGTCCCTAATGCCAGGCACACAGTAGGTGCTCAGTAAGTATTTATGGAATAAATGGGTAAGTGACTACCTATTGACCTCCATATTCATGAAGCCAGGCAGAGTGCCTATCATGGAATAAGGATGAATACTGTTTTTTTGATGTGTGCATGGATTAACATATAAGTCAATGAGGAGATTGATGAATGAGCAAAGAAAATAAGGACTGAGTATGAATAAGTGAGTAAAATATGTCTGTAAGATCTTGGGCTGGGCCCATATAACACAACAGTAGTGAATTCATCAGTCCAGGTTCATTCTGCAAAGTTGACTGCATATTGAGCTAGAGGAGAGCTACACTGGTTGGATTTATGGATCATTTGGACCTCAGCTTTTGGGAATGCCTGTTTGGGGTAGGGAAGGGAGGATGCCTGTGAACCTCTCTTCTCTGAACACTTAATGAGACTTTTGGAACAGATCATTTAGAGAAGATGCTCATCTCTATGAGGCTCAAGGTATAAAAATAGATGGATTTACTTATTGAAATGACTCCTCACCATATTTTCCCTATGTGGCATAATGATTAAAACTCATAAATTACCATTAAGTGTGAAGTGAACAAACAGTGAGTCTGTGAGTATCTCCTCTATCTCAGAACTGGGTCTTGGGAGCCCTCAGGGAAGATGTGATGTCCTGCAGCGAGACACTTTAACTGGTAGTCCAGAAGCCACAACAGGAAAGAATCCCAAGGGACTCAAGGTCCCCAGACATAGAGAGAATGAGCACAGAGCCTCTGGAACCTGCTGCTGGGGTGGGGAGGGTCAAGAATGATGAAGGACTGAGGATACCTCACCATCAGGTGAAGACTTCTGTCAAGTTTTTTTTTTATGTTAAATATAATTTATTGTCAAATTGGCTTCCATACAACACCAAATGCTCATCCCAACAGGTGCCCTCTTCTCTCAGGTTCTGTAGCTACTGTGTGTATAGCGTGTCAAGTGTGGACCACACCCCACTCCTTTGAAGCAGCAAATCTGTAGTGCAATCCTGTTCCACCCAGTGGAAGTCATCTGGCATCTGAGGACCGTGGAGAAAGGAAAAATGCCCTGCTTGTCCTATGTGGTCCCAGTGGGGCTTAGAGTGGTGAATCCCAAACTAGGTATTGAATCAGCATCTTCTTAAAAATTTTAAAACAGAAGGTCCCAGGTCCAAGCCTGGACCAATGGGTCAGAATCTGTCAGGATGGGGCTCAGAGAAGCTGTGTTTTTAAAAACTCCTTGAGTACCTTACTTGCCTTCTCCCTATCATCAAAATAGAAATGAAAAAAATGAATGGGGCAATTGTTTCCTGGCACTAGATGAAGTACAGAACCACGACCCCTAAAAGAAGGGAAACACTTACCAGGAAGACACCACGTCTGTTTCCCAGCATGTTTGCCCAGGAACACTTTTCAAAGTGAAGCAGAAAGAGGGAAACCCAAGCAGACTGCAGTGGTCTGATGAAACTGAGCAGAGTTTGGAGTCTGGGCTGCTACAGTGGTTGGAATTTGTGGCGTGGGGCACTGGAGAGGAGAGCTGCCATAAGGTGGTGTGGGCATGTCCCATGGGGCTTTGGGTGAAGCCTGGTCTTTGGAAGCCCAGAGCAGGACTCAGTGGGGGCTAGCAGAGGGCAGCTGCTTAGGGTCTGAGAACAAAACAGATTATGCCAGAGGCTGTGCAGGGCTTGGCACTCCAGCTCAGCTAGAATAGAGAAGACTCAGTGTGCATCTCAGGAAAGACTGCTGAATGGCCATGTATTAGAGTAAGGCCAAACTCTACAGCAGGCTTTCTCAGCCTCAGCACTACTGATACTTTGAACAGATAATTTTTTGTTGTGAAGGTTGTCCTATACATTGTACGATGTTTAGCTGCTCCCCCCACTAGATGCCAATAACACCTCCATTTGTGACAACTCAAAATGACTCTAAACATTGCAAAATGCCCTCTGGGGGACAAAATCACTCTCCAGTGAGAACCACTTCCCTAGATTCAGGGCCACAACTCATGATTAATGAAAACACTAGAATAAACCGCTCCTACACCAGTCCTACCAAAAAATAAAACAAAGCCAAATGGGATTAAGAGGATTCACAAGTAATTTAAATGTCTTTAATAACTCACATCCCCTAAAGGAAAACAACATAATCCAGCCTGTCTATATCACATCATCTACAATATCCAGTTTACAATAAAACATTACTAGGCAAGCAAAGTAGGAAAATGTGACCCATAATGAAGAAATTGGTAGTTAAATACTTAATGATACTGTATTGTATGTACCAAAGTTGCTTGCTAAGAGAGTAGTTCTCATTATAAGAAAAAGAATTTGTACTCATGTGAGGTTATAGACGCTAACTAAATTTATTTTTGTGATCACTTCACAGTATATGCATATATCAAATCATTATGTTGTACACTTCAAAATTATGTATTATGTCAATTATATCTCAACCAAAATAGAAAGAAAGGAGATTGGTAGTGATAGAAACAGATTCTTAAATGGCACAGGTATTGGAATTAGCAAAGCGACCCTAAATCAGCTATTATAAATATGTTCAAAAACTAAAAAAGAATAGATGTATATGATGAACACAGAAATGGAGAATTCCAGCAGAGAAATGGGAACTATGAAAAAAAATCAAATAGAAATTATAAAACTGAAAATTCCAGTATTTGTAATGAAAAATTCACTAGATGGGGTTAACAACGGATTGAAGACGGCAGAATAAAGGGGCAGGAAGCACAGAGCTAGATCAATAGAAATGATTCAATATGAAAGCAGAGTAAAAAGAGTTTTCTAAAAAATGAACAATTACTTTATACAGTCAATTGTTTTTAGTCAAACATGTCAAAATTATTCAGTTGGGAAAGAAAGTCTTGTCAGCAAATAGTGTTACATCACAACTCATAGTGTCTCATATCACAACTGAATAGTGATATGAGAAAAAAAAAGAACCCCATGCCATATTCAAAAATCAACTTGAGATGAACTGTATATTTAAACCTAAAATCTAGCACCTGGAAGAACACAGGAGCACATTCTGGGTAAGCCAAGGTTTTTTAAGTGGGACACAAAGAGCAAAGAACAATAACTATATAAAAATGATAAATTGGATGCCATCAAAATTAAAACCTTTTGTTCCTCAAAAGATACCATTAAAAAAATTGATTCACTACACATGATAGCTACACTTGTGGTGAGCACAACATAACACATACAGAAATGAATCACTATATTGTACAACTGAGACTAATGTAACATTGTATGTCTACTATACTCAAATTAAAAAAAAAAACTAATTGATTCACTGTTCTAGATGTCATGAAGAATATTAATGATTCATGGGAAAAATTCAAAATATCAACATGGAAAGGAATTTGGAAGAAGTTTATACCAACCCTCATGGGTGACTTCGATGAGTTCAAGACTTCGGTGGGATAAGTATCTATTGATGTGGTGGGAACATCAAGAGAACTAGAATTAGAAGTGGAGCCTGGAGGTGGGACTGAATCTCTGCAATTTCATGATCAAACTTTAACAGATGAGGAGTTGCTTCTTATGATGAGCAAGAAAGTGGTTTCTTGAGATGGAATCTACTCCTGGTGAAGATGTGGTGAACATTGTTGAAATGACAACAGAGGATTTAGAATATTACATGAACTTAGTTGATAAAGGAGTGGCAGGGTTTGAGAGGATTGTCTCCATTTTAAAAGAAGTTCTGCTGTGGGTAAAATGCTACCAAATAGCATCACATGCTGCAGAGAAATTGTGAAAGAAGTGAAATCCTGAAATTGTGAAAGAAGAAAAGAGTCGATCAACACAGCAAACTTCATTGTCTTAGTTTGAGAAATTGCTGCAGTCACCCAAGCCTTCAGCATCGAGGCAAGATCCTCTACCAGCAAAAAGATCACAACTTGCTGAAAGCTCAGATGCTGGTTAGCACCTTTTAGCAATAAATATGTTATAATTAAGGCATGTACACTGTCTTTTTAGACATAATGCTATTGCACACTTAACAGACAACAGAATAGTGTAAACATAACTTTTGCATGCACTGGGAAAACAAAAAATTCATTTGACTCACTTTATTGAGACAATTTGTTTTATTGCAGTGGTCTGGAACTGAATCTGCAGTATCTTTGAGGTATGCCTATATAGTTAATTGATTTTTGATAAAGCTATCAGAGCAATTTAGTGGAATAAAAGAAGTATTTCCACAAATGGTACTGGAACAAATACATAACTGCACAGGGAAAAATTAACTTTAAACTCCACCTTACACCAGACAAAAATTCAATTTATACTGGATCAAAGACATAAATGTAAATGCCCAAACTCTACAGCCCCATGCTTCTAGAAGAAAACCTATGAGAAAATCTTCATGGTCTTGAAGTAGATTTCTCAGACAAGGCCTTAAAAGCATAAACCATGAAGAGTTGGTAAACTTGAATTCACTAAAATTTTAAATGTCTGTTCACCAAAAGACATCTTTAAGAGAAAGAAAAGGCAAACTATATACTGGAAAAAGTATTGGTATATCTGACATACATCTGACAAAAGGCTTGTAGTATATCTATATTTGCTCTATCTTCTATCTATCTATCTATCTATCTATCATCTACCTATCTTCTATCATCTCCTACAACTCAATAATTAAAAGAAATATAATATCCAAAAAGATGAGCTAAAAACTTGAAAAGCCATGTCATAAAAATATATTTGAATGACAAATAGGCTTATGAAAACCATTTGTCATCAGTGAAATTCAAATTATAACTCTAATAAGACTCTATACCCACTAAAATACCTGTCATCACAAAATGTTGAAAACAGGGATTCCTGGATGGCTCAGTCAGCATCTGACTCTTAATTTCTGCTCAGGTCATGATCCCAGGATCATGGGATTGAGCCCCGTGTTGGGCTCCACGCTGAGCATGGAGTCTGCTTAAGATTTTCTTTCTCTCTCTCTCTGCCTCTTTCTCCCTCTCCCTCTTCTCTCCCTCTCTTTCTAAAATAAATTAAAAAACACACACACAAAATGTTGAAAACAATGTAGAGCAATGAAAGCTGTCATATATTGCTGGTGGGTGTGTAAAATGTTACAAGCACTTTAGAAAACTCTTTGGCAATTTCTTGCAAAATTACCTGTATCCCTACTCTGTGACCTAGCAGTCAGCTCTGATGTCAGCTTCATTGCTAGTGGAGATGGTGAACAAAGAGGTAAACAAATGAAGACACAAGATAATTTTAGATTGTAGATGTGATCTGATAGTGCTTTAACCTGCTTAGCAAGGTTGTACTGGTGGCAGCTGCTGTTATTTTTATCAATCCATGAGATCCTTGAAGGCAGAGATGGTTCTGAATCATTCTGAGCCTCTAGAACAGTGCTTGAAGACATTCAAAATGTGTTTTACTGAATGGCTGGCTTGGAATGTGTAAATGAACCAAAATAATGAATGGAAATTGGTGAACCCAAACCCACAATTAAAAGAAAGCAATTAAGCCCCACATCATGAAATACTAATAATGTGAATGAGTACTTAGAGAAGGGAGATAGGCTGGAGAAGTCTGGGAAGGCTTCTTGGAGGAGGTCAATTCTGAACTGGTTCTCCAAAGATGGTTCAGAGGCCAGCGGGTGAATAAGAGAACCAGACTGGGCTGGAGGGGATGACTCAGACGAGAAGGAGAACACTCTGGAGAGAAGCCTGGTTGGAGACATTGTGTTTCTGTGTTAATAGCCCTGTAGGCAGGTGGCATAGAAGACTCTGCTGATGACAGTCGTGTGACAACAGGGGGTTCTTCTCAGCCCTCTGCCAGGCACTCAGCTGGCTCACAGCCTACCAGCACTCAGAATAGTTGTGTAGGGCTCTCTAGGTGGTGGCCTAAGGGTGATTGTTGCCTCTGTGCTGTCCTCTTTTGGCCCTAGTGGAGTGTCTGACCTACATTAGGCCACTCTCTGAGCACTCTTGACTGACCTCCCAGCAAGCTGCTGCTGGAGGGGCTCATTCCAGAGGTGATTTGTGACTGCAGCAGGGCTGGGGGAGGAAGTGGGGTGGGACCAGAGCCAGCCTGAGCCCTGACCTCAGATGTAAACTAGCTGCACTCATTTTTTGAAAAACAAAATCCCATTTTTAAAATTGAATCATAAACCTAACCTAGAACATTTTTAAAACATCAATGAACCATTTCAAACTAGAAACTTAATTTTTTTCCTAAATGAAAGACCTAGAATGATGGTCTTCAAACATCAGTGATGAAGATCAGCTTCACCTGGTGGACGTGTTAGCCCACCGATGGCTGGGCCCCACTCCAAAGTTTCCCACCATGTGGGTCTGGGGTGAGGCCTAGGAACTTGTATTTCAAAGGAATTGCCAGGTGGTATTGATGCTCCTGGTTCAGGGAGCACACTTGAGAACCACTAATCCTGATGATCTAGGAGCATCATGGTATACTCCAGACCCAAATGCCCAGCTTTTTGGTTTTCATTCTTCTTAAATTCCTAATTTGGGATGACAACCATAACACTGGCAACTGTACTTCTCCAGTGGCTACCTCTAATGCTGTGGTTCCTAATGTTCTTAGTTGTTTAAGATTTCCCCTGAAAATCTGGTGTTAAAATTCATGCGAGCCATTTCCACAGTAAAATGCATGTACACAGTATTTTACCTGAACTTTGCTGAGGTTGAATCCAGACCATAATTTCCAGACCAGCATAAAACTGGCCAGGAGTGGGCCGCACCTCTACTCAAGAGCAGGGCTTCAGTGCTGTCTGCTGTGTGATTTTAAGCTAACTGCTTCCCCTCTCTGGGACTATGAAATAAGGCTAATCAAACCTTTGGATTATGTTCAGAGAATGGATCTTTTAGAGGAAGCTGGAGAACAAATCTTCATTTTTTATTTGAAATTCTATTTTTATTGTTTAAAATTTTGGCCATGTGTAAGTTAAAACACAAGCACACCACACACTGCTGCATTTTAGTTTTCTGAATACGTGTACACAGTCTTTTTCATGAAATCCAAATCAATAGCTAATTAAAAATCTTGAATGCCTTTGTGGTGTGGTGCATACAAATGAAATTTAAAAAATCCTCGGCTGTGTTAGTTTTTAGTTCTCATGTATATAGCAATGAAATCACGCTAAAATGGCAAATAACTCAAGCTAAGTAAATGTGGTATAAATATTAAACATGAACCATCCTCCCCAGGTTGAGACTCAAGTGGGAAAATGTATGTGAAAGAACTTTAGAAATGTGTTGTCCGCATTTAAAGATTATTTTGATTGGCACGCCCATCATCATAAGGCCTGTGGGGTTGAAACCCTTTCAGGAGCCTCCTACAAGCTCCTTTCTGCTAGTCTCCAAAACCCATTTTCTTCACACGCGAGTATTTTCAGGTGGGAGGCAGGTGGGAGGCTCTCCTTTGAGAGAAGCTCCACTCATCAACATCTAAATCCTAGTGTGAGTGTGTGTGCATATGTGTGTACCCAGGCTGGTGTGTGCCTGTTTGTGTGCCTGGGCAGGTGTGTGCACATGTGTGGATGCCTGGGCAGGTATGTGCATGTGTGTGTCTGGGCAGGTGTGTGCATGTGTGAGTGTTCCTGGGCAAATGTATACATGTGTATGCTGGTTTGTGTGCCTGAGCAGGTGTGTGCATGTGTGTTCTGGGAAGGTGCGTGCATATGTGTGTTTGGTCTTTATGAATGTATGTATGAATGTATGCCTCCCATTCCTTCTCCCTCTGTCTCTCTCTCCAAATGCGTTCTTGCGCGCGCGCACAAACACACACACACACACACACACACACACACAGAAATAACAAATGATACATAAAAGCCGTGAGCTGCCCTTTGCTTGTCCCGCAGGCTCTGTCCCCATGTTGGCTCTCTTGTCCCGCTTTCCCAGAGTCATCAACAGCTTCAGAGTTTTTTCAGTGAGCTCACCACTGAGGTCCCAATGGTCAGTCAATGACTCCCTGGCTGTGCAATTAGTGTCCACCTCACACAACAAGCAGGTTCTAATAGGCTCCAGGTCCCCTGCCCTGAAGTTCTCATCTCCTGCTGTGGTGACGTCCTCAGCCAAGCTGCCCTCATTAAGGCTCCTGGCTGTCCTCACCTGACACCGCCTAGACCAAGCTGAGTCTGGGAGGTAGATGGAGCTGTAGCCTGGGAGCAAGGACACCAGGTCCCAGACGGGCCCCACTCTGCCTAACTTGTGAGCATTGGATCATGTCCCTTCCCTCTCCAGGCTTCAGTATCTTCATGTATAAAATGTGAACAGTTGAATTAGGACTATGGTTCTAAGGCTTTCAGGGAGCAGTGGGGCCCTTTGAAGAGCTAATGAAGCAATGGGGTCCTCTCCCCAGCAGGGCACACATAAACATACATGCAAAAATAGTGTATGTTTGATTTCAGGGGTTCAGAAATCTTCTAGAGCCCATCCATAAGCCCTAGGATAGCCCTGAGTTTCTTCCCAGCACTAACAACTACACACAGTGATACGAAACTCTCTTCTCTCTACCTCAGTCTGTCTCTCCATCTCTTTTTGTCCCTCAGTGTGGTTACAGGGATCAAAAGAGGCAATGAATGGAGAAATCTGAACATGTGAGGGATGGCTCATATTATCAACACACAGGCCTCTCTACACCTCCTTATTGACTCCATGATAATAAAATCTACCATTTATTAAGCACCTACATAGTGCCAAATGATGTACTAAGAGCTGTCTATGTATAATCTCATTTAAATTTCAAATTAATCCTCTGAGAGGGGTTCCATTGCCCCCATTTTGTAGGTGAGAAAATTGATCACTATATTTTAATTACCTTGCTTGAGATCATGCAGTCTAAGTGGCAAAGAACAGATTAAGTTTGACTGAGATAGAATAACTAGATAATGGGTTGTCCAGGCTGTCTGTCACAGTGATGACTTTTATGCACTGGAGGAAATAGAAGAAGTGATCCCTGAGCTGAAAGAACAGGGCATCTATTCAAGGACAGACAGATAAACATGCACACACATGTAGGTGCACACATAAATGCACACATGCATGTAGACACACATGCACACAACACGCACATACACATAGGCACACACACAGGGACTGAAGAAACCGTTAGACCAGTATACATGGACATGGAAGTCAAAGGAATCTTGGATTGAGGTGCCTGGAAGGACCAGGAAAAGAAGTTAATCAGGGGCACTTCCTGGAGGAGGTAAAACTGGGGTAAACTTGAAAAAAAGGGGGGAGGAAAGATAATTAGACAGTGAAGGATGAAGAGGGGCACCTCTCAGGCAGAAGGGCTCTCTGGAAGCATAGGGAGGGCAGAGGGAGACTGGGGTCATTCCTGTTTGGCAAACATTTAGTGAGCACCTACTATGTTACTATTTGCACTCTGCTGCAGTGTGACAGGTCTGGTCCTTCAGCCGCTCAGTGTCTAGTGAGGGTGACAGGAGGCGTGCAGCCATGTCAGTGATGTGACTCATGCAGCCAAAGGGTCTGTAAAGAGCCTATGGTCATGGTGTAGCCGCCAAGACATGGCTTCAGAGCCAGTCAGTCCTGGGTTTGAATCCCAGCCCTGCCACTCACTAACTACATGGTGAGCTTGTTACTTACCTGCTCGAGCCTCAATCTTCTCATGAGTAAAATGGGGATAATCACAGGCTTTGCCTTGAAGAGTTGTCGAAAGTGTTAAATGAGATAGATAATGCATCTCAAGGGCTTAGCACAGTGCTGACCAAGAATAAGCACTAAACAGTTGTGACTTTTATTGCCGTCATCATTTAGAACTGTAATAAAGTTATTAGCATGATGCCTGGCACATACTAGGTACTTAAGTATTAGTGCCTGTTCATTCAAGATAGAGGGAAAAATGCTTTTTGTTCAAGAGGAAAAGGAAAGTGTCTGCTTTGCTCCCTTGACTGATGTCCAGGGAGCGAATCACACAGTTCTTTAGGAGAGGGGCGACGTGCTAATGAACTGCACAGATTTAGAGAACTGGACACCCATCAGTGACAACTGGTAACTCTGACAGGTGAAATTGAACACTTAGAACATTTCACTTGATTCCTTTCAAACACCCAGAGAGAGACAGTCCTACATCTCGGCTTTTCCCTTAATTGGTCACATTTTGAAGCATGCTGCTTACTTGTGACCCTGGAGTTAATAAACAGCCAGTCAGAGCCCTCACTGTATCGAAAGCAGTTTACAGGAAGGAGATTTGCTGGGTGCCAACAATCATCCACTGGGGTTTTAGAGCAAATTACCCATCCGTCAATTTCTCTTCTCCTAGGAGGTATTGTTTCAGACCAAGGGATCCTTGCTAGAAGTGAGATCAATAAATAGAAATTCAAATTTACTCCAAAGGCACCTAAAACACACCATGTCCCCAACTGGCTCCATTTTCTCGCCCTCCCCACAAAGCAAATCTCCTTTCTGCCTCGGCTGGCACTGAGCTGTAGGCTCAGCATCCTCCTTGCCAACCCCCTCCCTCCTCACCTTTAATCAATCACCAAATCTGATGATTCCCCTTCCACGGTGTCTCTCCACTCCCATTCCCACCACCCCAGACCCTCGTCTGGTGCTAATGAGACACCTGCCATTGTCTCCTAACGGCTCCCCCTGCCGCCATTCTTGCTCTCTTTCAAGCTATTCTCCGTGTGGCTGCAAAGGAGATCCTTCTAAAATGCAAATTCAGTCCCATCATGCTTCGATTAAAACTTTTCAAAGGCTCCCTGTTAACTTCAGGGTAAAGTCTCAGATTCATATGATGGCAAGCAAGGTGCTTCAAGATCCCAAGGCTGCTTACCTCCCCACCTCCTTGCTCCTTTCTTGTGCTACAATGAATGCTTCAGCAGGGCCACAGGCCCTAAAAAGATTCCTGGTTTTTCCCAGCTATGCATCCAATCTCTGGATGCCCTCCTTTCCTGGTTGGCCTGGAAACTTGATCCCTTGCCCTCCTGTGAAGCTCCACCACTGATATTACCTGTGTGAAGCCTTCTCCAACAGCCATCTCTCCTAGAAACGGAATTTATCACCCTGTCTTGTAACTATGTGAATAAATTTTGATCATTAAATACATCTTACTGTATTAAAACTCCTTAGATTCCAGCCCATTCTCTATTTCAAACTGAGAATGAGGTCGGGATCCTTGCATCTTTGTATCCAAAGTGTGGAGCCCAACAGGCTTCACATGGATAATTTCATTTCACCTTTACAATATTCCCATTGTACTATTAATACCCCTGGGTACTATTAATATTTCCATTTTACACAGAAAGAAACTGAGGCTCAGAGAGACTAAGCAACTTATCCAAGATCATACAAGCAGTAAGTGTCGGAGACAGACTTGAACTCTGGTCTAAGTGACTTGAAAGGGCTCAAGAAACGTTGGTTTCTTTACTGGATGTTGATCAGGCACTCATTCTTTCAAGTCATCCTCCCCGCCCTGAAAACACTTTTAGAGCAAAAACCTAAAGGATGTTAATGGAACTGTTTAGGTAAATAATTCATGTACTGAGGGAGTCCATGTATACAAACTTTTTCAAAACAAAATTCCTGTGAACATGTAGTCATGGGAAAAGCCTGAATTTAGAGAACTGGGGTTTGGAACAACTCTGATCACTTTTTTTTTTAACGTTTATTTATTTTTGAGACAGAGAGAGACAGAGCATGAATGGGGGAGGGTCAAAGAGAGGGAGACACAGAATCCAAAGCAGGCTCCAGGCTCTGAGCTGTCCGCACAGAGCCCGACGCAGGGCTCGAACTCACGGACTGCGAGATCATGACCTGAGCCGAAGTTGGCCGCTTAACTGACTGAGCCACCCAGGCGCCCCTCTGATCAACTTTTTGTTGCATCACTTTCCTCAAGGGAAGAGCTTCAGGTGCCTGCATCTGGAATGGTGGGTACCAGGAGGCTGTGAGTGAGGGTGGTGACAGCATCCATTAAGAACAGTAACAGTAAATTACAAGATTCCATTCGCTGACCATTGATGACTGTGCTGAGCACGTGGCATGGCTTAGCTCTCTGATAACTTGCCCAGGGCTGCACTCCACCAGCGAGCAGCAGAGCTGGTACTTAATCCCACGTCCACCTGCGGCCAGACATCACTACTACACCCTGCTGCATATTATGGTCTGCTGAGATTTAAGCAGTTTCAGTGACTGGAAGGAACCCCCGAGGTGGAGTTTCTGGAGTCCGAATGCTCTGCCCAGTACCATGTGATAAATGCATTGTGTGCACCTGGGGTTGTGAAGGCCACCACAACCAGTAAGCAAGAGTCCAACTTCCTCGGTGCATCCACCAAGGAGGATTAAGACCTCCTCAGCATCCTCAGGAAGGTAGAAGCAGCAAAGAGGTCAGAGGAACAGGAAACCCCTGCATTCTTGACAAAAACAAAACAAACAAAAAAATTGGCACTTCTCCCAGCCTGGCAGTGAAAGAGTTAACCTAATACTGCCTCTATGATGAATGGCTATAATACTGTCTATGTAATGGGTTTCCTATTTAAATTTTGTGAGGATTTAATCAGTTGGGCGCAGCTGTGCAAGATGCACCATAAACTATGTTGAAAAATATGTAGACATATACATTTATCTGCTACAAATTAAGCTCACTTAGAGGTGGTCTTAATGGCCCATGTAGCCATCATTACAAGCATAAATTCTAAACTGTCTGTTTCCAGTGAATTTGCTTTGAGAAAAAAATTAATGCTCATCCTTAGCGGAGCAGAGTAATAAATGAAAGGACCCTTAATTTGCAAAGCGCTAATAGCCCAGCCATTTTTCATTAGGAACCCCACACTGGATCATGTATGGCAGGGTGGCTTCATGGGGGATTCCACTGCCCAGGCTGGGGAGGGATGGAGCTGCCTTTCTGGAGCCCTACCCTCTGTGGTTTATCTGGTCTGCTCAAAGGAAGGTTGAAGTCCTGGTTCCAAGGAAAGGCTGTCACCCACATGCCCATAAGTTTGGGCTGCAATCCTTTCATGCAGAGATGCACACTGGGCTTTCCTCTGGCTGTCTTACTCTGCACAAAGACAGCCCAATAGTAAGTACATATCTTGGTGCTAATGAGAATTCACAGAAAATGAAAGTTCTGCCACTTTCTTTTAGGTCCCAGGACTGGAAAGGGGACAAGGTGGCAGGGTTTGAGTCCCAGCCTACTACTCTGGCACAGCTTCATCCTGGCAACTCCCTTCTTCTTGCAGAAACCAAGAACTGCCTGTTTGTAAGATGTTCTGTCTTTTCTCATGTCCCAGTCGATCCTTAAATTACTTATAGTAACCCCTGGAGGTAGGCACAGTGATTTCCCCCACTTTAAATATGGGACAGGCCCTGGACATGGGTGAGGCTAGAGAAGTATGTAGGTGAAAGTTTAGGGAAGCACTCACTCTCATGGCCTTGCAAGTGCCAACTCTACGTTTGCATGACCCTGACATTGAATGCCTCCTTAACCTTTGTTCCTTAAGCGTCTTTCTTGTCTCACCCTAGTCCCAGTCCTGGATGGGGACCTCAAGGCACAAAGAAGTTGAGTGACCTACCCAAGAACACATAGGTGCCACATGAGAGCTAGAGTCTAATTCATAGCCAGCTAGCTCCAAATTTCATTATCTTTTCCATGTGCCAGATAATGCCACGTGAATTGAGAAGTTTGATTTCGTTCAGCCCATGATGGACACTTCATATGACCCAAGCTGTATTGTAGAAGTTTTCACACATTTTTCTTGTCTCATTTTCTTCTTAGAAACTTGTACTTTCAGAAATCATCTTGTCAATTCACTTTTTTCACTTGTTTGTGGCGTGTATGCCTCACCAGAATATTCACCATTTTCTCTCCGGTGGTTGGAAAAGTACTTGACACATTATAGGTGTTCAATAAATATTTGTTGAGCAAATTACCTTATTCAAAAAACATTTAAATAAGAAGTTATGTGAAGCTAGCCTGAATATCCTAAGGCCCAGTCCCAGATGCTCAAAAAATGGAATAGAACAATGTAGAAGATTGGGTTTACTTCCTCTCCTCTAAGTATCAAGTATTCCCACAACTCAACCACCCTGGGAGAGGGACTTGGTGTTGAAAAATCCAACCAGATAGAAATTGAAATCTGGGTTGGTTCATTTGGGTTCTTTTCCAGAAATCAGAACTGCAGAAACACATTCACCGTCATGTCTGATGGCAAGCATTTGGATCACACTAAAAAGTGGTAGAAGGATTAAAATGCTGAAAATAAGAATCTTAAAAAAGTAATAACAATAACCTATTGAAACCTGACCAGTGACAAAGACACCAGCACTACTCTCCCAGAAATGTCTTGAGAAGCAAGCTACATAGTTTCTTTTCAGACCTAGGACACATCTCCCAGAGCTCTCACCCCCTGTGTCTGGCCACTAGACCAGCCTTCCTATTTGAGACAAGTCATCAAATAGGGAGACAAGTTGTTTCTCCTCCAGTCCCCCTCCACGAAAGCTCCAGCATGCCCCACACCATATTTGCAGCAAGCACCAGGAGAGGAGAATAAATCTTTACAGATATGGCCTGTGGTTCTGCACAATTTAACAATTGACAAGATTGTGGAAACAGGCAAGAGTTGTTACTGAGTTAACACCATTGCCACTGAAACAGATGAAATTAGAAGCAGCCACAGAGAGGCACTTGTCCCCCATGCTGAACATCTGGGAGAGGTGACCATGGGAAGCTGCACTTACCCCACGGTAGGTTCCAGCAGGAACAGTTTTGGTGGGCACTGGGCAGACTGGAGTAGGGAGGGGCCAAGTGCAGTTTTGGAGTTCATGTGCAGAGAAGACCAGGCTGAATCCCTGACAGATCACACTGATATTTAAAGTTAAATATATGACTAGACATTTCACAGATATTAAAAATTTTTTGCAGCAAGTAGGGGTAGAACTCATCTAAACCCATGCTCGATGCCAGACAAAGCTAGAGACCTCTTTTCTTCACTAACAGCTTCTCAGTCGGCACCTCTTTGCCTGTGGAACCCCAATCTCTACCTCCTCACCTGACTCACCTCATGCCATTTTCCTCTAGGATGCTCTCTCTGATGCTTTATCCTGCTCTTGACTGATTACAATTTGCTTAAGGTAGTCTTAGAACTCCTGCAAGGTACACCTCTGCCCCCATTTTGGCCCTTCCTGCACTGAGTCTGCCTCCCATTCAGCCCTGGGAGGGCAGAGGCCACAGTGATTCATCCACTGAAGCTGCTCATCTCCTAGTCCAGATACAACCACTAAGTAGAGCTTGTAATAAATGAATCAATCATGGTCTATACCAGAGCGTCCCAAACTTTAAGGTGTATGGAACTGGTTCAGATGAAGATTCTGTTTCACCAGGTCTGGGAATTGGCATTTCTAACAAGTTCCCAGGTGAGGACCATGCTGCTGAACCTGGGACCACACTTTGAGCCTGGAGGGTCTACATCACCATGTCAAGTATACACAAAGGGCTATGATGAGTACAGAGAGACAGGGGCCATCTCAGCTCTAATCTAATGAAATGAGGTGGTCAGGCAGCCTGAAATCTCTCAGTCTCTTTAGGTTTCACAGAGCAGATGGGCAATCTGCCTGCACTAGCCCTTAAAGAATGTTTTACCAGATGTCCTAAGTACATGGTAAGTCTTATCCCAAATGAGAGGCTGCTGATACGCAGGCTGGGCTTTGGGGGATGGGGAGGTTCTGCTGGGTTCCTCTGAACATAGTAGCCAGTGTTGCCCTGCTGTGACATGCCCAGGCTCTGAGCCAGCCTGTGTGTGGTTTGTGTCCTGACTGCCACTTAGAGCCTGTTGGGTCCTGGGCAGGTTACTCAACCTCTCCATCTTTAACATGGAGATAATTATAACATTTCTCTCGGTGTGGTGAGGGCTGGCCAAGAAAACATATTCTGGTTTAATCCTAAGCACTGGCTCAATGTCAGTTGTTCTTACTACTCACTTAATGCATGAATGGAGACCTGTCTCTACCTCAGCCCAGAAGAACTTCAGGGCAGTACTTAAGCCCAAACTGGAGACACAGGAGACCAAGCAAGTTGTCACTATTGACAAGAAAACCGTAGGCCCAAGGTGGAATCACTTGTCCCCAGGACAGCAAACCAAGACTTACTTGCGGTTTCATCCTCTCTAGGAGTGGAATTTTAAACCAATCAATATGGAATTGTTTGGTCTGCACCAAGGAGAATGCCCTCTCCTTCCCTCAAAGGAAGATGAGGTAATCTGCACGGTAAGACCCCTCCTGCCCTTGCCTCTAAGGGAAGGTGACCTTGCCTGAAGCAATCTTTTCTTTTCTTTGGTAATAACTTCCCTGCCCACCCTCTTTCCTATAAAAACCTTCCATTTTGTATGACTCCTGAGAACTTTCAACTTGTTATATGGGTTGCTTCCTGATTCATGAATCCCTTAATAAAGCCAGTTAGACATTCAAATTTATTTGGCTGAATTCTGTTTTTTTAACACCACCCAGCTGTTATGATGTCAATGGCACAGAGTCATCTGCCTGTAATAGTGTTTTAAACAGGAGACTTGTTCACATGTTAACCCATGCAGATATGAATTCAAGCTACAAATGTCCCCCACAAAGGCCAGGTGCCAGTGGAGCTCTGTGGTGCCTGACTCAATGTGCAGGTCACCCTGCCTGGCCACTTCACCTTCTGTCAAGTGGTGAAGGAGAATTTTGTCTCCTAGGACTAGCACTTTTTAGGCATCTCTGTATCTCCCCACAGGGTCTATTTCCTGACTTTAGCGAAATGGCAGAATTGTGAAGCCGAGTGTTGCCAGATGGAAGAAGGTTCTCTCCAACCTCTCACCAGATAGACAATGGCAGGCGCGATATTGTGATTCATAAGAAATATGTATTTGGTCATACATATGACCAAAATGTACTTTTCAGGTATATTTGGTTTTTGTCCACAGTTCCTGGCTCAGAGCTCCCAAAACCCTTAAAATTTTCTGAGTGATAAGAGCAATGGGAACATCTTTTGTGGCAATATTTGGTCTCTTGTCTTCATTCCTGAAATCACTTCAGAGCCATAAAGGTAATATGAGTGCCTTCTAATTCATAAGGAGCCCCTTTCCACCACAATTGGGGTTATGCAAATGAGGAGACTTTGGAAGGTACCAGAGGATGGGGGCAGGTTGCCAGAGGAATGAACCATGGAGAGTTGGAATTTTCAGTCCCACCCCCTGACGTTCAGGGAGGGGAGAGGGGCTAGGAGTTTAAACAATCACCAAGAGCCAGTGATCATGCCTATGTGATGTCTATAGGATAAAGCCTCCATAAAACCCAAAAGGCCAGGGTCTGGAGAGCCTCCAGGTTGGGGAACCAGAACGCTTTCGTGTGCAACCATGCCAGGTCCCAAACTTCATAAAGACAGAAGCTCCTTTATTTGGGACCTCACCCTGTGCATCTTCTCATCTGACTGTTAATTCTTATCCCTTAATATTGGTAGTAAACTGGTAAGCTAGTGAGTAAACTAGTTTCCTGAGTTCTGTGAGCTGTTCTAGCAAATTAATTGAGCCCAGGGAGGGGGTCGTGGGAACCTTTGATTTATAGCCAGTTGAGAAGAGACTGGCATCTGAATCAGAGGGCAGTCTTGTGGGGCTGAGCCCCTAAGATGTGGTATCTGATGCCATCTCCGGGTAGAGGGTATCAAAATTGAGTTGGATTGTATGGCACCCAGCTGGTGTCAGAGACTTGCTTGCCAGTATTGGGGGAGTCCCACTACTGCCATGTCTCTGATTTGGTGATCAGAAGCTCTAGAAGTAGAGAACAAAGCAGAAAGGATGAGTCCTTCCCAAAGAGGAACAGCTACATCACTTTGGGATTGATGTAACTGAGTCAATCCCTGCTAATAAAGTGCATCTTATCTGGCCTTAAGAAATTGTCTTTCTTGAACACTCCAGGGAAAGAGATCCCTGGTGCTTCCCAGCTCACGTGTACCACTCTTGGCTCATTCTCAATCCAGGATCTTCCTCTCTGAGTGAGTCATGCACAGCTTGGACCTTGCATGGGGCTTGTTCATTCTCACCCCTATGGTCTCACCTTGGTTGCTCTCTTCTCAAGCTTGACCAGATGCCAGGATGCACAAGGGTAGTCCTATCACCAGTCTCTCTGAGAGCACCCTGCTTGTTTCTTGCATAGCACTTGCCACTACTTCTCGTTGCATATTTGTGTTGGCTTACTTGTGTTTTGTCTAGCTCCCTTGCTAGACTATGAGTGTCACGAGGCCAGGGCCATGCCTGTTTTGCTCACTGCCCCAACCCCAGCACACAGCCCTCTGGCATGATGGGCAATGTGTACTCCGTGCTCACACTTTCCTAAGGGATTTTCCCTGCTTTATCCCCTCCATTCTTCCAAAACCCCCTACAAGGTAAGTACTATGATTAGACCCATTTTTACAGATGAAGAAACAAAAAAACAGAGCCATTTAGTAATTTATTCAAGGTCACATAGGAAGTAGTGGATCCATGAGACTTTCCAGGTTAGGCTGACCTTGGAGCTGGCCTTCTTGGACAGAAAACTGATGCCTGTCATGTCATGGATGCTCAGAAAAGAATCTGCTAAATAAATGCAGATTAGAAGCACTCCATGCAGTACAACCCAAGCTGATTTCATTCGACTCAGTTAACTCAATTCAACCAATACTCATTGGGTACTTTGTAGTATGTTAGGTGCTGTAGGGACCTTACCCTCAAGGAAGTTAATGGTGGTTGTGGCAAGACAAACCAGTTCTCTCCCACATGCCTGATTAGCTCATTGGATGCCCTTGGGACACTTGCATCTCATGACTGAGTCTGAGATGCACACAGATTCTATGGTCTTGGCTTCCACCTCACAATCCTTTATTTATAGATACAGATGCGAAAGCTCAGAGAAACTAGATAAATTTGCCCAAGGGCACAAGCTAAAGTAGGAGTAGAAAGAGGATTTGAATCTTTCCAGACTGGCTCAGGAACCCCCATTATAATATACAACCTCACAGTTAAAAGAGAGAGAGAGAGAGAGAGAGAGAGAGAGAGAGAAATTTAAAAGGACACACTAGATTCATTCAGCCTAAGTTTTCTCACATGCGGTTAAAGACAGTCAGCTGCAGATAGGCAAAGGCTTGTTTGCAGGGGGATAGTCAGGGAGGGGCTGAACTGGGACCCTCAGGACAGCACAGTACTCGACAAGCCTCCCTACACGTACATCCACGTGGGCAAGAAACAAACTGTCAGGAATAAGAGAGAAATAAATGTCTGATAGAATACTTTAAGAAGGCTGAGACTTACGAGTTCAAGTTCAAGCATCTTTTTCTGGAAATTCTCTCCAAGACTTAGTTCAGCCCTGAAGTCATATTTAGGAAGTACAGCAAGTGCAAAAGCAGTAGTTTGCAAGTTTCAGCCATTTGTATTGCTACTTGATAAGGCACCTGTGGTGTTACGTACTTAATGCTCTAAACATACGTACTTTTAGAAACTTAAAGTTTTTTTAATTTATGAAAAATACAGGCACTTAAAAACAGTCCTTAAAAAGCTCTAAGTGGAAAATGAGTAATATTAGGTGGTAACATTTAAAATAAACACAATGGAAACAAAACAGTGTTGTTAAATGCAAACCAGATATTGTTACCTCACCTCACTAGGAGGTCTGCTCTGCATTTGTTACAAAGGGAGAAAAATTCTGTTACAGAGGTATCAAAGGCATGCTAGCACCAAGCTAAGCCTTTCATCCTGCTATATCCAGAGCAAAAGTAAAGTAGACTTGAAAGGGAATCATTTATCTGTCTGGGCGAATCAATATGATTTAATGCCATCTGATGCCATGGGCCACCAAAAACCACCTTGGGCACCATCTGTACCACACATGTCACACTGTGGGAGACACGGGCTGGGAGAAAGAGCATGGCTTCACATCCTTTCTCTGCCACCTGCTAGTTTTGACTTCAGGTAAGTCACTGCTTTACTCTGGCCCCTGGTTTTCCCACCTGTAAAATGCAAGATTAGATTAGAATTTAGTTACTAGGTGATCTCTCTGGTTCTTCTGAGTCTCACGCTCTATGACTCAATTCAGGGCAAGTGATACTACTTTCCGCAAACTGCTGCACTCAGATATTGAGAATGTGCCCTTGAAGAGCAGTTCAAAACCACCATCTTTTCCACACAGGGCTCGTTCCTGGGATGAAATCAAGTTGCACGACTTTCCAGAAAGGCTTCCTCCATTGGCAAAGGCCATTTGGTCTCGTGAAGAAGAGTTCAGGGCTTGGGGGGAGGAGGACTCAGCAAATAAAAGCCTGTTTGATTCAAGAAAACCTGCCTTAGTGGGCAATTGGAGTGGTTCACTTTGTTTAGAATATTTTGTAGCCAGAAGAATTATCTGCAATGATAAAATTTATACCTCCCGGCCTTCAAATAAAGATGAGCCCAGGAGGATATTGATGGCATCATTGTTGTTCGAAAGAGAAAGAAAGAGTGGCCTGGTGATTCCATTGTGTATGGAATAAAAGGGCCAGGGAAACAGATCTATTTTCAGATTACAAAACTGCACACTATGGCGCCCCCAGGTCGGCTCATTTTTGGACCATGACAGCTCCTCTCTGGGAAGCCGGGATGTGCTTCCAGCAAACAAGCACAGGCTTGGACCCCCTTGGGGCAAGGGCCTGATTTAGGGGCACAAAGAAGTAAAATCACCATGTGCTCCTACGACTGCCAGGCGGGCATTCTCACACACCTGGGCCCATGGCTGCTTCCCTCCCGCCTGCGGCTTCCCCACTGCAGCAGCAAACCACACCCCCCCCCCCTCATTCTTCTCTGCTCATCAAATTGTCTCTGGTTACCCCTGGGGACACAGCGAACTAAAAGACAGCACTCGGCCCTGCTTAGGGATGGAATAGCTCAGGAGCCATAAAACCAACAGCTTCATCCCCTGGGATTAAGCATTACTTACGGTTTCCAAACTCTACTTGAAGACCACGGGGTTCGACTAGTAAGAGTCAGAGCCAGGATTAGAGCTCCCAGCCAACTGTCCACTGTGCAAGCCTCTGACCATGGCAGGCAGCCACTGTAGGGACCAAGAGCCTGGTTCTGGAAGGCTGGCCATCTTGGGTTTCAGTCACAGTTCTGCCACTTAACCCCTCACCAAGCCTCAGTTTCCTCATCTATAAAATGGGGATAGTGATATTAGGTACCTCACAGAGTGTAAAGAATAAATGAGGTAAAAGTTATTCTGCCCTCAGCACAATGCCTGGTGCATAGGAAATGCTCATGAAATGCTAAGCAGTTATTACTAAATTAATGCTGACAACAGTAACTGCTTTTCCCTCCTCTCTGCTCACTCACTGTTCCTGCAGCCTCCACCATGGAGTTCCTGCTTTCTCTCCAAGTGTCCTTAAATCTTGTCTTGAGAGTCAGGTCACCTCCTTGCACTCACCACAATTCCCACCTCACCCTGAGGCCCTTAGGGGTTCGCATCCTCCTCCAAAACTGGCTCCCTGGCGGGGCTGGACCAAGATGGGGAAGGGGCAGCCTGGGCCCCATAAATCACCTAGTCACCTGGCTGCTGCTCCCGGCACAGAAGGCATTAGCAGCACCACATCTGCTCTCTGTGCTACCAGCAAATCAAGAGGCCTTCTTCTCTTCCTCCAGCAGGTTGCCATTGTGTTACCTCTCAAATGTCTATCTCATGCGGCTCGCCCAATCTAATTTCAATCACCCCTCCCTCTTGTGTCCTGTGCCACACTCCTCCTTCAGGAGTCATCCCTCCCCATAGACCTGGCCACATCCAAACCAAGGAGTTAAGCCAGATGTAAAAATCATTAAAAATAATTGGCTGACTCATCACTTGGATGGATAAGTGGTGGGTGAGGTAGGACCACGACCCTTAACTGTGGATATGAATGCTACTCTCATCCTTTTCCCTCCTTTAGAACAATGGTTGTCAGCCCAGGGGTGATTAAAAATATTCCAGTGGGCAAGCCCTACCCTAAACCAAGGAAATCAAAAGCCCTGAAATCTGGGCCAGACTTGACAAAACTTGCTGGGTTATTGTAATGGCCGCCATGGCTGAAAAGCACTGGTGAGAAGCTTGGTTTGGAGGAAAGAAAGCCAACTTCTCTGTGAGTCCTCATCAGCCACAGTCAAGGCTGCAGAGGCTCCTGGCCACCAGCCTGTCTCTGATGGGTGGGGTTTTTGTTCTCTGAGGGGCTCTCCCCCACCTCGCTGGTAGTTCCCCCTCAGTGGGAGGAAACTTGAGGCAGGCATTCGAGGGCATCCTGCTGCAGAAACTTTTCAATCCTTTACTGAGGCATTGGGAGAGGAACTAGGCAAGCTCACTTCAGACTTTTGTCTCAAAGTGCCAAGTCACAGTGACCTTCAGGGCTTTGTTTTTCTCACCCATGAAATGGGTGACATTTGAGTAATGACATTTTCCTCGCTGCGCTGCTGGAGAGTTAAGTGAGATAACATATGCCTGAAAATAACCAATTCACTGCAGAAAATGGAGCAAACACAGCTTGCATGAGCTTTTTCGTTTCCTAAATCCTTCATCCTGGGACATGCCAGCCAGCTCCTCCTGCCTCAATGGGGATGCCCTGGGTCTTTGGGAGCCTATTAGCTGAGCCAAGTGGAGAGTTAAACATCCAAACTGACAAGGGGGCACAGAGCTATTTCAGAACACCCCACTGCCCCAGCAGATGGTTCTGGGCCAGATGGCTCTGGAGGAGGAGGGCAGCCAGGTGTCTATCGTGGCAGCAGAGATGTGAGAGGAAGAGTTCACTTGTCCACCTCCCCACCTTCCCTCAGATTTCTCCTCCAGAGGGGGCGCTGCCCAGCCCTGACAGATGTGCAGTCTGGGAAGGTTTCCAGGTACAGCATTGGGAAAGTGGGCAATTAACCCCATACCAGGACCTGCTCTGGCAAGATGTGAAGTCGGTGAGTGCGTCTTGGTGCTTTTTGGCTCTCCTCAGTCATGTTTCTTCACCTTCAACCAATGACCTTCTGCAAGGTCAAGGTCTACACTCCAATTTGCCAGTTCCTACCTCTCTCTCTCTCTCCCCAGCCCTTCAAAATTTACCCATACTAGTTCCATTTTCCCTGGGCCTTTGTTCTCACCTGCTGAAGTGATTAATCCAATGCAACAATCCATGCCAAGGATTCAAATCCTAATGTGTCTCCCTCCCAGGACTTCCCATGTGATTCTTACTCTCGGTAGGATTTCAGAATCACCACAGTTCAGGGAGGGAGAATGTGCTTTTCGTACCATTTGGGAGAGTACCTGCTCTACCCAAGTGAGAGGACGCTGCAAGGAAATCAAGGAACCCTGCCACTTGCTGGTTGTATCGCTCAGCTCTGAGCATCCAGGATTAAACAGAGATAAGAGGAAGGGGCAACAAAGCTGTGCACAGACCTGAATGGCACCAGCATGGAAATGACGCAGTGTGTTTCCTGCACTTAACTCAACACTCTTTTGCCCTTCTAATGGTGAGCTGCATTTGGAGGCCAGAGGCCAACCAAGCCCTACACTCACTGGAGGCACAGACTAGTAGGGTATTTAAAGTCCTATGCTGTAGGGGTCTGTACTAACATTCAGGAGCTGCCATAACAAAGGACTATAGACTGGGCAACTATAACAACAGAAGTGCCTTGTCTCACAGTTCTGGAGGCTGGAAGTCTGAGGTCAAGGTGTGGGAAGGATTGGTTCCTTCTAAGTTCCATGAGAGAAGTGTCTGCTCCTGGCCTCTCTCTTTGGCTTGTAGATGGCCTTCTTCTCCCTGTGTCTCTTCATATAATCTTCCTTCTGTGAATATCCATCTCTGGGTCCAAATTCCTCTCTTGTATAAGGACATCAGTAATACCAAATTAGAGGCTCATCCTATTCATTATGACCTCATCCTAAGTAATTACATCTGTAAAGATTGTATCTCTAAATAAGGTCACATTCTGAGGTACTAAGGATTAGGACTTTAACATAAATTGTGTGTGAGTGTGTGTGTGTGTGTGTGTGTGTGTGTGCATGTTGGCAGGAAGGACATGATTAAATACATAATAGGGCTTCACATGGTTCTGTTGTCATACAGTCTTGAATTCCAATGATGGGGGACCTGACTTAAATGAGTCCTTCAATGATTCTAAGCCTCACTTTCCTCATTTGTAAAATGGGGACAAATGGGCTCTACCTAGGAGGGGTATTTTCAGAAAGAGTTAAGATATTGTCTATAAAGCATTCAACTTACAGCTTGGCACAGGTGAGTCTTCAAGAGACACCAGTTGTTATTATGATTATTCCACATGTGATGCCACATGGGAACTCTACATGCCACCCCAAAATAAGGGCACCTTACACCATGTTACTGGCCAGACTGAATCCTCAGCTGAGTACCTAACCAAGTCTCCTATAGCCCAAGGCTCAAGGAAATGCTGTATAGAAAAGAATAAAGATTTCCATTGCCATGATAATTCCTCTGGTAAAGAAGCAAAAGATTTATGAAAGCAAGGAGTATGAGAAGAATTAATCATTCACATAATAGCCATGAATGTTATTTTATGTTTTTAACAGAAGCAAGAATTTTTTTTTCTCAAGCAGACTCTTCCTTGAAGCTCAGTTTCTTTTGTCTTTGGAGAGAGCAGACAGCTCAGAACTGAAGTTCTAGTAACTTGGAACAATTCTCTGGGAATCTTCCTATTTCTCCTATTTCACACTCATTTTCAATTATTGTGAGTGACCAAAAGGGAACAGATTCCTACTTAAATGTATCTCCAGTCCCCCAAACCTAAAGGTCTCCTGCCTACAACAGAAAAGCACCACAATTGCCATGTTCCTATCCAATTAGGAGCCTGAGCTGATAAAATATTTCCTGCCAAGAATAGCAATTCAAGAGAAAGAGAGAGAAAGAGATTTTCTTCTTCAAAAGTATGGGAAAAAAGCTTTTAATCAGAGAAGCAGATCTTTCTTTTTACTACTGAGGATAATATGATATGAAATTCTCCTCAAAACTGCACATAATGAAGGTAAGAAGCAGCATGGGAAAATTCCCTTCTGTTTCTGTAAAATTCTGATGGAAATGGGAGCATTGTGAAGTGTTTGGGTTAGTTAGTCTGAATTAGCATCTATCTTTTCTCAAGAGAGAACTTCTCTCTTTAGCCAAAGAAATGGCCCTGGCTGCCTGTGGTAGGCTCAACAATGGTACCCCCAGTATGTTCATATCATGATCGGAAAATCAAACACCCACCTAGATGTTGCAGTGAAGGCAACTTGTTTTTGGTGGTGGTGGTAATTTTTGATATGGTTAACATTTATACCAGTAGTCTTTGAATCAAGTGGATTACTGTATATAATGTGGATGGGCTTCATCTAATCAGTTGCAGGCTTTAAGGGAAAGACTGGGATTGCTCAAAGAGGAAATAACTCTCTTCAAGACTGTCTTTAGGCTCAAGACTGTAACATCAACTCTTCCCTAGGTCTATAATCTAACAGCCTGCCCTACAGATTTTGGACCTGCCAGCTCCTATTATCGTATATTCTAATTCCTCAAAATAAATTATCTATCTATCTATCTATCTATCCATTTACCTACCTATCCATTGATTCTGTGTTTCTGGAGAGTTCTGACAAATACATATGACAAAGGAGACTTTGCAGATGTCATTAAGTTAGGAGTCTTGGAATAGGGAAATTATCTTGGATTATCTGAGTAGGTTTGACACAATCAGAATGATCATTATAAGAGGGATGTAGGAGAAGTTAGAATCAGAGAAAGTGATCTGATGACAGGAGCAGAGATCGAAGTCATTTGCTTTGAATATGGAAAAGGGGGCCACAAACCAAGGAATACAGGCAGTCCTTAGAAGCTAAAAATGACAAGGACACAGATCCTCCCCTCAGGGCCTCCAGAAGAACCAGCCCTGCTGGTTACTTGACTTTAGGTCTTTGACCCTGTAACTGAAAGAAAATAGATTTGTGTTGTTTTAAGCCACCAAGTTTGTGGTAATTTGTTATAGCTGTAATAGGACACTAATATAGTGTCCCAGAACTACCAAAGGGAACTTGTTGAGTATGTGAAATTAGAAGTGCTTTTAGAGCTCCTTATTTTTAAATATGTATAATTATTGCCATTAAGGATTCAGTCTTACTATGTAAATAACTTATAAATAATTAAAAAGGCAGACATCTCACAACAAAGAATATTGATGAGAAACTCACAGAAGAAATGGCGACACCAAATAAACACCATAAATATTTTGGCCTTACTGATAATCAGAGATATGTAAGACAAAACAGTGAAATACTATTTTTTATCTACCTAATTAACAAATGTCTTAGTGGATAATATTCACAAGGGAGAAGACTGTGGTGAGGCAATACTTCCAAACATGCTAATGGAAGTATAAATGTCATCATCCAGAAGTGGCCTTCACAACATATATCATGAGATTTGAAAGTTTGTATCTTTCCACCTATGGTTCACTTGAGGAATCTAGCCTAAGAAAATAATCAGGGATGGGTACAAAGATGAATAAAGTATTACACCACTATACGTGGTATAATGAAAACAACTGATCAATGTCCGTCAATGTAACAGTGGTTAAGGAAATCATAACAAATATTATGCAACCATTAAATTGAGTGTTTTAAAAGTCTCTGTAGTGGACTGATGTCAGCAAACATAATGGTTCCAAAAGCAATGGTTCCAAAAGCCCACCACTCCATAAAAGCAATGAAAAAAAAAAAAACGGGTAAAAATAGTCAGAATCTACATCTGACAGCAAATAGCAACCAGAAGAAAACTCAATCAGGAAAAGTGGTTGAATTTCTATAAAACATATTTTAACTGGTCCTGGTCCATTCCCTGCTCCCCAGCTCCATGGTAGCCTTGAAAATAACAGCTTATATTCCCAATACTAGCTGCAGAGAAGCAGAACAAACCTCAAGAGTTGTAATTATTAGTTTTGAGCAGTCTGGTGTTTCCCTGGAACACTAGCTTAAAAGGCTTGCCATTACTTTACCTAACTCAGTATTCACCCAGTTCTGAAGCAGCTACATGGGAGCATTTGTCAAAAACACTTATAGGCAAATGTTTTAGCTGCTGCTGCCTTAGGCAATGAATAATGTTTGGGGCAAACAATAGATTAATCATAAAACTTGGGAGGAAAGGCAGGGGAATGAGATGCTTTGGGGAATAAAGGTTTTAAAAGGCTCCAACCTATTCCTGGGAATCTAGAAGGCCACATGAATTCACAGGGATGAGCACATGCTCAGGAAAGAACTAAGTAAGCCCTAAACTCTCACCTCTGCCTGACCTTGAGATTATGCACAAAGAAGTGAAGGCTAAATCACAGTTTAAACTTCCTGGCTGACTGTTGAAGGCATGTCACAATATACACACAGTCCATCTTCCAAGACGAAGAGGAGATCTCTGTCCAATCATTATCTGACCACTAAGATAATGGAACAGAGACTTCAGTGGCCACACATGATGAAGAATATGGACTTTACAAAATTAGTTCAGAAAAGCCACTAAATGAACAGCCACCACAACAAGCAGCAACAAACCCATGGGAAGTGGGATCATCTGACTTCCTGAGTTTCCACATTATCATATTCAAAATGTCCAGTTATCAACCCAAAATTACAAGCTTATAAACAAAAAAGAAACTATGGTCCCTACAAAAAAGTAATTAATGTAAATAGCCCCTATGAAGTCCAGACATTGAACTTATTCCAATCAAAAGCTAGACATTGGCAGAATGGGTAAGAAAAAAATCATCCATTGTAAGCTGTCTACAAGACAACAGAAACCTAAAATACATAGATGAAAAAAGAATAGAATTGAAGGGAGAAAGAGACGGCTCAACTGTAATAGTCAGAGACACTGATAGTCCATTTTTGACGATGGATAGAACAAGTAGACCGATCATCAGCAAGAAAAGAGCAGACTTGAACAACACTATACAACAACGAGACCTAACAGACATCTGTAGAATACTATACCCCATAGTAACAAAGTACACATTCTTCTCATATGCAAATGGAACATTCTCCAGGGTAGACAAGATATTAGAGCACAAAGCAAGCCTCAGTAAATTTTAAAAGACTGAAATTATATGAAATATCTTCTCTAACTACAATGGGATTAAGCTGAAAATCAAAACAGAAGGTAATCTGGAAAATTCAAAATATGTAGAAATTAAACAATACATTCTTAATGTCCAGTGAATCCAAGTCATAAGAAGTCACAAGGCAAATTAGAAAATAGTTTGAGATGAAAAAAGTGAAAATACAATGTGCCAGAAGCTGTGGGATGCAACAAAAGCAGTGCCAGAGGGAAGTTTATAGATGTAAGTGCATATAATCAAAAAGAAATCTGAGATTAGCATCTTAACCTTCAACCTTAAGAAAGGGAAAAATAAGAACAAATTAAACCTGGAGCAAGTATAAGGAAGGAAATAATCAAGATTAGAGAAGAGATAAGTGAAATAGCATATAGAAAATGGACAAACCCCCAAAATTGGTTCTTTAAAAAGATCAACACAAAGGCAAAATTTTAGCTGGATTGACCAAGGGAAAAAAAAGAGAGAAAATTCAAATTACTAGAATAAGGAAGGAAAGCAAGGACATTACTACTGCTCTACAGAAATAAGAAAGGATTATAAGAGAATACTATGAACCATCATATGCCAAGGAATTAGACAACTTAACTGAAATGAACAAATTTCTAGATACATACAAATTACCAAAACTGACTCAACAAAAAATAGAACATCTATAATAGATCTACAATAAATAAAGAGATTGAGTGAGTAATAATAATAATAATAATAAAACTTCCAACAACAACAACAACAGCCCAAGACCAAATGGTTAAAGAAAAATCAATATCAATCCTTCTTAACTTCTTTCAAAAAATGGAAGAGAAGGAAACACTGCCTAACACATTCTGAGACCAGCTTTACTCTAATACGAAAGCCAGATAAAGACATCACAATAAAACTATAGACCAATGTCCTTTATGGATATAGATGCAAAATCCTCAACAAAATAGCAAGCTGGGGCACCTGGGTGGCTCAGTTGGTTAAGTGTCCGACTCTTGATTTCGGCTCAAGTCATAATCTCGCAGTCATGAAATGGAGCCCTGCATCGCACTCCATGCTGACAACTCAGAGCCTGCTTGGGACTTTTTTCTCCTTCTCTCTCTGCCCCTTCCCCTTCTCAAAATAAATAAATAAATAAATTTAAAATATATATTAACAAACTGAATCTAACAGCATATAAAAAGGATTATTCACCATAACCAGGATTTATCCAAGGAATACAAAGGAAGTTTAACATAAGAAAATCAATGTAGTACATTCCCTTAATAGAACCAGAGGGGGAAAAAAAACCACATGAGCATTTCAATTGATACAGAAAAGGCATTTGACAAAATCCAACACTCCACAACAAAAACACTCAATAAACTAGGAACAAAGGGAACTTCCTCGATTTCATAGAGCACATCTATAAAACAACCCGTAGCTAACATCATACATAATGGACAAAGACTGCAAAGGCTCCCCTCTAAGATCAGGAACAAGATAAGGATGCCTGCTCTTAGCTATTCAAATTGTGCTGAAAGTTCTAGCCAGGGCAATCAGACAAGAAAAATAAATAAGAGGCATCCAAATTGGAAAGGAAGAAGTACAACTATTACTACTTGCAGATGACATGATCTCATACATAATCATAGAGAATGCACAGAAAAAGTTATTAGAGCTAATAAATGAGTTCAGGAGAGCTGCAGAATACAAGACAAATATGTAAACATCAGTTGTATTTCAATTCATGAACAATAAACAATCCTAGAATGAAATTAAGAAAACAGTTCTATTTACAATATAATAAAAATAAAAATATTTAGGAATAGTTTAATCAAAGAAGTGTAAGTCTTATACACTGAAAATTATAAAACACTGTTGAAAGAAATTTTTTATTTTTATTTATTTATTTATTTATTTAATTTTTTTTTTATTTTTTAATAAATGAAATTTACTGTCAAATTGGTTTCCATACAACACCCAGTGCTCATCCCAAAAGGTGCCCTCCTCAATACCCATCACCCACCCTGCCCTCCCTCCCACCCCCCATCAACCCTCAGTTTGTTCTCAGTTTTTAACAGTCTCTTATGCTTTGGCTCTCTCCCACTCTAACCTCTTTTTTTTTTTCCTTCCCCTCCCCCATGGGTTTCTGTTACGTGTCTCAGGATCCACATAAGAGTGAAACCATATGGTATCTGTCTTTCTCTGTATGGCTTATTTCACTTAGCATCACACTCTCCAGTTCCATCCACGTTGCTACGAAAGGCCATATTTCATTTTTTCTCATTGCCACGTAGTATTCCATTGTGTATATAAATCACAATTTCTTTATCCATTCATCAGTTGATGGACATTTAGGCTTTTTTAAAAACCTAAATAAATGGAAAGACATTCATGGATTGGAAGACAGTACTGTCAAAATGGCAATACTCTGCAAATTGATCTATGGATTCAGTGCAATCTCTACCAAATTTCCAACCATCATATTTATAAAAGTGGACAAGCTGATTCCAAAATTCATATGAAAGTACAAGGGACCAAGAAGAATGGCCAAAATAACTTCACAAAAGAAGATCAAAGATGGAGAACTCATGCTTCCTGATTTCACTACAAAGTAAAATTCACTACAAAGCTACAGGAATCAAAATACTGTGATTCTGAATAAGGGTAGACTTATATATAAATGGAATAGCATTGAGAGCTCAGAAATAAAACCATAAAGCTGCAAGAGTGCCAAGACCATTCAATGTGAGAAGGGAAGTCTGGGAAAATTAGATATTCACACGAAAAGAATGAATCTGCCCCTTGTTTCATACAATATACACAAATTAACTTAAAATGGATGAAAGTTTAAAATTTAAGAGGTAAAACTTTAAAACTCTTAAAAAGAAAGATAAATCTTCAGGGGCTGAGGGTATGGAGTAATGGAAGTGAATTCTTAATGGATATGGGGGTTCTTTTTAAGGTGTTGAAAATGTTCTGGAATTAGCAGTGATGGTTGCAAAAGGCATCAGAAACAACTGCATTGTACACTTCAAAATGGTTAAATTGCTAGTACTTATGTCTTGTGAATTTTATCTCAATAAAAAATTTTAAATAGTGACTATATTAAAGTAAAATCAGTCACTTAAAACTATTAAGTAAATTTAAAAGAAAACTGTCATGATATAGGAAATATCTTATTTAATAAAATAACAGATGTATCAGTTCCCAATTATGTAAAGAATCAAATGTGAGTGTGTGTATATGCAAGAAAAAACTAAAAAGAAATTATGCTAAATGTTAATGATGATTATCATTGAGTGTTAATTTATATTTTTTTCCTTAGAGCTGAACTGCATATCTGTATTTTATTATTTTTTTAATTTTATTTTTTATTTTTTAAAATTTATATCCAAATTAGTTAGTATATAGTGCAACAATGATTTCAGGAGTAGATTCCTTAGTGCCCCTTACCCATTTATCCCATCCCACCTCCCATAACCCCTCCCATAACCCTCAGTTTGTTCTCTGTATTATGAGTCTCTTCTGTTTTGTCCCCCCTCCTTGTTTTTATATTATTTTTGTTTCCCTTCCCTTATGTTCATCTGTTTTGTCTCTTAAAGTCCTCATATGAGTGAAGTCATATATGTGTCTTTCTCTGACTAGTTTCACTTAGCAGAATACCCTCCAGTTCCATCCACATGGTTGCAAATGGTACAATTTCATTCTTTTTGTGCATATCTGTATTTTATAATGATATAAGTGAACAAATTAATTTATCTAAGTGAACATTATTAATTTTTGTTTTTTAGTTACATAAGTAATGTGAATATTCTCACTGTAAAAAGAGAAATGAAAGAGTACAAACAAGCAAACAAAAAAGTTCCCTTCTATTTTCCACCTGCTGGTTGGCCAGTTTAACCCTGGTATCATCATTTGGTTCATGTCTTTCCAGATCATTTACTCTTGCTTTACAGGGTACATGCATACTCATTATTCTGCAATTGTGCCGTCTTCTTACTCATGCATCTCGGAAAGTCTTTGGTGCCCTCACAGAGCTCTAGCTTCTCATTTTCAATGCCTGCACAAGACTCCACAGTATCGAAATAATGTATATGTTTAACCATTCTCTTGTTGGATAAAATGTTCATCATTTTTTAGTTTTTGCTCCACAAACAAACTTTCTTGGTTGTGCTTCTTTGAGTACCTGGGAGAGGATCTCTCCAAGAGGGCTATCAAGCAGTGGCATTGCTAGGTCATGAGTTATATGCTCTTAAAAATTGTGATGGACTCTACCACACTGTCCTCCAGAAAGGATGTCCCAATGGTTCTCCCACCTGCAATGTATGAAATAACCTGATTTGCCATTATGGGTTTTGTCAATATTATTTCAGCCACTATTCCTTTATTATTAGAAAAGAATCAGGCATTTCCATTGTCTTTTCCTTTAGCTTCAGTAACCACCATGGGCACCACTGGACAGAGGGGCTTATGTTTTAACACTGATGCTGACTGGTTTATCAGGAGAAACATCATTCCCTCATTTTTATCTGCAAGTGAGAATAATTAGAGTTATACCTGGTAAAACAATATTAAGTCTGATCTCTGTACGGTTATTTGAAGTTTGCAAGTTGCTTCTGATCCACAAATCACCCTGTGAGCCTCAGGGCACTTGAACAGAGTAGTGCTGGGTCCAAATCCTGATTTTTCCCCTTACTGACTAATTAGGTAATTGTGGGCTCCTTGCTTAGCTTCTCTGAGCTTCCATGTCCTCGTTTGTGGTAGACTGGGGCTCATGGCAGTGCCCACCTCATGGTATAGATGAAGTGAGATGATATGCTTGGCACATAGAATGCCTCCATAACAATCAAATCATGTTTTAATTAGCAGGACACAAATATGCAGCTTATCGTATGATGGAGAGTTAACCCCTTTGTTTTCCTTCCTGCTGCAGTAGAAGGACATAATGTGGTTTACCTTCACCTCCAGGGAGATAATGCCCAATCTCCCCTCATACAAAGAGGAATATGCCCCTTCACACACATGATTTTTAAAAGTTTGCTTATGTTTCCAGTTCTGAGTTTGATAGGCCACCAAGGTGTAGTGTTGAAAAAACCAAGTGAGAGAAATGTCTTTGAGGATAGTAGGAGAGAGAAGGCAGGAACTCCCATCCCAATCTCAGTAGAGAGTTCTGCATCCCACACTTGGAAAAGCAGCAACAGAGAATCAGCTTGGAGGTACCACAAGGGCCAGGATGGTGGACTTCTCCAGAGGAATCCTCCAGTGCCTGAGATTTAAAGGGCCTGTGATATCTTGGGGTTTTTGGAAGATCCAGTACATTTGCACACTCAGGGATGGGGGTAAGAGAGATACACAAAGGGAAGATATACTTATATCTTTTGTTCCATTACTGCTTTGTTTTTAAAGCCTACCTCATTTATCACAACTCAATTTCAATTATGAATTGTCTACCAATCAGCTATGAAATTTAAGACTACCATTAAAAGTTATCACAAATTTTCAAAATTCTATCAATTATTTGTGAGGATGTTCTGGTAGAGTGCAGTCTAGTACACTCTAAAGCATGGTACATAAGCCATCAACAGCAGAAGAGATGGTTATTGGAGTCCCACAAACATTTCTCAGTAGTTTTTTTTAGTAGTTATTTTAATATGTACACATATACATATCATTTATACTGTTTTTCTGTGTGATAGTGATATGAAAGTTCCTTTGTACATAAATTTATTTATGTAAAATGAATCAATTAAAAGTAAAAAATTAGGTGAACAATAGGAGAAGTGGCTCAAGCATATGGCAAAAATTGTATAATCATTAAAGTTTTGAGAAATCTCATGGCAGGTAAGAGCAACCTGCCATGCATGTTCATAAATAGGTGAGTGTTATAACTTGCTCTTAATCCTCTTTTGGGCCATGTGGAAATAGAATAACAAATCAAAGAAATTCTCACTTAAAATCTCATCTACTTTACAGCCATCTCTTTATAGGCTTCCTCCCCCCTCTTTACCATGAGGCAACAAAGTCCTCTCTTACATTCCATACAGTCCAACCACCTGTCTCCTCCAAGTGAATTTCTTATGGGAATATACATGTTGCCCTAGAGAATGTGCTTGTCCATCCCAGCTCCAAAAAGAAGTCCCTTAGTGCAGTTCCTGCTTCCTATTCCGAGCCTTGGTAGAGAGCTGGCTAAGAGCTTTCAACTTATTCCCCTGGTTCCATTCTATAAAATTTTATCAGAAGTTGTCACCAGAAAAATTAAAATAATTTACCTAGTGTGCCAAAATTGGCATCATTTGATATGATATGAAGAAATGTAAGTTCTGGAAAATATTTCACTTTTGCACATTATGGTTTTAATTAGAAATGTTAATTAAACACATATGCTAACCTAAAGCTGTAAATAGGAAAAAATAATATTTGTTAAGGATAAGTTATGCAGTGTGTTGTTGTGTGATTCAGCACAGGTGTAAATATCCTGGTGAAAAGTTCATGTTTAGTTGCAAACACTTGAGGCTTGGAGTTTGCAGATGTGAGTTCTAGTCCCACCTTTGCTCTGTCTAACTATGGGCAAATAAAACACTTCTCCAATCTATGCCTTGGTTTCCTCATTTGTGAAACAGAGGAGCCATGACGTCCTTCATGTGATGGTTGAGAGGGTCAAATGAGAAAGTTTCTGGTGTCTTGCAAAGCCAAGAGTGTTCTCCGGATGACTCACCACAGTATTCCAGCCGCCTTGTTCCTGGAGCTCGGCTCACAGGTCAAGGGAACAGATGAAGGGTTTGCGTCCTCCAGTTCCAAATGGAAAGGCAAATAACTGAGAATTCCAAATATTAAGAGCCTTCTTGTGTTTGTTGCTCCTCTCCAGTGCTTGGCAATAATGTAAGGCAAATATCAGGAACCCAGGGGGGAATTAATGTTAAAAAAAAAAAAATCTTGGTGTGCTCTGGTGTAATTAAGCAATATAATCCACATCCTCCCATTGAAATCAACTGACAGAGGACACAGGCCACCATTTCAGAGACAGCAAAGGTGCTAAAGTTCATTTGTTCCTCCTGAGGTTTATTCATATTTTATGTTTTATATCATTCTGCTTGTGTCGGGAAAACAGAAAATGTGTGCGGGTGTCTGTCTTGCCTTCCCACTCTGTAATTTCCTTAAGGGAAGGTGCTGTGTTGTGTTCAGCTTTGCTTCCCTCTGTGTACCTATCATAGTCCTGATATGTGATTAGTCTCCCCCAACCTTAGGGAGATCAAGTGTCTCCTAGTACCTATTGTAGGAAGTCCTTATTGTGGCTGAAATTTGCATGTTTCTTCTGTTGATAGAAATGAGTCCCATGGTTTTTCTAATTCTGAATCAAATTGATGTTCAATTTATTAACAACATGGTGCACTAGTCCCTGGTAAAGGTGGTTTCTCAGAGTGGTACCTGAGACCCACTGGGCATTCACTCACTCATTCATTTAAAAAATATTTATTGAGAATCTTTTATGTGCCAGAGAATGTGCTAGATGCAGGGGATACAGTGATAAATAAGGCTGTCAGCATCCTGGCTCTCATGAAGCTTATATTCTAGAGAGAACACAGAAGGTAAAGGAGAAAACACATGTCATATGTTGACAGCTGGTGGTACCTGTGATAAAGGAAACCAAAGAGAGGCAGAGAGTACGTGGGGAAGGCCTATCTAAAAAATGGACCTGAATGAAGTGAGGAAGTGAGCCACAGAAAGATCTAGAAAAGAGCATTTCCAGTTAAAGGGACTAGCATGCCCCAAAGCCCGGGATGAGGACTGGCCTGATGTGGACAAAGAACAGAGAGGGACCAAGTTTGCTATAACACAGAAGAGGGGAAGAGTGAGTCAGAGAGGTGGGAGATGAGGTCAGAGGACAGGTGGCATCACATGCTAAGGCTGTATAGGCTACGGAACAGAGTCTGGAGTCTGAATTACACCCTACAAGGAAAGGGGAGTCCTTCGAGGGCCTTGAGCATGGGAGTGTTGCAATATGATTGGCCTCCTTAGGAGATCTCTCTGACCACTGTTTGGGGAAATGACCATTGGGAAACACAAGCAGGCAGTGGACTAGGGAGCCTGGTGGAAGAGGGAAATGATAGACCAGATGGTGGAGGTGAAAATGAAGGTGCAATAATATGGAGCATATTCCTGTCCCATATGAGAGACATCCCAACCCCAGGTATTTACAGCTTTAAATGATGTTATGACTCCTTGAGTTCAAGTCTCTCTCCCCAAGGTTGGGCCTACTTGTTGGTCTGACCATGTTTCTTAGAGCAAAGTCACACAGGGATGAAAACTCAAGACACTTCCCCATCTTGAACCTCAAAACCAGTCTCTTTTAGTATTAGACACATCAGTGCCATGACCACAATCTCAGGCCACCAACTCAGATGGGCAAGAAATATATATTTACTGACCTATTCACTGAATATGGAAAGCAGAATAATGACCCCTAAAAGATATTTACATCCTCATCCCTAGAAGCTATGGCTACACGGACTGTATGGCAAAGGGGACTTAAATTCGTACATGGAATTAAGCTTCCTTATCAGCTGACTGTGAGATTGTTCTGGATTGTGCAGATGGGTCCAATGTAATCACATGGGTCCTTAAAAGTGAATAGGGAATCAGAGAAGGAGATGTAACTATGGAATATAAGAGTGATACAAGGTCTGAAGGACTTGACCCACCATTACTGGCTTTGAAGATAGAGGAAGAGGCCTCAAGTCAAAGACTTGAGGAGGCATGCAGAAACTAAAAAAAGACAAAGAAACAGATTTTCCCCTAGAGTCTCCAAAAGAAATGCAGCCTTGTAAGCATCTTGGTTTTAGCCCAGTGAAAAATAGTATCAGATTTCTAACCTTCAGAAATGTAAGAATTTGTGTTGTTTCAAGCACTAAGTTTGTGCTATTTGTTACAGCAGCAATAGGAAACTGATACACTGAACTTCATCAGCATTATTTGTCCCCATTCAACTAGATAGTGGAAAGTTATATTTAGTCATTTTGAGATTTCCCTTTTTCCCAGGATTGTTGTTAAGTGCCAGGGGCAGGGCTAATGGGTGCCAAGTGATTGGAGTGGGGTATCTGGTTCTTGTTTGTCATTTATCCATGCTGGTGTCCTCTAAAAAGTGCACTGTATTGACGTTCTCAGCTGTGACTGTGTCATCCTTCACTCCTGACCTTAGGGCCTCTCGCTGCCTGGCTTCTGCTGTTAGCTACTTGTGTGTTCCCTTCAAAGTGGTGAGGGGTGGGGACAGGAGAAGGGGTGGGAATGGCTGTTCTCAAAACTCACTCAAACTCCAGGAAATTCTGGGAGGTTGCACATGCCCTTCTGACTAGACATGCCCTGTGGCTTTCACCTCTACTTTCCTTCTCCATGCTGGGTACTGACTGGAGCATTCTGATGAGAGGCCCCAAAAACAGAGGTGGAGTCCCCTCTGGTCTCAGATCTCCTGGGGTGGGAAAGCTTTTCTTAGGATGACACCAGATACTATCCTCCTTTATTCCCATTCAATCTTCTCTCTCTCTCTCTCTCTCTCTCTCTCTCTCTCTATGTGTGTGTGTGTGTGTGTGTCTGTCTGTCTCTGTCTCTCTCTGTCTGTCTTTCTCTCTTTCCCAAACTAGAGAACATCTGGGGCAGCAAAACCTGCCTTAAGCTACCAAATACTCTTCTAAGTCTGTTTTAAGCCTGAACCTTGGTTATGAATCTGTTTCCTTTGCTCACTGATTCTGATGTGACATCCCTCTCTTGAAGACTGGATGGTCCATGGCTTCCTGCTCCAGTAGGGAGGGTTGTGAGATAACAGGGAATATCAGGGGAGGAAACCCTTGATTAATAAATATGTCTCTATCAGTAGTGCTATCGTCTAGTCACTGTCACCTTCACAAGGAAGCAGGCCTATGTCCACCATGACTGTGTCTGGGATGGGACGCTGACCCATTTATCAGGGGACCAGGGAAGTATGGAGTGGCTAAGTTTGAAGAAAAAAAAAACTGTGACAGAATCATCAGGAGGACCATACTGTCCAACGTGGAATGTGAATCAGGAAATAGGGAGTGGCCTAGCTGACTACTAATGACTAGAGAGACAAAAGAAGCCACAAAGAGAAGCAGAGACACTAAGCTCAGAGCAGTGAAAAATAAGGAAAATGGGCCAGAACGTCTCTTGTGGGAGAAGATCCTAGGGCACCAGGTCCTAGCAAGCTTGTTGGCCCAAAGGGCTGATCCCTGTCCTTCTAGGGCTCAAGTGGCCATACAACAATCCCATCACTTGAAGCAGCCAAATGAGGCTCTAACATAGCATTTCAACATTTAATTTCCTTGATTCCAAAGCCCTTGTCATGGGTTGCCCTTGTTATGGTCTGCATTGTGTCCCCCCCAAATTCATATGTTGGAGCCCTAACCCCCAGTACCTCAGAATGTGACCTTATTTGGTTATAAAAAATAATTAAGGTTCAATGGGATCATGGGTTGAGCCCTCCAATATGATTGGTGACCTTATAAGAAAAAGAAGTCTGAGGGTGCCTGGGTGGCTCAGTCGGTTGAGCACAGACTCTTGATTTCTGCTCAGGTCATGATCTCCTGGTTTGTGAGTTCAAGCTCCATGTCTGGCTCTGTGCTGGTAGCTCAGAGCCTGCTTGGCTTCTCTCTCTCTCCATCTCTCTCTGCCCCTCCCCCACTCACATACATTCTCTCTCTCTCTCTCTCTTAAAAAAAAAAAAAGAGGAAGCCTAGATGCAGACATGGCTAAAGAGAAGACCAAATGAAGACAGATAACATTCACAAGCCAAGAACAGAGGCCCTGGAGGAAACCGGTTCTACTGACACGTTCGTCTCAGAGACTTCCAGCCTCCAGAACTGTGAGGAAAGACAGTCCCCCTGTTTAAGTCAACTAGTCTGTGGTACTTTTTAAAAAAATGTTTGTTTATTTATTTATTTATTGACAGAGAGGGAGAGCGAGTGAGCCAGGGAGGGGCAGAGAGAGAGGGGAGGAGAGAGAAATCCCAAGCAGGTTCCACACTGTCAGTGCAGAGCCCAACACAGGGCTCGAACTCACGAACTGCGAGATCATGCTCTTACCCAAAACCAAGAGTCTGACGCTTAACTGATTGAGACACCCAAGTGCCCCTATAGTCCATAGTAATTTGTAATGGCAGCCCTAGCAAATTAATGCAGGCCTTAAGACCCTTTTTCCTATGGTCATGTGGTTGAGGGAGAATGGCCCCGAAAGGCAACATGAACTTTCTTTTTTCTTTTGGTCAGCTCCTGGGAGTTACTTTGGAAAACATCCCTCCCTCCCTCCTAGATGGAAACTTGTGTCCCCCACACCCCCCGCCTACTTCTTCTCTGTTCTTCCTTATACTTCAGTTTCCTGATTGGATTTCGAAATCCAAAATGCTTGGTATCTTTATCTTACAAGACCGGTCAAATCTTTTGGGGGGAGAAAAACACATCTCCAAACCCCATCCAGAGGGGTTGCTCCTTTCATGCTCTGGCTCTGAATTCAAATCCTCCCCTGCCACAAACTTTGTGCCATGACCCCTCCAGGTGTTTCTGGGGTAACAAGTTCTTCCCACTGTCTCTAGAGCGGTGTTCCAAAAGTATCATTCCTTCATCGCTGGACCTCACAGGAAGATGTTAGGCGGTATGCATAGGAAGATGTTAGGCGGTATGCATAGAAACATTTCCCGTCTTGATGGTTATGTATTCATTTTAATGCATAGTAGAGAAAAATAAACCCAGCATGTCAGACCTGTGATTTCAGATACTGTTACCCTGAGGCTAACACAGGTGTTTGAATGTACTAAGTACTACTGACACAGGGATGTGGCAAAAATCAGGAATAAAAATGGCCAAAGTTTTGGGGATGAGGACTGTCACAGCCAAGCGTGTGCAGCATTGATGGCTAGGACAGGTGATGCCTGAGAGGGGGTGTGGACAGGAAGCTTGGGACGTGGCTGGCATGGAGGAGCAGGAGAGGTTTCCTGTCTGTCCCCAGGTCTCCATTACTCCCTCTGTGATTGACCCCGAAAACCTGACTTCCCTGTCTGTGTGACAAGGCTACAGCACATGTGGAAAGCTGCCAGGGAACTTGCAAGGGAGGCCAGAAAGGCCCCCGGGGATCTGTGCTGTGGGGACTTTTGCTTCCAAATGAGTATGTGTTTCAGAGGCAGGATGGGGCTTCATTTCCCCCAAACTCCCTGGTCTGTCAGAGGCTAACAACCTCAGCTGTGAAATGAACTTGGTTCTCCCTGTTTATGCATGAGACAAATACAAGCCCTTTACCTGAGCCCAGCCACTCAACAGCACCCTGCGGGGAACACAACTGTCGCAGGCGACCGACAGAACCCACCCCACTGAGAAGCTGAAGGTGGCATCACGATGTGTGTGTGGAGGAGAGGAGGCAGACACGCAGGGGGCAACAGCAAATGGTTAGTCTGTAGGGCATGGACATTCAGCTAAGTGTGGAAGCCCGTGTCCCCAGGCACAGGGTGAAACACCAGCAACCCAGTCGACCCAGCTCCCTCTGCCTGTGCAGCTGAAAGATCACTTAGCTGCAAATAGTTATGACTCCCTCATTTGACTGAGTTTTAGCTTGTTAGCTCTAAGGAGCTGTTAAAAAATTGAGTATTATGGGAAAGCATGCAACTGTGTGGGCCTTTTCTGATGTAACTGTACGTCTCCAGCTATATTCATCCAATGGCATTTAAGGCTCATTAAATTTTGAATCCTGTGTCACCTGCCTTCGGCTCAAAATAGTTCTCTGTGTGCCTTTTGTCTCTCAACTCCATTTTAATGGAAATTGTTTCCATTCACCTCTCTGTTCCCTTCTTCCTGCTAGCGACACCCGATCTTTAATAATCTCCAATGCAGAATTATTCACTCTGTGAACCTATCATTTGGAGAATACATTGGACCTTGACGGATGCAAACAGCTGATGGTAAAAATGCAAGGAACACTATCAGAATGTTCCTTGCCCTCCTCCTCCCTGTTCTAGCCATACATAAGGATGCCACTGCTCCTGCCTGCCAGCAATGTCACCACTACTGGTAGTTTCGTCAGAACCTGGGTCATGTCTCCTGTCTTAATGTCTCCTTAATGTCTCCTTAATGTCTCCTTCCCTGGAACAGGGAAGTTCCAGGGTCTAACACAGGAGAAGCACGCACTCTAGCCAAAGGCAGCAGCCATTAGTCATAACAAATAAATCTTACATAGTACTTAATAAGCACAAGGTACTATTCTGAGTGCTTATAACTGGATGCCTTGGGAATTGTCCACCTTTTCTGTAGATGAAGTGGCTGAAGCACAGAGAAGTCAAGTAAATTGCCCAAAGTCACACAGCATTTAAGTCATGAAGCTTGGATTGAACCCAGGCCATCTGAAGCCAGAAGCCATACTCGTGGCCACTCCCCTGTACCTGCCACTATACCCCTCCAACTGATGATTTCCACCTAATATCAGATAAGAATTGCCATGGTTTTGTATTTTTTGAGAGAAGCCACAAATCTGAAATTTTGCATGAAATATCCCATTTTTTTTTAAATTGGCAGGGAAAATCATATTTTTAACACTTCAGGGGCCAAACAAAATGCATCTATGAATAGAGACTGGTGTGTATGCCACCTGTATGAGATCTCTGGTTTGAATTAACTCTTTAAAGAGAACCAAGTGTCCATCAAATTAAAACCCTTCTGCTCCGACAAAAAATTTCCTTCCTTTGGAGCTGGTAGAGAGCCCAGGTAGTGGACAGATCCCAGGGCTAGGACCTGGGCTGGGTAATCTGAAAGTCACCATGCTTCACAGAGCCAGCAGCTTCTCCCATTGTGACGGTTACACTGCTTTAAAGAAGGGTTCAGGGAAACTGGCTTTGTGATTGGTTGACACCTGCACTACGTTCAGTCTGTGCAGCAAGTGTAGCAACCAGCACCAGAAATGTCAGCTCTCATTAGCCTGCGTATAAATCTGCCTCCGTGAGAAGTGGGATGAGAGAACCACAGAGAAAATGCCAGGAAGTGGGAACATATGTTGTTCACACAAAGAAAACCTCTGACAATAGGTGTCTTCCTCCACAGCCCAGGCACCTGGAACAGGAAGGCTTTGTTTTGCCTTGGCCCCCTGGGCCGCCGAAACCGGAGACTGGGCAATGTGTTTCATCATCCATGGTGGGAGGTTCTGCTAAGTGTTTGCTGACACAGCTGAACAGTCATAAAATGTCATAAAGAGTAAATGACTTGATAATGCAAACCAGTAATTAGGATGTGGTACATGTTTATGCTATTTACATATTTTAGCACCCTGATATTAACGTGTCTTTCCAAATAGCACATAAATGCTCTAGTCTTTGTGTAATTCGTTCCCAGCTGCTACAAACAGGCATCTCTAAAAGCAAGTGCCCCTTCCCCTTCCTCTCTCCTCATTCTGGATCTACATTCCTGGAAGCTCACCTAGCAGGAAAGTGGGTGGTGGAATACCCTCTGTAGGGTACAAGGGTGTGGATACCATTGGAGGACACTCAGGAGAAGTTCTGCCTTTTGCAAGAAATCTTACCACCTGCTGTCTGAAGGGGCTGGAGGTAGTTGTTGTGCTGATAAATGGGTAACAATGGCTCTCAAAAAAAAATCCCTAATCTGTAGAGTTTTCCAATTGCTATGGAGTAAACACTTCTACCATTGCCAGTTTCAAACTTCAAACATCAAATGTGGAATTGGGAAGAGGTGCACACAGTCAGGTCTTAGGAGCCAAGCTATCTCCAGCACACTATTAGTTGGAGGTCATGGGCCTGGTATCTAATTGGCCTCAGACACTGCCTTAGTCCCTCTCTGCATGCAGACAAACATGACAGGACCATAGCTGCAGAATCATTCTCCATTCCATATATTTCCCAAGATGCCAAGACCCGGAACTTTTATTGTGCAAAAGAACTTTAGTTGGGGAGCTGGTAGGAAATCACGTGGCGCCACTACAGAAATGGGAAAACCATGGCTCAGAGTAGTAAAGAATCTCTGCAAGGGCACACACCAATCTTGCATCAGCATAGGGGGCTGGAACTCAACTCTCCTTATTCTCAACCCAGTAATTTTTGCACAGGAACCCTTTTCCTGTGCATCCTGATTCTTGCCCAGTAGACACAGCTCTCCTTTGTGCCTCAAGGTCTCTTCCCTCACCATACCCTGTGTGTGTGTGTGTGTGTGTGTGTGTGTATGCATGTTGGAAGATGGGGCCCAGCAGGCTCACAGAGCCCTGCATGGTGATGATGGTTGCCAGGTAACAAGAAGGTGTCATGGCGGGGAGCCTTCCTTCTAGGTACGGATGCAGAAGGGAACAGAGCCTCCTTGGAGGAAGAGAATTGGCAATGTCTGGTGTAATGGTCCTGAGTCATAAATGGGGTATACAACCCAAGATGGAGTGGCTGGGAAGACATTATAGCTGAAAGGAACCTTGAAGAGGAGCTGGTCCATGCCTTTGTGTACTCAATAGGGAAACTGAGACCCAAAGCTAGGATAGGACTTGACCAAGGTTACACCATTAGTTGATGTCAGAACTACGGCCACAGGTAGTGGATGAAGCAGGATATGGGGCTCCCGCTGAACCTGACTAAATAGGAAAGAAGCCTCATACAGCAAAGCATCCCCGAACAGCAAGTGCAGGAGGTTTAACAGTAACCTTCCTGGCTGCATGTCTGGAATGAGCTCTGCAGTGCTGTCCCTGAACACCACAGAGCATTCCCACCCCTTCCCATGCCAGCTCCTGGGGGAGGAGAGAGAGCCAGGAAGCAGCAAGATGGTGGAGAAGAAATAATGCTGACGTCACAGGGGGGGCCAGAGAAGTTCCGAGGGGTCACTCAGCTGAACAGATGGCCAGCAGATATTGGTTTCAACCCTCACATGGTTGAGTAAATAATGTTTAAGTTTTCCTTGCCAGCCTGGGGAGCCGAGCAGATCACACTGAGTGGAGGTACCTGCACCTCCTGCCCGCATCATCTGCTCTTCCCGGGGTTTTCATTTCCTACCCTGTTTGTGCTTTAGAGCATGGCTGGCTGGTCAGGAAGCCTGTGCCCTTGGAGGCAGGAGTATGTGTGCAGGAAGAGGGAGGGAGGAGGTGGAATGGGGCAGGGGGGCGGGGGCAGCCTGGCATTTGATCACAACATGTGCCTGGATAGTACCTGTCAGGTAAAATCAGTCAAAGGCATCACAGGCAGGATGCCTGGGGTGGGGGGTTGGTCATGTTTTAATTCTTGATAACAAAGAACCTCACAAAGACAAGACAAAGGGGGTGTCCTTGATCGGCCTGCCAATAGGATGGTTTCTCCAACCACAGATTAAAGAGCTGGATCTGGTGAAACTTCCAGGCAAGACTCCTGTGTTCTAATACTGACTCAGCCACAAGCTGGTCTTCAGTATTTCTCTTAATTCTGCGGAGCCTTGGTTTCTCTGTGTGTCTAGTGAGGATGTTGGCATCGGCCCGTACTATTTTTGAGGGGAAGACATGTTTGAGTGAATAAAGTGTGCATGAATGGAAGAGGAAGAATGGAGATGCCCATTGTAGATTAGGCCAAAGAGTCTCTGGTGCAGCAGAAATGGATTCACTGAACCATCATTTCTAACCCCTTCTTGATCAGATCTTGGGACAGAAATGAAGAAGCCATAGCTTGACACGCAAGGAGCTCACCTCTGAGTCTGGAGACAGATATAGGAACAAAAGTACAAGAGTCACACTGTCCGACCTCACATTTCTGTTTGTCATCAACATGCTGTGTAACCTTGGGCTGGTACCCTCTGTGCCTCAGCTCCTTCATCTATAGAATGGGCATCATGATAGTAGCTACCTCGCTGGGATGTGCGAGGACAAAAGAAACACTAGCAAAGCCAGTAACATGGTGCTCTGACCCATGTCAAAGGCTCGACAAATGTCAGCTGTTGTTATTACCAAGTGTTATGCCAGAGATAGCTCGTGATACTGGGGAGCACAAAGAGAAAGACTTACCCCAGCTTTGGTGGGGGGATGATCCCTACTTCTGGAGAAGTAGGGACTCAGCTATATCTTGAAGAACAAGCTAAAAGTCAGTCAGGAAAAAGCAAGTTCATTCAATAAATACCATGGAACAAGGACTTTGGCAAGAGCAGACAGTAAATTAGGCAGGATCTCTGCTTTTTCGTATCTCCCATTCTGGATCTGGGGTCAGCAAACTTGTTCTATGAAGAGTCAGTCAGTAAATGTATTAGGCTTATGGTCCATACAGTTTCTGTCACAACCACTCAGCTCTGCCATTGTAGTGTGAAAGGAGCCACAGACCATACAGAAATGAATGGGCATGGCTTTGTATTCATAAAACTTTAATCTTGAGGATGTTAACTAGATTTACCGTGGTAATCATGTCACAATATGTACAAATACCAAATCATTATGCTACACACCTGAAACTAATATAATGTTCATATCAATTATATCTCAGTAAAAATCTTCAATTTTGAGCACTGAAATTTGAATTTCATATAATTTTCATGCCATGCAATATTACTTTTCTTTTTTACCCCAAACATTTTAAAATATATAAAAAAAACATTCTTAGCTCCTGGGCCACACCAAAAATAGACCACGGGCTGGATTTAACCTATGGGCAATGGGCCATAGTTTTCAGACTCCCATTTTTAAAGTAACAATAGACACAGAATCAACACAAACATGAAAATTTTAGATTTTGGCCAGCACTAGGAAGATCATTACTCCTAAAACTGTGAGGCAATCATGAGGAAGGAGGTTCTGCTTTAGTTCAGGTGGAAGGCTCTATGAGGAGGTGAAATTTGGGCTGAAATCAGAATGATCAGATAAAATCAAATATTCCAAACTATGGACCAAAAAATGATCCACTCAAAGACAGGCTCAAATCCTTGACAAGTTAAGAGCCGCAAGATGGCCAGGGTGTGTCTGGAGCATAGGAGTTGTAAGAGAGAGGGAGGGATTGGCTGGAAAAGAGAAGGAAGATCCAGAAAAATAGATAGTGAAAGGTGGGGTTTATAAGGAAGCTAATGTGATTAATTCAGTATCTGTGGAACTGGCCCTGGTTTGATTGAAGGAAAATATTTCAAAAGGGATTCATTATGTAAATACCTTTTGTGATTTCTTTTTATATGTAGGGACAAAAGGAGGGAATGTTTGAAATCATGGCTCAGCATTGGCCATTATTAGCTACGGGCTCTAATGAGTCTGTTTCTTCCGCCGAGGATGGGGCCAGGCTGTGTTCTGCAGGAGCTCCAGGCACAAAACCCGCGTGGTTTCTTACACGTCTATTAGTGAGTCATTCTCCACATCACAATGGAAATGACAGACTCTAGCTAGAGCCTGCATGCATCGGGTTTTGCAATGCTTGCCTGAGCTCTTGGGTGGTGTCACCAAAATAGGGTGAGAGGGAGATTTGGTCAGAATATCCACTTCCAAGATGGGGGAAGGGGAGCTGTTTCTGGCATTTGATGCTCTCAGTAATAATGTGGGTCTTGGCTCCCTTCCCTGTTGGCCCCTCTCACTGATCTTGCTGCTCTGGTGGAAAAGAGAATTAAATGTTTCAGAAAGAAATTTTCTAATAAAAAAGCCTGCCAAAAGAGGCTTTTCCTCACATTCCTGGGTTGAGGATAGGATAGAGGGGATACCTCTATGCTTGGGCAGATGAACCTCTAGATTCTGAGAGTGGGGTGTCTGGAGTCCCACCTCTCGTCACACTCACATGAGCACACACACACACACAGGCATGCACGCACTGTATGACTCCTGCTATTCTGTACTAAGTGGTTTGCAAGCCATCCCTAGTTTAACTTGAGCTTCCTCGGTTAAATAAGTACTTTTTTTGCCATTCCACAGCTGTTGCCATCTGCCTAATTTCAATCAATTAACTTTTGCTTAAAAACATTAAGTTTCTTAATGTTGCAGCATTGGGCCAATTGTATGGTAAATTGTGAGTGTGAAGGTGACAAATCACTCACATTTGCCTTCCTGCAGAACAGTCCCCATCAGAGCAATGTCTTTGCTGGAACTGCAGGATTCACAGGTGGCAAAAGTGGCCGAGGGCCTAGGATGCCCCCCTCCACCCGCAGCTGGCGGTCACCTGTCCATGTGGCGCCCCTCTCGGGAGCTCGGGCAGGTGCTTGTGAGGCGTTGCTACAAAGGCAGAGTGGGCTTTTCCATGGAGAGACGTAGCAAGGCTGATTTCGAAACTAAATATCAGAAAGACCAAGGGAAATGTGGGAGCTTGAGCAGAAGATAGGACAAGGGAGAGGGAAGACCATTAAAATTCTCAGAAGAGGGGAGTCCTTTCTGCAGCTGAAGCCCCCTTGGTCCGCCTCACCGCCTCTGCTTAGTCTGCAGTCCAACCTGATCCTGAAGTTGGGGAAGCGCAAGGGTTTTTTCAGTTTCAGTGTAAACAACTCCCCCTGGCCTGTGAGGCTCACAGTGCCCAGCCCTGCCTGTGTCCCCTGTTGACCTCTTGCTTGCTCTCTGCCCTGGCCACACAGGCCTGGAAGATACTCTGCCAACATGCCTGGCAAAACTTGCCTCAGCAGAGCCCACACTGATGTCCCCACCTGCCTGCCGAGTTCTTCCTCCTTCCCATCCCCACTTCCACTTGTTCTCTCAGGAATACATCTGTGCCCTGTGTCCAGCATTGTCTCCTCACTCCTTCATCTATGACTAAAATGCTACCTCTTGTCTGCCTATTTGCTGCCAAATGCCCATGTGTGAAACTGCCTAGCATACAATAGGGGCTCAGTAAATGCTTCTTGTTGGAATAAATGGAGCTCCTTGGGCTGGCATCCAAGGCTTCTGTGGACCATCCAAGGACCACAGTGCCTTCTGGCTTCATCCCCAAGGGTTTCCCTCCTGTCTTTGCACTCTGAGAGAAGCGGCCTGGCCCTGCCCAAACACACACTGCCCAGGCCTACTGCTGGGCCTGCCCTCCGATTGAGCCTGCCCCATGAAACACCGCCCAACACTCACTCACACACACACACACACACACACACACACACGGACATGCACACAGACACATACACACACAGACGCACACTCACACACACAGACACACACACACGAGCTTCTCTTCCTCCAGAAATCCTTCCTTGACCACATCAGCCTCCAAGAATCATTTCTTCCTCTGAGTTTGAATGCCACAGACTGTCCACCCCACCAGAACTACTTGGAAAATTCTGAACAGTCCAGATGCTGACACCCTCTCCTAGAGACTCAGATTCAGGAAGCCTGGGTGGGTATGGAACATATTTTTAAAAATCTTCCGGTGGTTCTGATCGTCAGTCAGGTTTGGGACTCTGGTCCAGTGGTTCTCTTAGTCTGCAGCTCATTGGACTCTCCCGATGAAACACTATGGCTGGAAGTTTGTCAGTGTTATTCACTACCTCCCCAATATCCAGCACATTCAAGCAAATGGTAAGTGCCCCCTAAGTGCCAGTTAAGAAAACACAGGTCACAGAGAACCAGCAGGGGCCTATGGACTGTGGAAGGGGGGAGGGCTGGACACAGCACTATCAGGACACACAGCCCTGCACCTGGAGTAGAATAGGCCTGGGGTCGACACTTTCTCCTGGGGTTACTTAAGGCAACCAAGTTCACTCCCTAAGCTCTATTTCCTCCATCCAAGAATGAGGATGATGGTGACTGTTCTTCATGGGATTGTGGTGAGGACTTGGTGCCATCTATCTCAGTACCATCTAAGAGGGTGCTTGGTCTAGTGCCTAGTTACTTAAGCAATGTTTTGTCACTAAAGCAAGGTTCTTTCCGAAGAGGGAGAGGGCTCCGGACTTGTCCATGTGCATCCAGAGCTGACTCAGCATCAACACAAGAAGCTGCATTGTTATTGTTCAGTTAGCCCACCCCCCCCTTCCAATCCCAACTGTGGTTGGGGGTCTACTTGGGCATCTGCAGAAGTGTGCATCCTGCCTGTACTCCCTCCCAGGCCTCCATTCCCACCCCACCTGCCAATCACGCCACATGGCCGCCCTCCCTGCCCAAGGAGCCTGGCCGTGCAGCAGCCTTACAGCACACGCAGGGCTCACACATGCTCGCCTGGTTGCCCGGCATGCAGGCCTGTGTGCTGCCATGGCATGGTGCCCACTCCTGGGCACAGCTAGGCCAGTGCACGGCCTGGCAGATGGCAGCAGGGTGGGGGCCAGGAGAAGAGTGAGAGCTCCTGCTGGCACTTGAGGTGAGGGTTGGGGTGGAGGTGTTGGCGGGGGAGGGAAGGAAGCTTGGCGGGCATGCAAGAGATGCTGTAATGGCTTGTGTCTGTGGATCGGACTCCTGCACTGCAGTTCCTGGCTGGGTTTTCCCAGAGGCCTGGCTCAACCCAGCCGTGGCCATGACATCAAGGCCATCGGCTGATGAATCGAAGCCTGCAGTTAAGGACGACTCTGGGCCTAAGAGTCCAGGTATGTTATATTCCTCTGCTTCCAGGTCTTCCATTCTTATCCCAATTTAATTTCTTCAGATCCAACAATAATTTTGGGAGTGTCTGCTCCATCCCTAGCCCTAAGAATCAGGCTGGTGTCCTGTCAGAGGGCTAGACAGAAGTAAGGGCATGTGAGGCTAGTGCCACTGGATCAGCCATGTCTTAGCCCCTCAGAGCTTTGGCTGATGCATCCAGGTAATAGATGCGGGGGTTGCAGTGATGGTTAAGTTAGATGCTGGATATACATGGCCTTGACAATTGTTGGGTCCTGTAGAGCTAGTAGGCTTAGCCACATATCCTTAAAGAGAGAAGAAAGAAAGACAAAGATCTGAGTGGCATCTCAGGACTTAGGGGGAGGGGTGCCCCATGTAGGTAGAACTGGGGAGCTCAAAGGAGGGAGGAGAGAATTTTTACAGAGACCACTTAGCAAAGCGGCAATGATCTTGGGCTCCAGAGTCAGATACACCTATATCTTCAGTTTTGGTTCTGCCATGTGTCAGCTGCGGGGCCATCAGAAAGTCAAATAAGTTCTCTGGATAGCACTGCCTTAATTTGAAAAATGGGATCAGAATAGTTCTTACTCCTACAGTCCTGAGGATTTTATGATACTGGCAAGCACAGAGTCTAGGGCACAGTAAGATGCTGTTTTTACTACTACTATCAATCCAAAAGGACTAAAGAAATCAAGAACTTACCTCCCTCAAGAAACCCTTTTAGTGGTTGACATATTCCATTCAACATAACCAATAACCATGACTGGGTAATATTTATGAAGCATTACTCCAAGCCAGGTGTTTCTAGAATTTCACCACTGCATCTAACTTTCTCAACACCCTTGAAGAGTGGGCATACTATTATTCTCCTCTTACAGATGAGAAAAAATGGGACTCAAGTTATGTAACATACTCAAGACCATGTCCTTAGATTTTAACAATGGAGATTTTGTCACCTGACTCTAAGCTTCTACATCCTTTACCTCACTGCTCTGCCCCCAGAAAATGTTGCAGGGCATACCTCATTCAGCTCCCTGAAGCCAGCAATGGAGCAAGTTTCTCTAGGGAACTGGCAATAGACAACCTATTGGGCATTTTGTCCCCACGGACTTTGGAAGAGACAGAATAGAGGCTGCTGCCCTTCCCTCCCCACAGACTGCACACTGTGTTATCTGGCCCCTGCTAACTTCTCCATTCTTCACTCTTCTCCCTGGCCCCTGACAGGTCTTTCAGCCTCCTTGCTGTTGCTCGAACTCTCCAAGCTCATTCCTAGATAGTTCCTTCTGGGCACAGGTCCTTGACTTGCTATTATTTCTACCTGGGATACTTCCCCTGATCTTCGGGAGGCTGCTCAGCATTCAGACTTCAACCCACACCTCAGCTCTTCAGAGATGCCTTTCCTGACACCCCTGCCCCATGCCACTATGTCCCCCAGATATGAAATGATCTTGCTGATCTCTTTCCTTGCTTTCTAGGTGTATCTCCACAGAAGAGTGTGAGCTCTTGAGTAAGAGGAAGGTACTCATCTACCTATTCACTGAATATGCTCTCCCTAACAGCCAGGGTACTGTGGGGCAGAAAGTAGGTGCTTGATAAACTCTTGTCAGCTGACTGTCTGAAGCACCCAAGAAGAGAGGACACCAGGTAGGATGGGTGGGGAGGATGTGCCCCACCTCTGATCCAACACAGGCTTCCTTGGAAGAGTTCCAGGTCTGCCAGAGAAGGGACACATGAAGGAGGAGAAGGCTGCCTTCATTGCTTCCTCTTATCTTCTCTGACACTGGAGCACAAAGTCTGGGTCACAGTGACCTGCTGAATGAGGATGAGAAATGCATCTGGCAGCAAGCTGTCTTCAGACACAAGTCATCACTGAGTCACTACTGTCCTCACAGAGATGTCTACTGGGCACCAGAACTCAGGCACTTCCCGAGCCTGTCTCTCCAGTCTAAGCAGGCACCAGCTAAGTTCTCCCACCTAAATACTATTGTAGATCCCAGGGGAAGCTTTCTCCCAAAAGACCCTTCTATCCATATTATGGATACTCACCATGTTGGAAGCAGAAGAGGAACAAGGGATTTTTTAGATGCTAAAGAGTCCTCAAGGCCAAAAACATAACTTGGGATAGTGGATGTCTCCCTTGTACCTAAGTATCCTTGTCCCCATACCAAGACTCTGTCTGGCCTGGAAGGGGTGCGGGCAGTTTGGGGGGTCTGCAATGTTTTTAACATATCCTGAGATTTCAGACACTGCTGGCCCAGATGAAGGCACAGGGGATCTACACAGAATTCCAAATTATTTTACTTTGCTCTTCTGGTGATTCTCTGCTTCCTTTAATTCTCCTCCCTCTCAACTTCTCCTCTGCTTTAGGATAACCCTGCTATAAAGTATAGCTTCTGATAAGTAGCTGTGTGATCTTGGGCAAGTTACTTAGCCTCTCTGTGCTTCACTTTCTTCACTGTTGGGTGGAAATAATAATAAAAATGCCTACCTCTTAGAATGGCAATAATTTAATGTGATAATGCATTTCAAGGACTTAGACATGTGCCTAACACAGAATAAGCACTTAATGAATTTTTGTTGTTGTTGTTACTTAAGTGTTTTTTTTTTATTTTTGAGAGAGAAAGAGAGAGAAAGAGAGACAGAATGAGTAGGGCAGGGGCAGAGAGAGAGGGAGACAGAATCTAAAACAGGCTCCAGGCTCTGAGCTGCCAGCACAGAGCCTGATGTGGGGCTTGAACTCACAAGCTGTAAGATCATGATCTGAGCCGAAGTTGGACCCTTAACCAACTGAGCCACTCAGGCACCCCATGTTGTTATTACTTTCAGTTGAGGAAACCATGTCTGCTGTAATAAATAAATCCCCAAATCTCAGTAGTTTAACAAAGCAAAGGTTTGCCTCTTGTTCATGTCCAAGTCCATGATAGGTGTCCCCTCCACACAGATTCAGGGACCTAAGCTCATTCCATGATATGGCCACAACCTCAGAATCTCATTTACTCCACTGTTGAAAGGGGAATGAAGATGAAAGCTCTCCTGAAGGAGAGTTGGGGGACTCTGCTCTGGAAATACCATCACTTATTCCCCCCCACCACCATATTCCATTGGCTGGAACTCAGTCAGATGATCTTGCCTAACTACAGAGGGTGCTGGGAAATAGAGTCTAGCTGAGTGCCCAGGGGAAGGAGGAATGGCTTGGTGCCACAATTACTCTTTTTTATTATCTTGCCATACTGCCACTCAGAAACTATTCCTGAACACCCCATGTACGCAGATAAAGCTCCCATGTGCCTCAGTCTCTCCCAGTTTGACACTGCCCTACCTACCTCTTTTCCCCACCTTACCTTCTTTCCAGTATACACTGGTTCCAGCCAAACCGGCAACCTATATTCCTGATGAGGGTACAAAATATGTGAATTGAGACATGAATATAGAACACATTTCACTGTGTCCACATCTCATCATGGGCAAAAGCCATGCCAAATTTATCTTTGCATTGCTACTTCCCAACACTGTTCTAGAAATATAGGCAGTAGCCAAGAAATATTAATTGATGGGATCAATGTCTTCATCTCAAAGACATTCTGAATTATTTGATAATTGATCTGGCTGGTGCATGCATGATGATAAGTGGCACCGATCCTCAGCTTCAGCATCAGGGAAACATTTGGGGATGGTGGGGACCATGGTGAACTGACACATACACTAAATGAAAGAACAGCTACTATTTGGTGCTCGCTGATTGTGGTCGCCAAGGAGCCAAACATTACCAAAACTTGTTATTTTGTTTTTAAAGCAACAAAGGTGGAATTTTTATGTGCAGTTCCCTGTCTTGTAAGTTTAACAATGTTTAAAACATTAGATGCTCAAACAACTACAAAAACAGTGTGGAGAAAAAACCCACGATGTGGGCCAATGAGAACACATCTTCTGGGCAACACCAGCTGAAAGCTACTACTTTGCAACCTTGGTGATGTCATGAAATTTCAATGGCCCAAATTGCTGTATATTAAAACAAACAAATAAAACAAGGAATCCATGGAGAAGACAGACCTTGGCCCTTTGGTAAAGACCCATTTGTGTATTCAGATAGGGATGTTGAATATTTCTTTTAGCTCTTTCAGATGTCAAGCTTTTGGGCAAATCATTACTTTGGGTTATTTTTTTCCTCTCCAATTCTTGGGCACTGTATTAGTCAAGGTTCTCCAGGGAAACAGAACCTATATATGTATATACATATACAGAATCTATCTATCTATCTATCTATCTATCTATCTATCTATCTATATCATCTATCTATCTATACCTATCTATCTTCATATTCATATATAGGCTCTGAAACAATAGGATGTATGTATGTATTATCAGTTCTGTTTCCCTGGAGAACCCTGACTCTCTCTCTCTATGTAGATGTAGATATAGATATAGATATAGATATAGATATAGATATAGATATAGATGATATAGATATAGATAGACTTAAAAGGCCTGAGAATGAGAAGGGCCAATGATTAAGTTCCAGTCCAAATTTCAGCAGACTCAAGATCTAAGAAGAAAGAACCAGTGTTTCAGTTCAAGTCTGAAAGCAGGAAAAAACTCAAGTCCCAGCCCAACTGTCAGCAGGAGGAGTTCCCTCTTTCCTAACCTTCTTGCTCTAGCAAGGTCTTTAAATGATTGGCTAAAGCCCTACCCACTGTGAGGAGGGCAATTTGCTTTACTCAGTCTGTTGATTCAAATGCCGGTCTTATCCAGAAACACAGTCACAGGAAAACCTAGAATAACATTTGACCAAATGTCTGAACAACTCATGACCCAGTCAAGCTGACACATAAAATAAATGCATCAGAGGGATGTGCCAAGTCTCCTACCGTATCTACCTTCAGATATGCAGACAGAGTGGTACTCACACTGTACTCAGTACTCAGTGCTCTGAGTTCTAATCTCAACTCTGCCACCAACTTGCTCTAGGAACCCAGGTCCATCTCCCAGTTTCCCTGACTCCCATCACATATGCCTTTGAAATGAGTTGAATTCTGTGGTCCACAAGGTCTTTTCCACCTTAGCATTTCTTGCTATAGTCTGCCATATGAACTTGAAATCAAAGCAGACCACATTTACCAGACACATTGCTTGTGCCTTTATTGAGTAATTTGTACAAAACCTCCAAGAATAATTTATTCATCCAGTGGTGTGAGACAAGGGGAAGAAAATCAATACAACAGTGTCTCAGTCATCTTTTATTTTCTAAACCTCAGAGAGATTTTATTCCATTTCAGAATTCTTGCAGGCACTTTTCCCTACAACACATCTTTATGGTTAACTTTCAAGAATGCCTAAAGAGATTCATTTTAGGGACTGAAAACCCCTGCCTTACCTGGAAACTGCTGGAGAGATCCCTCCTGGGGAGCAGACTTTCCCAGAGCTTTTCAAGACATTTAAGAGATTACTGAAGAAGGACAGGGGGAGGGTTTGGACAGAAAGCAACATTCCCCATCTCTTGGACTCACATCAAAGTCATTCTGGGAAGAAATTTAAAGGCCACTTATTTCAAATTCAATTGACACCTCTTCAACAACTTAATGTTGCTATTCTCCCTTCTCTTCCATCAAGGTAATGGGCAAACTGACACTTTGCTTAAACAGACTCACCGTACTGACTGTGAAGAATATCCACACATCTTTTGTTTTCTTTTCTGCACAAAGTGGAGAGCATCACCAAACTTGGAGCTTCGAAAGCTTCTTCTGTTTTCTGGGCCTAGCAGGTCAGGTGAGAAGCAAAGTTGAGAGGGAAAGGCCTTGGAGGACTAGTCTAGTCCTAGTACCATCACTAACCAGTCTTCAGTAGGAGACAATCTCTTCAAGCCTAAGTTTTCTCATCTGTAAAATGGGTATCACACTATCTACTTTCTTCATGGAATTATATAAGCATAACAGAAGCTATCACCTGTACTTTCCAAGTATATTGGTTGCAAGAAACAGAAAATGACTTTGGCTGCTTGAACAAAAGTAGATCCACTAGAAGCATAAAAGGGGTTCACAGGGTACATAAGATACTGCAAAATCAGGACTGGCTATGGACAAAGCCAAGTCTCTTATGCCAGATATCAGATCTGCTGATTCTCAGCTCCAAATCTGCCCTTCTGCATTCTACTCCATGGTGATGGGACTCTGACTTTCCAAACTACAGCCCTCCTGTTGAGTCCTGCCAGTAGAGGTCACTAGAGGGAGATGCCCCTCTCTTTTATGTCTCAAATATCCCTGTTAGTCTCCTTCTAGGGACACCTATCATGGATTTAGGGTCTACCCTATATCTAAAATGATATCATCTCAAGATCATTCACTTAATTACTTCTGTAAAGATGCTTTTTCCAAATCAGATCATGTCCACACATTCCAGGTAAGCATATCAACCCACTGCAGCGGGTGAACCATTCAACCCACCACAAAGAGTGACTGACATCTCTTTCACTTTTCTGTGATTAGTTGTTCGGTCCTTCACTCTCATAATTAGGAAGGCAGTCTCTCCCTCTGAAGGCCTCTCCCAATCATAGCTTTTCTGGGAATCCTAGGGACCTAACATAGTTCAGGAGGGAGCAGTTTTCTTCACATGGAGAAAACTCTAGAGATAGATCAGTCCATTGCTACTGTAGACCACTCACCAATACAATGAGGAAAACTCATATCAAAGATGCCAGTGGGTGTCTGCAATCCCTCCTTAGTCTAAATCCCTGTAGAGACTGTCTTGTTTTTGGGGCAGGAGCAGCAATGTCACTCCTTCAATGCCAAGCTTGGCTCAGGGCCCCCTGGAGTTGTGCATGCAAGGGTACAACCCATTTGCTCTCCCATCACCACCTCCAGAGATTGAGGCAGCTCCAGGGACCCTGGTTCATCTCTGGACCCATTCCTCACCATCTCTTAGAACCAGAGCCACCAATACCTACCTCACAGGGATCCTCCCCTCTGAGACAGGCAGGTTTTTCTCCTTACCCTTAAACCATGCAGGGCCAACTACATAGTTTCCTTCCACAGCCCCTCCTCCTGAGGCAGGCTACCAAGTGAAGCCAAGGTGTCTTTACCTACTCTTTGGAGGATAGAGGAGATGACCTTCAACAATTCTTAGCTAGTGTTGGCTTGGGACAGAGGGATTAAACTCCACACGTTTAATCTCTGGAAAAGCATACTTCTGGGGATTACATGTTATTATGTGAAAAAATCAAATTGTAAAATAGCACAAAGAATGTTGTCCCATTTCAAGAAGATAGATGTAGATCTTAGAAAGATATCCGTTAAATTATTTACAGCAGTTCTCTCTAGGTGATGAGACTATGGACTATTTTTATTTTCATCATTTTCTTATCTACATTTTCCAAGTTTTCTCCAATGAGCATATATCACTTTTGTAATAACATTTTTAAGGTTATATAAAAAATAATACTAGCACCTTGCAGTCACATAGTGCTTTGCTGTGTCTCACATCTCTAATCTAATTTCCTATCTGTGAGGTCAGGAGAGCAGGTATTTTTATTCCTGTTTTGTAGATGGGGACTCTGAGGAACAGCGAGTGTGAGGTATGACCTGCCCAAGGTCTGAGAGCAAAGCTGGGGCCAGGACCCCGGCAGAGCTGTCAGCTCTCAGTGTAGGTGGCTTCACCTGTGCCTGCAGCAAGTCAATCGTGGGTAGGAATTCTCAAAGAAAGGCCCCAGATACTATAAATTTTGAAGATCAATATACCACAATGCCAAAGGCAACAATGACCTTGGCTTTGGCCATTTGGGAAAGTGGTAGGGCCAGGAAACTGTAGACTGTGTAGAAGCAAGCCTACTGATTCTGGATCCCCAGCAAGGGATGGGGGCTCTGATACTCAACATAAAGAAATGGAGGGGAGGTGGATCTCTAGTTGAGGTGCTTATCTCATGCAAAGGTGAGCCTGAGGTTTGAGCTATGCAGTTCCAGGTGCTGTGAAGTTTCAGGGGAAAACTTCCAAGTTCCATGTAAGTAGGAATCTGCTACAAGTCCACTGTATTCTTGGCCCATCAGGGTCCCAAGAAAGGACAGGTAGGAAATTCCCTCCTTCTTTAGACATGCCTCCCAGTTCTTCCTCAAGGGAGTGGGGATAAGAAGGATGAAAGAATATATAAATTTCAAAGTGCTCTGCTAAAAACACACAATGCCAGCCTCAGAGTAGCCACTCACCCAAGTTGGTTGAATTCATGAATTCTTTCATGCAAGCACACAGACCCCACATGAGACAGATATGACATGTGTTATAATTTCCATTTTACCAGTAAAGAAACTGAGGCCCAGGTCATGACGTGTGCAAATTCACTTTAGTGGGCAGCCAGACAGGGACTTGAACCTGGGTCCCCTGGGTCCTGACTCAACATGCTCTCTGCCCCATGCATGGGGCTGCCTCTCAGAGGACCACTTTAGAGACACCTACATTTGCTCTTTTGCTACTGAATTGTCCTGAGGCAATGTCACATACACATTACATAAAACAACTTCAACTGCACTAATTAACTCCCAGGGACTTAGCATTCCCCCCCAACCCCAAACCACTCCAGGTTCTGAGCTATCTCACAGCAGATGCAGAAATAGAAAGTAAAACAAGGTTTAAGGCAAAGTTCTGATGGGATGCAGATGAGCAGGAAAAAAAAGTGTCAGATTGCTGTTTTTTTTTAATTTGTAAATGTTTTAATTATTTATTTTGAGAGAGAGGGTGTGCACTAGAGGGGGAGGGGCAGATAGAAAAGAGAGAATCCCAAGGAGGATCTGCACCACCAGCACAGAGCCTGACACTAGGCTCAATCTCTGAACCGTGGGATCATGACCTGAGCCAAAATTAAGAGTCCGACGCTTAACCAACTGAGCCACCCTGCTGTTTTGATTAAAACTTCTTTCATTTCAAGTGAGAGAAAAAACAGCTTAAATATGCTTGGGCAGAAAGGAGAATGGGAAAGATGGAAAAGTACCTAATGTAACCCTGAGAATACCAGGGTTTCATCTGGGTCTTGGGGTCAATTGGATCAGGGTGTGAACATCTCCGGGCTCACTTGTGCTCTCTTGCTTTCTCTTTCTCTCTCTGCAATTTTTATTTCAGTTCCTTTGTGTATGTGTTGGTTTAATTCTTCCTTGCTGCAGACCAGCTTCATCCACCTGGGGGGGATCTTGGTGCTGAGAGCTTCTGGGCCTCACTTCTTTCAGTTTCCACCACCAAAAAATGGCTGAGCTGCTCCCTTAGATCTAGGATTTTTTAAATCCCAAATCATGAACATGATTGGCTTCTCTGGAATCAGGTGCCTGTCCCTAGGCCAATCAGTAAGTCTGGGACAACAGAGTCACACCACAGGGGGCACCTCTGTCAGGCTGGGAATGTCCAGAGAAGATGTGTCATCATGGGTTGACTATATTTGGCTTCCAATTGGATTTCCCATCTTTGAAGACCAACTTTGTGTCATGACCTATGCTGTGCTTGTTTTCTGCATGATCTCATGGAGCTTCAGGACTATCCCATGAATAATTATGATCACTCCAACTAACAAGAGGAAGGTGAGGCCCAGAGAGGTTAAGTAACTTGCTCCCATCTTACAGCTGAGGAGTGATGGAGCCAAGATTCAAATTCATATCTGGCATCAAAGAATGCTTCTTTCTCTATATCACATTGTTTCTTTAACTTAGTAGGCACCGAAAGAGCACCTAATGTGTGCAAAATCCTGTAAGGCGTACATAAAGTAATCTGAACTAGCGCTTCCCTTCTAAAGTCTATTTGGATGACCTCACTCATCACCAAGAAGTTGTAGTATTAGCAGACGAATTATGCACAAGGTATCAAGTGCCACATAGTGGGAGGAAGAAAAGTAAATGTGCACTTAATGAGTACTGATTGTGTGCCAGGCTCTGTGTTAAACGTTATCACATTGATCCTCTAGACCTGCACTAAGAGAGTAACCACTGGTCATATATGCTTATTTAAATTTAAATCAATTGAAATTAAATACAATTTCACTTTCACTTCCTGTCACTAGCCACATTCCAAGCACTCAGTAGCCACTTGTGGCTCATGGCTACTGTATTGGACAACACAGATAGAACATTTCTATTGTCACAGAAAGTTCTGCCAGACATCGCTGGTCTAGATTGGAAGCTCCATAAAAGGACATCCTGGGTCTGCTTTTTGCTTTCCACTTTATTTCTAGCACCTTGCAGAGTACCTGACACATGATAGTCACTCAATAGTTACATGAATGTGTATATATATATATATATATATATATTCTATTCAAAGAGAGATTTCATTGAAAGATTTATCATATATTTAGGGGCACCTGGGTGGCTCAGTCAGTTAAGCATTGGACTTTTGATTTCTGCTAAAGTCATGATCTTATGGTTCATAAGATTGAGCCCTGCATTGGGCTCTGTGCTATCAGCACAGAGCCTGCTTGGGATTCTCTCTCTCCCTCTCTCTCTGTGCCCCCCTTACTCATGCTGTCTCTCTCTCTCTCTCAAAATAAAGAAATAAATATTTTAAAAATTACCATATATTTGCTTATAATTTTATGTAAAAAATACAAGGGAAAAGAGGCAGTGAGATATGCTGTATTCCCTGTAGGCAGCACATGTGGGGGACAGGCATCAACAATAACCATCCTTCCTTAGTGCCTATCACTTTCATCCCATTACTATATTTTTCATTTCACTGACTCCTCTTAACAACCTTATAAGATTATATCCCCGTTTTATAGATTGGGAAACTGAGACTCAGAAGGGCTGCATAGCTCACTTAAAATCACAAAGTAAATTTCAGAGCCTTCAAAGCCCACCACAGTCCTCCCATTCCATCTCTTCTCTGCAGGCTCTGTATAGCATGCCTTATTCCTGGCATAGAGAGTTTTCAGACTTGGGGTGAACAGACCTTCCCCCAGAACAGGCAGATGTTCAGTTCCCTTTCAGTGCCCTGAAGTCCTGAAGTCCTGCAGACTAAGTCCTCAGCCACACCTGGCCCAGAGGTGTGAGGCCTCACAGGTTTGCCTCTTCAGGCAGAGGAAAGCAACTCTTCTGCGCCCCCTTGTGTCCAGGTGAGGCATAAGCTCAGAGAAATCCGGCAACCTTGAGTTGTGATTTGGATCTGACTGTAGGAAACCACGAGTGGTGGTCTGGGTGTGAAGAATCAGGAAGGAGCTCTCCCTCATCCTAAGGGCATTTGGATGGGGGTGGTGAGTGATTTTGTGCAAGTGACCCCATTTTCAGGATCACTGTGTCTCGTTACCTATATGTACACTTTCACCCAAAGGGAAAAAGCAAATTACCTTTCCCTCAACAGTGCTCATCTGAAAGTTTTCAGGGTGTTTCTTTGCCTAATAGGTCTTTTCTTGCTTATTTATATATTTTTGCCCATATTTTATTAAAACATAGTATATCCTCAGGAATCCCCCTCCCTGCAAACGTCAGTTTCCACAGACTCAATTTAATTAACAAGGGCCAACTTGAGGATGAGAGGTAGGAAACAAAAGGTCTTCCTTATCCAATCTGAGCCCAAATAAAATCATATTAACATTTCACCTTTTGTTTCTGTGCAGGAAAAGCCTGTGGTACATTGTATCAAAAGTTACTGAAATTAGGAAAGAAATTTTAAAAAGAAAGCAGCAGATAGCTATGGCAGTGAGTTTGGATCCCCGCCCCCCAATCCTAACAGGAAAGAAAAAGAAAGGTAAAGAGAAAGAGGAAGAGAAGGAGGGAAGAAGGGGGAGAAAGAAAGAAACAGAGACAGGGTAACAATGCTGTATCCTAAAACTTGTTTTAAACTCAAATCAAGAAAAAACAACCATTTTGCACAGGAGCTAAACCTGTCTCTATTTTCAGATGGATCCCTGAGAATAAAAGCTCCATGAGAGCACAACCCTTTGCTTTTCCTCAGCATTTCACCAGCCCCTGGGGAGATGCCTGGCACCTGGTAGCAACTCACTAAATATTTGTCAAGCACACTAAGAAACAAAATCCAGGCCAGCTGGGTTCTCACTCAGTCTGTCTTTAACTCACTCTGGACCCGGAGGCAAGGCCCTGGTCCTCTCGGAGCCTGAACAGCTCCATCTGCAAATAGAAAGACAATCCTCCTTGTCCTTCTTTCCTGGCGGGGAAGCGGGAGGATCAAACATGGATGTGGAGTCTCATTGGAAAGGTCAGCATCACACGACATAAGCCACCGCATTATTACCACTAGCTCACAGGCTTCCAGGGCCAAAACCACAAGCCCATACCTCACTTTTACCATCACAGATGAAAAATCAAAATAAAGAAACAAGAATATAATCAGTACAGCAGAAGAATGAGAGAGGAACAGAGGTAACTCCAAACATAGGCCAACTATTTCTATTGTCCACAGGGGAGAAGGGGGCCAGGTGGCCCTTGTCCACCTCCAGCACTTAGAAAATGGTAACAGGTCTCTGCCTTTGTGCCAGAATTCTTGAGGTGGGAAATAAATGGCGTGTGACACATGAGGGCCCCTGCACAGGGTAAAGGTCACCAGGTGTGAGCTGCTGCAGTGAAGACTTTATTAAAAGCCTGGCAGATAAACCTTCCCACAGACTGAGGGCTTGTCAGCAAAAAGTCCCTATCACCCAGCGTGACCCAGGTGGCTTGACAGTCAGACCAGGCTTTCAGCCAGTTAGGGAAGGCCTTCCTCCCCCAAGTCCCTTTGCTCACGCAGGTGTTTTCTCCCTGACAGCGAAGGCTAATTACAGGTGCTCTTCTGTCTGCAAGAGGGAAGGGAATCATGTTCCTAAGGCTGAAAGTAATGCTATCTGCAGGAAGAGAAAGCTGAATTCGCCCCCAGCAAGGAAATGAGGAGGAAACCTCAATAAGCCTTCCAGTCTGCTCTCCTCCCCCTGGGACCGAAAAGTCAAACCCAGGTGGCTCCATGTGTCTGATTCTTCTCCAGTGTCTACTGAAATTCTTTGGTCCAAATCCACAAATCAGGACAATTTGATCTTGCTCAAGGCAGCACCTGCTGTTGCCATTCAGGGACAGTGAGAAAGAACCTGTTCTCTCCCTTTCACAATTGCTCAGGGGTTGAAGATGTCACTTCCCACCCACTGGACTTCCCATCTCAGTTCTCCTGGCCTTTCCTTCCTGGCTTGCCCTGCTCTCCATCTTCCCACTCTCTGGGCCTCAATTACTTATTTCCATTTATTATTAACATCCTGATAGGCAGAGAAGCTGACCAAGACATGCCACTTTTTTCAGGAGTTTTAGATCCTCTAAATAAAAAAACATAATATTCCAGAACGGAAGTTTCCCTTCTCTGGATCACAGACATGAGGGAGAACAAGGGCATTTCTGGATCCATTCTCTTTGGATATTCTGAAAATATCTATTGGGCACCTGATATGTGTCTGGACATTTGGGACGCATCTACAAACAAAAGAGAGCAAGATCCCAGCCTTTGTGGAGTCCAGCTTCTAGGTGATGGAGTGGGAGGGTAAGAAATAAACAATAGGCATAAAAAACAGATTAGATAGTGTGTCACAAGGTGATAAAGGCGGGGGCAGAGGGGAGAAGGAACACAGTTAAGGAGAAACAGGACTACTGGTGGGTGGGGAGTGGAGGGCAGATGGCAATGCAGCCAATGGCTGTTGGGACAAAGAGGGAAGTGGCCAGCCTGGGCTGGTGATGGAGAGAGAAAGAGCTGGTTTTTCAAAGGACATGATCTTCACAAAGGAAAGGAGTGTGTTCCAGCAGTGGGGACGGCTAGCTGAAAGTCACAGAAGAAAGACAGCAGCAATCTGGGGACTTCAGAGGGATTTTATCTGACTGCAGCAGGTGCTTTGCTGGGGTGAGTTGTGCTCAAAGTGGGGGCCAGATTATAAAGCTCCTTAGTTATAGTGAAGGGTTTGGATTTTGTCCTGGGAAGATGGAAGGCCATGGAAGGACTGTGTCTGGAGCTCTGTGACTAGAAGTGACCAAGCAGAGGGAGGACTGTGTCTGGAGCTCTGTGACTAGAAGTGACCAAGCAGAGGGAGGACTGTGGATTTCCATTTCTCTCCTTCCAAGATCAGGGACTGTTGCATGTCTCAGCCTCCCTGAGGTTGGGTGTGGCCACATGACCTGCTTTGGCCACTGGAATGAGAATGGAAATGTCACTTGTCTCCTCCAGTGGAAGCACTTAAGAGTTGGTATGCCAACTCCACAATGACCATGGGCTATAGTCTCCCTCAGCTCCATTTGCTGGCTCGCAGCAAATAGGACAGATGCCCTGGACAATTGACCAGATCCAAAGCTGGCTTTGTGTAAATAAGAAATAGTGTTTGTGGCACTAAGTCAGAGACTTAGGGTTGTTTTATTGCAGCACAACGTATCTTATCATAACTAACACAGCATTATTTCGAATAGCCAAGTTCCTCACTAGACCTTGATCTTATTCCTAGAAATTGGGCAGAATCTTCCTAATCTCAATGTAATTCACAACTCCTTCCTCAAGTCCGGCCAGTAACAACCCAGCTCATACTGTGCTGTGTCCTGTTAATGATTGCCAGGAGCCTGATATTCTCCACAGTGTCTTGAAATTGCTGGAGACTTCTATTTTATTTTTATCCAGTAATTCTGGGAGGCAAGCAAAGAGTGACCACAATGATTCCATTTTTGCAGAGGCAGAAACTGAGGCACAGGTGGGTCACATGACATGGCCAATGTCACATATCTGGGAAGACGCAGGGTTGGACGTCAAAACTGGGCATTCTGTGCTATCTGTCCCAGGACTGGTGATGATCACTGTGGGGTTGAGGGATGGGGGATGTTTGGAGAAGAGGCCACCAATTCCTAATTATTCTCTCCACACCAGGCTGCATCTGAGCTGGAGACGGGGATGCTGGGGTATGTTAATGGACCCTTCTCCAACCCCATCTCCATCTGCCACCTACCTTCCACCTGCCCAGACTCAGTGGCCGTCTGGCAGCTTTGTTCACAGCTCAGGCTACTATTACTTCATAATATCAAATAGGCTCATTTTGATATTACTTCATAATATCAAATAGGCTTTTTCTCAGCCTCAAAAAAGTCTGCCCCTCCCCTGGTCACCTATTCCAAATAAACTCGTATGTTTCTGATCTTGGCTCATATATCACTTCCTCAGAGTGATCTTCCCTGATTGTCCAGACAGGTGCCATATGACCGTGAGGGTGGGGTCCTTTGCTGTTTTCTGATTCCAGTGTTTTGGACTTAATAAGCCACACTAATTATTAATAGACCAAGAATAAACTGTCAAAGGCTATACAAATGGAAGGGATTTTTGTCCGTCTACATTAAATGGAAATTCCACCTTCCCCAGCTTAGGCAGGATTTCACACATCCTCTCACTGTAGGTGCTTGATTGAGTTTTAAATAAAAAGACCTGGTCCCTAGACACTGTGGGCAGCCGCATCAGAGCCTTTCCCAAGTAATGAACTTCCACAGCATTATTGCCGCATTAAATTGTGTTAATCAAATGGGAAGTGGTAAGCGGTTTTCCTCCCTCTGTAATCCTTCCTGAGCGGTACACTCTCAGTGGGAAAATAAAAAGGACGATGTGGATCAGAGTCCAGAATGGATCAAAGAATAGCAGCAGTTTTGATTTGTGTTAATTTTGCATGTACAAAAAAAACCCCTCGTTTCTCTTTATTAAAAAGAAGCAGGAGCATGACAATAACATGCAGTTTGAAGAGTGACAATCAGACGCAGAACATTTTGCTCAGACGCTCAGAGGCTGAGGGAGCAGAAAAGCCACTCAAACGCGATGTCACGAAGTCGCTTGCCTGCTCTGTGCCCAAGAACAAAGCCCGTTTGCTAAGCCTCCTTTGAAGAATGCATATTTTCAGGTCTGTGTAGGGGTGGGAGGGAACACTGTTTTCCTTTGCACAAACTACCCATCAGTTCAGGATTCAAATGAAGTCATCATTCACTTTGGCTTCCAGTGACCAGCTACTAAACTCACTGCTGGGTGCAGAGAGACAGACGAGGAACTCTCAGGAGAGTGGAAACAAACCAATCTTGGGTACTACAAAGGAGACAATGCTGCTGTCATGGAAGGAGCATCAGGGGCAGGGTTTGGTGTTAGGCAAGGGGTTTGGGCCCCAAAAGTCCACATTGCCCTTCTCCACTGAGCCTGTGATGGGCATGGACAATCAGCTCTTGAAAGTCCCATTCAGGGTCAAGGGATCCCCGGTTTCTGGGCTCCAGAGAAATGGCCTCTTCCCCATAAGAGTCCTCCAACGACATCCAGAATCAACTCACATGATTAATTACAAGTTGACAAAATCCTACAGAACAAATCTGGAGAAGGTAAAAAGTCCCAGTTTTGTTTTTTATGATACACACACATGCAATTTTATTTGTGTGCACATTTAGTGTCTTGTCTCATAGTATATTCTTTTTTTAATATGAAATTTATTGTCAAATTGGTTTCCACTTATACCTTCCTATACTCTTATCCCAAAAGGAGCCAGAGAAGCTGCAAGATCTCATCCATCAGCAGGCACCATTGATATGTGCGGGTGATCAGAGAAGGAGGAAGGGAAGCAAGCCAAACAGGTGAGGCAGGTTTGACTTAGGTAGGGCTCACCTTGATTGCAAAGCATGCTCTTCCCTTGCAAGCGGAAAACTTAGAAGGGAATTTAGAGCATGGTCATCAGCCAGGATCCTCATTAGTGAGTAGTGAGCCCTCCCTATTTGCAAGGTACAGGGTGCTTATCATTTCATGTCTGATGTCACCTCCAGTGCTCACGTATCCCTATTCCACAGGTGGGGCCAGTGAGCTCAGAGATTCAGCAATGTGCCCAAGTTCTCACAGTGACAGAACCATATCCCTGAGCAGTTCACTTCCAAACTCATTTTATTTTCACTAAACTCTGCTGAGATTTTCTGGGTGTATCTTGCAGTATTTTGTGCTGTTTTGTAAAAGCTGGAAAGTAGAAAATCACAAGTGGCCCAGGTTGCCTAATACTTTTAAAAAAGCAATTACATTTCTCAGACTTTTAGTTGCTATGGCAGACTGTGCCCTTTTGGTATTTGGGAAATGTAAGAACCAGCAAGAATGCAAGGCCACTTTGGCATTTTGTGTGGTGCTGAAAAGCTACAGACTTCTAATGGTGAGGGGCTCACAGCCTCAGGTGGAATCAGGAGCCCCCAGATGACTCAGAGTCATTATCTCTGATAGGACAGAACTGCTGGGGTGGGGCATTGGAGGAGAGAAGAGTCACTGGCTGGGAGCAAGGTATTTTGACCTAGGACCCACCCTTGCCATTAACTCACCTTGAGACTTTAAGAAAAAGTCACATGTATCTATATCTGTCCTTCAGAAAAAAGAGGTGACTTGTAACTACTAATTGTGAGGACATTATAATTAGCGATCAAAAATGATGACTGTTGGGGCACCTGGTGACTCAGTCAGTTAGGTGTCTGACTCTTGATTTAGGCTCAGGTCATGATCTCATGGTTCGTGGGTTCAAGCCCTGTGTCAGACTCTACAGTGACAGCACTGAGCCTGCTTGGGCTTCTCTCTCTCTCCCTCTCTCTCTGCCCCTTCCCTGCTCATGCTCACTCTCTCCTCTCAAAATAAATACATAAATTAAAAAAACATGATGACTGTAAACACACACCAAATAGGGCTTGCTCCATGGTATGGAGGACCATCATGGTATCAGTTGAAAATGGGTCTGGAGTGGTCGCAGGGAAAAGGGGGAAAATGCTTAGCACTTAAAGGCAATATAGGAACAAGAATGCAACTCACATAAAAAGAGATTTCCTACAGGTATACATCTATACGTACATATATGTTATATACATACACAAAACACACATTTACATATATCATATATGCATATAATATATATTACAAAAATGACATAACAATACATACAAATATGTGTATAATATATACTGTTTATAGTAGGTAATATGTAATATAATAATGATCCAATAATGATAAAAGATACTTTTCTCCTAATTGTTTATCAAATATATCTGAGTGTTTGTTATTTACCAAGTCCTGTGCCAGGCACTGAAGAAATAACCATAAAGAAGAGAGACTAAGTTTGGACTTCATTGATTACACTCCAATGAAGAGTTGACAGACAATAAAGGACTTAATATACCATTGGCTCCTTCCCATGGCATTCCACATTCTACTTCGGGATAAGTCTTAATGGCTGCATAACATTACACTGTTTGGATCATCATAATTTAGCTAACTAAATTATTTTTTGGCAGTTAGGTTTTCTTTCAGATTTGGAGGATTGCACAGATTTATGTGTGCATTCATGAATATTTCCTTAGGATATAAGCAAAGAAGTGGAACTATTGGATCAAAGTATAGTATATGAACATTTCTTAGGCTTTCGCTGCAAGTATCAAGATATCCTTTCAAAAGATGGCCTGATTTCTATGTCCGGCTGTACGGCATGAGACTCAACACCCAAACATCCTGGACTTCAATTAGAAATCAACAACTAAGATGTGTGGGGAAAAATCCTCAAATACTTGTAAATTAAACAACTACTTCTAAATAATCTGTAGGTCAAAAGGAAATCTCAAGGTAAATTAGAAAAATAGTTTGAACAAGGGTGCTGGGTGACTCAGTCGGTTGAGCATCCAACTCTCGATTTTGGCTGAAGTCATGATCCCAGGGTGGTGGGATTAAGCTGCATGTTGGGCTCCATGCTGAGCATGGAGCCTGCTTAAGATTCTCTCTCCCTCTGCCCCTCTCCCCTCTGCACGCTCTGTCTCTTAAAAAAAAATAGTTTGAACAAATAACTGAACAAAAATAAAATAAAACACATCAAATTTATGGGATGCAGCTAAAGCAATGCTTAGAGATTTACAGCATTAAATGCTTATATTTAAAAGAAAGAAATGTCTCATATTAACAACATAGATCTTTAACCTTAGCAAAACTAAAGGAAAAGGGGAAAATAAAGCCAAAGCAAGTGAAAGGAAAGGGACAATGATGATGAGGGCAGAAATCAATGAAATTAAAAACAGAAAAATAGAGAAATCAATGAAAACAAAAGTTGGTTCTTAGAAAATATCAATAAAATTGACAAACCTATGGCCAGGCTCTGAAAGAAATGGAAAAGACACAAATCACCATTATTAGGAATGAAAGAGAGGTTATCAGCACAGACCACACAGACATTAAAAGTTTAATGAGGGAAGACGGTGAACAACTCTATACACATAAATTCAACCATTTAGATGAAATTGTTTAATTCTTTGAAAGCCACAGACTACTAAACTTACCCAAGAAAAAATAGATAACCTGAATAGCCCTGCCTATAAGAAGCTTAAATTATAGTTTAAAACCTCTGAAAAGGAAAATCCCAATCCTAGAAAGTTTCTCTGTAAATTCTACCAAATATTTAGAGAAGATTCTATACAAATTCTTCCAGAGAACAGAAGACGATAGAGCCCTTCTCAACTTATTTTGTAAGGCCAACATTACCTTGATGCCAAAATCAGGAAAAGATAATACAAGACACCAGAGAGCAATACCCCTCATGAAAATAGATACAGAAATCCTCATCAAAATATTAACAAATCGAGTTTGGTAATATATAAAAAAGAATTATACACCGTAACCAATGCAGTTTATCCCAGGAATGCAAAGCTGGTTCAACATTTGAATATCAGTCATTATGATATTTCATATTAACAAATCAAAGAAGAAAAATCAAATGATCAATTGATACAGAAAAAGCATTTTAAAAAATTCAACATCCTTCTGTGATAAAAAAAAAACTCATCAAACTATAAATAGAAGAGAACTTTCTTAACCTGCTAAAGGGCATCCACAAAAAAAACTTACAGCTTACATCATATTTAATGGTAAACAAAAGAATGTATGTTTTCATTCTAAGATTGACGACAAGAAAATGTTCATTCACATGACTCTGATTCAACATCACACTGGAAATCCTATCCCAACTAATAAGACTAAAAACAAAAAAGTCATAGAGATTGGAAGGGAAGAAATGAAACTGCCTCCATTTGTGGATAGCATGATTGCACAGAAAATCCGAAAGGAATCTATAAAAACAAAATCTAGAATAAATAAGTGAGTTTAGCAAGGTCATAAGATTCAAGGGCAACATATTAAAAAAAACAACTGCATTTCTATGTTCCAGAAATGAGCAATCAGAAACTGAAATATTACAAAATGACATATAGCTCTCAAAAAAGAAAGTAGCTAAGTAGATATAAATCTAACAAAGAGGTATGTAGGATATGCATGCTGAGATCTACAAAACACTAGTGAATGAAGAACTAAAGACTGGAGATACATACTGTGTTCATGGAATGGAAGAGTCAGCATAATTAGAGATCATTTCTCTCACAAACTTATCTAGACATCCAATCTAATTCCAATCAAAATCCCAGTAGGAACTGTAGATATAAACAGATTAATTCTAAAATTTATATAGAAATGCAAAGGAGCTAGAGTAGTCAAAACAAATTTTTTCTTTTTTTTTTTTTTTTAAATTTTTTTTTCAACATTTTAAATTTATTTTGGGACAGAGAGAGACAGAGCATGAACGGGGGAGGGGCAGAGAGAGAGGGAGACACAGAATCGGAAACAGGCTCCAGGCTCCGAGCCATCAGCCCAGAGCCTGACGCGGGGCTCGAACTCACGGACCGTGAGATCGTGACCTGGCTGAAGTCGGACGCTTAACCGACTGCGCCACCCAGGCGCCCCAAAACAAATTTTTTCTTAAAAAAAGAACTAAGTTGGAGAATTCATACTCTACAAGGTTAAGATTTATTATAAAGTTACAGTAATCAAGAGGGTATCATATTTATTGACCAAAGGATAGACACAGAGATCAAGAAAACAGAATGGAGAGTCTAGTGGTAGAACTAATCAAATACAGTCCATTGGTCTTTGACAAAGTTGCAAAGGCGATTCAGTGAAAAACAGGAGAGTATTTTCAATGGTGTAGGAATAATTGAACATCCCTATACCAAAAGAAAGAAAGAAAGAATTAATGAATAAAAAAAGAGGAAGGAAGGGTAGAAGGAAGAGAGGGCATTGGCATATACCTCATACCTTATACAAAAATTAACTGAAAATGGACCACATGTCTAAATGTAAAATATAAAACTATAAAACTTTTTAAAAGAATATATAGGAGAAACATTTTATGACCTTGGCTTAGGCAAAGAGATCCTACACTTGACACCAAAAGCACAATCCAAAAAATAAAACAAAAAAAAGATAGATTGGACTCCATGAAAATTAAAAAACTTTTCTTCTGCAGAAGACACTGTTCAGAGAATGAAAAGAAAGGTACAGACTGAAATAAAATATTTACAAATTACGTAAGTCTTTGTACCCAGAATATATAAAGAACTTGCAAAACTCAACAAAAGAAAATGACAACTCAGTTAAAAAGAGGGCAAAATATTTAGACAGATGCTTCACAAGAAATATGTGGATGGTCAACAAGCACATAAACAGAAATGCAAACTAAAACTACAATGCAATACCACTAGACTTCTAGTAGAATAGTCTAAAAATCAAAACAAAACAAAATAAACAAAACTCACTGATAATACCAAGTGCCACCAGGGATGTGTAGCAAATGGAACTCTTAAACATTGCTGGTAGGAATGCAAAGTGGTGCAGCCACTCTGGAAAATAGTTTGGCAGTTTCTTATAAACATATGCTTACCATATGACACGGCAATCCTATCCCTAGGTATTTACCCTACAGAAATAAAAGCTTGTTTCAGACAAAATCCTATATATGAATATTTATAGCAGCTTTATTTATAACTATTCCCAAATTGTAAATAAGCTACGTATTCTTCAATGGATGAATGAATAAAGACACACTGGTACATCCAAAACATGGAATACTATTCAGCAACAAAAGGAACAAGCTATTGATACATGCAATTATGTGGCTCTCACAGGCATTATCCTGAAAGAAACTAGTCCCAGAGACTGCATATCATGATGCCATTTACCTGATATGTATGTGAGAAAGCAAAACATAGGGATGGGGATGGGTCAGTGGTTACCAAGGATAAGACAGGGTGAAGATATTACCACTGCATGGAGGAATTTCTGGGTGATAAAAATGTTTGGTATATTTTTTTAAAGATTTTTTTTTAATGCTTATTTATTGTTGAGAGAGGCAGAGTGCAAGCGGGGGAGGGGCAGAGAGAGAGAAAGATACAGAATCTGAAGCAGACTCCATCAAGCTCTGAGCTGTCAGCACAGAGCCAGACGCAGGGCTTGAACTCATGAACCGTGACATCATGACCTGAGCTTAGGTCAGATGCTTAACGACTGAGCCACCTAGGTGCTCCAAAATGTTCTGTACCTAGATGGTAGTGATGTCTATGTGCTAAAACTCATAGGACTGTACCCTCAGAAAAGGGAGATTGGGTTTACTGTATGCAAATTTTTACAAAGATAAGCCATTGGCTTCAGTCTTCCCACCACACTGCACTGTGTCTCTTAAGGTGGGCAGGCAACACTCGGAGCAACTCATAGCAAAGGGCTGGTCCTTCACAACTTCACTTCATAGAATATAATGCAGAACTGTTTGATTTTGTCTCCCAGAACAATTAATTACAACCGTATCTTTAATAGAGGAAATCTCGCTTTTCCATTTCGAGTGTTCTGGGTGGTGAGGCCATTAATTCTGGCCACGAGAATGTTATTTTTCTGTGTCCTGCCTATTTCTAAGTCTTGTTCTGCTACTCCTTTTCAATTAGGCCACTCCTGGTTACAAGTAACAGCCTTCTGAAAAGAATATGGAGATTTTATTATCTCACATGACCAGCCCTTCAGAGACTTAGCAGTACGAGGATTGGTTAGTTTTGTGAACACATGTCTATAATCAGGGATCTGCCATCTGGGAAAAAGGTGATGGAAGAGATTGTCCAGGCTTTGCACAACCCAGAGTGCCTGCTGCACCTCCCTTCTCTTCCACCCTCCCTAATAGCCTTCTAAATAAATTGCCCTTTGTTGGAGGTACCCAGCGTCTGTTTCTGAGGCTTGTAACAAGGAATCTCAGGTGATGTGCTGGCCTGATGCAACCTGTACTACCACTGGAATGTGAACCCCCAGAGGTCAGGGGCTGATCATTATATTTCCAGCATTGCCTGGCATAAAGTAGTGATCAATAATTTGATGGTCAACGACCAGCCAAGAAAATGACTAGAATGTAGAACGTAGAGCATAGGCTGCATGAGGGAACATATTTTTGTTTTGTTCACTGCTGAATTCCCAGTGCCCAGAAAAGGGCCTAGCACATGGCTAGCACTCCATAAATGTTTGTTGGGTCAGTGAATGAATTTCTGGAGCAAGTGGCCATGGTCCTGCACTGAAGTCTAGAAACATAACTATAAAGAAGCCAAGCAAATAAGATCTGACTTCCCAGGGATATTTGGGACACACAAATAATTAGCCTTAGGAGCTTACTTCTAACAACCACTCTCAAAAACAGAGAACAGGAGTCTGAGAATCCAAGGGCAAACCAGGCCACTTTCCATAGCATCGATCTGCCCTTTCTTATTGCCATCTGCTGCCTTCAGGATGTTCCTCGGGAAGAAAAGAAGAAACCAAATAAAATTAAAGTTGTTGCCAGATGCTCCCAGCAGAAGTAACATCTTGGGTGAAAATCCCCCAGGCCCATTGATACAATAATTGTTGCTGGGAGGTTGGAGAAGTTAGGATGAGGCAGATATAAAACATGTGTTGTTCCAGAGTCAGTCTCAGGGAGAAAGGATTGAGGATCCCAATTAGAGGTCATAGCTCGGAATATTGGCATAGTGCCTCGCCTGTCAGAAATGGCTTAGGTGACACCATCTGCCCTTCCTCACTCTGCCTTTTGGGTTTTCGAAGGACGGAACCTGTGATTCTCAAATTCCTTTTTGATAAGCCTGTCATGCAAGCTAGTTACATCTTAGATTTCCCACATCAAGATTTAGCTTGTTTTAAACTTTGGGTCAAGTTTTTCTGTAGTTTTTAACATGTTGTTTATAATGGGTAAAATCTCCTCACCTTTGAGTGCTTGCTTCCAGATAAAGAGGAGGTTAGAAAAATTGGGGAAAATCCAAATATTTGGAGCTTTGATTTTATTTTTGTATTGGCATCAATACCCTGGTTGTGATATTATTGCAAGATGTTACCATTGGAGAAACTAAGTGTACATATAACCTCTGAATGATTTCTTACAGCTTCATGTAAATCTACAATGATGTCAACAACAATTAAAATTAAGAAAAAAGAAAAACTTGGACCCAATAGCCTCCTTTCATACTGAGGGTCTACTAGGACACTGGCAGGTTGTGTGTGTGTATGTGTATGTATATATATAATATATAAATATGTATATAATATATATATAATATATTCATATATATACTCATATATGTATTCATATGTATGTGTGTGTATATATATGTGTGTATGTATGTATATATGAATATATATATTATATATAATATATTCATATATATACTCACACATATACTCATATGTATTCACACATACATAATATATATATATGAAGAAGGGAAGAAAAAGGAAGTCTTTGACAGCTATCAGAGCATCCTTGAGCTGAAGACTCATACTCCAGGACTAATGTTTCACCTGTCAGCTCTGTGGCCCCTCCAGAGTTCTCCAAAGGGATATCAGTTGTTTTGTCTGCTCCACAACATTTCCATCCTACAACTGCAACTGCTTCTACTGACGAATTTCCGCTTTCTTGCTCCACATGCTTCAGAGGGGCTGTCAATCACACTGCTTTCCCCATGGGCTAGGGAATGGGCATACGACATAGGCCTGGCTAATCATAGTCCCCCTCCCCACAGACAGCAATCAATGCCCAAGGTTGGATTCATGACCAGAGCTGGGCCAATCACAGACCATCATAGATTTCTTTTTCTTCCAATAGTGGCTGAAGAAGCACTATTTCTTTTAATAGTTGCTGAGTTACGTGATGTTAAACCTAAGTAAGGTAATGTCTACTCTTCATGAACTTTAAGAACAGAGTCCATCAGTGGTTGAGCAGACTGAGGCCAATGCATACAGAAAATTCAAGAATGAGAGAGCCAGGGAGAGATACAGAGAGACAGAGAATGAGAAAAACTTTACCTGACCCTCTGGAACTCACACTCTGGCCTCCAGTACAGACTTTGTGCTGGAGTCATCTTGAGTTGTGTTTCTGTCACTAACCCATAGCTTAACCTTTTGTGAACTAGGCCTATGAACTTCAACTTCCAGTTCATGTCCCTGGGAAGTGGATCACAGTGAAAGCCCTCCAATTCTTCCTTAAGACCCTGATACTGAAAATAGAGGCATGTTTCTAGCAGTGACAAATCATTAGTTCCATGGATGATAAATGGGATGAGACAGCAGAAGAGCCATGCTTGGCCAAGTTGCAGCAACCAGCTCTCCCATACATGCAGGTCCTGAGCTGAGATCTTTGCAGTCCCTCTGCTGAAGTGGCTGGCTATTCCAAAAGATTAATATTATTTACATGAGCTATTAGTCTAGATGCAGGAAAATATGAGCCAGGGAGAGGAAAGACTATGATGTAAACAACTTCATTTCTATCGCAGGATACAGGTACTGCTTTGGACACTCAATTCAGAATAGGTGCAAATACCCACTAGGTGCTGGACAAAATTCTGCACAATGTGGGAATAGAAAGATGAGCAAGACCCAGGTCTTTTTCCATGAACTTGTGCTGTTTGGGAAAATGAACACCATCTTGTTTAGGTATATATATATATATATATATATATATATATATATATATATATACCTAGATATATATATATATATATATATATATATATATATATATATATCTAGGTTGGTGTGTAGTTCCATGATAGATGTGGTACAATGAGGTTGCCAGCAGGGCAACCAGAATTTCTGGAATCAGAATTTCTGGGTTCAAAATCCCAGCCTGGCCTGAACTATGAGCATCCAGGAGCCAGAGGTAGAGATCAGCTGTATTTCTTTAGCAAGTGGTCTAGTTTCTGGTCTTGGTGTCTCAGTTTCTTCTCAGCAAAGTGAGGGTCACAGTAGTGCCTATATCAGGGTTGTAGTGAGGACTGAATCAGATAATGCATGTGAAATTCCCAGTAGGTATCACATGCTTAGTAAGTTTTATCTGTATTGTCATCATTACCATCCTTATCACCAATCATTATTACTATCATTATCACCAGTACTACAGTGAGGACTTTGGAATAAGCCATGAAGGAAATCAAAGTTCTATAGGAATAAGAAGAAAAGAGCTTAATTGGAGATCCAGAGAGACTTTCTGGAACACATGGCACTTGAGCTGAAGATAGCCGTGCTTGAGGGCAACCTAACCTGGTAAGCTTGCACACACACACACACACACACACACACACACACACACTTCTTAACCCAATTTAAGTTGGGTTTTCTGTCACTTGCAAGTCTTGATGACACAAATGGCAGCAGAGCCACCAGCTCATATGTCCAAGAAAACCCTGTCTCAGACCCTTGGAGATCAAAGAGCTTTAGTCCCTGGGAACTTGTTGTCTTTTCTGCTTATTCAACAAGTATTTATTGAGCCCCTATGAAAGGTGCCGGGAATTTTTTTTAATCTCCAAAATCCTAAGTATGATTGATATACTGGTTGTCAGGGTAATCAAAAAGGGGGACTTTGAGGATGTGAATGGTAAGTGAGACCCAAGGAAGTGGAGAAATGCACAGTGATCAAGTGGGACAAGAACATGTTGAGAAGCTTGGGTTCTAGATTCTGGCTCTAGCAGTCTCCAGCTGCATGATCTTCTCAGGCAGGCACCTTGGACTCTCTGACCTTCAGTTCTTCTACTTTTACAATGAGGATATGAATATCTGTACTGCTGAAGCCACCTGGTTGTTGCCAAAACAAACAAACAAACAAAAGATACTTTGAATGTTAAAAGCAATATGTACTTGGATGAGAGAAAATCATTTTATAGGTTGATATGAGGCCCTTTAGCTTCTGACCAAGACAGAGGAACAGAAAAAAGATTTATCCTCCCTCCTTAAACAACTAAAACACCACACAAAATATATGGTAAAATGGTTTCTAGACATGTGTTAGAGTTGATGCAGGATTCCTGAAGAAGGGGGAAACAAATAGAGTGAGTCCTTCAATTCTGCCAGCTTACTGTCTGAATTGAGTTTCCAGAGTGCAGTGCAGAGAGGGACATCCCAGGCAGAGCCTGGTGGTGTCTCTGAGTTGAAAAGATATAACTGGAAGTTTGAAGAGGCCAAAGGAACTGAGTTTTCAGGGTAGAGTACCACAGAGGGGAGATTTATACAGAGAGGTCTCTGGAGAGAGAGAGAGAGAGAGAGAGAGAGAGAGAGAATATCCAAGGCTGGTAAAAGAACCATTGGAAATGAAAAGACAGAATAATTCCTAGAGCTCAGACAGCACCGGGAATAGCTCACATTCCCAAAATCCAGAATAGAGAAATCTCATGATACACAAGGGATCAGGTAGAGTACTCAGAAAGGCATTGCCTCAGTAAGGTCAAATTAGTTCTATACTAAAGACTGGTGTGATCCAGCCTAACAAAGCTTAAATCAAGTCTTAACAGGATCAAACTGTTTACAAGTAACTTAAATGAGCCTGAGAACAAATTTCAAGAACATTTAAAGGAATATAAAAAATCCAGCACATGAGGTAAAATTCACAATGATACTCAGCAAGAATGATTAAACATGCAAAGAGTAAGGAAAATACAACTAATAATGAAAAGAAAAATTAACCAACAAAAACAGACCAAGAAATGATGCAGATAATGTAAATGGTAGACAAGGACATTAAAATATCTACTGTAAATATACTCCATACGTTCAAGAAGATAGAAGAAAGTCCAAACATATTAAGGACAGACATGCAAAATAGAAAAAGACCAAAATTGAACTTCTAGAGATGAAAAATACAATGTTTGAGAGAAAAAATTTTTTCTGGAGGGAATTAAATTGACATGAAGGAGATGAGGTGTACCCTAATTTAGGGTACTTTGTAAAAGTGGAATCAAAGCATACGGGGCATGGAAGGTGAGAATTAAAGATTCAGAGCAGCTGCCAGAATGTACTTGGTCTTTTTGAAAATTATTTAAAAGTTCCTTAACTAGAGGGACTATCATAAAGAAGACTGTTTTTCAATACTACCCAAAGCTATCTACACATTCAATGCAATCCCAATCAAAATTGCACCAGCATTCTTCTCGAAACTAGGACAAGAAATCCTAAAATTCATATGGAACCAAAAAAGGCCCCGAATAGCCAAAGTAGTTTTGAAGAAGAAGACCAAAGCAGGAGGCATCACAATCCCAGACTTTAGCCTCTACTACAAAGCTGTCATCATCAAGACAGCATGGTATTGGCACAAAAACAGACACATAGACCAATGGAATAGAATAGAAATCCCAGAATTAGACCCACAAACGTATGGCCAACTAATCTTTGACAAAGCAGGAAAGAATATCCAATGGAAAAAAGACAGCCTCTTTAACAAATGGTGCTGGGAGAACTGGACAGCAACATGCAGAAGATTGAAACGAGACCACTTTCTCACACCATTCACAAAAATAAGCTCAAAATGGATAAAGGCCTGAATGTGAGACAGGAAACCATCAAAACCCTAGAGGGGAAAGCAGGAAAAGACCTCTCTGACCTCAGCCGTAGCAATTTCTTACTTGACACATCCCCAAAGGCAAGGGAATTAAAAGCAAAAATGAACTACTGGGACCTCATGAAGATAAAAAACTTCCGCACAGCAAAGGAAACATTCAACAAAACTAAAAGGCGACCAATGGAATGGGAAAAGATATTTGCAAATGACATATCGGACAAAGGGCTACTATCCAAAATCTATAAAGAGCACACCAAACTCCACAGCCGAGAAACAAATAACCCAGTGAAGAAATGGGCAGAAAACATGAATAGACACTTCTCTAAAGAAGACATCCAGATGGCCAACAGGCACATGAAAAGATGCTCAACGTCGCTCCTCATCAGGGAAATACAAATCAAAACCACACTCAGATATCACCTCACGCCAGTCAGAGTGGCCAAAATGAACAAATCAGGAGACTATAGATGCTGGAGAGGATGTGGAGAAACGGGAACCCTCTTGCACTGTTGGTGGGAATGCAAATTGGTGCAGCCACTCTGGAAAGCAGTGTGGAGGTTCCTCAAAAAATTAAAAATAGACCTACCCTATAACCCAGCAATACCACTGCTAGGTATTTACCCAAGGGATACAGGAGTACTGATGCATAGGGGCACTTGTACCCCAATGTTTATAGCAGCACTCTCAACAATAGCCAAATTATGGAAAGAGCCTAAATGTCCATCAACTGATGAATGGATAAAGAAATTGTGGTTTATGTACACAATGGGGTACTAAGTGGCAATGAGAAAGAATGAAATCTGGCCTTTTGTAGCAACATGGATGGAACTGGAGAGTGTGATGCTAAGTGAAATAAGCCATACAGAGAAAGACAGATACCATATATTTTCACTCTTATGTGGATCCTGAGAAACTTAACAGAAACCCATGGGGGAGGGGAAGGAAAAAAAAAGAGATTAGAGTGGAAGAGAGCCAAAGCATAAGAGACTCTTAAAAACTGAGAATAAACTGAGTGTTGATGGGGGTGGAAGGGAGGGGAGGGTGGATGATGGGTATTTAGGAGGGCATCTGTTGGGGTGAACACTGGGTGTTGTATGGAAGCCAATTTGACAATAAAATTCATATATTAAAAAAATACTGTTTTTTATTTAATTTAAAGCTTATTTATTTATTTATTTATTTGAAAGAGAGAGAGAGAGTGTGTGTGTGTGAAAGTATGAGTGGGGGAGGCGCAGAGACAGAGGGAGACAGAGAATCCCAAGCAGGCTCCATACTGTCAGTGTGGAGTCTGACACAGGCTTCGAACTCATGAACTGTGAGAAGATGACCTGAGCTGAAATCAAGAGTTGGATGCTTAATAGACTGAGCCACCCAGGGGCCTAGGATTATTTTTTAAGGGTATTCTTTTATTAGGGCTGATACAACTCTGTGTCAGGGCTACCCAGTGTGGTGAGCAGAGCATCAGCTACATTTTGGTCCCACATGCCCATCAACCAGGTCACTATCTGTACAGCCACGGTACACACAATGGCCCAGTCTAAATCAGTGCAGATAAAAGAGAAAGAATACCACAGGCATCATGGACCAGTGCTTCCTTAAAGACCCATAAACTGAGCACAATTCCAACTCTGCTTGAGAGCTCTTTTACCTGCTTCTAAAAATCAGCAGAAAACCTACCAACTGCCCCTTCCTCTCTCTCTGCCTTCCTCCATCACTATCTGAATTCTCCTCTGCCTCTCACTGTTCCATATTCTGGGAGTTGATTTCACATTGGTCAACAACAATTATATGCACCAGCCCTCTGATGCACAGAAGACATTAATGAAGGGGGCTTCCCAGTGTCTTGGTTAATCAGTGTGTGGGATCCCACACAGAGGCCACTCTCAAGATTTAAATGCTGGAACAACGTATCCAGGAAATGTCTTGATCCAGATCCCATTCTGACCAGACTCTATATAGAGTTAAAAAATTGTAAGTAGAAAAATCTTTGACCTGTTACTGGGCCAGTCAGCAACAGCAGCAAGGCGATGCTCAGATCTTCCCTGAGAATCTACTCCACATTTGCCAAGAAGATGCCCTCGTTCCGATTCCATGCAGCCTAAGAACCCCAGGGAATATTTAGAACCCTGGAGACAGAAACAATATAAAGACAGTCATTTCTCTCTGAAACAACAATTTGTATTTTCATATCTTTGATACACAGTCTAATACTCAAATCAATAGGCCAATGGAGATTCACCCAGTGCAAGTTTAATAAGGAAAATAGTTTTAAAAAAGGGGGGGAGAGATTGGGAAAGCAAGAGAGATATTACCTGCAGGTGTGTTCGATTGTGAGGGTGGGGTTGTCAGTGCTTTCTTCTTGCCCTAGTGTAATGAAATAGAGAAGATAAACCTCTGAGTTGATTATGATCAGACAGAAATGGGAGCTTCTGGCTGTTTTCTGCTCCCTATCACCCTTCCTACGCTTGCCTCAATCAATACAACAAGTTTTATCTTCTCTGATGAAAACTCAACTTTCTGGCTGTTTTTTGTTTTTGTTGTTGTTGTTTTTGGGTGGGTTTTTTTGTTTTGTTTTGGTTTGGTTTTTTGTTTTTGTTTTTGTTTTGTTTTGTTTTGTTTTGTTTTGTTTGCAATTTAGGTTTCTTCATGCTTGGTCTGGGTTTGCAGTCAGGCAAATCAGCTTCTAAATCCAAGGCATGAGTTTTGGAAGCCCCCAGCAAAGGCCTATTCCAGAAGGTGGGTAGGCAAAATTGATTTTTAAAAAAAGTCCATAAAACAGGGTTAAGAAGGCCCAGAGAGGCTGGGCAGCAGATAGAAGCTTGCTCTTGAAGACCCCTTTCCTTATCCCATGGCTGTCTTCTCCTTGATGTGTTATGATTCCCTGGTTGTTAAGGTCAAACTCAGTTCACCAACACAATGGTTTCTGGCTCCTTTAAGAATAAGAAGTGTGACCATGAAGCTCCCATATCAGTGTTTGATTGGAGCAATTACCTTCCAGGCTATATCTGTTCAATAAATATTCACTGAATGCCTATTGTGTACCAAGTACTTTTCTAGGCCCTGGGGATACAGCAGTAAACAATATAGACTAGCTCATGGAGCTTATATTCTAGTAGTTTATATTTTATTGTCTATATAAACACATAAATGAACAAGTTAATAAGATAATATCATATAGTGAACATGATATAAGGAAAATATTTAAAGGGGTACTAGAAATTGGAAAAGTACTTCTTTAAAAAAAGGTGGAGAACTTGAGCTAAGGTCTGAATGAAATGAAGGAGCCAGTTATGTAAATATCCGGGGGAAAGGTCTTTCAGGTAGTTAAAAACTGCAAATACAAAGGCCCTGCGGTAGAAACAAGCTTGGTCAGAAGAATAAAGAATTTCTATATAGCCAGAGTATAGCATGGAGAGAGTTGTATGAGATAGTTTAAAATTTAGTCAAAATAAAGATCATCTAGAAACTTGTGGACTTTTATAAAAAGTTGTGATGGGAAATAATTACTCTGATTTATGTTTTGGAAATATCTTTTGGCTGCTGCATGGATAATGGGCTGTTAAGGGGTGGGGTGGCATGGAAGAATGAAAGTAGGGAAAACAGGGGCACCTGGGTGGCTCAGCTGGTTGGGCATCCAACTCTTGATTTCAGCTTAGGTCATGATCTCAGGGTCATAAGATCGAGCCCCACATTGGGCTCTGCAGTGGTCATGTAGCCTACTTAACATTCTCTCTCTTTCCCTCTGCCCCTCTCCCCCACTCATGCTCTCTGTTTCTCTAAAAGTAAAAAAAAAAAAAATTAAAAGCAGAGAAAACAATTAGAAGGCTAAGGCTGTAGCCTAGGCAAGGGACAATGAACAGTTGATCCAGGGTAGTAGTAGCAGAGAGAGAGAACTGGATAGAAGTGGGGAATATTCTGGAGGTAGTGTTGATGCAACTATTTAATGCATTACTATGTAGGGAGAAATACAAAGAAAAAATTCAGAGATGACACTTAGGTTTTGACTTAAGCATCTGGTTGATTGGATGTTTGCCCACTCCTGAGTTAGGAAGACAGGAGACAATCTAAGAGTCCTGTCTTGGATGTCTAATTTTTGGGATCCTTATTTGACATCCAAGAAGAGAGGTCAGGAAGGTATTTGGATATAGGGGCCAAGAGCTCAGCTGTGGGGATTTAAATTCTCTGGACCAGCCTTTCTAACCATCAAGCTGTGGATTTCACTCTTGCAATCACCTCATTGTTCATTTATTCAACAAGCATTCATTGAGTGTCTACTGTGCTAAAGGATCTATGCTCTGTGAGTTAAGATGAAGAAAATAAGACTTGAGGCATGACCCTGCCAATAAGGACAGGACAGTCAACTCTGGATCCTTGATATATAACGGGACACTCTGAATTTTGTTTTTCTTGATGAATGGCCATCTCATTCAATATTAGTGTTCTACTCATTTATTCCAGGAATTTCCCATTTTGGGATCCCAGAAACTCATTTAGAAAGGAATCTCAGAGTTATTACTCAAATGTCCTCCAGGTGTATTCTTACATCAGATTTGAGTACCTCCAGTGATGTACCACTCAACTACTATGCTCTTTGAAAAATTCTTTTTTTTACTGTTATTACCCTCATTTTAATTTTTTTAATATGAAATCTGTCAAATTTGTTTCCATACAACACCCAGTGCTCATCCCAACAGGTGTCCTCCTCAATACCCATCACCCACCTTCCCCTCCCTCCCACCCCCCATCAACCTTCAGTTTGTTCTCAGTTTTTAAGAGTCTCTTATGTTTTGGCTCCCTCCCTCTCTAACCTCTTTTTTTTCCTTCCCTTCCCCCATGGTCTTCTGTTAAGTTTCTCAGGATCCACATAAGAGTGAAAACATATGGTATCTGTCTTTCTCTGTATGACTTATTTCACTTAGCATAACACTCTCCAGTTCCATCTATGTTGCTACAAAAAGGCCATATCCATTCTTTCTCATTGCCACATAGTATTCCATTATGTATATAAACCACAATTTCTTTATCCATTCATCAGCTGATGGACATTTAGGCTCTTTCCTATGATCCAGCAATATAGCACTGGTAGGAATTTACCCAAGGGATACAGGAGTGCTGATGCATAGGGGCACTTGTACCCCAATGTTTATAGCAGCACTTTCAACAATAGGTCTTTGAAAAATTCTGATAAGTCTTTGGAATTGGGCTTCTCAGGGAGCAACAGAAAGCATGGGGTCAAACTACCAAAATTTATAGTTACATGGTAAATCTTTTGTGAGCTGCTGGAGGGCCTCTAAGGGTACTGTGGAGGGTTTACAGATGGGTTCCAGACTTCCCCAGGAACTTAAGTGTCTTCATGTCTAGCCAGCCCACACTTAGAAGCTGAAGTATTTCTGGAAGAAGATAACACAGGCAGAATGCATAGCTTTATTTTGGAGATAATTGAGCTCATGTTCCCAGGTATCTGCAGAGATAGGTCTTGGTTAAAATTTATTACCCCCCTGAGACTGACAGAGCCACACACAAAACCCACAAGCTTTATTTATGGACTTTCTTCCATGGTCAGAGAGGAAATAGTAAAATCCCCTCTCCTCCCATTTAGAGAAGTCAATCCTTGGTACCTCCATCTTTGACTCTGCCAGGGCCTGTGTCCACCCACCCACAGATGTTAGCTGCTCTCTCACCCCCTCAACCTCCACCTCCACCTGCTGTCATGTCTCAGCTCTCCTGAGTCACCCAAGCTTTAATTTGGGCTAATATCCACTCCTGACTCAGGTAGGTGTGGTGGTGATAAATCAAAATGAGGACACAAGCTGTCAGTAATAAAACAGGAGAGACTTGTCAGTCTAATCAACTTTATTAGCAGCGAGTCACAGGAAAGTCTCCGGCAGCTTTTTCTCCTCTTTTCCTTAATTCTTCCCTTTAACTTCCATGAAGCTGCCAGCAAAGCAGATGCAACCAAGTTAGAGGTGAATTAGCAAAGAGGAGGTGGGGGCAGGGGAAGCTTCATGTGGCTCTCCAATGGGTGGCCATAAATACCACTGTGACCAGGGAAGCCTGGTTTTCTCAGGTGGTATTCTGAGGGTCTTCTCCCCCTGTGAATGGGGAAATTGTAGAGCCTTAGAGAACCTGTCTGGAGGTGGATGGGATGGAAAGACTCTATTAAAATTAACTTTTTGCTTCGGGAAAGATCTTTAACAAACTCTCCCCAAATAAGAGGGAGACAACATGTGATAGAGAGAAGTGGCTTTTAATACCTGGTGGCTTTGCAGCCTTAGTTCTAGACTTTGCAGAGGCCATGTTTCTTGCCTTGGGGTCTCAGACCTGTGTCTTTAAGATGTGTCTTCCTTTTTTTGCTTTAGTAGCTTGAGTGGGCTTCTGTTTCTTACAACCATGGCAATCCTAATTAAGAGAATATATTAAAGCACAGCATTTTGAAACATGCATATGCCAAACAAGTCTGCAAACTGGATTTTCTCTGAGCCTCAGAGTTGTACATCCAGCTGCCTGGTGGACTCACCCCACGGGGTCTTCCAGGCCCCTCAACTCAACAGCAGTCCTATTGTAAACATGGGAGGTAGAGCTAAAGGCCTTAACCACATTCTATGCTGTATCGCCTTTTTATATTTCAGATTATAAACAGCACTTCACAGAAATTCCTTTCAAAGGCTCTTTGGGATATGTGCAAGGGCTTCTCTGGGATAGGTGCTAAGGGCTAGATTTGCCACTTCTATCTTCCTTACCTGTCATGCAGCCCAAGGAAACCATGAGCCTGCCTTCTCACTGGCACTAGCCAGGGTCTTGCCTTCCAAACTCATTTCCTCTGTTAGTCTTCCTGGTGCCTCTCTCCATCAGACCCACTCCCCTCCTGCCTATACCACTGTACCACTGTGACTGACCACTTCCTTATTGCCTGACCACCCCCCCTCCAAGCTCAGGCTTGGCCCCTTCTGATCCACCTCTACCCTCTGCTAAAGAGACCCACTGAGAATGGAAACATAATGGGGTTGTCCACTGCCTATCCACAGGCTGCCCAGTGCTCTAAGTGTAAGTGCAAGGCCTTTGTGATCCAAGTCAGCTCCCCAACCCAGATCATTTCCCTGTCACTTCTGCCGTTAGCTCTCTAGAAACAGAGAACTGGATATAGTTCTCCATTCATTTCCAAACCACTATATTTTGACTCCTTGCTTTTGCACATGCTGTGTCTTCTGTTTGGAGCACTCTTGCCCTATCTTGGATTAATCCCTCCTCCTTCTTTAAGATGAGAGCACCAGCTCAGGTGTCCCTCCTATCTCTCTGGAGGTATGTGCTTCCCCTCTAGTGCTGTCCTTCCTACCTGTGTACCTGTTCTACCACCAGACTGAGTTCTGTGAGGTGAACACTTGGTTTCAGCCACCTCTGTGCCTGAAGAGCATAAGACAGCTCTATCCCACTCTTAGCCCATCCTTTGGAGGGATTAAGCTTTACTTCCCAACTCCAACAGGTTGCCATGCGACCCAGGCTAAAGTCAGTCAGTGGAATTGGGAATCAGGCCCAGAACTTTTGTTCAAACTATTGGGGAAGAAAGGCTCTCTTTTCAGCTGCACTTGTATGAAAGGATATAAAGCTGGTGAATCTGCAGCCATCTGGCCACCCTTGGGAATTTACCCATGTGAGAATGGAAGCCAAGAGAAGGAAAGAATAAACACTGGGTCCAAATAGCTTCATTTGAGCTCCTAGATCCAGTCATGCATACTCCACTGGACTTTCCATTTCTCAAAATCAATATATTACTTTTCACTTTAAGCTTGCTTGAATTGTTCTCTGTCACTTGCAACTGAAGGAGTCCACTGGTCATGCCAATAAAGAGCATGTATGCCTCATACTTTTGTGTAGTCCCTCCTACACTGAATAGGCTGTGACAAATAGGATACTGTAGATGTGACTATTTGTCACATCCAAGGCTAAGCCAGAAAGAGCCCTATAGTTTTCACCTCACTGCCTCTTAGATGGCACCCATGGGGGTGGGGGGGATGCCAGACACCGTACTGCGAGGGCACTCAATAGTCTTGTGGGCCAGCCCATGTGGAAAAGAACTGAGACTTCACACCAAATTGCCCACCATGTAAGAGAGACACCTTGAAACCAGGTTATTCAGCATTGGTCAAGCCTTAAAAAGATTGCAACCTCAGGAGAGACCTCAGGCCGGCACCCCCAATTAACCCACTCCTGAATGAATGACCCACAGAAACTCAGAGAGATAATAAATAATTATTGTTGTTGGCAGTCCCTAAATTTGGGAGTAATTTGTTATGCAGCAAGAGATAAATAATTCACCCCTCCCAAATCTGCTCCAACAAGGAACCCCCAGCCCTCAAAGCTCCTCAACCTTTAAATGGTACCAGCATTTATCTAGCTTTTCCGGCTAAAAAAATATGGGAGTCATCATTGAATTCTATATTTTCCTCACAACCCACATCCATGCCAAGTGTTAATACTGTTGGTTTTGCTTCCAAACTATATCCTGAATCCCACCATCTCTCTTCATTTCCACCTTTATAACCTCAACCCAGCCACCATAAGCTCTCAGCTTGACTGACATAATGGTCTCCCAACTGGTCTCTTGACTTCACTTCTACACCCATATAAAAAGTTCTTTACTTACAGACCAGAATTATTGTATTAAAATTCACGACAGATCCTACCATGTGCCTGTTTTTTCTAGTGGTTTTTCAGCCCAATTTGAATAAAACCCCAAATCCCTGCCTCAGTTCAAAGCTATGCATACTCTGACCTGGGATCCCTTACCAAAACCATCTCCTTTTGTCCTCTGCTATCTACTGTGACTTCCATCTGCCCCTCACACTGGCCAAGACTGCTGTAGATCAGGGCTCTCTGTCTGGACTACTTCTCCAGATCTTCATGTGACTGTCCCTCCTCCTTGCTCAGTTCTCCAGGAGTCATTGCTCATCTGCTTTGACAGCCTCCTCTACCAGTAGCCTCTAATTAGTACTTCTCCACCTACATTTACCTCAACAATATTATTTTTTTCAAGTGTCTTCCCTGCCTCCCCCACAACTGAAATAAGCTCACTGAAGGCAGAGCCATGTTTCAGTATTCACTGCTATAGTCCTATTGCCTCAGTGAGTGTTTGGCTTATAGTGGGTGTTCAGTAAGTGTTGTCATCTGCGCAGCTGATTCTTGTTGCACAGGATAGACTTGGGGCAATACTTAGCTAAGTCATCTCAAAGGTCTGTAGCCATTCTCAAATGATGCTTATACTTGTTCAGCCCAACTCTGCCCTTCCTTTTGCCAAATACTTACCACCACGAAAGGGGGAAAACTTGCTTTCTCTTTGCAACTGGAGCTTTCCCATCATTGAGGCAAGGTAGCCATGGCTTATCTAGGGCTGATGGCTTCCTGAAAGCTATACAACCAGTGTGGGTCAGAGCTGGGAATTTGAATTCCACTATGCCAAACCTGAGAAGACATGAGATGGAGGAGAGGGAGGACAAAAGGGCTGGCAGAGTTTAATTATTAGTGAAATTACTACAAAACAAATGGAATTCCAGGATCCTCACATGCAACAACTCCTTCCAAAGACCTGGGAAAGGCACTAACAAGGGGTTCACATGCCCAGATGTTTTTGTAAAGGTTGCAAAAGTAAGACACTTGAACTACATCAGTTAGGACTGCTGTTTCTTTCCCCTGCAATGTGCTTGTGTCAGGAGGTTTTGGAGAGTTATGGGCATTTGGGGATCTGGCTAAGAAGTTGGGTTAGAGTTACAATTAGCATGAGTATAGTGGGATATATAGAGAGCTTTCAGTTAATTTCATGTAGAGTAAAGCTATTGCCAACTGTTCTCGTGTGGAAATGGCTTCCAGGGATATTCCAGCTCTCACTCTTACTGACTTACCTAGCATTACAACATGAAGGTGTAAGGCCAGGGGTCATATCTCGAGAAGAACATGCTCAACACCAGAAGGAAGTGAGTGAATGGACAGAGCTAGAAGCAGCCTGTGGGATGTTATTCTAATCCTTAGACAATGTACCATGGGTAGTGAAGGAGTTCATCCTCATTGTTCTACCTCACCAAAATTAAAGCTTTCTTCTGCACAAAGAATCTTTCTATTCTCTCTATAGAAGAATCATATAACCTAATCACTGATGTATAAAGAAGCAAAGAGAATATGAAGCCAATACACATAGAGAATAAAAAAGTGTTTTAGAGGTATACCAGCAGTTAATTAATACAAATATTACTGTTTTTCTGATATTTGTGCATCTTGTCAGGTTTTAACTTTTTTTGTTATTCATTATGAGTTACTCTCTTCATTCAAAATCAATATTCACTTTCATACCTAAATTTGTGTTCTTTTTTTCCTTAAAGAGGATCCCTATGTGGTACAAGCTTGTAGCCACACCTAAAACCAGCCTGGACTTGGACTTAGGTAAGGAGGTAGGAGAGGCAGTGGAAGATTGGGAGGAACCCAGGGTGGGCATCCTGGGTGGGGAAGTCTGTTGTGGCCAAGAAGAGCTAGTCCTGGTTTGTGCTGCTGGGAACAGCTGCTGTCCCCTCCTCCAACACTGAAATCCTCATCCCTGCAGCCCTCATTTTGGGCTGAAGGCCAAATGATTTCCTGTGTTTTCTCTGTTCATCAGCTCTCTATTATCATGATGGTGAGAGCCACCCACTCAATAAAACAAAGCAAACAAACTCCCACAAACCCACAAACAGCTCTGAGTGCATAGTCCCCAATTTCATTTCCTAATTAACCAGTCATTCTCAGCCAATCAGATGATTTGCTTGTCATCCCATTCAGCTTTGTGGGCAAACAAATCATCCCTGGGTCTCAGACAATAGCTCCTGGGGCCAGAGAAGGAAGGGTTTGGGAGGGGCCTCATTACTCTTCACTGTGGCTTCCTAAGTCCCTCCTCCCTACCCTTCTTCTGCCTGTCTGTACAGTTAATAGGCTTGCTGGGCTGCCTGTTTTGGTACTGCCAGAGCCAAGGCCATGGACCAGGCCCCTGGGGAAGCCCCTTTCCTCTGAAGCTCCACAGTTCTGTCTTTTTCCTTTTGCTGTACTTGTTGGTGCCCAGGCTCTAATCAGGGAGGTAGACCCACAATGACTGCTATTCATGCAGAGAACATGAAGGTAGCATCTTCATGGCAAGCAGATCAGGGACTGTGGCCTGGCCTTTCCAGAGCCTCTTGCCAACACACTGGACAAGGAAGTGCAGGAACCCCAGGGAGAGAGGGAAAGGAGTCCTGCCTTCCCAGAAGGCTCGTGGATGCTCTCAAGCACTTCCTTGCCATTCTCCTCACCACAACCCTCTACTTACCACCGGCTCTGCCTCCTTGGGCAAGCCACTCCCCATCTCTGGCCTTTGTCTTATCACCCATGAAAGGAAGAGGTAGTATTTTAGTCTCATAATGGTGGGTGTCACACCAAACCTAGCCAACAGATATAGTTTGAGGGTATTGCATACTGATTTGTCTTATTTGGTTTTTGTATTTGAATTAGTTGACAAAACTTTGCAAATATGAAGACACCATTTTTTCAGTGTAGATGTCAGGCTTTGTTCAAAATACTCTAGAGGTGCCTGGGTGGCTCAGTCAGTTAAACATCCAACTCTTGGTTTCAGCTCAGATCATAACCCCAGAGTTGTGGAATCTAGCCCTGAATTGGCTCCATGCTGAGTGTGGAGCCTGCTTGGGATTTTTTCTCTTCCTCTCTCTCTTCCCCTACCCCACTCAGGCTCTCTCAATGAATGAATGGATGAATGAATGAATACTCTGAAGATCTGGAATTATTGGACCCACATTCCCTCCTGGAAACAATTAGCTGAAAATGAGAAGCTGCCTCTGAGAGATGTGACATGCCCTCTCCAGTTCCCACAGTTCCCACACTTTCCTATCAGATTCTACCCAACCCATTTCACTCTTCAACATTATTTGTGTGACCCTTAAAGACATGTAAGTTTGTGATGATGAACCTTCTTTTGTTTCATATTCTGTAGTTTTAATTCTGCATCCCTTCTGAACATTTATAAATCATTCTACAGGTATTTATTGACCCTCTCCCATTCTCCTGGTCCCACACTAAGCACTGAGGAATACATGGAGTAAAATGTGGCCTCTGCCTGGGAGAGCCTGAAGTTTGGTTCCAGGGGAATGGAGACTGGCTAAATAAGAATTCATGCTAATGAAAGAAGCCTTTCTCCCTGCTGTAGGGAAACACAAGACCAGTTTAGATTCTCTCTGTTATCCTTGCATAGCCATACAGCTAACATTGATGTGGTATATGAGAGTTTTCAGGACACTTTCTTATCTATTAGATCTTTGAGACCTTACTACAACCTAGAAAGGTAGATATTCCTTCCAGATGCTCACAGATGCTGCTGTGGTCTGAATGATTGTGTCCTCCCCAAATTCGTACATTGAAAACTTAAGACTCCACGTGATGGTATTAAGAGGTGGAGCCTTTGGAAGACTCCCAAGGCTATTAGATCAGGATTGCAGAGCTCTCATAGATGGGATTACTGCCCATATAAAAGAGGCCCTAGAGAGCAAGCTCAACCCTGCTGGAATACGAAGTTACAACAAGTAGTCTGCAACCCAGAAGAGAGCCCTCATCAGAACTCAACCATGCTTGGGACTCTAATCTTAGACTTCCCAGCCTCCAGAACTGTGAGAAATAAATTTCTGTTGTTTGTAAGCTACTCAGTCTCTAGTATTTTGTTATAGTTGCCTGGACAGACTAGGATAGATACCCAGTGATTTGCTCTAATCCTCCACAGGTTGTGCTTTTGATACACAGCACAGACAACTCCAGACATAATTTTAAGACTTGGCACCTGCCATTCAGAGGGCCAGGAGTGCTGTACCCACCACACTCTTCACCCTGGTCATTGGTCTTTGTGCTCTAGAAAACAGCCCTGGTTCATAGCCTAAAAAGATATTGGAGAGGTATCTCAGCCAAAGGCAGAACCAAAATCTATTCCTCTCTGCATGTCACTGACCTCTTAACTTCCCATTTTCTCCCAAATCTGCTCATATCACCAACCAGCACCTCAAAGAGCAACAGTCAGCCCCAGACTGCTTGACTTCCTATGGCCCAGTGAGCAACCTGGCCAGCCCTCTCTGATTGTGTATATGTGGAAGGATAGTTGTATTCCATTCCCATTTTGGACTGATCAGAGAATAAATGTCCAAGATCATTTTGAATGATAGTCTTTCAGTTCTAGAGAAACCATCAAAGTGATCCTAACCATCAAAGTTGTCCTAACAAACTGTAAAAGATGTGGGGGTTGGGGTCTATAGATCTAAGGGTTCTCTCTTCCTTGCAGGACATAATTCTGAATTCTCTTTCTAGGCTTCATTCCAGGGGTCAGAAGCGTGCTTCATGCTTGGCCGGTGACTGCCACAAAGGTGGGCATGAGTGGTGGTGGTGATGGATAACCCCTTGACAGGCTGCCAAGGACACTATGAGCTGGGTTCCCATCTTTGCAGGCATGTATGATGCTCCTCTTATAACAAGCTTCTCCCTGGTTGAAAGTAATACATCTCCTGTGATTTAAGTGAAAAGCTGTTGGAGTTGTTTCCTTTGGCTTTGGCATAAAGAGGAAATGTGAATCCAACATGATCTGGAGTGGAAAGAGTACATCACATCCTAAGACTGGGGTTTTTACATCTGGGCAGAACTTAGGAGACAGACCCCATTAGGGACCTGAGGTTACTCACCTGGTAGACAATATGGTTAAGATACAGAAGTAGATCCTCAGACTCTGAATCAGGTGTCATTTTTCTCCTTCATGCTGTCCCATTCTTCACTTCTATCTGCATGTTTCCCTACTCCACTTAGGTGCCCAGGACCCCATGTTATTAGTACAATCTTCTCACCCAACTAAGCTGCCTTCATCGGTGTCCCAGATAGCATACCTTTTCTTTCCAACCCCCTCACCCAAGAGGATCTTCTCCAACTAAGGGGCACATACTGACTCATTTTCTGGTGCTAATGTCTAAAGGTTACCACAAACCCTTACTCATACAGAGAGTCATATTTTCCCCAAATTCTTTCTAATTGTTCCCACATTGTGTGGACCTAGAACTGGCCAGACTTGGGCATCAGTCAAAGAGATGGACTGAGCTAAGGTGAAGTAAGAGGTTTCACTGAGCCAAGGAATGAGGGGAACCATATAGGATGCTAACGTCATGGGGACACAAAGCCAGAGCTCCTACACAGGGCTCCTACACACCCCAATAGGTGTTCAGTGCACTGTGATTAGACGAGTAAGCAAATGAACAACTGAGTAAAGACCTGAGGTGAAAACATCAGGAGGAATGCTTGGAAGTGCCAAATCTGTGAATGGTATAGCAAGCAAAGCATGGAGGGTTAGCACAAAGAAAGATATAGAAAATCAGGGTCGGTTGGTGGAGACATAATGCTATGGCTACATAACACCATGTTCCCTTCCTCTGGTAACAGACTTTGGTTTTCCCCTTTCTTCACTGCATGCAGTAGGACTGCCAATCAAGGTGATCCTGGCAATGTCTGGCATATCATCCCAACCAGGCCAATTAGTCCTTCTCTCTCATGAGAATTTGAGCCTTGAGCAGAGTGACAAAGGGTCAGAAAATCCTGGTTGCTGATTCATCCCACCAGTGATGACTTGAACAGACTGCCCATCATTTCCTGCTGCTTTGTCCACCAGAACTGGCCTGGTTCTGTCTCCTCAAAGCTTTGGAGTCAAGCATTTCCTATGAACTACCTCCTGTCCTTGTAATGAATTTCTTTTTTTTTTTTTAAGTTTATTTATTTTTTGAGAGAGAGGCAGTGCAAATGGAGGAGGAACAGAGAGAGAGGGAGAGAAAGAGAATCCCAAGCAGGCTCCACATTGTCAGTGCAAAGCCCAAAGAAGGGCTTGAACTCACAAAACCATGAGATCCTAACTTGAGCCGAAACCAAGAGACCAGTGCTTAACCGCCTGAGCCACCCAGATGCCCCATGAATTTCTTTTTTAAATTTAGATTAGCCAGAGTGATTTCTGTCATTGGTAACCAGATAATCCTAAATAATATAAGATCAAAGGTCAAGAATGTTGGAAGTGGCAGGGTCATAGACAGTTTCCAAGATATCTCTCTAGAAATTATGGTTTACTATGTGCCTGATGTGTGGGAGAATCTGCCTGGTTTTTGAGACCAGGAGAAATGACACCAGTAAGTCCCTCCCCGAGAATTGCTCATAAGCAATGAGTCAGTAGGGTGGAGGCAGCCAGTGAGAGCTTTCTCCAGGACATTTGTGTCTCCAGACTCAAAGCCTCAGGCCCACCTCAGATCCACTGGGCCGGGACATTCCTAAGAGGGGCCTGGGATACTCAGAGGGCAGCACCGATGGGACATAAATGCCTTCAGTGTAATAACCACAGCAAGAGATTTTCCTTCTGCTTCCACCAGAGACTGACAGCCCAGCCAGCAGGACGTGCAGGTTCATATAAGAAACTACTTGACAGGTTTCTCCAGGAAATTCTCTCTCCAGCTCTCTCTTTATCAAGTAAAATCCTCCCACACCTTTGTCAGACAGCATTTTTAAAGAGCATGGCTGCTTCATTGTCCTACTCCAAGGAGCTCTGAAGTCTCATTTGAGAGAAAGACTAAGACAGAGAAAGAGGGAAGGAGACAGGGAGCAAGAACCAGGAGGGGCAGGTGATGGGGGAGGGAGTCAGACTCTGAGCATCACATCAAGTCTCCTCTGATGATGGACCAGACAGGAAAGGAACTGGAGAAATGATTCAGTTGGACAGGGAAAAGCAGCCAGTTCACCTAATGAGCTAAAGTCATTAGCAGAGTGCAAGAGTCAAGAGGTGCATTCACTTGGCTTTTTGGCTCCCAGGGCCAGAATCCTGTTCCAGCCCCTCACCAAGATTACATAGGATTAATATTAGGATACAGGGCAGAATAGAGAAAGCTGGCCAGCTCCACTCCAAGACCCAGGATGGATACAGGGGGTTTGGGGACAACTCCAGCAGCTGGACCTTATGTTACTCCCTCACCAGGGCTACCCTTTACTCTCTAGCCCCAAGTGTCTCCCATCACATATCATGAGATATGTGATCTCATCTCTGCCCCCACCATTCCCACCGCCATCACCTCTTGTTCTTCTTATGCCTTCTGTCCCTTCATGTCTTTCACTCTTTTCTCTCTGTGGCTCACACTCCACCTTCTACCAACTTCTCAGTTGTTACAGCTTAAGTTCAAAGTCCTCAAAAGGGAAGCTATGATAGATTTATCCAATGGTCATAAGTATAAGAAACTCTGACTTGCAGAACTTGCACACCAAACTTTTTTCTGGTTTGCTGGCCTGCCTGGGGACTGGCTCCCCCCTGGCTGATCCAACCAGCTACAGCCAGGATAGCTGGGTCATGTGGTATAGGACAGGTCAGCTCACTGGAAATAACCTTCAGAAGAAGGTGAGGTGGGACTGCCTGGGGCTGTGTAACTAGAGGCTGGTGTGCTCTACCTGTCAGTCACTGTTGCAGAGACTCCCACCCGGTGGGCACCAATCAGTGACATCAAGACCCAGAAGAGCCATGGTGCTGGAGCAGCAGCCACCGGCCAGTGAACAAAAAAAGTCTGAACATGCAAGGACAGTCAGTCATCTGAGATGTCAGAACCGTAAAAGACCAAAAGGACCAGTCAGTCAAAATCTCTCCTTTTAATCAAGTGGTCATTTAAACCTGCAGATTAGGTGAGAGGGACAGCCAAGGCTGGAGCTTCTGATCTAAGCAAGTAGATGATGAGAAGAAGCTGCCCACTCTGGCTTCAGGGTCCTCGTCTATACAATGGGATGATAACAGTGCCAACCACATGGGGCTGCAGAGAGAGGAGGTTAAGATCACACACAGATGGCCTGCTCAGCGTCTGGGCCACAATAAAGGCTCCATTTGGTTAGTCTTTTTAAAGTGATTTTCACTCACGTTAAAATAATTTTTATTTAAAATTTAATATTTTATGAAAATGGTGATTAATACTATTAGCCAGACCCATCTCTCAGAGAAACAGATCTGAGCAGAGTGGGAAATAACTCAGAAAGAGACTCCACCAAGAACGCAAACCTCAGCCTCTCCATCCTTCCCTTTGTTCGCACCAAGAAATCCCCCCTGTTGGGGCATATGAAGAAGGTTATAACAAGAGTCACATTGAAAATTATTAATCCTCTGTTTTCAGCTGTTGCAAGGTAATGTTCTTCTTACCGAGTTGCCTGAAGCCAAGTTGGCTGACCTCTGGGGTAGGACTTTTCCACTGCAGTGACAGTGGCATTCTCCTGGAAGAGGAGCAGCCTCAAGCTACAAAAATGGGGCCAGGGGTCCCTCCCACTGGGCTACATTGTGTTTCCTCCTCCCTGTGTCCTGACCAGATGACAGCCACTGACAGGTGCTGGAGGTGGGGATGGTAGGTGGCAGCAGGAATGTTGCTAAAAAACTAGCAGCTCCTGGTAGTGGAGGAGCTTTCTAGAAGCTATGTTGGCATTGCAGACATGGAGGATGGTCAGTCTGCCCCCTTCCCTATAGCACCAGAGGCTGTTAGAAGAGGGGATCTTAGATTCTTTACTGCTAACCCTAACCAGTTGCAAAGAAAACGGTCTTCTTCAGCATGTTTTTTGTATGAAGCCAGGTCCCTTTCTTTTCTATGTCTTCTTTCCTTCAATCATTCTCTTCCCCTATTTCCCTGTCCCTTTATGTCCTCTGGTTTTTAACTGAGTTGACTTGTCTGCAGTCCCAAGAGAGGCATAGAATCCAAGAGCGGAACCTCTTCATGCACAAGAGAAGCCTGAGGCCCAGAGAGAGGAAGGAACTTGCCAAGGTTACACAGTAAGTAGTGACAGAGATGAGGTCTTCAGGTAAGGCCCTGATCTCAGGTGCATCCCCCAGCAGGAAATGTGCCTCATCTGAGTTCTACCTAACACTACTTCTGCCCAATGCTAATAGGGATGAAGTCCAAGTGAAGAGGTCTGTGGCCAATTATCATGGGTAGCCCTGGGGTTGGACAAGGTTAAACATGCTTGCTTGGTGCAGGATTTCTCAGAGCCTTTGATATGTTATGGTATGTAGGACATTAGGGTAGTGTAAGGAGGGAGGTATTCTGGGACATACAGTATTTTCCAAACTTATTTGACCTTTCCCTTTTCCAGTGACCATCTTGCAGCCCAACATCCAGCAAACCACATTGAGATACAGCATGCCACAATGATGGTGCTTCATGACCCAGCCCCAAGAATGGATACCCCTTTCGAAGTGTCTACCCAGAGGAGAAGCAGCTCCATCCACACCAAGAGACTGGGCTGTGTTCCTGGAAACATGAGCCTTTAAAAGTGAAGCTATAGTGTAAAACAAATTCAAACATAAAAAAGCTTTTTCTTTCACCTGATTTTTGTTCTGGAGCTCTACATTTAATGAAATATTTAATGAAATATCAGGGTGGAAGGGGCAAAGAGAGGAAAGGTTGTGCTGCTCCCAAGATTGCACCACATTTCAGTCCAAAGCAAATTAAGTCAGGGGCTCTTTAGACTCAAGTCCTGGGATGAGAAGCAGAGACTAGGCTAACGGGTTCTGGGCTGAGCCCCAGCCAACTGTGGTAATAAAACACAGCGCATAGACATAGAGGCTTTGGAACAAAAATACCTTGTAGCTATTATCTTCACGAGTCTCTCTGCCCATCTGCACACCCCCTCTTCCATTCTTTTAATCTGGAGCTACTGAGAATCGGTATTTTTCTCACCTTTGTAATATGAGAAACAAGTTAATTAAAATCAATCCCAACTCCAGTCTCAGAGCGTCCCTGCTTTGGCTGCAGATCCATCAACAGTGTGTTTTGATAGCAGTGCATGAAGGTGGTTATTCGGAGACACTGATAATTGCATTAATTTAGGAGGCATTAGCTAAGCCCTACAATTAATTACACAGGGAGAAGACAGAGCTGTAACCCACCAGATCGCTGAATGAATAAGATAGAAACGTCAGCTCCTTTTTATTCAGATCCAAACACTCAGAACACTCAAATAAACAACCTGTTTTCACTGCTCACAGATGTTTTAACAGTGACCTTGAGACACTGAGGCCTTGAAGGTCTTTCTGAATCCTGAAAGAGAGATTAGAGGGCTATTTGAATAATGTTCATTTTAAGAGAATTTTATTGGACTCCATCTTTTTGAAAGCTGGTCATTTATGAGGGATATTTGTGACACATCTCGTGGAATCAGCATCTCTAGTTAATTAGTTTTGATCCCATTTCTTCATTCCTTAACAAATCTGAGATGAATAGAAATTAGAAATCCTCTCTCCCCCCACCTCTCTCTTTCTAACCCCTCCCCACTTTTCACAATACACACACACACACACAGAGATTAATGTATATGCACATACCTTTCCTATTAATATAAAAATTACATACATGTACAGTTAACCCCTGAACAATGTAAGAGTTAAGAGCTCTGACCTACTGCACAGTCAAAATCTGTGTATAATTTTGAATCCCCAAAACTTAACTACTAAGAACCTATTGTTCACCAAAAGCCTTACTGATCACATAAACAGTCAATTAACACATATTTTGGATGTTACATGTTTTATACATCATATTCTTATAAAAAAGTAAGATAGAGAAAAGAAAATGTTATTTAAATAATCATAAGGAAGGTAAAATACATTTACAGTACTGTCCTGTATTTATAAAAAAAAAAGTCTGTATATAAGTGGACTCATGCAGTTCAAGGCCAGTTGTTCAAGGGTCAAGTGTATATACATACATAAATAGTAAAAAAGAAAACATGAGAAAATAAGTGAATACTTTGAGCAAAATAATTTTAAATATAGAGAAGGCAGAGGACTATGTGGGGAGGTGGGAGGAGTGTTTCTGCTGCTGTCAGAGTCCTATAGTCCCTTCTCCTCACCTACTAAATTCTACACATTTCTTAGGGCCCAAAACTCAAGAGGCTTGCTTTTTCTTGAAGAGTTCACAAATGCCTGCTTGGAATGCCAGAGGTCTGGGCTTCAGGTAAATTTTAGGCATATTTTCTGGCCCATAAGTGAAATGTGAGCTAATACTAACATAAGCAACTGGCCAGGGTGTGGCGTCAGAAGGGACCCCTTGAGATGGGTGTTAACCTGGTCTTGCAGATGGGAAACCAAGACTTAGAGCTGCGTCATAACTTGTGCAGCACTCACGACTGCCCAACTCCAAAGCCCAGGCTCTTGGCCATACTGCTGCCCAGCCCTCCAGGCACAGACTGTCAGTGCCCAGTAGGCAGAGAATGACTCAACCCTTGCTCAGGCTCTGAGAACTGCTTTCTCCATGGAGCCATGGAGACCCTCTGGGGACCATGTCGTTTAAGAAATACATTCTTTGGGTGCATTCTCACCACTGGGTGTGGAAAGGAAACAAATTTTATGTGTATTACTCAAGTACTATATGAGTGCATTCTCATTATAAAAGCTTCAAATGATCAGAAGTGTGCCAGGAAACCCCAGATGGCCCTTTGTCCACCCTTACTCCCTCTCTTCTCCCCAGAGCCTACCGCTGTTAACAGTTTGGATCGTGCATCCTTCTGATCATCTCTATGGACATCTACAAAAATCAGAGTTATGTTCTGTTTTATGAGCACACTGCATTTTATAAGATGCTTCTTTATTTAATAATATACCTTGGAAATCAGTTCACAGTAGCATATATAGATCTACCTCCTTCTTCTTTAATGCAGAGCATTCCAATATTGCTTTTACCAAACCATCTTATAAAATACCTGTTTGTGAACACATGCAAGTAGATTGGCAGGGTGGCTTCCTAGAAGTGAAATTTCTAGGTGCTACAGATTGAAATATGTCCCACACCCCAGTTTCTCATGTTGTAGTCCTAACCCTCAGTACCTCAAAATGTGAATTTATTTGGAAATGGGGTCATTGAGAGTGTAAGGAGTTAAGATGAAGTCATTAGGGTGGGGCCTAATCCAATGGGGCTGATATTCCTTATAAAGGGGAAATTGGGACATAGAGACAAGCCCACAGGGCTTATGCCATGTGAAGATGATGTCAGAGATTGGGCTGGTATCTCTGCAAGCCACGCAAAGCCAAAGATTGCCAGCACGCCACAAGAGGCTAGGAGAGAGGCTCGGAGCAGATTCCCTCTCACAACCTTCAGAAGGAACAAACTCTGCCAACACCCTGATCTTGCACTTTCAACCTCCAGACAGGTAAGACAATAAATTTCTGTTGTTTAAACCACCCAGTTGTTGGTGCTTTATTATGGCAGCCTTAGCAAATATGCCATGTATGTACGTTCAAGTTTGGTGTATAGTGCCAAAGGCTCCCCACACCAAAAAATTGTTGTCATTTCACAGTCCCAAATAGAGTATGAGATGGTGAGAGGCTTCAGACCCAGCAGGTACCATATGCATATGCATCACCAGTCATAAAAGCCCTTGTCACCCTTGTGAACTGTATGAGTCCTGCTTAGTACTGGCACTGAGTCTGTTCTGATTTCACTCCCACCAATTTGAGCCTTCTTAGGAATATTATCACAACCTTTTGGGTGGTAAGGTGAAGAAAAGTGCTTCACTACAAATCCGTATAGGCTAAGACCAAAGAAGCAATAAAGGCAGGTAATGCTCAAGGTTCAGAAGACGGAGAACTCACTCCTTGCTGGCATGACCTATGGAGAAATGGACCCCAGAGCTTGGGAGGATGGAAGTATTCTCTGCCCACTGGGTACCAAGAATCTGTGCCCAGAAGGCGGCACTATGGCCAAGAGCCTGGGCTTTGGAGCTGGGCAGTCCTGAGTGCTGCACAAGTTATGAAAGAGCTCTGAGCCTCGGTTTCTCATCTGCAAGACCAGGTTAATACCCATCTCAGGAGGCCCCTTCAGAAACCACACCATGGCCATACAAATGTGAAGACTTCCCTCCATCATATCCTTGGGTTTATATTTGCCATGTATCTGACATGACTGTTTTCTTTAAAAAGAAAAAAAGAAAACCCAGAAGATGATGACAGTCGGGGCCAGACTGACACCGCCCTCTCTTCTCTGGCCCACAGTGAGGTTTAGTGATGGGTCAAGGGGAGTGGTGAGGCACCTTTCTGATGTGTTTTGAGAGAATAATATAAATGATAAGTGGCTCCAGAATCGTGTAAAATATGCTGAAGGGGCCACATTTGCATTAAGTTTTGCGATTATTACATGAAAGTACACTGAATCCACTTAACAGATAAGGTTCAAACTTGTCCCTGTAGGACATCTAGGGCCATAGAAGTATCTGTGGAACTTGATGTGTATGGTAAATATAGACAATATCAGGAGCAGGGTGTGATGGGGGTCCCATCAGCAAGTTCAGGGGCTTTTCTGCCAAACTGTTAGAGAGGGAAGTATTGCATAACCAAGGTTGTCGGGTTGCAAGTGACAAAGATCAGCTCATGTTGGCTCAAGCAGGAGAGGAGATTTATGGTCACTGTCATTTGGTCTCTGTCCCCTTCCATCTTCCAACTCTGCTTACTTTGGTTTCAATTCTATTCAGGCAGGCTCTTCTGTGATGGGAAAAAAACTCACTCAATGAGTCTTGGTTTATACGCTCCTCTAAGTAACTTGAGTGGAAATCACAACTATCCACGAATCTTATTGGGTCAGCTTGGATCATGTGCCCATCCTGAACCAGGCAGTGTGACCAAAGGGATAGGGAATATGCTCACTGACTGCCAGTAGCACATGGCAGTTCAGGCGTAGGAAGTAGGACTGAGAGTTTGAGAGGTTTTGGGGAGTGGAGGGGACCTAATAAACAACACTCCTTCTTTTTTCTGCCTGAGTTCAGAACACTTGAGAGATGGATTCAGGGTCAGGCAGACAGAGCTCAAAACATCACAATTATTACTGGTAAAACTAGACACATGGAATGTTGCTTCAGTGTTCAACAACAGGCTTCTAAATACTAAAATCCCAGAAAGAGCCAGCTTATCACAGGCAGAACTGGATAACTGCAAGTGTTCCCCCTTGGTGTCCTAAGAATCATGGACACCTAAGCTTATAGAATCATGGCTTAGAAGAGAAAGAGCTATGTATTCCCTGAGAGAGAAGTGGGGGTGCCCTTCCCTCAATGTACCAAACAGGTAAGTCTCTCCCTCTCCCAGGGGAGGGATGAAGAATAAGGGGGAGGTCAAGAGGGTTACTGTGGTGGAAGCCCCTCTCCTTGGAAACAAGAAGAGTGAGGATTAAAAGCCCTGCCCCTTGCCCCATAATAGATGGGGTTCCACCACAAGAAAACTGGGCAATTGTACAAAGGAATTAGAATGGTCTCAGAGCCAATAATAACAGCAGTTCTGTGACAGGCATAAAAGAAGAAATGTCTTCACCCATTCTCTTCTTAGGGATGCGAATTAATAGTCACACCAAGGTGTATACTCAACATGTCTACGTTTATAAATGGAGTGACATAGTCCAATCTGACTTTGACATAATCAAAATCTCAGATTGTTTATAGAATCCTTTTTATGTGAAAAATTCAAAGGAAAACAGAATCAGTCACCAGTGTGGTCTGGGGTCAGTCCTAAAAATCACAGGTGGCCTCACCCAGAGTTCCAGAAATGGACTCAAAAGGACTGGGCTCTGGCTCAGCACCTGGACCTGCAGGGTGCTCTAGGACAAAGACCCTCCCCCTCCAGAACTTCTGTTGCCTCCTATGAAGAGGATTCTAACCCTGGTGGCCCAGTTGACCTCATAGTGTGGTTAGGGTCACATAGGACAAAAGGAAAAGCACTTCTAATGATAATAATAGTTAGCATTGGAAGCATTTATCATGTGCCAAATACTGTTCTAACAGCTTCACATGTGTTAACCCCTCTAATCTTTAAAACAGCCCTACAAAGTAGATGCTCTTAGTGTAATCGCCATCTTATAGATGAGGACACCGAGATACAGAGCAGTTGGGAAGTTTGCCCAAGGCCTTGCAGGCTATAAAGGATGCTGCTGCTGCGGTCACAAATAAGGTAGTCACTGTTGACAGGAGAGCCCAGGGTAGTAGCCAAAAGAAGAATGGTCAGACAGATGGGGTCAGTGGCCATGCTGGCTTTATGTCTTCTCACAGAGGAGAGGTTTCTGAGCAAGGAGGGAATCTTTATTTTTTTTATTTTTTCAATATATGAAGTTTATTGTCAAAATGGTTTCCAAACAACACCCAGTGCTCATCCCAAAAGGTGCCAAGGAGGGAATCTTAAGACTTGGTCATGGGTCCACAGTGGGGCAGGGTATACAGAGCCAGGTGGGGGCTTTATCCATGTCTCATCAGAAGGACCCAGTACCAGTCATGGATGCTTCTAAGCCCTCTGCTCACAAGTTAGCCCCTCCCTGGATACCTCCTCTTCTTGAAGTATGGAGACAAAGCTAGGTGACTTTATTCAGGCCTTTGAGGAGGTAAGAAAGCACGCCACTCAGGATTGGTCCTAGGCCAGTGATACCTTCCCTACCACATAGTCGTCGCTTACAATCTCTTAGAAAGCCTAGCTCTCCTTTTAACCAAACAGATCTCAGAGTTTACTCAGCAAATTTAATATTCCTTCTGAAGCAATCTGTCTATTGTAGCCTGTGCTTTCTAGAGAGAAGGAAGAACATTCTTTACCAAGGCCTCCCATTTCCCCAAAGACAGGAGGATATAGATGTTCCCTCTGGCTAAGAGAGAATGAGAAGAAATCATTTTTTACCACCTGGCCAAATTGTGGTATACTGTATTAGATGATTTAACTTTGTTTTTTAGCCTACATTTGATTTTGTTTGAAGATTTATAGTAAAGCTGCAAAAAGATGTCACAGTGTTTCCTTTGCCCAAATAAGAATGGCAAATGGCTACCACACATAGCCCTACCTTCCTCTCCCACGTCAGTGGCAGGCATTGGCAATCAATCATGATGCTCTGCCCCACCAACCCCAGACATGGCCTTAGAAGCCTCAATGTAGCTCTCCAGGCTATCTGAGCTGGCACAAGCAATGAAAACCATTTGCTATCCCTGCCAAAGAAGGAGGAGAAGCTGAGGAGAGAAAAAAAAAACAGTAGAAGAGACAGGCATAATATCAGGTGACTGGGAAAAAAAAATACTGAGAAGGAACCAAGAGCTTTGCCAAATGGATGGTTCCGGGAGACAAGTGATAGAAAACAGGCGTGGAGAATTTAAACTGTGTCGATAAGCTGTAACTCTGGTAACCAAGAAGAAAGTGTAAATGTAACACTTAACACATGGACTGTAACTCTTTAAGAGTTGAAAATAAGCTGGGCAAAGAGTCAGAGCTATAAAGGGGGCCAAAGACAGTCAGTAGTATTTGTAGGATAAACACAATAATTATTTAACCCTGAACTTTATGGCTGTTAAGTGAGTATAAAAATAGATACCGGTATAGATAGGCATACATGGAAACAAAGCTTCCTATTAATACTGACAATAGCTAACATGTGAGTGTCTGCCATGTGTCAGGCACTGTGCCAAGTTTCACACACTGTGATATAGGGACTATTTTCCCATTTTACACGTACAGAAACTGAAACTCAGGCAAGCGAAATAACCTACAAGATCAAATGGTTAGAATATAGTCGAATCAGCATCTGACTTTAAGCAGTATTACACCAGCTCCTTCCTAAATACACAAATTCATATCTATATAAGAACCTACAAAGCAGGGAGGAGAATCTAGTCCAGGTGTTCTTATGTCTGGGAAATTGTTGTTCTTATGTATGTATTGTATACTCATTCATTCATTCATTCATTCACTCACTCATTTACTCTTCCACAAATATTTATTGTGTGCCACTATGTGCCAGATACTGTGTAGGCACTGGAGATGCCAAAGGAATAAGACAGTTGAGGAACCTGAACTCACATGACTTTACTGGCCTTTCCAGTAAAATTACTGGCTTTTCTAGTAATCAAAGAACTGTGCAGCTGCTACAATAACTTAGACCAAGACCTTCATGTTATAGTTGGGGAAATGGAATTGGTATTTGGGATGGGAGGAACAGGAGGGAGCCCAGGTTCACCATATGCAGTTCTGGGCTTAACAGACCTGCTGAGCCCACCTCCCACCCAGCTCTTGGCTTGGCCGGGTTCAGTGGGAGGTGTAGTCTCTTCTGGGTTGGGCTGGGACAACAAATATCCTCTCTGGTCAGAAGGGTTCTTTGCTTCTGGATGATTCTGATGTGTAGCTAAGGTTGAGAACTACTGGGATGGAAGAGGACCCAACAAATGCACCAGTCTGAGGTACAGAAGACAGGATGGCCCTGACTTCTCTGGACCTCCTGGCCCCAACTGTAGCATGAAGAAGGTGGCATAGGGTGCCCAAGGGTCTCGACCTATGATATTCTCCAGTGCGGACCAGCTTAGGATTGGTGCTGTGACGATCCAGCCCCTCACTGTTCCTTGGAAAGCCTTGCAAAGCAACACTTGCAAAATGCACAGGCAGCAGGCAAAGGGCACAGGATCAGCAGTGACGCTAGCAAACCATTCTGGGCAGCCCAGCGGCAGTGGTTGTTTGGATTCATTTCAGAGAGTATTTTGAGAATCTGATCCAAAAGCTTCAGACAATTTTAAGTTCATTTTAAGTTCAAACTGGCTCAATGGATATTAGGGTCTTTTCCTGATGTTAGAAAGAATAAAATTACCTTGGCACAGTACATAAATCTATAAAGAGAAAAAAAATCTGACTTGGTTGGATACAGTTTGGGCTTTTGCAGATAAATCGATGTTTTTAGCTCATGGTTTCACACATTCAAACCCCTGAGTACAATCTTACTGGCCAACATCAGTCTGATTGTCCTAACCGGAGTGGGGTTGGAGGGATGGGAGACTGCAGCATCCATTAACTTGGACCCACAGAGTGAAGAACATTTTGTGGAAGGTTGGGAAGTTTCTGTAAAGGAGAATTCATTTCTCCCCTGTGTCTCGCCTTTACTACTCATACAGAACACTACATTTCTGACACTTCTGGTCACCAGTTGGTGGTGAGGGGTGGGGGGGATCCCCCACTAAGCAATTGTCACCAGCTGAGTATCCTACAATTCAGTTCAATTCAGACATTAACTGAAGTTCGTGCAGAGCAGACCCTACGGGCTAAGGATTCAGTCCCACAAGGATGCCCCTGACTTCAGATGCAAATGACCAGTGATATGTCCCTAGATTACCCACAACCTCTGTCCAATTTGGCTACTAATTCGAAGTCCCATAAACCAACCCCCTCACCTTGGATTCAATTATTTACTAGAACAACTCACAGAACTCAAGGAAACACTTACATTTGCCAGTTTATAATATAATAAAGGATATGATAAAGGACATAGCTGAACAGCCAGATGAAGAGATACATAGGGCAAAGTCTAGGAGGGTCCTGAACATGGGAGCTTTCATTTCTGTATAGTTGAGGTACATCACCCTCCAGGCAGGAAAATGGTCCACCAACACATGAGCTCTCTGAACCCCATACTGTTGGGATTTTTATGGAGGCTTCAACATGTAGGCATGCCTAATCATTAACTCTGTTTTCAGCCCTCCTTTCCTCTGTCCTCACTGGAGAATTGGGAATGGGGTGTGTGGGGGAAGATTGAACATTTCAAGCTTCTAATCATGGCTTACTTCTGACCCCTTACATCCAGGAGTTCACCAAGAGTCACCTATTAGAACAAATGACTCTCTTATCGCTCAGGAAGTTCCAAGGGATTTAGGAGCTCTGTGTCAGGAACTGGAGCCAAAGACTAAATGTAAGAACAAAAGATTTTCCTAACATCTCTCTTTGCAAGGGTTTAGGAGTCCTGTGTCAGAAGCTGGGGACAGAGGCCAATATATATGCATATCTCATTTTATTGGCCTCACTTTATCGCTCTTTGGAAATACTGCATTTTTTACTAATGGAAGCTTTGTGGCATTGTGCAAGTCTATCAGCACCATTTTTCCAACAGCATTTGCTCACCTAATGTCTCTGTGTCACATTTTGGTAATTGTCACAATATTCCAAACGTTTTTATTGCTATTATGTTTGCTATGGTGATCTGTGGTCAGTGATCTTTGATGTTACTATTGTAATTGTTTTGGGGCATCCGTGTAAGACCATGAATTTAAGCAATGAATTTTGTGTGTGTTCTGACTGATCTACCAGCTGACCATTCCTGTATCTCTCCCTGTTCCTGGGGCTTCCTGTCCCCAAACACAATATCATTGAAATTAGGCCAATTTAATAACCCTACAATGGCATCTAAGTGTTCAAATGAAAGGAAAAGTCACATGTCTCTCACTTTAAGTCTAAAATTAAAAATGATTAAGCTTAGTGAGGGAGGTGTGTCTAAAGCCAAGACAGGCTGAAACCTGGGCCTCTTGTCCAGTTAGCCAAATTGTAAATGAATGCAAAGGAAAAGTTCTTGGAGGAAATGAAAAGTGCTACCCCAGTGGATGCATGAATGATCAGAAAGAGAAACAGCTGTATTGCTGATATGAGGTAAGTTTTCTTGGTCTGGATAGAAGATCAAACAAGTTACAACATTCCCTGAAGCCAAAGCCTAATCCAGAGCAAAACCCTGACTCTCTTCAATTCTGTGAAGGCTGAGAGAGGTGAGGAAGCTGCAAAAGAAATGTTAGAAGCTAGCAGAGGCTGGTTCATATGGTTTAAGGAAAGAGGCCGTCTCCATAATATCAAAGGACAAGGTGAAGCAGCAAGTGCTAATATAGAAGCTGCAGCAAGTTGTCCAGAAGATCTAAGATAATTAATGAATGTGGGTACAGTAAACAACAGGTTTTCAATGTAGACAAAACAGCCTTCTATTGGAAGAAGATGCCATCTAGAACTTTCATAGCTAGAGAGGATAAGTCAATGCCTGGCTTTAAAGCTTCAAGGACAGGCTGACTCTCTTGTTAGAAGCTAATGCAGCTGGTGACTATAAGTTGAAGTCAGTGCTCATTTATCATTTCAAAAATCCTAGGGCCCTTAAGAATTATGCTGAATCTACTCTGCCTGTGCTGTATAAATGCAGCAACAAAGCCTGGATGACAGCACATCTGTTTACAACATGGTTTACTGAATATTTTAAGCCCTCTGTTGAGAACTGATGCTCAGGAAAAAGGATTCCTTTTCAAATATAACTGCTCTTTGACCATGCATCTGGTCATCCAAGAGCTTTGGTGGAGATGGACAATGAAATTAATGTTGTTTTCATGTCTGCTAACACAACATCCGTTCTGCAACCCATGGATCAAAGAGTAATTTCAACTTCCAAGCCTTATTATTTAAGGAATACAGGGGCACCTGGGTGGCTCAGTCAAGCATCCAACTTCAGCTCAGGTCATGATCTCACGGTTTGTGAGTTCGAGCCCCGCATCGGGTTCTCTGCTGACAGCTCAGAGCCTGGTGCCTGCTTCAGATTCTATGTCTCTCCTACTCTCTCTGTCCCTCCCTTGCTCATACTCTGTGTCTCTCTGTCTCTCAATAATAAATAAATGTTAAAAAAATACATTTCTTAAGGCTATAGATGCCATAGATAGTGATTCCTCTGATGGGTCTGGGCAAAGTATGTTGAAAACCTTCTGGAAAAGATTCACCATTCTAAATGCCATCAAGAGCATTCATGATTCATAGGAAGATGTCAAAATATCAACACTAACAGGTGTTTGGAAACAGTTGATTCCAACCCTCACAGATAACTTTGAGGGGTTCAAGACTTCAGGGGAGGAAGTATCTGCAGATGTGGTGGAAACAGCGAGAGAACTAGAATCAGAAGTGGAGCTCAGGGTCACCTGGGTGGCTCAGTCGGTTAAGTGTCTGACTTCGGCTCAGGCCATGATCTCATGCGGTTCATGAGTTTGAGCCCCGCGTCGGGCTCTGTGCTGACAGCTCAGAGCCTGGAGCCTGCTTTGGATTCTGTGTCTCCCTCTCTCTCTCTCTCTCTCTCTCTCTCTCTCTGACCCTCCCCCACTCACACTCTGTCTCTCTTTCTCTCTCTCTTTCTCAAGAATAAATAAACATTAAAGAAAAAAAGAAGTGGAGTTCAGAGGTGGGACTGAATCACTGAAATTTCATGACCAATCTTTAATGGATGAGGAGTTGCTTCTTAAATGAGCAAGAAAGTGGTTTCTTGAGATAGCATCTACTCCTGGCAAAGATCCTGTGAATATTGATTGTTGAAATGACAACAGAGGATTCAGAATATTACATAAACTTAGTTGATAAAGCAACACCAGAGTTTGAGAGAATTGACTCCAACTCTGAAAGAAGTTCTACTGTGGGTAAAATGCTACCAATCAGCATCACAGGTTACAGAGAAATCATTTGTGAAAGGAAGAGTTAAACAATGTGGCAAACTTCATTCTTGTCTTCTTTTAAGAAGTTATCACAGTCACCTCAACCTTCAGTAGCCACCACCCTGATCAGTCAGCAGCCATCAACACCGAGGCAAAATCTACCAGAAAAATAATTACAACTTGCTGAAAGTGTTTTCATTTTCTTTGGGTAAATACCCAGTAGTGAATTTTTTGGATCATATAGTATTTCTAATTTTTATTATTGATGAACCTCCATACTGTTCTCCCCAGTGATTTCACCAATTTACATTCTCACCAATAGAGCACAAGTGTTCCTTTTTCTCTACATTCTTGTCAACACTTTTTATTTCTTGTCTCTTTCAGTTTAGCCATTCTGACAGGTGTAAGGTGATATGTCATTGTAGTTTTTATGATCATTTCCCTGGTGATTAGTGATGTTGAGCATCTTCTCATGTGTCTGTTGGCCATCTGCATGCCTTCTTTGGAAAAATGTCTATTCATATCCTTTGCCCATTTTTTAATCAGATTGATTCTTTGGTGTTGAGTTATATAAGTGCTTTATATAAAGTATTCTTGAATTCAAGAATATATATTGTTATTTTAGACATAATGCTATTGCACACTTAATAGGCTACTATATAGTGTAAATGTAACTTTTTTGTGAGCTGGAAAACCAAAAAATTCATTTGGCTTCCTTTATTGTGATATTTACTTTATTGTGGTGTCTGGAACTGAACCCACAATATCTCCAAAGTATGCCTGTATTCATTTCTTATTATTTCACAGGCTTCCAAAAAAGGTAAAATCAACAAGAACCCCAGAGAACTTCCCTCTGTGACAGAGCCACCCCCAAATCCCTTTGGATCCCAGGGCCCCAGGGGATAAACAAAATGTGCTCACAAATACATCCTAGTAAAAGGTCAGCAGAGACAGTTACAAAACGAGGCCTGGAAACAAAAGATGAGTGGCTCAGTTAAACGTCCAACTCTTGACTTCCACTCAGGTCATGATCTCATGGTTTGTGTGTTTGAGCCTGTGTTAGGCTCTCTGCTGTCAGTGTAGAGCCTGCTGCAGATCCTCTGTCCCCTCTCTCTGCCCCTCCCCTGCTCTTTCTCTCTCACTCTCTTTCAAAAACAAATATACAGTAAAAAAAAAAAAGAAAGAAAGAAACACATAGATGAACCTCGGGGGAAGGAGAGGTATGAGGCTCACTTGGACAGGTGACACAATGAAGTTGGAGACTAATATTTTGCTTCATTGACAAGAGACCTAGTAGGCAGGTGCCAAGGACAATTTCTGGAACCAAAGAGAAAGGTCCCCCAGGAAGGGTAGGATGAGCCAGCACTCCATCCTGGACAGGAACAGATGGAGCTAAATTAGCAGCCTTGCCTATTCCACTAGGTTTTACTAAGCCTGGCTGCTAACTCCCTTCCTAAGGATTCCTGACTGACAGACCTAGGGGAGAAAGAAGTATCTGCAGGGCAGAAGCACCCAGGAAACTCATACCATACTTGGGCCCCATTAGTGTGGCACCAGAAGTCCATTCAGCCCCCTAAAACCAAGTCATCCCACAGAAAGATGTAGCCCAGTCTTGCTGTCTAAAGTTGCCCTTACCTCCTCCATGTCCTCCTGCTGGGACTGTCCATGAAGACACTTGCCATAGTCTTGCTTATTTATCTTTTTCATTTATTTGTAGTCTTGTCCATGATCTGCCACCCAAAATTGTGTTAAAGAAGGCAGGGACTCTAGTCTATGTGTTTTTGTGTTTCCAAGACATGGAACAGTGCCTGATCCATTAAAGGTGCTCAAAATTTGTTCAACTGAATGAATGGATGGATGGATGGATGAGTCAAGAATCCAGAATTCTATCCAGGGGTGTTACAAAGCAGATGAGGAGAGGGAACTGTAGTCAGTGGCTCAGGCAGGAGAGAAGGGATGTGACAAAACTGAGGGTCTTCAAGGGCCTGAACTGTTTTGCTCTAGTTTCTTGCTTGGGCCACCCAGTGACAACGGGGTTGTGGGATAGAGAGGTGGGAGGTGGCTCAGGGTACATGTAGTAGGGAGTGTCTGGGATTGTTAGGAGCACAAGCAGAAGGAAGAGCCAAGAGGAAAGGAATCAGTGAACCAGGAAAGAAAAGTAAATTCTCCAAAATGAAGATTGGGGGCAGGTTCCATCTCTTTGGGGTTAGACTCACCACCTCAAGTTCCAGCTGTACTTCTGGGGCAATAAATCAAGTTTTTTGAGCCTCATTTTCCACATCTGTGAGACAGGGTAACAGCAGTTCTACCTCTTAGGGCTGGGCTGAGGATTTAGAGAGATGGCGTAGGTAAGAGCATGGCACAGGGCCTGGCAGGTAGTTGTTTTTCTTGTGGCAGAAGCTGCGATTCTACGGCAGCTTCTCTGGAGTCTTTCTGAGCCCCTGGCATAAAAAAAGATCTACCTTGGGAAGATGCTGGGGAAAGAAATCGCTTTAGCACTCTTGGGCTTAGCATAGAGACACAGAACCCATTCTAGTCCACTCAAATAGTTCACAGGATTATTCTTGCACAAAGGCAACCATTAGGTGCCAGAGACCCCCTGTATTCTTTACTGGTTTGCAACACTAATGGGCATTTCCAAAATGCACTGACCATAAACCTAAGTAAGTCTTCCTAGCAGGCAAGCCTCTTAACTTCCACCAGATTGAGATACTGAACTTGGATCCTTCTTTCAAAGGAGCATACTATGAGAAATCTTTTCTGTCTGACCTTCTGTGTCATGGAAACCACCTTCCTTCCAGGTCCAGAAGGATCCTAAGTCACAGGTCAGAGGATCAAGTTATGAGAGAGACACAAAGTCTTTTTCTTCTGTTGAACAGAGTGTGCTGGGGAGAGGAGTCGATTGGCTACATTCTCAAACTGCCTTGGGATGGGACAGCAGCATGGACAATCCCACAATACCTCAGATGGCACTTGGCTGGGCTCCCAGCAAGTAGTCTGGGACTTGCTCTTTCTGGAGGCAGGTGGGGGTTAGTGACCTTGCTTTCTCTACCAAGAGTATGGGTAGAAGCAAGGTCTTGATTTTTCAAAAACATGGTAAGTACCTGTAAATTTTCACCAAACAAAAATGCCATTGCCAAGAGGATATTTTGAGAGCTGTTTCACAGTCAAAGATGCTTAAAACATTCTATGATTCTCCCTTGTGGGGTTTCCAGGAATCTTGGGGTGCCTTGTTTCCTACCCTCTTGTTGGTTTGCTCTAGACTTGGGTACAGAGAAGACACTGTTGACTCCCCTGGGCAGAAGTGTACACTGTGGAAGAGTTGTCAGTAGGGAAAACAGAGATGAGAAACAGGTTCATTCAAACTAGCTTAGGTAATGGGGAACTGGGAAGGATATGACTGGCCAAGGACAGAAAACAGAGGACAGCTGGGCCACATGGGGCCTGGCACTGGGTGGCCAGTGTCCAAAGCTGTGCTTCTCTCTCATACCTCCTCTCCTCAAGCATCCGCTCCATCTTCTAGTTGCTTACATGCCATTTTATGCTGGCATGTGACCTCTCTGCTCTTCCAAAATGTTGGCTACAAGGGTGGATTGGCTTACCTGTCAGTTTAAGTTCTGTGCCACCATAACTGAGATAATGCAGACTCAGAAGCAGACTACCTGGTTCAGATTCCAGCTCTATTGTGTAACGCATGTGTAACTTTGGACATGTTCTGTCTCAGGTTCCTCCTCTGTAAAAGTGGAATAAAAATTGTTTCTATCTCATAAAAATGGTGCAAGTATTATATGAGTTGACTGATGAAAAAACTCAGAAGTAGTGCCTGGAAAATAAGTGCTTAAAAACATTAGCTACTGTATTCCCTGAGATCAGGAACACGACAGGGATGCCCACTCTCACCGCTGTTGTTTAATATAGTGCTGGAAGTTCTAGCATCAGCAATCAGACAACAAAAGGAAATCAAAGGCATCAAAATTGGCAAAGATGAAGTCAAGCTTTCGCTTTTTGCAGATGACATGATATTATACATGGAAAATCTGATAGACTCCACCAAAAGTCTGCTAGAACTGATACATGAATTCAGCAAAGTTGCAGGATACAAAATCAATGTACAGAAATCAGTCGCATTCTTATACACTAACAATGAAGCAACAGAAAGACAAGTAAAGAAACTGATCCCATTCACAATTGCACCAAGAAGCATAAAATACCTAGGAATAAATCTAACCAAAGATGTAAAAGATCTGTATGCTGAAAACTATAGAAAGCTTATGCAGGTAATTGAAGAAGATATAAAGAAATGGAAAGACATTCCCTGCTCATGGATTGGAAGAATAAATATTGTCAAAATGTCAATACTACCCAAAGCTATCTACACATTCAATGCAATCCCAATCAAAATTGCACCAGCATTCTTCTTGAAACTAGAACAAGCAATCCTAAAATTCATATGGAACCACAAAAGGCCCCGAATAGCCAAAGTAATTTTGAAGAAGAAGACCAAAGCAGGAGGCATCACAATCCCAGACTTTAGCCTCTACTACAAAGCTGTCATCATCAAGACAGCATGGTATTGGCATAAAAACAGACACATAGACCAATGGAATCGAATAGAAACCCCAGAACTAGACCCACAAACGTATAGCCAACTCATTTTTGACAAAGCAGGAAAGAACATCCAATGGAAAAAAGACAGTCTCTTTAACAAATGGTGCTGGGAGAACTGGACAGCAACATGCAGAAGGTTGAAACTAGACCACTTTCTCACACCATTCACAAAAATAAACTCAAAATGGATAAAGGACCTGAATGTGAGACAGGAAACCATCAAAACCTTAGAGGAGAAAGCAGGAAAAGACCTCTCTGACCTCAGCCGTAGCAATCTCTTACTCGGCACATCCCCAAAGGCAAGGGAATTAAAAGCAAAAGTGAATTACTGGGACCTTATGAAGATAAAAAGCTTCTGCACAGCAAAGGAAACAACCAACAAAACTAAAAGGCAACCAACGGAATGGGAAAAGATATTTGCAAATGACACATCGGACAAAGGGCTAGTATCCAAAATCTATAAAGAGCTCATCAAACTCCACACCCGAAAAACAAATAACCCAGTGAAGAAATGGGCAGAAAACATGAATAGACACTTCTCTAAAGAAGACATCCGGATGGCCAACAGGCACATGAAAAGATGTTCAACGTCGCTCCTCATCAGGGAAATACAAATCAAAACCACACTCAGATACCACCTCACGCCAGTCAGAGTGGCCAAAATGAAGAAATCAGGAGCCTATAGATGCTGGAGAGGATGTGGAGAAACGGGAACCCTCTTGCACTGTTGGTGGGAATGCAAATTGGTGCAGCCGCTCTGGAAAGCAGTGTGGAGGTTCCTCAGAAAATTAAAAATAGACCTACCCTATGACCCAGCAATAGCACTGCTAGGAATTTATCCAAGGGATACAGGAGTACTGATGCATAGGGGCACTTGTACCCCAATGTTTATAGCAGCACTCTCAACAATAGCCAAATTATGGAAAGAGCCTAAATGTCCATCAACTGATGAATGGATAAAGAAATTGTGGTTTATATACACAATGGAATACTACGTGGCAATGAGAAAAAATGAAATATGGCGTTTTGTAGCAACGTGGATGGAACTGGAGAGTGTGATGCTAAGTGAAATAAGCCATACAGAGAAAGACAGATACCATATGGTTTCACTCTTATGTGGATCCTGAGAAACGTAACAGAAACCCATGGGGGAGGGGAAGGGAAAAAAAAAAAAAAAGAGGTTAGAGTGGGAGAGAGCCAAAGCATAAGAGACTGTAAAAACTGAGAACAAACTGAGGGTTGATGGGGGGTGGGAGGGAGGGCAGGGTGGGTGATGGGTATTGAGGAGGGCACCTTTTGGGATGAGCACTGGGTGTTGTATGGAAACCAATTTGACAGTAAATTTCATATATTAAAAAATAAATAAATAAAAAAAAAAAAAAAACAAAACATTAGCTACTGTAAACCCCCATGAGGGATACAAACTCAAATGCCCACCCAGCAAGGAGATTCCTGAAGACATCTGCAAAGTAAAACTGGCCCATGATTACCAAAAGAAGGAAAGGATAGAACTGAGAAACAAAAATGGCAATTATCCATCCCAGTAAGATCACTGTTTCTAAAGAACACTGCTAGAAAACTCTGTTTAAAACAATAACAACACAAGAGAAGTTCTCCCTGATATTTACCCAAGTTTTGCCTGATTTTTCTATCTATTCTACCCACTCCTTTTAACATGTCCTCAATGAGTCAAAAAGAAGCATTCAGCATGGGTTTGAGAGTCAAAAAAAATTTGGGTTTGAACCAGCTTTGCCCTCTTATAACGTGACTTTGTGCAAACTACTCAATTTTTGTGATTATTAGTCTCCTCATCAATAAAATGGGGATAATAACCCTACCTCCATGACAGCATTATAAGGAAGGAGAAAAATATTTTTTTCAAGCACTCTTCAAGAATTCAAAGCTGAATTCCAATACCAAATCTTCTTGTCTCTAGGCTAATGGGCTTCAAATCCTCCAGCCACTCTTTGGGTGGCCTAGTATCCAAATCCCTCCCAATTTTACCAGACTTGTGTTGACTTTGCCTGCCTTCCTAGATGTGTTCCTTCTTCTTTAGACAATGACATCCTATACTGTTTGAGGGAAACCACCTCTCCCATTGTACACAGTCTGATGGGACTGTCAATAAAAGTGCCCTGGCTTCTGCTTCTTAGGCTTAGCGAATCAGATGTTCTCCCCTCAAGCTTCCATGTTAAGCTGAGTGATACAAAAGTTGGTGCTCATTTGCCTTGACTGGAGAGATGGTCCAGCTTTCTTGCCACCTCAGTGCCTTACTTTTCCACTTTCTCAACCTATGTCTTCAGCTTTTCAATGACAATGTGTCACTAACAAATTCTTTTTCTGCTTGTTAGACAGAGTACATTCCCATTACTTATAACCAAGGAACACTAATGTAACACATTCCAGATGGAAAATTGGGGGTTTTGGAGGAGGTTGTGAGTATTCCTGTGGGAAAGTTTAGGATGAACTCTGAGTCTGATGAGATGGGAAGTATTAGAAGCAAACATCAGAATGAGAGTGCCATTTGGGAGAAAGACTCATTAAATGGAGAAAACTTCACACCTGCATGTGGTCCAAGGAAGAAGTTGGATGTGGTAGGATTTTAGGAAATATCTGTCCAGGTGAACTAGTTGGGAGATGTCACCAGAGCACCCCTGCCCTTTCTGCCTGCTACCAATGTAACACTACACCTAGAATTGAGAGGACACAGGAAGGTTTTTCTAACTGGCACAACTCCCAAGCTTTGAGGGAGAAAGGGAGAAGTGCTAAAATTTGTTTCTTCCAAATGTTCTGGAATGCATCCAGGTGCACCCATAAAAGAAAGTTGGCACCCACCTCACCAATAAGGAGATATATTTCTCTAAACTGCAGTCATAATTCCTAATTGAATGTCTCTCTCAAAAATTCATGACACGAAAGACTGAATTATTAAGTAAATAAAATCATAAATGAGGATCATAACGGAGCTAATGGCTGCACTACACAGCTTTCCATTGTGCAGGAGCTTGCCAACAGCTCCCGATGGTCCAGTGTAGCTGTATCCCTGCAAACTTACACAACTGTCCCTTCACCCAGCAAAAAAAAAAAATAGTGTGCCCTGCCCTTCAAATCTTGTTCGCAGATTGAGTTTTTCTACCAATTAACACAACTTAGAAGCACAACTTTTTTCCCCCGAAGATGATCTCAAACTTGGAGGCAGCCCCAGTTTGCCTGTTTCTCATTGAGCTGTCACTCACATTCTCTCACATCAAGTTCTGCATCCCTGATAGCCTTTGACAGCTACAAGTCAATGTACCATTTAGACCCCCAAATCTGATTTTGATTTCTAGCTACTTTGATCAATATTTTAGAAAGTTCAGCAGTTTTCTTCCATAACCTTTGTATTTAAAGTCTGAACTCCAAAAACTAGTGGTAAAGATGGAGATTTTTAAGTGACTCATGTTCAGCCCATTCTGACCATCCATCATTCAACAAATGTCTGGTGAGCTCTGCTTTGTGCCCGACACTGTGCTGGTGAGAAGTGTTCTATAGTGGACAAAATAGCCATTCCACTAACCTCCATTACTTCATCATTCAGCAGAGGGGAGGAGTTCAGCAAATAGGCCCCCAAATAAAATTAAATTCTCAAATTGGGATATGTGCTATGAAGAAACAAAATGATCCCATTTGAGGAGGAGAGGTTAGAAAAAATGTATTTGAGCAAGACATGTAAGCTGACACCTGAGGATGTGCAGGAGATGGACAGGCAAGGCGGGAGGAGAGGGATGTGCATGGTGAGGAGAGCTTTCCGGAGGGGGACACATGTGTGAAATCCCTGAGGAAAGACAGATCTTGGTCTGTTCAAGGCCCTGGGAGCCAGCCAGTGTGGCTGGAGTAGAGAAGACACCAGAAGGAAGGGTGGCCAGCTGCCTCTGATGGACAAGGAATGTTGGTTAAGCAGGGTCTCCTCTGAGGTGGGGGTGGAGCAGCCCCATGCCCATAAGCAGCAGTTGTTAGGGAGTCAATAAGGTACAATGTGAACCATCCTAATCTGGATGTCATGATGCCAGGTTCTGAGGAAAACCACTTAGCACTATGGCAGGGGTTAAATGAGAGAAGGAGGGAGAACACAGAGCAAAGGTCTTGCATATAGGAAGCACTCAATAAATGGTGGCCTCAGCTCTCTCATGCAGAGTAATGGTAAGTTTCTTCCTTTTCTTGGGTCACAGAGTCTATAATTAAAGAAATGGAGCAAATGTCTTGAAAGGTCCCTTCCTGTAGAATTTGGGTGGGGAGTTTGCACACTTGGAGGGAGGCAGCCCATCTGGATTTCAGGGTCTCTTCCTGGGTGGAGATGGTACATGCTTCAGACTCCTAAACCCAGGCCTGTCTGTCCCATCTCTTCTCCCAAGCACCACAGGTCCAGATGCCTGGCTGACTTGCTGGATGCTGGCTGGGCCCTGACTTGATCCGGGGGTCTCAGTAGTTAGCAAAGCATTAGTGACAGGACCCTGCTAGGTCAACAAAACTGCCCTGGGACCTTTGTCACTGGTGCCCATCAAAGCATCCTCAAATTAAGAATAAGTAACATGTACCTGACTTCCCCTCAATCCACCCTGACCTCTCACTTCACTCCCCACTGCAAGACTGTCTCCAAATTTCTAACCCCAAGTAGCTAAGTATAGAGGCTAAGAGCTACCACACAGTCCAAAGGACTTGGGTTTGAATCTCACATGTGATCTGGGGTAAGTTTCTTCTCTGAGTCCATTTCCTCATCTGGAAAGTGGGGATTACAATATCACCAGTGTTTTTGGGGGGTCGCCTGAGATAAAACACACAGACTGTGTAGCATGGTGCCCGACTTACTGAACATTTTCTATATGGGCTAGTTGTTAACATCATTGAATTATTATTTGAAAAATTATTGTCATAGTCAGTAACAGAATGACTTCATATAAGAACAGTGAAACTAAGGGGCACCTAGATGGCTCAGTCAGTTGAGCAATTGACTTGGGCTCAGGTCATGAACTTGCGGTTGTGGGTTCGAGCCCCACAACAGGCTCTGTGCTGGCAGCTCAGAGCCTGGAACCTGCTTTGGATTCAGTGTCTTCCTCTCCCTCTGTTCCTCCCCTGCTCACACTCTGTATCTTTCTCTCTCTTTCTCAAAAATAAGTAAAGACTAAAAAAAATTAAGGGGTGCCTGGGTGGCTTAGTTGGTTAAGCATCTGACTTCAGGTTATGATCTCCTGGTTTGTGAGTTCGAGCCCTGCGTCAGACTCTGTGTTGATAGCTTGCTCAGAGCCTGGAGGCTGCTCCGGATTCTGTCTCCTTTTCACTCTGCCTCTCCCCCACTCACACTGTCTGTCTCTCTCAAAAATAAACAAACATTAAAATTTTTTTTTAAATTAAAAAAAAGAACAGTGAAACGGAGAGCAAAGTAGGGGCTCAAGTCAGATACCCAGCTCGTCCCAGGTCCCCAAAGTTTAGATCATCAAAGACAGAAAGAAAAGCAGAAAGAGCCTCAGGCTGGCTGGGCAGGAGGAAGCAGCAAGGCAAAGGCATCCTGGCAGCACCTGGGAAATGTCATAGGTACCTCCCACAGTTTGGGGAGTGGGGTCAGAGCCCCACCATGGCCTCCTGAGTCTCAGGCATGGCTCAGGAGCAGGAGGAACACTCTGGAAGCCCAGTCTCCTGTGTGAGCTGACTGCATGGCTGCAAGGCTACCATTTGTCTGTAGCCTCCCTCTGACCACACTCCAACCCTCTCCAACAAGAAGCCCTTTACACAATCAAGCTGGACATGTCAACTAAGCTTAAGGAATGACTTTTAAGCTGTCCCAAAATTGGAAAACTAGGGAATTCATAGATTTCCATATGATAAGTAATGTTGACAGGTTTGGGCACCAGATTTTTTTCTAAGTATTTGATAAGAATAGACTAGTTTAATTTTCATCCCCTCTGAGGCAGGGCTGTATCAGTAGACTTTTGTTACAGATGATGGCTGGATGTGGAGACACCTGCCCCACGTCACTCAGCTGGTACCTGCAAGTCAGATCTGCTTGACTGAAACCTACCACACTAGAGTAAATAAAATAGCTTATGGCCTCTGTGCCAGCCCATTTGGGCTTTATGCCGCCACACTCAGACCCAGGAATGCTCAGCTGGCACAGTCAGGACTTTCACACCACCAGCTTGGCTCCAGACCCCACACATGGTGCCAGGCTGCCTCTCAAAGGGACCCACATAACAAAAACCAAATCTTCTTTGATGTTCCTTCTGATTCAAGAGTCAGGGAATCCCAGCCAGAACTGAGTTCTCCTGGGGCTGTACTTAGCAGCATAGGCTTTGAAAATATACAGAGCTGAGTTCCAATCCTGCCTCCTCCATCTCCTGAGACAAATCACCCAGCCTAGTTTTCAGTAAGAGTACCTACTTCCTATTGTTTAACCAATGCCTGACACATAGTAAGTGCTCAGAGCTCTGCCCATTGCCAAGAAAGCCAGGAGCAACAACCTTCTCACCCAAGCCTAAGCCGCAGGCAGCTTTCCAAAAGTGACCTCCAACAGGTTTCCTTGGCAATATGGCCACGTTATTCCAACTTACTAGCCATCCATGGCTAAGAGTTTGCATCTTGTGACCAGTAGGCTCAGATCTATGTCCTGAAGACATCCACTGTTTTTGCCTTAATTGACTGATATACATTTATTTGAGCCACATCCATCCACATCCAGGCCAGGAGTCTATCCCAAAAACTGAAGGAAACAGAAAGGATTCACCCAGGAGCCACAACCAGGGACTCGAGCAAACAGCTTGACCCTCAAGCAAATTACAAGACCCTTTCCTTCCCTTGTGTCTTCATAACTGTTTAAGTGCATTAGTAATGGAAGAAACGTTGGTTCCTGGCTCAGGTAAAAGCAAAGCCTGAGAAAACCCTTGAATTATCCAAGTGGCCTGGGGCATTCTTCTGGCTCTCTGTCCCTTTTGTTCTGGGCTCCCCACTGTCTTCAGTAGAGGCAACACCTGTCCCTTTACACTTAACTTACAGTTACCATTCACTTAGCATTTCTTCCAGAGTGTCAGAGTTATGAACTCCTGACACTCAGGGTGTAAGGAAAGCCTCTTCTCATAAAAAAAAAAAAAAAAAAAAAAAAGACTGAAAATCTTAGGATGGCTCACATGGAACAGTGTGAGCAGCAGAAGGGAACATTGCTTCAGACTGAGAATTCTCCCAGATGTGGTGCAGGGACAATGTCTTACTGAGATTACTTGTTTTGAAAAACAGCTTTGGCCCTATGCATCTGCACTTCTGTATCTCTTGGGTAAATTCCTAGCAGTGCTATTGCTGGGTCATAGGGTAGATCTATTTTTAATTTTTTGAGGAATCTGCACACTGTTTTCCAGAGCAGCTGGTACCCCAATGTTTATAGCAGCATTTCAACAATAGCTAAATTATGGAAAGAGCCTAAATGTCCATCAACTGATGAATGGATAAAGAAGATGTGGTTTATATATACAATGGAATACAACCTGGCAATGAGAAAGAATGAAATCTGGCCATTTGCAGCAACATAGATGGAACTGGATGGTATTATGCCAAGTGAAACAAGTCAGGCAGAGAAAGACAGTTACCATATGTTTTCACTCATATGTGGATCCTGAGAAACTTAACAGAATACCATGGGGGAGGGGAAGGGGGGAAAAGTTACAGAGAGGGAGGGAGGCAAACCATAAGAGACTTAAATACTGAGAAAAAACTGAGGGTTGATGGGGGGAGGGGAGAGGGGAAAGTGGATAATGGGCATTGAGGAAGGCATCTGTTGGGATAAGCATTGGGTATTGTATAGAAACCAATCTGACAATAAATTATATTTAATATAAGGATAAATAAGTAAATAAATAAATAAAATATTGGACACGCCAAAAATAAATAAACAAATTAACAAAAAAAACAAAAAAAGAAAAAGAAAAACAGCTTTTAGATGGGGTGACTGGGTGACTCAGTAGGTTTAGTGTCTGATTCCTGATTTTGGCTCAGGTCATGATCTCATGTTTCATGAGTGTGAGTCCTCCATTGGGTTCTATGCTGACAGTGTGGAGCATGCTTGGGATTTTCTCCTTCTCCCTCTCTCTCTGCCCCTCTCCCATTCTCTCTCTGTCTCTGTCTCTCTCTCTTTCTAAATAAATAAATAAATAAACTTAAAAATTTTTAAATTAAAAAAAATAACTTTGAGGCACCTGGGTGGCTCAGTCAGTTAAGTAACTGACTCTTGATTTCAGCTCAGGTCATGATCTGAAGGTCGTGAGATTCAGCCTCACAATGGGCTCCATACTGGGCATGGAGTTTGCTTAAGATTCTCTCTCTCCTTCTCCATCCCTCACTCTCGTGCTCTCTCTTTCACTCTCTGTTTTAAAAAAAGGCTATATTGAGGTATAATTGTTTTACAAAGAGCCACACATATTTAATATGCACAATTTGATGAGTTTGTAAATATGCAAACATCTATGTTACCACCACCACAATGAAGGGAATAGGCATATCCAATACCTCCAAAGTGTCCTTTTGTGGGTTTATTTTTGTTTTTGTGTTTGATTTGTGGTATGAACATTTAACATGAGATCTACCCTTTCAACAAATTTTGAAGTGCATCATATTGTATTATTACCTATAGACATTGTGTTGTACAACAGATATCTAGAACTTATTCATCTTGCTTAACTCAAATTTTATAGTCATTGAACATCTCCCCATTTCCCCTTGTCTGCAGCCTCTGGCAATCACCATTCTGTTCTCTGCTTTTATGAATTTGACTATGTTAGATATCCCTTATGTATAAGTGAAACCATGCAGGATTTGTCCTTCTGTGACTGGTTTATTTCACTGCCACTTTTGAAAGGTCCATCAAGATATTGGCAGTCATACAAATAAAATAATTTAATAGTCTTTTTTTAAGACTTCCATAGACTAATACTGAAGATTACCTTTTCAAAGTTCTTTGAGAGCTATTGAAACTTCCACTGACTCCTTCAGGCAAGCGCCTCCCCAAAGGGAGATGCCTCTGGTGCCTCTGTCCTAACAATTTCTGCATGTATGACACTGCATCTCAGCTGCTCCTGTGTGTCCTTTCTCTCCATTAGAGCAGAGCTAAGAACAGAGGCTGTGTCTTTTTGCAGATGGCACCAGGCGCGTAGGTGCTCAGAAAATGTTTGTGGGGACAGGGATAAACTACAACCACCATATGCACATTATCTCTAGCACACAAGAGGTCTGCAGTTGGTATTGTTTTTAGCCAGTTTATGGAAAAGTAAACAGGAAGGGAGAGACTAAGTGGCTTTGTGGGGACACAAAACTTAAATGTGCTACTGGGGCTGAAACACATGTGTGTCTAAGCTCCTGCTTTATGTTCCCTCCAGGGTATTGATCTGCTCTCATAATGAAGTCAGAGAAGGCCTGCTCTCTTCAAGTGTGCCCATTTTTCAGGTTAATAATGAGAGGTCCAGAGATATGCAAATTAATAGCTAATAAGAAACATGATCAGGAAATGGCACCCAGGGTAATGACACCTTCCCATGCTGGCAACATCAGGACTCTACACCTTTCTTCCTGAACCCTGCACCTGCTGCTCCCTCTTCCCAGACCTCACTCACTAGCTCATGTGCATACACACTCACCTGGCCCTAGCTGCATCCTTATGACCTGCTATGAGCTAAATGTTTGTGACCTCCCCAAATCTATATGTTAAATCTTAAATCTCCAGTGTGATAGATTTTGGAGATGAAGTTTTGGGGAAGTAATTAGGTCATGAGATGAAGCCCCCACATAAGATTAGTGCCCTTATGAGAAGACACACAAGAGATCTTATTCTCTCTCTCTCTCTCCTTATGCCATGAGAGGATACAAGAGAGATGGCCATCTGAAAACCAGAAAGAGGGTTCTTGTTAAGAACCTGGACATGATGGCATCTTGACCTCAGACTTCCAGCCTCCAGAACTGTGAAAGAAAGATGTTTGTTGTTTTTGAAATGTTTAAGGCACACATGCTATGGTATTCTCTCTTAGTAGCTGCAACTGATCAAGATATGACCAAGAATTATCTTAAGCCCCCCCTTTTGGTCCCTCCTGGGTCACCTCAATCACACTCCTGAATGACTTAGGTCTCCTCTGCAATTGTTGGAGCACTGTCATCCTCCCCACCTTGCCATGAGCCAGAGGGCAGGGCCTATGCCAGATATGTCTTTTGTGGAGTCCCATGAATGACCAACTTGCTATTGCAGATGATTGACCCAGAGCACAATGTTCCTCCAGTAGGTCTACCTTCTCACTCTCTTCTTGACCCTTGGCTTAACTAAACCAACCTATTAAATTGAAACACTGGTCGATTGTTTTTATAGCTTAGCCCAAACTTAAGAGAACCTAGCATTCTCACACACCAGTCTTGGGAATGAATACTGGCCTGGTTTTTCTGAAGGAGAATTTGATGCTTCAGCTACACCTGCCTTGGAAATGTACATGACTTTGACTATGATTTTTCTTCTAGAAATGTATTTGCACATTAATTGATGCTGTCCCCCAAGATTTGTGTTTGAGGACAGTCTAGGCAGTATTGTTTCCAACAATAACAAAAAAAAAATATGGTCAAATAATTTTCCAACAATAGTAGAATTAAGTCAAACAATTGTGGTTGATCTACATAAGGAAACCCTCTACATACAACCTTGTGTGCTGTGTTATAGAGGTATACCTATGGATGTGGGAAAATTCTCATTATACAGCATGAATTGTTCTTCTGAGTATATCATAGTGCATAATAGATATTTAAAAAGCAAATACAAAGAAAAAGAGCAAGTTAAAATATACCAAGCTTTTAGCAATGCTAATTTCTGCACTGTGGCACTATTGAGTGTTTTTTTCTTTTCTTTCTACTTTTCTGTATGTTCTAAATTTACTACAAGGAAATATTTGGGGGTGCATGGGAAATGACATCTATTCTACTTTATTACCTAAAAAGAAGCTTTCCTTTGAATAATTTTTGGATAATCTGTCTTTATAAAAACATGTAATTGAGGCAGAACAAAAAGGCACAGAGACAGAATCAAAAGCAGCCATGATCTGCCTGCCCAGATAAGCCCTGTTGACCACAGTAAACTTTTATAATCAGAAATCCAAAAGTTACTTCCTCCTGTCCTAAACTCCTATCTCCATGTGGTCAGCTGACCTAGTCAGGGCTGGTCTAGGTTGTGGCACAGATGGCCAGTTGCCCACCCAATATCTATTCTCCCTTCTGCCTTAATAGGAGACTCCAATTTTATTCTGGAGTCAATGTGCCCAGCCAGCAGGACCCTTATTTCCTAACCTTCCTTGCAAATTGCAATGGCCAGTGGGCTTCCCACAGACATGTCATATGGGGTGTAGAGACACCCCCTCCTCCTTTGAGCAGGTGACAGCTGACAAAATGCCCTTTTGCCACCCTCCCCTTCTGCTTCCTGGTGGTAATGTAGCTGTGATAGTGGGGGCCCTGGAACCCTTCTGGACTGAAGGCAATCTTGATGAAAACCACACTGCAGAGGCTGGTGGAAGAGAAAGAGCCCGGAGTCTGGTACCTTAGTGATGGCACAGCCGCCACACTAGCCCTAGACTGCCCATGTCCAGACTCCTTTCATAAGTGAGGTAAACACTTGCTCTGCCTTGCTCCAGAGCTGTTAAGTCTGTGCCCTGTTACAAGTCTCAGAAAGTGCCCTTCAGAAACTCACTCAGCTGTTAATGAAATAAGACCACACAGTCAGTCCAACATTGTTCCTGTGTGCACACCTCCCTCCTGCAGGAACCCCAGTGAGCAGAAGTGTTGTTGTGGGGTGAGGACACCTCCAGCTCCCCAGCACTGTCTAGTGAACATTGTTACAGGAGGGAGAATCTTATCTGACTCTGGGTGGGACAGGGGAAGGGGATGGGAAGATAGCTTCCAAGGGGAGTCAAATACGCATACACATCTTTATATTCTTCTGTGGTCTGCTTGCCATTTTAATAATATTTTTCAAATGCTAATTTGGTGTAAGTCGTGCTGGTACATGCAGCTCACAACTACTGACCAATTAATCTAGGCAGACAGGAGGTTGAGTACTTATGAGGGGACTTGTCAGACCTTATGAAAGCAACACCACAGTAACTAGAGGCACCATGGCACCCCTCCCTCATGGCCAAGTCTGGCACAGCCCACAGAGCTGCACCTCACAGCCAATGGCCTTTGAAAAGCTCTGGGGCTCTGAATGCAGCCCAGACAGTGGTCTCCAGGAGATCGTAGGGCCCTGAAAACTTGTCACAGACATGCTGTCGCATGACACCTTTCTGAGATCTGGCACCTCAAATGTTCTGCCCTGTGGCATTTTCAGACCTCTGCTCCATGAGCAAGCACCACAGTCCTCTGCACCTGGCCCTAGGGGAATGGGCACAGAGAATCCTGCAATCCCAGGGTTTGGGAAAGGACCTTCATGTGCATATGAGTTTGCTAGAGCTGCCACAACAGAGGACCACAGACTGTGTGGTTTCGACAACAGAAATGTATTGTCTCACAATTCTGGGAGCTGGAAATCTGATGTCAAGGTGTCCCCTGGGCTGTTTCCTTCTGAGAACCATGAGGGAAGGGTCTGTTCCTGACCTCTGTCTTTCATTTGTAGATGGCCTTCTCCCCGTGTCTTCCTCTGTGTGTGTCTGTTTCCAAGTTTCCCATTTTTATAAGGTCACCAGTCATGATGATGTCATCTTAACTTGGTTACCACAATAAAGACCCTATCACCAAATAAGGTCATATTCTGAGGGGGTTAAGATATATGAGTTCTGGGGAAAAATAATTCAACCTGTAATTCCATTCTTAAAGTTTGTGAGGGGGGGGTGGGTCACAACAGGAGCTATGAAGGTAACATAAATGAATGATCCCCAACCAGGTGGGAACTTGTGTCAAAAAAACATCAGACAGGCACAGTGTCAGCCCCAGGCAAAGGTAACTGTTGGGCACCCTCTGTTTGCCCCTCCAGCCCCCTCCTCACCTTTCTCCACTCTATTCTGTGCCCAGCAGGCTAGCTTTTATGGGCTGCATCTGAAGGCTCCCTGGCCCTGTTTCTTTCAGAAGGTTCGGCCAATGCTGTAGAACACCGCAGCCACTGTGTTGCATATTAGAGTCCTCCAGAGAAAAAGAACCAGCAGGATATATACAGATATACATAAGCAGAGATTTATTATAGGAATCGGCTCACACAGTTATGGAGGCCAAGAAGTCCTATGATCTGCCATCTGCAAGCTGGAGACCCAGGAAAGATAGTGGGGCAGTTCAGTCCAAGTCCAAAGGCCTGAGAACGAGGGGAGCCAATGGTGTAAGTTCTAGGCGGAGTCCAAAAGCCAGGCACATCAATATCCAAGGGCAGAAGATGGATGCCCCATCCCATGCAGAGAGTGAATTCACTCTTTCTCTGCCTTTTTGTTCTATTCAAGCTCACCTGCACAGGGTGGGAGGTGGTATTCTCTACTCAGGATACTGATTCAAATGTTAATCTCTTTGGAAACACTCTCATTGACACACCCAGAAATAATGTTTTACCAGCTATCAGGGCATCTCTTAGCCTGGTCAAGCTGACTCAAAATTAAGCATCACAAGTAGCTATTTAAATTTAATTTCAAATTACTTGAAATTAAAATTTTACATTTCAGTTCCTCTGTCACGCTAGTCACATTTCAAGTGCTCGATAGCCACAAGTGATTGGTTGCTATGGTTTTGAACAGTGCAGATATATAGTGTTACCATCATCACAGACAGTTCTATTGGGCAGCACTGGTTCAGACATGAGAAGCCCCAGGAGTCGATATAGAAGGTGGGAGGGGAATAGACAAGATGTCTGTTCCCCAGCTTCTTTCCTGCCAGGTTGCCTGAGGCTGGCTGTGATTCTGTTGAGGCCACATCCCTTACCAGGGAGCCCTTTCCTACAACTATTCTCTCTGGCTTGCCGTTACTGCTCCCTCCCTTTGTGCCTTCAACCTTGTGGTGCTTATAGCTCCCCACTGCCCTGGTGTGCAGTACCGCCCCTTGCTGGTTTCCCTGACACTAGACCCATGCCTTTACCTGAATCTATCTATATACTCTGTCTAATCAGTTACCTGTTCCTGTAACAAGGCCACACCCTATTGTATTGCCCAGAACAGTGTTGTCGATTCTTCTCATTTTGCAAGAAAAGCTGTAAATCTAGATTTTTATATGAAATCTACAACTTGAACATAGCAACCATCTCAAAAACAATTTCCAAACATTATGTATGCAAAGCAAAACTCATCTACTTCTGAGTGTGGTCCATAATTAGCAACCTAAGCTGGTGGTTACCCACTGTGTTTGAGCAAGCCCCCTCCCCACTGGTTTTAGGATGTCTTGTGATGTCCTCTGGGTAACTACCATTTTCCTATCTCTCTTTTTCTCTCTGTGTGTCTGAAAGGAATATCACTTTCCGATCTCCAACTGTGATGTGCTCTCTGCCTTTCCTTGGTATGGTAGCTACCTATTATCATAGTGGCTTGAAACACAAACATTTCTTATCCCACAGTCTGTGGGTCAGGAATCACACACAGCTGTGTTGAGTCTGGCTCAGGGCCTCTCATAATCTGACATCCAGGTGTCAGTCCAGGACTGTGGTCATCTCAAGGTTCTATTTGGAAGGATCCACTTCCAAGTTCACCCATGTAGTTGTTGGCAGGATTCTGCTAGGCTGTTGGACCAGGGGCTTTGGTTTCTTGTTGCCTGCCTGCCAGCATGTGAGCCTCTACCCAGGGAGGCTCACAATATAGCAGCTGGTTTTGCCAGAGCAACGAGCAGGAAGAGCCAAGCAGAGAGTGAGAGTGTGGTATCAACCCTAATCTTGGAAGTGACATCCAATCACATTTGCTGTATTCTATTGATTAAGAAGTCCCTAGGTTCAGCCCACACTCTAGAGTGGGGGATGACACAAGATTGTACAATCTAGGAGGGGATCACTGAGGACACTCTCAGAAAGCTGCCTGGGATATGTATTCTGCAGGTGAGGAAATAAAACTGGGTTATAATTTAAAAGTGAATTGGGGTAAGATAGGACCACCAGAAACTGGGGAACCCCAAGATATCTAAGCCAGGCCTGCCAGAAAATAATTCCCGAGATCTTCATAAAATTTCTTTCTATGTTGCCAAATATCCCTGTCTTTTTGTTCACTCTATTCTCTGCCTAAAATTAATCTCTACTTCTCAACATATTCTTTTTCAAGACCCAACTCAGATGCCTCCTTCTGTGAAAGCCTTCCTGACCCTCCCAGACAGAAAGGTTGACTCATCTGGTTTCCCCTAACATCACTGACATAAAGCATGTTCACATCTATCATCTTATCTTGCCTCATTTGAGCCTTACAACAACCCAGTAAATGGCTAAATATTGTTATCCCCATTTACATCAAGGAAAACTGAGGCACAGAAAGATCAAGACTCAAGATCAAGATCACACAGGTAGTAAGTAGAAGATTTAGGACTTGAACTAAGGTCTTCAGACTCCAAGGTCTATTTTTTTTTCTGTTTTCTCTATAGCATTTAACATGTCTGTAGCTTTATTCATTTGTTTTTTCAAAAATAATTTACTGAGGTGATCTGGGCTGCCCTGCACAGAACACAGGCTGGGTCCTCCCTCTAATCCACTCTACCCAGATATCTTCCCTCATTCCTTTGCTTTGCTTAGCCAAACTCTGGCAATCCTTTAGGCCAAATTCAAGTCATTCCTCCTCCATGAAGCCTTCGCTGACTCCTTCAGCCCACAGAATGCTGGACTTGGAAGTAACTTCAGACCAACACTTTCATTTTATCTTAGGGAAGCTATGGTCTCCAAAAGGAACACAGTATGTCACACAGAAGGTCCCTTTTATGCTGAGTACACTCTACGTGCCTAGCCCAGATCCCATTGTGGGGACAGACACATCCAACTCTTGACTGCTGGGAATCCCAGCTTCTGCAGACTCCTGGTGTACCCTTTTGGGGATCATCCTCAACTGCAGAGAACTGCCTCACCCAGGGTTAAGCCTGTTCCATGTCCAGTGACTGGCTGATGCAGTGGTACAAAGGCACCTCCTTGCCTCTAATTGGACAACTCTGAAGCATCACCCTACTCCAGAGCTCCCTATAGGACCAGCTTTACCCCTGCCCCCTCCTGTTTCCCTCACCTCCTTATAGGTATTATCTCCTAAGAACACTGCCCAAAGATCCTTCCACACACATTTCTCCAACTTTTTAGGGGCCCAGTCTCTTAAAGACACAATTATTATTACTAATATAAATAAGAATGGTAATAAGTTACTGAGCAATACTGTAAAAAAAAGCTAACATTTGTTGAGTGCCAGGACCTCTATTTCTTCCTCACATAAACGTAAAAGAAAGGTTTTATTACTATACTCATTTACCAGATAGAGAGGTGAAAGTTTTTGTTATGTTTTTCACATCTTATAATTAAAAGGTGGGGTTGGGATTCTTATTCAGGGCTTCAAGTTCTGGAGCCAAGCTCTTAACCACCTCACTGTCACTTGGTGATTATTTTATATACACATCACCTTTCTTAGCTGTAAGATCTTTGAAGACACATATCAGGTGAAGACTGTGTCACCAGGCAGACAGCAGGTATTCAATAAATGCTGGTTGGTAAGTGTCCATTGATGGATGAATGGATAAAGAAGTTGTAGTGTTTATATACAATAGAATAATACTCAGCTGTAAGGAAGAAGGAAATCCTGCCATTTGCAACAATGCAGATGGAACTTAAGGGCATTTTGCTAAATGAAATAAGTCAGACAGAGAAACACAAAGACTGTATAATCTCACTTATATATTAGATGTAAAAAACGAAAAAAAAAACCAAAGCCATAGAAAAGGTGATCAAATTTGTGGTTACCAAAGGCAGGAGTTGCAGGGAGAAAGAATAAGAGGAATGTGGTGTAAAAGAACAAACTTCCAGTTATAAGATAAATAAGTATGAGGAGGTCATGTACAACACAACAACTATAGTTATCACAGCTGTATGGTATATATGAAAATTGTTAGGAGAGTAAATCCTAAGAGCCCTCATCACAAGGAATATTTTTTCTTCTTCTTGCTTTTTCTTTTTATTATGCCTATTTGAGGTGATGGATGTTAACTAAATGTATGGTGGTAATAATTTAAAAACATATGTAAGTCAAACCATTGTGCTGTACACCTTAAACTTATACAATGATGTATGTTAATTATATCTCAATAAAACTGGGAAAAATTAAAATTAAAAAATTAAAAAACATTTTTAAATGCTGGTCAGCTAAATGGCTGGTAGGTTGCCTTGTGAACATGCCAAAATCAGGTCAGTAGCACAATGTGCAGGGACAGTCTTCAGGACTTCAAAATTATGGCTGAGGGTTCCCGCTCTTACACCTGCCTCTCTGCTATTTACTTGCAGACATTTAAAGGTCAGGGTGGTAATGTTCAGCCATGAACTTTTCACTTCTACCAGGATCATAGGCATTAAAGAAGCAGGTGTGTGTGTCTGCATGTGTGTGTGCATGTGTGTATGTGTGATCACGCATGTGTGATGGGGGCAGCTGGCTCTGAGTGAGGCAGCTGCTATCACACCCTCTTCTGGGTTTACTCCAGAGTGTCTGTTCTCTCCAAGCAGGTTTGGCAGGACTATATTCTGTCAAGGGAGCTAGCTGCTTTGGGTCTCTGTGGGAACTCTAAATCCATGTCTGCTACATCACCATGTCTCTGAGCTCCGATAGCCATTAGCTGTCTATAAGCCATCCAATCTGACAGCAAATTTTGATCTTTCTTTAAACCACTTAATTAATTATTTCAGGCAAGTCTTAACTTTATAACTAGACCAAACTCCCTCTAGCAGGCGACAGTGACCTCATTGTCTACTCATCATCTACCCAGCCTCCAGCTGGGTGCTGGACACATGAGAGCTGCTCAAGGGAAAGTTGAGGACTGAGGAAGGAGTCAGATGCCTACATCCTCAGGGCAGCTCACAAGACCCAGCCCTGGCAATGGCCCCATGATCCTGCCTTTGGACCATGGCAAGGGGTGGTGAAGGGAAAGAGGGAACACAGGAGAAAGGCTGCTGCTCCTCAGGAGCATTCTCTATTAGTGGTGAATTTGTAACAAATTTAAGGTATGGGGTTGTCATGACTAATTGTTAAGAATGTGACAAAAAGACATGAGAGGAAGCAACATGAACATCATAGTCTGGCCCATCAGATACGTCAATGTCCTGCCTCTTAGCCCTCCAGAGCATTTGCGTCACAACACTAGAGTCTGAACTCCTCACTCTAGTCTAAAAGGGTGGGGTTTCCAGTCCTTTACATGTTACCTACCTCTCATTCCAAAAATAAAACACTTTGAAAAAAGAAATAAAAATGAGAAAACTCAAAATCAGGTAGTGGAGACAGACTAGTAATCATACATTAGTGAATAACAGTAAATGCAATGATAAAATGTTGATGTAGCTTTTGGGGCTCTTGAAGAAGTGTACCTAATTTGGGTGGAAAGGTCAGGACAAACTTATTGGAGGAAGAGATATCTTGATTGACTCTTAAAAGAAGAGCAGAATTGAGGGCTGCTGTCTTCCACATCATTTAGCTGTCCAAAAAAGAAGATCCAGAAAAAGAGTTTATAGGTCTATTGTAGCCTCTTGGGACACTTAAAGGCTGATGCCATATGCTCACAGCAGAAGTGGCACATCCCCATATACCCCACGGGTGTTTAGTTATAAGGGGAAATAGTAGGACAGTTACAAAGCTAGTCCAAGCTGGGTGCAGTTAAAAGGGGCATTTGCAGAAATCATTTCTTAATTAACATCATGGTCTTCCTGCCCATTTCGGATCTCCAGCGATGTACAAAGCTGGGTAAGGCCTCCCAGGCTTTGATTCCTCAAGTTTATCTTTTAAGCCCCTCATTTCTGTTGGGTGAGATGAAATCTCTAAATTCCAACTTCACAGAGACCCACCAATCCCCTCCCCACCCCCATTCCTTAGCAACCTCTCAGAATGAGTGTTCTTTTAAAAGAGACAAGGTCCTTGCTGACATCTCTCTTTAGAGAGCTCCATCAAAATCCTGCATTTGCCCAGTGTCCTTTCCTTGGCCACTGGTAACCAAGGAAACAAGATACTATGGTAACACTGGGAGGAGAGAAAGGGAGGCATCCAGAGTCCTTGCTCACTCTCTCTCCTCTCTCCTGGAATCAAGGCAGTTACCAGGGCAGAGAGAACATCTGTTCTCAGCTTCCTGGGAGAGAGCACCAGGACACCCACATGGGTGGCTTAATAGCTGACACTTAGAGCTTCCCATTCCCTAACTTGAAGACTGGTGCCCCAGGGCCCCCCAAAACAATGTGCTTTCCCAGGACTGAGGCTCAGCCCTCTCTAGAACTTATAATATAATGCGTAAAATACCAGATGTAAGGGATACATAGATGTTTATTCAAGTGAGTGAACAAAATAGAGATTGGGATCATGTATAAGCAAAGCCCTAAACATAGTTGAAATTATGATGTATGACAAAATTACCAAGTGTTTGCACAATCTTTAACAGTGTTGGATTTATCTTTTGATTTCACCCTGCTTTTCTGCCTCCTTGTTCAGTGCCTCCCACCCCACTGACTCTATCTCTGCTTCTCAGATGCCCTATCCCTGTATTTTTCTCTGCTTACCTGCCTCTCCCTCTGAGGCTGCAGTCCTGCTTCTTTCTGTCTCACTCTCCCTCCTCCTTCCTTCTGACCTGCAGTTCACCTGTCACTCTCAGGATGGAGTGGCTTAAAGAGAAAGATGCCCTGTGTTCTGGTGCCGGCTCAGCCCCTGCCAGTCCACTCTGTATAGAACGCTGTGTTTACTCTTGGACCTCACCATAGACAGGCCTTATGTGGGGCACCTTGGGGTGAGGCTTGAAGGAGGCCCAAACATTACAAACTGTGATATGTGTGATGATGTCATAATCCCAGTGCAGTCCTCAGGAGCAATAGAGAAACCTACCTTTTTGCCTCCAATCCTTTGCTGATTGAATCTTATTTTACAACCTTAAGAATTCTCCATAGAGTTTTAAAATGTTTTCTTCTGATTCCTATGTTAAATCCTGCTCCACAGGAACTGCCTTTTCTAATTTTTCAGCATTGACTCCCTTCCTTAGAACAGTGTGGTGTCTGAACTGCTCTGATCACACACCCCTATCGATCAAAATATTTCAAACGTGTACCTCCCAGTATAAGTGCACGTATGTATTTATAAAGCACATACATGTACTACTGTACTAATATTTTGTGCATGATAAATATACACCAAAAGGGGAATTTGAAAGGAAGTAAAAAAAATAAAAGGAAGTGATATATCTAAAAGGAAGTAATATGTTATATCTTCTTGGGCCACCCTAAGGGACTGTCTGTACACCCCATGTTTCCTACTCATTCCCTTTTGATAACTGAGAACCTTGCTTTGCCTCTTATGTCAGTGATTTAGGGTTCCCAGAGAACGTAGGGAAGATTGTTGAAGGACCAGAACATGATAGAATTTCTTTGTCAGGGAGGGCATTCATTTCCTGAGGCTGCTGTGACAAAGGACCACAGACTGGGCAGCTGTAACAACAGAAATGCTTTGTTTCATGGTTTTGGAGCCTGGAAGTCTGAGGTCAAGGTGTTGGAAGGTTTGATTTCCTCTGATGGCTGAGATGTATAACCTATTACATGCCTCTTTCCCAGCTTCTGGTGGTTTGTGGGCCAGTTTTGGCATTCCCTGACTTGTGGGTGCATCACCCTGAGCTCTGCCTCCCATCCTCACATGGCATTCTCTCTGGGTACATGCCTGTCTCTATGTCCAAATCTCCCTTTTTTATAAGGATGCAGGTATACTGGAGGAGAGCCTACTTTAATGATCTCCTCTTAACTTCATGATCCTGACTTACATCTAATTTCCAAATAAGCTTACTGTTGTAGAATAAATTATGTCCTTCTGAAAATCTGCATGTTGAAGCCCTAACTCCCAATGTGACTGTATTGAAGATATGGACTTTAAATAAGTAAGGTTAAGCGAGGCTATGATTAGTTGGGCACTCGTCCAGTATGACGGGTGTCCTCACAAGAAGAGGAAGAGACACCAAGAGTGCAGATACAGAGGAAAGGCTATGTGAGGACACAGTGAGAATGTGGTCACCTGCAAGCTAAAGAGAGAAGCCTCAGAAGGAACCAGTCCTGCTAACCCCTTGATCTTGGACTTGTAGCCTCCAGAAACATGAGGATAAATTCCTCTTGTTTAGTCCTGCCAGTCTGTGCTATTTCATTGCATCAGCCCTAGCAGACTAACACAGGCACAGTGAGGAGGGGGACACAATTTAATCCATGACAAGGGGCTAATGGTAAATTGGATAACAAGCCAAGGCCTTTACACTGAGTTGTGGGCATGAAGCTTCTCCAGGGTGGGCAAGTTGGGACAGCCATGAGAAGCAGGAAAGAGTCCTCTTTGCCAAGCTGCCTTCTACCAGTGGGCAGGATGGCCTATATCTGAGAGTTGAGATCACCAGGCTGCAGGTCTACTCATGGGCATGGGGCTCTGGTCAGCCACTACTTCTGCAAAAGTCTCCATTTACCAAAGCAGCCTCATGCTATCTTCTATTCTGAGGTTCTCAACACAGTTAGTAGCTGTTATTTGTAGAAGAGACTGTGCTCTGAAAATCTATAGTGTCTGCATTTGAAACAGCGACACGGCCAGGCTGCTCCTAAAGGAACAAGGACACACCCTCCCAACTCCTGATTGAAAGGAAGCCAGATCGTGGTGTTTGTTTCCTAAACAAGAATTGAACGTTTGTCACTTGTGCTATTTAATTATGACCCAAGAGGTTTGCTAACATGCACATTCTGTCTGCGGTGCCTGTTTAATTTTGGTATTAAAGACACGGTCTCTATTAGTTACCAAGTAACAAGTGTTTAAACCTCAATAAATAACATTTTTAATAATAAGGTTCTGAAATGCATAGATCACATCTCCCTGTTCATTCTCTAAAAAAAAACATTTTAATTGTCTATTGACACATATTGCACATGGAACAACCTTCTTTTTAAAAGATAAATGGGTTTATAGGCGAGTCGGGTTAATTAAAAGCCAGTGGAGTATTACAAGTGTATTTACGGGGGAATATTCACTGTAGGAGAGGAATGGTTCCTACACAGTTGTCAGAATTCTGTAAATGTATTGTTTAATAACCACTCGGCACTTAATTATAGTGAGATGGTGAGAGCTTAAATCTAAACTAAGTGTGCATTCCAGTTATCTCTTCTAAATGGCTTCTCCTCCGTGTCATAGATTCTCCAGGTCAGGCCGCGCTGAGGCACGAGCTGATGACCTGGGCAATTGCCGACCGGAAACTTCCCAGGACCACAGACCTGTCATGAACAAGTGCCCACTGTGATCCTGGACACCAAGAGGAAAGGTTCAGATTCAATCCCAAGGCGAGGCCAGTTCTGAGAAAGGCCTAGAAGTTGAAGTGCAACGTCCTTATCATGCCACTCAAGGGTTTTCACCTTTGAGATGCTACCCGCTTTTCACCCCCCACACCACTCACCTCTAACCCTACACTCCAGAGTGTGTCTTACCAGCTCCATTTCCCCCTGCCACAGAGAACAGCTGTTCTCTCAGCTTGATCCCATGGGAAGGATGAACAGTCTGATCTACAGTGATAACACAGCATGAACAAGAAAAACACTTTGTTGTTCAAGTCATGAAGACTGGGGACTGTTTGTTATTCCAGCATAACATACCCCATTCTGATTCATACACTTCCCTTCACCAATCCCAGAGTCTGGCCTGGAGAAGACACTCTCCAAATGCTTGACAGTGAATATATATATGAGTCTTCCAATAAATCTTCCCTTTCTTCTCTGGAGTATTATCTGATTATCTGATCCTGGAGAATCACCTCCAGACTTCTGAGGGACTTTAAGGATCTCTCCCTGTGTGGTGTGAGCACGAAGAGCCAGCTCTGAGCTGAGAAGCTTGAATTCTGGATCATACTCATAACCTACTGAAATGCAATGATCCAGGGGTGCCTGGGTGGCTTAGTCACTTGAGTGTCTGACTCTTGATTTTGGCTCAGGTCATGTTCTCACAGTTTGTGGGATTGAGCCCTGCATTGGGCTCTGTGCTGACAGAGAGTGGAGACTGGTTGGGATTTTCTCTCTTTCCCTGTTTCTCTGCCCCTCCCCTGCTCTCTCTCTCTCTCTCCCTCTCTCTCTCTCTCAAAATAAATAAATCAGCATTTAAAAACACACACAAAAAAATAAAATAAAATGTACCAATTCATGGTTATTACTATAAGCAAATTGGCAATTATGAAGGGTTTGGGGAAAAAAATTACAGGAAGAAATGTACCACTGAAACAAATATCCATGTTTTTGTGCTTGTGTCTGTGTGTGTGTGCTTGTGTGTGTCTGTATGTGTGTGTGTATGTATGTATTTATGTGTGTGTGTGCATGTATGTTGGCCTTCTCATGACCCATTCTCTTGTTTCTGGTAATAGCTCTCCAATTTTTCTTTGGGGGACCAGCTCCCAACCCCACTCTCAGGTGTTGTGGTTTGGGTGGCATCAACCATACCCCAAGTTCTAGGAGTAGCTATAATGGGCCTAGGTCACAAAACAAGGTAATGATAAAGTCAGACCCAGACCAAAGTCTCCTAATCTTGGGCATGATTCATTCACTTTACATCTGTCTGGTGAACTCCTGCTGTGAGCCAGGGCTAGGTTCTGGGAATACAGCAGTGAGAAAACCAGATGAACACTCTGCTTTCAGAGGGCTCAGATACAATCCAGTGCTCTTTCTATCATGACACTGTCCCTCTTTCTCTACCTAAAAACCATCCTCCCATCCTCCCCCTGACCCATCCAGATGCCCCCTCTTCCCAAATACCTCTGCTGACTACTCCAACCATCACTGACTTTCCTCTGTATCCTGAATTCCTTCTGCCACAGAACCCAGCACATGAATAGAAGTTGGACAAGTCACCCATGGGAGTGGCCAGCTAGGGACAAGGGATACATGGCTCAGAAGAGGAGGGACTAGGAGATGACTGGCACGATGCTCCTTCATGGCACCCCACAAATCCCACTGAAGCTGGAGCTGCCTCACTCATGGATGGCCCAGGGCAGTTGATGAACTAACCCCTTCTGACCCTAGATTGGGGAGTTTCTAGCTTGCCCCTCCAACCACTCAACCTCTGAGCTAACATCTGGCTCCCCACCTTCAGGGAAGGAAAACGGAGAGATCTCTAGAAGTGACAGGGCCCTAACCACTCAGTTGGAAACAAAGTCATTGGGAGCCACAGGAAGAAGGAATGGGCCCAGAAGCTGATTGCATTGCCCCTGGCAACCACACGTCCCAGCAGGTCGAGCCAATACTGCAATGCTCACCGGGATGTGGTTTCCTGAAGCTCAGAAAAGAAATCTATATCATTCTCAGGAGCAACCAACCTTTCTGCAGGCAGCATGTCCCTGGCAGTCTGTGGGAAGCTTAAAGGGACACAGAAATCCAACCCAGAAAGTGGCTAAGCCTCAGTCTCTAAACTATTAGCCTAAAGGGAATATGGCATTTCATCTCTTACTTTCCCCCCCCTCCCCCTCACCACCAACACCTCTCAGCCCCACAGCTGCAATGGCCTCCCAACTGAGATGTGGTATTTGTTTTAGTCTCTCTCCTTTCTAATCCAGTCTAATAATAGTAACTGATGTTTATGGGGCACTCGTTATATGCTAGACTATATACAAGATACTTTACAAGTATTAACTCATTTTATCCTCAGAAAACCCCGGCTTATGGGGTAGATATTATTAGTATCTCCATTTTTAAGCTGAAGAATCTGAAGGACAGAGCAGTTAAATAACTGGCCCAAAGTCACACAGTTCATCAGAGGTAGAAGTAGGCATTCTGGCCACCATGTTATACCACCCCTCACAGAGAACCCTTCCCATAGTTCCAATGGCTAAAGGCAAGAGCTTTGGAAATAGATCAATCAAGATCAAATTTTAATTCTAGCTCTGTGTCTTGGACAAGCTACCCAGCCTCTCTGATCCTCATTTTCCTCCTCTGTCATATGGAGATGAGGACAATAGTGCATATCTTATAAGATACTTGAGGGTTCAATTAGATGATCCCAGTGCTTTCAACTCCCAGTGACCATCCTACTCTGAGTTCCAGTAACACCAAATTATCCTGTTTCCCACATGTGCTTTGTATATCTCTGTTTCCTCTGACTGGTGTGTTATTTACCCTCTGAATCTGACCAGCTCCTTCTCACCTCTCCGGTCTCAGATAAGTGTTGCCTCCTCTAAGAAGACTTCCCAGCTTTCCCATTCTGCACTGTCTCTTTAGAGCTCTCCCATAGCCTACACCTTTGTACCATGTTCCTTATCATACTCGACTGGAACTGTCCATGGACATGTCTTCCTCTAGGCTGGATGATCTGCAAGGGTGATGACAGTGAGCTCCTCCCATCTTGAATGCACAGTGTCTTGCAAGGTACCTGGAATAAGTCAATAAATATTTTCTGTATGAACAAACGAAAATTTCTTTTTATTGATGCTTATATTCTTGCCTTGTCCCTTCTAATAGATGGCAAGTGTCTTGAAGGCGATAGCCATGCCTTATTATTTGTCTCTGAGTTCCCCACTATGCCTGGCCCATAAAAGCTGACCTAGGACTAGGGTGATCCAAGTGAGGTGTCTAGGGGCAAGATGTAAGGAGCCTTCAACTCAGGTTGGTGTAAGTGCAGGGTGGGCTCAGAAAGTTCTCCATTCATGATATGTGACATAAATTGATGGTTAGTCCAACACTTGGGTTATAAATCTCCATCTCTGTCCTCAAGGAGCTCTCAGACTCATGATGATTTATATTCATCATCAAGGACTGACAGAGCCACACCTATCAGCTTTCTTTGGGCTCCTCTCTGGGGCCACTCCCATCATCTGACACTATGACATCTGGCCACCAATGAGCCAGGCTGTGAGAGGAAAGGGTGCTCATGATGACCAAGGAAGTGTAATGGGCAACCCGTTGGGGGTGGGTTGACATCAGATAGGCAGAGAGGGAGACAAGAATATTCCAGGAAGAGAAGTGAATGAAGAAAACCAGAAGAATGCCCAATTCATCAGAAACACATCTGATTAGAAACCAGCCTGTACATCAATGAGCACCACCAAAGAGATAACAACAACCCCTTGCCTTTGCATAAAGTCTGTTAAGTATTTTCCCATCTTTGCTTCACTTGACCTCTACAGAAGAAAAAAAAACTTATAATTACTCCCATTTTAATAATGAAGGAACTAAGGCTAAGAAATCAAGTGGCTTGCTCAAGGCACACAGATAGTAAGGTTGGATTTGAGACCTTGCTTGTCTACTTGGCATTTCCCACCCTCATAACCTGATAGTGATACCCATTGTCCAAGTATCCTACACCTTGTGTCACATTACACCTCCCATGGAGCATTAATGGGACTGGAGCTTCTTGTGACCTGGATTTGAGAGGCTTAAAGTATCTGGAATTGAAATCCTTCTCTCAAGCAACTGGAAAGAGTTCTAGGGGGACCAGGAGGAAAGTGGCTTGTTCCATTACTCTTGGCTTCTTGCCCAGTCTGGCAAATGGAATAACTAAGGCCTCCAAGGCAGTGTTTCGGCTTAAGTGAAAACAGCAATTCAAGGACTCTCTGACAAACAATGCAGCCAGTGTGTCATTGCTCTCTGATGTGTCATCCAGACCTCCATCCATTCAGCCCAGGGAGGATTGTGCCTGCTGCCTTTGCTGGTATGGATGGAAGAACAAAACAGGATGGATTAGCTAATCCCCTGCTGGTGGTGAGATGGGAGGATGAAATTCAGCTCTGTGGACTCCTTGATTCCGGGGGTCGAGAAGTTTGCAGTGTCCAGAGCCAGCCCTGCATGGCTCCCACCACTGACTGCTAGCTGAATGACCCACATGGGCTGGTGGGAGACCACAGCAGGGGAGTTTCCATTTTAACCCCATTGTTTAGCCAAATCAAGCCAAGATGCTCCTGCTCCCCACTGGAGAAGTCAGCCCAGCTTCAATAATTTCTGAGTGCTGACAGATAATTCAGAGATATTGGATATTTCACCACCTGGGGACTGCCCTTCACTACTACAGCAATCAGTTACTGCCTGCCAACCAGGGGCCATGCGGAGGCCCTGGGCCCCCTCACGCCTTTACGATCAGGCTCCAGCGTCTTGGAAAATATTGCTTGAATTTATTTATATAATCACGTTAGGAAGGCGGTGAGTTATTGTGAAGTCAGCATTCTTCCATTTTCCTTCCTGCTAATCCTTTGTTTGAGATTCTGCTCGAAGGACTCCGATTACTAATGCAATTACACGCTACCTGGTAAAGGGTAATCCAAAAAAAATTAAACCTCTTCCCATATTGTATTTTTCACTCAGAGCCACCCTTCTTCTAAAACTGAGTGCTAACATAAATCAATTAGATACTGATTTTATGACTACCTGCATTTAAGAACACATGGGCTTTTGACACCACCCTTCCAAGTAGTTAAGTCATCGTAAAGGTAAATGCTGCCTCTCATTGGGAGCACCAGCCCTTCAGAAGTTTCTCAGTAAAAGCAAACACTCTGAACTGGTGCTGCTAACAACAGAACACAAGACCACCACCAACCTGAAAATCTGTATGTGTTGTATGCTGGTATCACTAAAACCAAAGTCTTCAGGCTGTCTCTTTGACATTCATAGGCCCCTAATATCATGCTCTCTCTCTCTTCAATTCATCACGGAATAAATGTGAGAATAAGTAATATGGCACTGCAGAGTCTGGAAATATTCTTCTTAAAGTGGTTCAGGAGGCATGACATTGAACCTGTGGAGAAGGATTATAATCCTAGGGCACAGAGTGATTCTGCAATAAACAATATTGCAAAAATCACCTAAATACTATTTATTGGGCTTCAAATGTCCCATCAATCCATAGGCAAACCACATAGGCTTAGCTATGGTTACAGAATAAGATATAAATATTACCCAAAGTAATAATATAAAAGTAGATACAACACACCTGGGTGAGTGGAGGGGCTAGAGGGAATGGAAATCTTAGAATGTGGCCAAAGTTGCATAGATGTCCAGTAAGTGAAGGAAGTGATTTAATTATATGTGGGGAGCTGGGATAGGGAAGCCCAGTCTTTTATTATGGGAGGAAGTCAAAAAACAATGTTTAGAATGGATCAATCAAAAAACTCTGTATAATTGTATTATTTAGACATATGGAAGAAACTACCAGAATAAATAAAAATAAAAACGATTAAAGTGTTTGCTTCAATTTATTCTCTGGTGTTAGAAGTCAAGGTAGTTACTATCCTTGGAGAAAGATGGATAGTGGCTTTTGGGGTGCTGATCATTTTCTATTTCTTGATCTGGGTGCCAGTCCCAAGAGGGTTCATTTCATGAAAAACGTTAGTTAGATACTTATAATATGTGTGATTTTTTTTCTGTTTGTAGAGTCTATTTCAACTAAAATGTTCCTTAATAAAAATGGCTGCCTCTGGGGAGCAGGACTAAGTGGAGTGAGGGGAGGGACAGTGTGTTACTCATTCTCATGATCAGCCCAGATGATGGTTCAATTATTGTTAGCTATGCAGATATTACTTGGGTAAAGATTAATTATTTTTATGCTATTTCATTCTGGGCCCTCAGATGACTTCTTACATATAAAAAGTTGCATGACCCCTAAAGGCAAAACTCTGAGCAATGTACATAAACTCCTGGGGGATGAATATCAGCAGATTTGGGGAAGTGCTTCCTAAACATCAGAGCCCCTAACAGTTTGGGTAGTGAGTTCACTGTCACTGGGGTTCTCAAGTCAAAGAGATCAAGAAGGAGCTTTCTGCAGGTGACTAGGGAGACAGCTGGGTCCTTGCTGAGACTCTGTAGCTCTGGGACACCTTCTGGGGGGCTGCATACAGCTTGGTCTCAGGTGCCTGCATTTTTTCTGTACTTTTTCCTGTTTTATTTTTGTTTTTGTTTTTTTTTTACCTTTTTGATCCCAAAAGAACTCAGAAGGTCAAGAATTCCAATGAAAAAAAAATACCCCTTATAAATTGGGACAAGATCAAAACTGGAAAGATGATGGTCAAAGAAAGCCTTCTTCATATTGAAGGTGAATCACCAGTGGGGTGACCCTGGGGAAGAGAATACACCAGCTGGAACTAGGAGAGTATGGGCATTCACCACCTGGGAACTGCACTTCACTGCTACAAAAGGCAATTACTACCTGCCAAGCAGGGGCCATGTGAATGGTCAATGACATCAGAATTCCAAAGGCTGAGAACCTAGGATATCTTCTGCTCTGACTGAGACTTCTACACCAAGGGTCAGCTTGGCCAACTGTGGCCCATGGGCCAAATCTGGCCCACTGCATGTTTTTGTACACCCTGCAAACTAAGAATGGTGTGATATTTTTAAATAGTTGAAAAATATCAAGAGAAAAATAAAATACATCATGACACATAAAAATTATCTCAAATTTAAATTTCAGCATCTATAAAATCTATAAAGTTTAGTAAAACAACAGTTAACACAGCATTGCTCATCACTTACATATTGCCTGTGTCTGCTTTTGCTACAACAGCAGGGTTGAGTGGTTTCAACACAAAACCTAAAATATTTATTATCTATCCCTTTATAGAAAAAATTTGCCAAGCCCTGCTCTACACCATAGCTAATATAAATAGCATAGGTTTACCCAGTGGTTTTAGCTCCCAAAGTACTTGTCTCACTTTGTAATTGTTTTCTTGCTTAACAAGCTATAGAAAGAATTTGGAGTCACAGAACTGGAATCAAAGAATTAACAATCATAGAATGTAAACAGGCCATCATTTACAGGACCTCCTCATTCCCCAATTTTACATCTGAAAAACGTGGAGCCTGGAGAAAGTGCCTCTACACCACCTTGCACTCAGGTCATTGCTTTGGGGCTCATGCTGTGTGCCACTAAATCCCTCTCAAGCTCCCTCCCAGCAGGGGGTTCAGAAGGGGAACTTCTGGGTCAGAGTTCAGGCACCAGAACTTCGAGCCATGCCATAGATACGACAAAATGGTCTACCTCAACTCATCAAAGTGCCAACTTACTGAATTCATGGAGGTATTGTTGAGGGGAAATTATAATTGGCTTCTAATCCTCCTATTGTTTCTGTAAACAAGTGAGTTTTCCCTCAAGCACACCAGGTCTTCTCTATTGAAAAAAAAATGCTGTTTTGATTTTTGGTGGGAAAACAGTAAAGGAAGAACTGGAGTCCTCAGGTCTGTCCATCACTGGAGCCCTAAGGGGTGGTGATGATGAGCCAGAGGGGCCAGCAGGCAGGTTATTTGTTTGGCCAGTCCGAATGACTTATTATACCAGCCCCTAGCAAGGGAGTAGAAAGGAAGAAGATAAAAAATCATAGCATCGATTTTTCTAGCACGTGAAACCAGCAATGTTATTTCCAGATCCATCCTTTCTGAAATTAAATTAAATAAAGTTTAGCTCAGTTTGTCAATTTGCTGAAAACCATCTCCCTCTGACTTTCTGCTTTGTAGTGAAGGGGCTCATGGAGGATGTTTTTTTTCCAGGGAAGCATTATCGCATTAGAAGAAGTGAGAGCTTTTGATGATGTTCCAGAATTTTAAGAGCTTTTCAACCCAATGAGGCGTCAATTTGCAAGTGTGTTTTCCATAACCATTAGGTGGACATTTTAACAAACAGGGGCTGTGGTGTGAGTTTTCCAGAAGTGAGTTATAGCTGCAGGATTCTACATTCTTATTCAGAAATACAGTCCCTGAGGTGGGAAAATTGTCTCCCTGCCTCTTAGATACACTTTTAAAAAACCCAAAGTATATTCCTCTTTTACTTCAATTATGAGGTTTTTCTTTCCTTCAAAAACAATAAATGTTCCAGTTATTTCGGGTGAGAAAACATAATCTTGAGACTGCCTCAAGGAGAGGTATTTTCCAAGCCCAAGTTCACCCAGGTAGGGGGCTAATAAAAGCCTCCAGAAGGGCCAGGCAGGGGCAGACAGGAGTAATAAGTGGCCTGTCAATCATCCTAACCAGCCAGAACCAATCAGAAGGACTTGGGGAGAGATCGTACACAGTTAACAGGCTGGGAGTGGGGTGGGGTTAATAAAAACCTGTTCTTGGGGCGCCTGGGTGGCGCAGTCGGTTAAGCGTCCGACTTCAGCCAGGTCACGATCTCGCGGTCCGTGAGTTCGAGCCCCGCGAGTTCGAGCCCCGCGTCAGGCTCTGGGCTGATGGCTCGGAGCCTGGAGCCTGTTTCCGATTCTGTGTCTCCCTCTCTCTCTGCCCCTCCCCCGTTCATGCTCTGTCTCTCTCTGTCCCAAAAATAAATAAAAAACGTTGAAAAAAAAATTAAAAAAACAAAACAAACAAACAAACAAAAACCTGTTCTATATCCCCTGGTTCACTGTGAGGAAGGTTCAATAATTACCTCCATGCTGCTCAGGGTTTTAATTTCCCTCAAGATCCTTGTTCACTGAAAGGTCAGGATCATGGTTTTCAGAAAGAGGTAAAGATGGCCAAGGGACTGTGGTCCAAGGACTTGAGCTCTTCCAAGTGGCCTGAGTTGCTTGAGTTAGGTCCTAGGTTTGGTGGGATCTCCAGAGCAGCTTCAACAGGGCCAGCAGTTGAATTAGTCTTCCAAAACTGGGTTCTCACTTATTCTTCAAAGTCTGAATTGAGTGCCCCTGCCTGTATGAAACCATTCTCAACCTTTTTGATACAGACCTAGCCAGTATTCCCTCCCTGCTCACAGATCACTTCACATATACTTCAGTGAGTACCCTCCAGGACCCACCACTGCAAATTATCATGGATCTACAGCAGTGCCTGGCACAAAGAGAGATGCTCAGGAAATGTTAGCCAATTTTACAAAGAAAGGGATACCAAGGAAATCTCTTCAAAAGATAATGACAATGGTTGGTCAGAAATTTTGGCTGGAGTTCATTATAATGTGGTTTGTACTTGGGACAATTTTGGAAAAATTTGGGAATAAAAGGACAGCTTAAGTAAATCATGGCATATCCATTCAATAGACTATTAGGCAGCCATTAGCAATGATAGAGCAGATGTACATTTACTGCTTTAAAAAGATGTTTGTGATATGTGATAAAGTGGGACAAAAGTAGGTTACAAAACAGTGTGTACAGCATGATCCCATTTTTAGTGGGGAAGACATACATGCACATCAATACACAATGCACACATGTTACATCAATTGAGATGAGGTACCAGACCATAAGATCTACATTAAAATACCAGATTTCAGAAAAACATGGACAAGAGAATCTTCATCCAGAAGCGGGGGACTAAAATGGGGAAAACCTAAAACAATGTCATTTGAACTGCCAGAACCGAGAGTTTTCCTAAGTGGGATAAAACAAAACAGAACAAAACAAAAACCCTCAGATTTAGGCTGAAGGATATAGAGCCAATGATAATACTTACATTGTGAGCTAAACGTTCTTAAGACACAGAGGGAGAGGTGGCCAGAGGGAAAGATATCTGGGAAACCTTCGGAAATGAGGTGCCATTTAAACTTGGCTCTAAACTGTAAAAGCTGAAGGCAGTGCTTCCCCACCTTCAGCTATTGGCTTCCCAAGTTCACAATTATGGCATTTCCTTGTACCACCTGTGCAATTATCTACTTCATATTTTTCTGTTAAGTGGTCTTGTTTTAAATAAATTTGTTTCCAAAGATAACTTTGGAATTATATGGAAATTATATGGAAAAACTGATATTGCAGGCCACAAACAAACAAAAAGGCAATCATAAAAATATATTTTTAACACTCCAAAATTGTTAAATGTTACATGTTGGTGGCCAAAAGCTCTGCACCTAAGATCTGCTTCCTCTTTGTAGTAAAGAAGAGATTAACAAGTATTATCAAGGCATTAAAGACATGGTTATCCTCCAAGGAACTCTGTCCTGACTAGAGACGCATGAGAGAGGGTAGGCTTTCCCTCCCAACAAGGGACTTGAGGACTCCAGGACTGGGAAATGCATAGCAAAGGGGGTGCAGGCTTGCTGGAGGCTATAGGGAGATGGGGGTCATGGAGCAGGAGAGGCCATTGGCCACTAGTGGTATAGGTATGTCTAGAAACAATACAGACCTTTTTCACTGCAATCTTGTTATACTGTTTTGATTGTTGTGCCATGTGAATATATTACTCATTAAAACAAAAGATTATATATTTAATTCTCTCTCTCTCTCTCACACACACACACACACACACAACCTCTTGGACAACAATATTCAAAACAACCAAGTGGTCCAGACATGGCACAGAACAAAGGCCTTGGGGTTGAGTTGCCTGGGGTTGCATCACACCCTTCCATTTCCTAACACCGTGGTCTTTTTTTTTTAATGTTTATTTATTTTTGAGACAGAGAGTGAACAGGGGAGGGGCAGAGAGAGAGAGAGAGGGAGACACAGAATCCGAAGCAGGCTCCAGGCTCTGAGGTGTCAGCACAGAGCCTGACAACGGGCTCGAACCCACAAACTGTGAGATCATGACCTGAGCCGAAGTCGGACACTTAACCGACTGAGCCACCCAGGTGCCCCACTAACACTGTGGTCTTGAGTAGACATCTTAACCTTTTCAAACCTCATTGTCCCAATCTGCACAAAGGGGGGATATGAACAGTACCTGCCCCTGGGTCAGGAGACACATTAACAAGGTGAGTAGTTTAAAGCCCCTTCCCCTCCACAAGCATTTGATGAATCATTGTGTTACTTCGGCCACACCTGTCTCTGGAGTCCTTTGTTTATTTTAAATGCATCTCTATGTGTATCTTTTCCTATCTGTCTCTGTCACCCTTATTTGTTTCAGTTCTAAAATAAAACTGAAGCATATTTTGTGTCATTTATTATGTGTAGTTAATAGACTGCTCTTTTCCCTGCTTTTAATTTTAATAAGCTAACAAGGAGAACATTCCCATTTCTAGAAGCACATATGCTGGCTACATTAAATTGCTTCTTACATCCTTGGGCTTCCAATTGATTTCAGGAGTGCAGATCGGTGACTTCTGTTCATGTGTTGGTACCAAGAATGTGGGCACACGTGCACACATGCGTGCACACACACACACACACACACACACTCACACACAATGTATACTGGCACAAATGGGCCTTTCCCATCAAGTATCCTCCAAACCACAATAGCAGGTGAAGAGCCCCAGAGAGATTGAAATGATTCTGTTGAGTTCCATTTCTTTGAATATTGCTGCTGCAACTCTTTATAGAAGTCCGTAAATCTCAGTTTAACTGCCGCTATTGACTGGGGAGGGCACAAACAAAGGTGCAAACGAGTTTTGGCTGGTTTCTGAAGTGTCCATTGCAGACGGTGTGGAAGACATGATGTATTTGTTTTCTAGTTTGCAGACACGTGTATAGCTCCATCACCTTCCACCCCTCCATCATCCAGGTCTGCTTTCTAAAGATAGACAGAAGGTTCCTGCAGGACCCTCATTCCTCACTCATTAACAGTGATCAGTAAACCCTGTGGTATTCATTAAAATGTTTCTGTGCTGCTCAGCAACAACATTTTTTTTTGGAAGGCCAACTTTAGCTGCTGCGAGGTCAAAGAAATATATAACAATTATGATGAACGTAATGTCCACCATACTTTTTTTATTTTGAGTACATCCTGGGGGCAGGCAAGCAGTTGTGATTTATTTCCACTCGGACCCACAAGCCTCATTTGAATATTTACTGGGATTGTGCTCACATCCAGTGGGGCCATGCAAATGTGCAGCAGGGTGAAGAGCCAAAAAGTGACAGCCCTCCACCCAGAGGAGCCGGTGACTTCTGACCCTACCTGGGCTTGCTTTTATGACTTTCATATCCTTGAAGTTATTTAAAAGAAGATGAAATATGACAGGTGCTGGGGTTAGCAAAAGCAGCAAGTTGATTGCATTCCGGGCTGCCAGTGGGAACCCCCTCCCAGAACACCGTCAGCACATTTAAAAGTGTGCAGTTCGTTGCTGTCCTTTGCACTTCTCCCCTGACCTGCAGAGCAAACCTGACATGGAGGCGGGTGGAGCTAGCCATTTTTTTTCTGGCCAACTTCTCTTTCAGGTATATCTCCATCCTGCAATTTCAGTGCATGAGGTTCAAGTGAGTCTGACTCCTTCCCACTCCTCAACATCCAGGAATAGGCATGTGGCCAAGTCTAGACAATCAGAGAGCATCTCCTGGCCAGAGTGATTACTTCAGTGATAGTTGTATGACTTACATTGGGCCAGCAAGAGCCTTCCCTAGGGCTTCTGAAGGAACTATGAGAAAGAGGTTCTCTCTTTCCTCTGCGGCTATGATCAGACATGATGTAAGCCTGGAGCCAAAATGTGGGGAGGGTCTGAGTCATGGGAGAATTAGACATGACAACCACCAAGATCAGAGATGGAAACAGAACTCTGAGGACACTGTTTGACCACTGGATGCAGCCTTGCCTGAAGCTACTGTTGGAATTTTTTGTTAAACAGAGGCAATAAACTCCTCTAGATCAAACCATATTGACTTGGGTCTGTGACACAATCAAAAGATGCCTGACTAATGGAGATGCCTTTTTACTATAACCTGAGAAACATAGAGAACATACTTTCCCCACCAACTCCCTAAAACTAAATTATACCCCAGAGTTTACTATTCCCTTACTGCCTCTCCTGAGAGCAGTTTCTTAAAATATCACTTGCACGTAAATCCTCATTTCAGGGTCTTGGGACCCCAAACTAAGAGTATGAGACTTGAATGAAATAATTTGTAGAAAGTATGTAACACAATGCTTGACTCATTATGTATCCTTGATAAATGTTGAATATTATTCTTATTGTTGATTTTGTGATATTGATAAAGGAGCTTGAACCAGGATACAATTTTTTGACATCCAATCCTATACTTTTCCAAATATGCCAGTGTTCCCTAAGATGCCACACATATATCACAGTTGTCCACAAAATGATTTTAATTGTCAGGTATTTTAATAGTTTTTCAAGTTATATGGTTAATAATAAGTGAGTACTATTTTCTACTTATGGTAGTCGTCTTAAAGTTTCTTTATAAATTAAATGTCTTTAGGTTCTAAATATGAATCAGTTTTTAAGTAAATAAAGGATACCCCAAGTTTTATGAAGAGATGGCAAAATTTGTAGGGTTAGTATACTAATAAAACTCAGGCTACCCCTCACTGCCCACCAGCCCAACCCTTCCATGCCAACGGCTTTACGGTCAGAGCTAAGGTCTTGGAGGGCCCTGTTGGAAATGAGCCATGAGCCAGAGATCCCACTGTAGCCATTATCATGCACCTTACATTGCTGACGCTGGGCTCTGCAGTTGCTGGAGGGAGGAAGGGGGATGAGCAATGGGCAGAGAGGAGAAATGTGGCATCTGTGGGAGCTGGAAAGAAATGTAATTTTGGTGCCTTAGCCTGAGAGGAAGATGAATAAGAACACGGTAAGTGAGAAACTGCAGCCTGGAATGCTTTACAGATGGGATGGAGATGCCCCAACCCAAGGCCGGCCCCAAAGAACGTCACTAAAGGAGGCTGCTCTTCCTTATCGCCTTTTCCTAGCCCCACTCCTTTGGACACAGGCATGGTCCAGACCAGAGTCCATCAAATCCAAGTTCTGGTTCTCCCACCAACTAACTGATTATATGACTTGAAGCAAGCCACATAACCTTCCATTACCCCATCTGTAAAATGGGGAGAATGATCCTCACACTGTAGCTGACTGGCCAAAAACACAAATGAGCTCACTTGCAGAGCTTTCAGCACAGGTCATGGCCCAGAATGGGCACCTTCAGATTGCCCATTTTCTTTATTCCAGTGTTAACTAGGGCGGTATTCCCCAGTTCACCAATAGGTAGTGTCCAGAGATTGGCTGGCCTCTGCAGTCAGGGTCTAGACTATCTCTTCCATATCAGCCTGGGTCTTTGGTCCAGCTTCAAGCTTCCTTCTAAGGAAATATCCCATGCCCTTTATACAAGGTGCTGTTGGTGCCCCACCCAAGTTCCCATCACTGGACTTGTTACAAATCATGTATATGCACATTTGGGTGGCTAAGGGCTCACAGCTGACCCTCATCCAGAGAATTGCCCTTGACTAATGAGAACCACCTTGCCCAGAGACACTTGGGAGCCTGCAGGCAGTAACTAGCACAGGGTATAAAAGCCTGGTCACCTTGCCTCAAGATGATTCAACTCTGTGGAGCCATTCATGCTCTGAGAACTTCTGAGGAATCTGGCTGAGGCTACATGTCAACTGAAACCCCACCTTTGCTTATTGCTTCACCACACCTTGCCTTCCTCACTTCATCACAAGTTTCTTCTGAGTACACTCCCTCAACAGATCACTTGAACAAGAAAGAACTCCCATCCCAGGCTCTGGTTTTAGGGAAGCTGACCAAAGGTAAACTATACCATCATGCATTAGACAAAATGCTTTGAGCAGAAGGAAGGATAAGCAGAATCCTGCAGAAGCCAGACCTGGCTGACATTTTTCCTAAATGAAAATAGTGTGGCAGTGGATGTTGAGAGGCAGGTGAGGGGCCTGGCTCAGTCTGTCAGGCAGTGCTGAGGAGCCAAACTTCTGGGAGGGCAGGACAATGGCCAGCTCCAGGGATCTCAACATAATGGGAGCTCTTCTCTGTAGGTCTCTGGCCTTAAAAGGCAACATGGTATGTTAACTATACCTTAATTTAAAAAGGGTGGGGACTCAACTGCAATTGTTTACAGTATGTAGGGTTAAAGCCAAGCTCTCTACTATGGTTGCCAAGGCCTTACCTGACTCAGACCTAACCTACTCTCCAGACTTCCTCCCCCTCCCTTGGCACCCTCCAAGCCACACCAGCCTTCCTTCTGACCCCATATGACAACTTTTTTTCTCCCTCAGGGTATTTTCTGTCCTTCCTTCTAGGAATCCCCTTCCCCACATCTTCCCAAGAATAAGTTCTCATTCAGGACTCAGCTTCAATGATCCTTCTCAGAGAAGCATTCCCTGATTACCTAGTCATTATTTGTCACATTTCCCTGTTTTATTTTCTTTATAGTAGTTATCATTTGAAATTATCTTTATATATAGATATATGTGTGTGTGTGTGTGTGTGTGTGTGTGCTTGTAAATCTCTGTTGTAAAATCTATGTTGACATGGAATGATCTGAATCCCCAGTACTTAGGACAATATCAGGCATTTAGTAGGTACTCAATAAAATTTTACAAGTAAAAGAATGACCATGCCCAAGCTTCTCAGTCTCTGTCCTGAATGTTGTATTACCAGGAGAGAAAAATCGATTATCTTAGCTTGGCCACATATCCCCTTCCCCAGACCAATTAGCGTCATGTCATACAGATATACCCACTGAAGGCTTCCCCATGAGGATTGAGTACAAGTTCTGGAGAAGGAAGATCCTAACCCAAGGAACCCCTGACTAGTGTTTGCCATACAAAGGAGGCATAACTCAAATTCACAGGTGCTGCCACACCCTCACTGCCATGCCTCCCGCTACAAGCTTGTTCCATGGGTGCTGGTTCCTGACTCTCTGGCTGGAATGAAATAGTCCTTGGGTTTTGTGTGCTGGAACCTCAAGTATGATCTCCGCAGCTGGACCTATCCTCATATTGTTAATCCCTCCCCTCTCCAATGAAAGGAGAAGCATTTAAACTCTCATTAGCTAACATGACCACCAAAGACATTGATGTTTATGTTCTCATTTTTGCCATAATCACATTCACACACATTATTTCACCCAGTTCTTAACACTGCCCTTTGAGGTGGGCAGGATGAAAACACATCCCTACTAGGGCACTAAACTGGTGGATGAAGTTTTTGCTTCCCTAATGCAAGAGGCTGCCTAAGATTGAAGCCAATACAGATGAAAGGAGACTGAAGTGATGGGGAGCCAGTGTCCTCAGGATTTGTCTGGGCCCTTGGTTCTTGAGCCAATTCTACCCATAGACTATTTAGACATATGCACCTGCCCCAATATATATATATATCTTCAATTTGCATTGAGCATCTGATGATGAAGTCCCTGTTAACCTGACATTCTGAATCCTTACTCCCAAAGACACTCAGAATTTTAGAAAGAGCTTTTGATTCTGCCCCTTAAGTTCCAACTTAAGTAGATATGCCATATACCAGAGTGGGAAGGACAGGCAAACTCTGAAGCCAGAGCATCTGGGTTCAAACCCTGGCTTTTCCACTTATTAGCTGTGTGACCTTGAGAAACTAACTTAACCTCTTTGCCTGTGTCAATCAGGATAGGGTAGGTTATACTATGATAAAAAAAATGATCCCAGGAGCATAGTGGTTAAAGATAGTACAATCTGGGGCATCTGGGTGGCTCAGTCGGTTGTGTCTGGCTTTTGATTTTGGCTCAGGTAATGATCTCATGGTTCGTGGCACTGAGCCCCAGTGTGGGAATCACAGTGTGGGGCCTGCTTGGAATTCTCTCTCTCTCTTCCCCTCTCCCCCACTTGTGCTCTCTCTCTCTCTCTCTCTCAGCAAAATAAATTAAAAAATAAAATAAAATAAAAAATATATAATTTATTTTGCACTTATACTTCTCATCTATCATAGATTGCCTGAGGGTTTTTCTATATATTATCTTCATTTTGGGCCCCCGACTGACAGAGTACCTGACATACAGAGCATTGCCAGTCTCTGTGACAGCCAGGAAGGGACCAATCACATGCTGGTTCTTAAAGCTTCTACCTGGAAGAGATTCATGATGCTTGTGTTCACATTTTTCTTTAATCAAAACAATTCACATGGCCACACCTAACTTCAAAGTGGGCTGGCAAATGCAAACTCATCATATATTTACAAGAGAAACTAAAAATACCATCTGAACAGTGCCAATAACCACTACGGTTTCCTCATATGTAAAATATAAATAATAATTGCACCTACACTAGGTTTGTTCTAAGAATTAAATAAATTAAATCACAGAAAGCACTTAAAACAGTGTCGGCACACATACACCTACACACACACACACACACACACGCACGCACACAGAGTATCCACACACAGTAAGTGTTCAATAAATGTTATTTGTAGTTAATAATATGTGCTGTGCCTCCTGCTCCTGGGTCTCACACATATGCACACACCCTGTGTGAGAAGAGACTTACACTGCTACTGAGTGACCTGTCTACGAAACAACTAGAGAAAGTATGCCCAGGTCACATCTTATTGCCAGACATAAGCAACAAGGGGCACACAGGCCAATTTGTAACTTGATTAAAAACCACGGGATGGGTTTGCAATTCAGCCACCACCAGCACTTAGATCCTTCCAAGTCTAAAGTAGAGGAGCAGAAATCAACTTACATCATAAAAATGGCCAACTCTTTGGGTTGACCACACCATTTCTGCTTCTGCATCTCTAGTCCCACTGCAAGCATTTCCTCACAACACAAGATATGACCAAAACTCTTGGCCCACCCCCTCAACAGGCCACTTTGTCTCCAACAAAACATTTCCTGATCTTGAGAGGAAACACAGAAGCATGTGATAAAGGAAATTCATTTTTTTAATCCCCATGTGGAACTTTAAAATAAGATTATCTCTAGGAATATATCCTAAGGATAAGCTGCTTTCCAGGATGCATGTTCAAAATGTTCATCACAGCATTGTTTGTGTAGCCAAAAGCTGGAACTGCAGTCAAGAGCTATATGGTTAAATAAGGCATAATGAATTCGTTAAAAAGAATTAGGATCAAATGGAAAAAATTAAGTCATTTCAAAATTAATGGTAGTCTTTACAAGAATTAGAATTAATACCATGTACATCAAAATAAATCAGGGACACCTGGGTGGCTTAGTTGGCTGGCTCAGATCATGATCTCATGGTTTGTGGGTCTAAGCCCCATGTCAGGCTCTGTGCTGAACAACACAGCACCTGCTTGGGATTCTCTCTCTCCCTCCTGCTCTCTCCCTCTCCCTCTCTCTCTCTTTCTCAAAATAAATTTAAAAACTTAAAAAAATAGACCAAATAACTCTAATATGTTTCCTCCATCAAATGTTATTAAGTGAAGGGACACAAGGCAGAGCTGTACCTGTATTATAACTCCATTTGTATACATCTTAAGAATGTATGCATATGTGGGCTGGTACAAAGTGCGGGGAATTAACAATTTCCCTGGAGAATCTAATTCCAAAGGGGTGGGTTTGTGTGGTAAAGGAAGGAGGGAGAAGAAGATGATTCACCTTCTCCTGCCATCTGCATTTTTATCATATGTCTGTGTTGCATTTAATGTTTATTTTTGAGAGGGAGAAGGAGAGAGAGACAGACCTGGAGCAGGGGAGGGCAGAGAGAGAGAGAGAGAGAGAGAGAGAGACATAGAATCTGAAACAGGCTCCAGGCTCTGAGCTGTCAGCACAGAGCCCAACGCAGAGCTCAAACCTACAAACTGCGAGATCATGACCCAAGCTGGATTCGGACACTTAACCGACTGAGCCACCCAGGAGCCCCAGTGTTGCATCTATATTTAGAATGTATTTCAAAATTTTAGGGAGTGGTAATTTCTTGACCACACGGGAGCAGCTGTTAACAACTTGGAGAGTCTAGGAACTGGATCTCAAGCATCTTCCTGGGATGGGGAGAGGGAACACATCTGGCCAAGGAGAGCCCCCAGCCCTGCCAAAACTGGCTTTTCCCAGGGTGTAGGGGACACCCCCAGTGATGAGGGATAGCCAGAGGCCTTGTGCATGAGAACATGAGGGGTTTTATCCGGGCCACTGAGGTGGTGTGGTGATGCATGAGCGGCTCTGCTCGGGGATTAATGAAGCATTGGCTGGTGGAACTTCTAGACTCCCCAGGGCAAGCAGCCCCTGAGGATAGGATAGATTCATCATAGGTTTTGTCACCATGAGCACCTCCAGTGGGGGTACATTTCTGAGTGTTTACCCCACAGGGGTGTTTTAAGGACTGAATGAGGTAAAGTGCATGAATGTGGATTGGAAAGGAAATAGAAAGTAAGTACTGCTACCATTTTACAGATCAGGAAAATGAGGCAGGGTGAGGGGAGCATGCCCCTGCTCTCATGGTATCATGATGGGGGGAACCAGGATTCAAACTTAGGAACCTGGCCCCCAACCCGGGCTTTGTTTGAGGCCATATAATTTGCTGCCTCTCTAGGATGCCCTACAAAATTCTAGCCCCATGGAGCACCTGGATGGCTCAGTCGGTTAAGCATCCAACCCTGGCTCGGGTCATGATTTCACTGTTCATGAGTTCAGGCCCCATATTGGGCTGTCTGCTGTCAGCACAGAGCCTGCTTCAGATCCTCTGTCCCCCTCTCTCTCTGCCCCTCCCCTGCTCACATGTGTACATGCTCTGTCTCTCAAAAATAAATAAACATTTAAAAGCAAAACAAAACTCTAACCTCAAGTAGGCAGGGACCTCCTCATCTGCCTCATTCACTGCTATGTCCCCAGTACCATATAAAATGCCAGTAAACTAAGGATCAAATTGCTCATTGACCTCCCCTGCTCCATCCCCAGTTTCTTGAGGAAACTCCTGTGGGGTGGGATTGGCAGGCAGTCTGCTGTCAGTGCCTTGGCCTGATGGCACCAGGACTTATGTCTCCTGGGTGGGCTCCATTCCCTCATTCTTTCCAGGTGGCTCACCAAAGGCTAGAAGAGATCTCATTCTCACCTGAAGGAAGCCCTGCTCTCTGCTGCAGACTCCTGGGGCACAGCTCAGCTTCTCTGGTTTCTCTGACCCTACACCCTGACTCTTTTGGACAGAATTCTCAGGCTATGCCTCAGGCAGTAGACAATCTGGGTATCAGGGCACGTGGCTTCTTGTGCTGGGATTGCTACCATGATTCTTAAACAAACACATTCTTTGTTTGTGACCTGGAAAAAGTCACATAGGTGACTCTATCCCTCAGTTTCACCATCTGTGAAGTGGGTCCTTTTCAATGTGCTCTAAATCATTGCTTTGTTGCTAGGTACACGTGCATTATTACAGGGTTAGTAGATGCTGTGATGCACTTCCCAGATCCCTCCTTTTGAACCAAAGTACTCCTTCCCTCAGCTGCCAGAGCATTGGCTCCTGCTGACTCAGAGCTGAGTCCCTTCCCAGGAACTCCCTGCAGCTAAGAGAAGCTGCCTTTCCCAAGGTTGCACCTTCTCCATTGGGGCAGTCCCCATCTAATTCCTGTCCTTGTGAGATAGGCTATCTCAATTACAGCCATCCTAAAGCCCATCCCAGCTGTGGAGCTTCCATGGGATCAGTTGAGAGCTTAACTGTGACTGCACTGCAGCCCAATGTCCCCCTCTGCCCAATCCTGCCTCCCTTGCCCCACCCAGGTTTTGGTCCTCAGAGCTCTTCCCATCAAACTTCTGCATGTAAATTTCTCACTCAAAGTATGTTTTGAAGAAACAGTGACCTAAGACAATAGGTGAAACCACTTGTTCAAAATTAAAACTTAATTAAAAAACAATATCAGCACATTACGAAATATTTGGGGGGAACGGAATCAAGAAGGAGAAATACGTACCATGATCCCACTATAATAAAGCACTTTCAATCTGGTATCACTAAATATGTGGGAAATAGGTGACAAGCCCTCATGTGGCAATTTGCTGTTTCTTCCAGTCTTCTTTTCTATACACACATTTTTCATGAAATTATAAACAACTTTATATGCACCATTTTTATCCTGCCTTTTTAAATTCAACATAATAGGAGTATTATCTATATTATTTGATTCTTTTTGAGAGAGAGAGAGAGAGAGAAGGACAGAGACAGAGAAGGATCACAAATTGGGCAGAGGGGCTGAGGGAGAGAGAGAGAGTCTCAAGCAGGTTCCACACTTAGTGTGGAGCCTGACGCAGAGCTCAGTCTCATGACCATGAGATCATGACCTGAGCTGAAACCAAGAGTCGGATGCCCAATGGACTGAGCTACATAGATGCTCTTTATTTGAGTCTTTTGAACATTTTTGATGGTGGTATAATAACTTATTGAGTAATGGGTGACTGTTAGTGAACTGTTTCCCTAATGGTATATATATCCTTATTCAGAAGTTTGAATTATGAATTATACTGTGATGAATATTTCAGGGTATGGCTTTTTCCATATTTAGAATGGCTTCCTTGGACTAGACTTCCAGAAGTAGAATGATTGTATGTAAACCTATAAAGGCACATTTAAAACTGTTTTTACAGAGCACCTGGGTGGCTCAGTCAGTTAAGCAGCCGACTCTTGATTTCAACTCTGTTCACGATCTCACAGTCATAAGATAGAGCCCCACATGGGGCTCTTCGCTGACAGTGTGGAGCCTACTTGGGATTCTCTCTCTCTCTCCCTCTCTCCCTCTGCCCCTCCCCAGCTCATAGGCACATGATCGCTCTCTATAAATAAATAAATAAATAAATAAATAAATAAACACTTAGAAAATCTGTCCTTGAGATGGATGAACCCCTTGACACAAAATCAGGAGAGCTGAGTTGCTAGGTTTCTTTCTTTTTAGCTTTGTGATCTTGGACAACTCATACAACCTCTTTGGGCTCCAATTACCCCATGTAGAAAATGTGGAAGGACAGGGAAGGATTGAGACAAGAGCTCTTGTAACTGGGCTTTGAGAATGACCTTCTGAGAGACAGAGGGGGCTCTGGCCCCCAGAGTCTCACCTGCTGGTATGTGAGAGGAAGGATTTGCTGCTTAGAGATGAGCTATAATGAATTCTCCTCTCTCTTTTCAAGTCATCAGAAGGTTTATGGTTGGATTAATAGTGTTATGAATTGAGTTAAACAAGGCTTTCCTTCCCCTAGGACTTCAAATAGCAGAAATCAGATGAACCCATAATCCTCTTCCACATGTAGCAACTTTATTAAAATCTGTCTTAGTATAAAGAGAGGAGCGGAGCTGAGTGGGTGGAGGGCTGAGGCAGGGGTGGTCATGGCCTGGAAGGAGCTTCTGGGGTCCAGAACAGAATATAAAACAAGGTGGGGCATCAGGTGTTTATAATTGTCTAATAAACAATTATTTTATTTTATTTTATTTTATTTTTGATTCGTCATGTTATGTATATGTCATTTTTTTTATTTTTTAATATATGAAATTTACTGTCAAATTGGTTTCCATACAACACCCAGTGCTCATCCCAAAAGGTGCCCTCCTCAATACCTATCACCCACCCTGCCCTCCCTCCCACCCCCCATCAACCCTCAGTTTGTTCTCAGTTTTTAACAGTCTCTTATGCTTTGGCTCTCTCCCACTCTAACCTCTTTTTTTTTTTCCTTCCCCTCCCCCATGGGTTTCTGTTACGTTTCTCAGGATCCACATAAGAGTGAAACCATATGGTATCTGTCTTTCTCTGTATGGCTTATTTCACTTAGCATCACACTCTCCAGTTCCATCCATGTTGCTACAAAAGGCCATATTTCATTCTTTCTCATTGCCACGTAGTATTCCATTGTGTATATAAACCACACTGTCTTTATCCATTCATCAGTTGATGGACATTTAGGCTCTTTCCATAATTTGGCTATTGTTGAGAGTGCTGCTATAAACATTGTGGTACAAGTGCCCCTATGCATCAGTACTCCTGTATCCCTTGGATAAATTCCTAGCAGTGCTATTGCTGGGTCATAGGGTAGGTCTATTTTTAATTTTCTGAGGAACCTCCACACTGCTTTCCAGAGCGGCTGCACCAATTTGCATTCCCACCAACAGTGCAAGAGGGTTCCTGTTTCTCCACATCCTCTCCAGCATCTATAGTCTCCTGATTTCTTCATTTTGGCCTCTCTGACTGGCGTGAGGTGGTATCTGAGTGTGGTTTTGATTTGTATTTCCCTGATAAGGAGCAACGTTGAACATCTTTTCATGTGCCTGTTGGCCATCCGGATGTCTTCTTTTTTTTCAACGTTTTTTTTTTTTTAATTTATTTTTGGGACAGAGAGAGACAGAGCATGAACGGGGGAGGGGCAGAGAGAGAGGGAGACACAGAATCGGAAACAGGCTCCAGGCTCTGAGCCATCAGCCCAGAGCCTGACGCGGGGCTCGAACTCACGGACCGCAAGATCGTGACCTGGCTGAAGTCGGACGCTTAACCAACTGCGCCACCCAGGCGCCCCCGGATGTCTTCTTTAGAGAAGTGTCTATTCATGTTTTCTGCCCATTTCTTCACTGGGTTATTTGTTTTTCGGGTGTGGAGTTTGATGAGCTCTTTATAGATTTTGGATACTAGCCCTTTGTCCGATGTGTCATTTGCAAATATCTTTTCCCATTCCGTTGGTTGCCTTTTAGTTTTGTTGGTTGTTTCCTTTGCTGTGCAGAAGCTTTTTATCTTCATAAGGTCCCAGTAATTCACTTTTGCTTTTAATTCCCTTGCCTTTGGGGATGTGCCGAGTAAGAGATTGCTACGGCTGAGGTCAGAGAGGTCTTTTCCTGCTTTCTCCTCTAAGGTTTTGATGGTTTCCTGTCTCACATTCAGGTCCTTTATCCATTTTGAGTTTATTTTTGTGAATGGTGTGAGAAAGTGGTCTAGTTTCAACCTTCTGCATGTTGCTGTCCAGTTCTCCCAGCACCATTTGTTAAAGAGACTGTCTTTTTTCCATTGGATGTTCTTTCCTGCTTTGTCAAAGATGAGTTGGCCATACGTTTGTGGGTCTAGTTCTGGGGTTTCTATTCTATTCCATTGGTCTATGTGTCTGTTTTTATGCCAATACCATGCTGTCTTGATGATTACAGCTTTGTAGTAGAGGCTAAAGTCTAGGATTGTGATGCCTCCTGCTTTGGTCTTCTTCTTCAAAATTACTTTGGCTATTCGGGGCCTTTTGTGGTTCCATATGAATTTTAGGATTGCTTGTTCTAGTTTCGAGAAGAATGCTGGTGCAATTTTGATTGGGATTGCATTGAATGTGTAGATAGCTTTGGGTAGTATTGACATTTTGACAATATTTATTCTTCCAATCCATGAGCAGGGAATGTCTTTCCATTTCTTTATATCTTCTTCAATTACCTGCATAAGCTTTCTATAGTTTTCAGCATACAGATCTTTTACATCTTTGGTTAGATTTATTCCTAGGTATTTTATGCTTCTTGGTGCAATTGTGAATGGGATCAGTTTCTTTATTTGTCTTTCTGTTGCTTCATTGTTAGTGTATAAGAATGCAACTGATTTCTGTACATTGATTTTGTATCCTGAAACTTTGCCGAATTCATGTATCAGTTCTAGCAGACTTTTGGTGGAGTCTATTGGATTTTCCATGTATAATATCATGTCATCTGCAAAAAGCGAAAGCTTGACTTCATCTTTGCCAATTTTGATGCCTTTGATTTCCTTTTGTTGTCTGATTGCTGAGGCTAGAACTTCCAGCACTATATTAAACAACAGCGGTGAGAGTGGGCATCCCTGTCGTGTTCCTGATCTCAGGGAAAATCTCTGTTTTTCCCCGTTGAGGATGATGTTAGCTGTGGGCTTTTCATAAATGGCTTTTATGATCTTTAAGTATGTTCCTTCTATCCCGACTTTCTCCAGGGTTTTTATTAAGAAAGGGTGCTGGATTTTGTCAAAGGCCTTTTCTGCATCGATTGACAGGATCATATGGTTCTTCTCTTTTTTTTTGTTAATGTGATGTATCACGTTGATCAATTTGCGAATGTTGAACCAGCCCTGCATCCCAGGAATGAATCCCACTTGATCATGGTGAATAATTCTTTTTATATGCTGTTGAATTCGATTTGCTAGTATCTTATTGAGAATTTTTGCATCCATATTCATCAGAGATATATTGGCCTGTAGTTCTCTTTTTTTACTGGGTCTCTGTCTGGTTTAGGAATCAAAGTAATACTGGCTTCATAGAATGAGTCTGGAAGTTTTCCTTCCCTTTCTATTTCTTGGAATAGCTTGAGAAGGATAAGTATTATCTCTGCTTTAAACGTCTGATAGAACTCCCCTGGGAAGCCATCTGGTCCTGGACTCTTATTTGTTGGGAGATTTTTGATAACCGATTCAATTTCTTCGCTGGTTATGGGTCTGTTCAAGCTTTCTATTTCCTCCTGATTGAGTTTTGGAAGAGTGTGGGTGTTTAGGAATTTGTCCATTTCTTCCAGGTTTTCCAATTTGTTGGCATATAATTTTTCATAGTATTCCCTGATAATTGTTTGTATCTCTGAGGGATTGGTTGTAACAATTCCATTTTCATTCATGATTTTATCTATTTGGGTCATCTCCCTTTTCTTTTTGAGAAGCCTGGCTAGAGGTTTGTCAATTTTGTTTATTTTTTCAAAAACCAACTCTTGGTTTCGTTGATCTGCTCTACAGTTTTTTTAGATTCTGTATTGTTTATTTCTGCTCTGATCTTTATTATTTCTCTTCTTCTGCTGGGTTTAGGCTGCCTTTGCTGTTCTGCTTCTATTTCCTTTAGGTGTGCTGTTAGATTTTGTATTTGGGATTTTTCTTGTTTCTTGAGATAGGCCTGGATTGCAATGTATTTTCCTCTCAGGACTGCCTTCGCTGCGTCCCAAAGCATTTGGATTGTTGTATTTTCATTTTCGTTTGTTTCCATATATTTTTTAATTTCTTCTCTAATTGCCTGGTTGACCCACTCATTCGTTAGTAGGGTGTTCTTTAACCTCCATGCTTTTGGAGGTTTTCCAGACTTTTTCCTGTGGTTGATTTCAAGCTTCATAGCATTGTGGTCTGAAAGTATGCATGGTATAATTTCAATTCTTGTAAACTTATGAAGGGCTGTTTTGTGACCCAGTATATGATCTATCTTGGAGAATGTTCCATGTGTGCTCGAGAAGAAAGTATATTCTGTTGCTTTGGGATGCAGAGTTCTAAATATATCTGTCAAGTCCATCTGATCCAATGTATCATTCAGGGCCCTTGTTTCTTTATTGAACTTGTGTCTAGATGATCTATCCATTTCTGTAAGTGGGGTGTTAAAGTCCCCTGCAATGACCACATTCTTATCAATAAGGTTGCTTATGTTTATGAGTAATTGTTTTATATATCTGGGGGCTCCGGTATTTGGCGCATAGACATTTATAAATAAACAATTATTTTAATTAGAACATTCAGATAAAGCCTCCTTTGTCATCCTTCCAAGTATAGGTCCCACTGTCCATGAAAATAAATAGTTGGAATCAGAGAGTGAGGTGACAAAAGGGACTTTATAAAATTCTCATGCTCTTAAGCCATTAATTTGATGTGTTTTTCTAGACTCATTTTATCCTTTCCCAAATACAAATATATAGATGATTGCTTGATTGAGTGATATATATATATGTATATAAAATATATATATAGATACTTTTCCACAGAAAATGTGTAACATTATTTTGTATTGATTTCTTAGCATAAATGAGATCCTACTATATATATTGTTTAGCCATTTGCCATTATCCATATGGACATAGAGATCTAGGCCAGTCCTTGTACCTGCCTGGTAGTATTTCATCATCTGAACATACGACATTTTATATTGCTGTTCCCCTATTCTTGGACACTGAGGTATCTGCTGCTCATTGATGATAAATGCCATGGTGCAAAGGGCATCCTGGAGCCTGTATCTGTGAGTATATGTGCAGTGAGCATGAAGCAGGGAAGTGTCTGGGTTCTAAGGGCTGGCATCCCCCCAACTCTCTCAAGGGTTGGGAGCAAACCAAACAGCCAATAGTTCTAAATTCCTGGTCTAAAGTTTCCAGGCATCCAGCCAGCCTCTCACATGGGAGCAGGAATAGTAAATGATTCCATTTTACAGATAGGGTCCAGAGAAGTAAGGTGATTTGCCCACATTCTTAGAGCCTGCAAGAGATGAAGGACAGATAAATCAGAAGGTGATGCAGTCAGAATCAGAATGGAACCAGCTAGCTAGCTGGGCAAGAGCAGGGGGGAAATGGAGTACCTCCTCCCCAGAGGTAGCCTGGCCTCGGCAGCACCTGTGTTGTCTAAACACACTCAGAACCCCAACAGAAAGAACTCCAACAAGCCCTCATTAATTGATATCATCTGAATGAAGTGATTCATACTCCTTTGCCTGTGCATAATTAGCTAATAAATTACAAATGAGTCATCATCTCTCAGGAGGCAGTAGGAAGGAGAGGAGCCATAATACCCTAGTTTTCCTTTGGGATTATCACTAAATCATGACTCCCTTGGAATCTCAAGCAATTTTTCCCCTTTATTATTACAAGGCTATTCTTGGCTTTGACAAATCAGGACTTCTGAAATCACCAAGCCAAGCACTTGTTCCCCCAAACTACCTCTTTCATCAGGGAAGAACTCCATCTGTTATGATACACATCCGGTTTGTGACATGACCTTCAACAGCCCTTCTATAAGAAAAAGACAAGAAAATTCTATGGGAATAATATGCTGGGTGCTCTCAAAGCCATCCTTTTCCTGGCCTGTGAAGTCTATGAGGGGTATCAGTGGTTCCTATCTCAAAGGCAAACATTTGCTTCAACCTCTGAATTGGGGGATTATTTACCTGGACCTGAGGCACATCCTCGAAGAATCTCCCATCCTGAGAGAAGAGGCAAGGCCTGGGCACCGATGTTTTGAACTAGTGCCCCAAGGGTTGCTAAATTTGGAGTGTGGCTAAGAATGAACATTTGTTTCTGTTAGACAAAAACACAGTTCTTCATGACAGTCAGGGAAGACAGATCTAGGTATGTGACCTATCCTCACTATCTGAGCATGCTGGCTTCTCATCCTTCCTTCCAAGGATTTGAGGAAGAACCTCAAGGTGTCTTCCCCAAGCTCTCAGGAGCATTGTCACCCTGTCTCAGGAATTCTAGGGCAATGCTTTCTCCTGCCATCCCAACATCCACCCACTGATACAAACCAAGAATGGTCTGACATGTTGATGAACCAGGGAACTGGGATGCACCATACTAGGGGTATATAAATTAGGGCTTTTTCACCACAAGCAATAGAAAAAAAACAACCCCAATGGTTGAAGCCCTTTGCAAGATGAGAAAGTTCTGGAGATTTGTTGCACAATAATGTGAATATACTTAGTACTACTGAACTGTACACTCAGAAATGGCTAAGATGGAGTGAGGATGTGGAGAAAGTGGACACCTGTGCACCACTGGTAGGAATGTAAAATGGCACAGCTGCCATGGAAAACAGGTTCCATGAAAATCGAGGTTCCTCAAAAATCAAGGTTCCTTAAACAAATAAAAAAATGGAACTACCTTATGATTCCGCAATCCTACTTCTGGGAATATATCCAAAAGAATTGAAAACAGGATCTTGAAGAAATATTTGCATCCTTGCATTCATTGAAACATTAATCACAATAGCCAAGAGGTGGAAGCAAACTAAATGTCTATCCACAGATGAATAGATATAAATAAAATGTGATATATAAACACAATGGAATATTATTCAGCCTTAAAAAGTAAGGAAGTCCTGTCGTCTGCTACAACATGGGTGAAACTTGAGGACATGATGCTAAGTGCAATAACTCAGTCACAAAAAGACAAATGCTATATGATTCTATTTATATGAAGTATCTAAAGTAGTCAAACTCATAGAGCAGAAAGAAGGATAGTGGTTGCCAGGGTCTGGGGGAGAGAAATATGGGGAAATGTTCTTTAATGGGTGTACAGTTCCAGTCATGTGAGGTGGGTAGGAGGTGTCTTGGGGGTCTGTGGCACAATGATGCCTGTGGTTGACAATATTAAGCTGTATACTTGGGAAATTGTTGGGAAAGTGAATTTTATTTGCTTTATAGCCACAATAAAAAGAATATATTGTGTAAATATTCCCATGTCAATAAATACTACATCATCTCCCAAAATGATTACAATGATAAATTTTGTTATGCTTATTCTATCACAATTAAACTTTTGTTGTTGTTGTTTAAGCCAAAAGAAGAATTTAAAGCCTGATGTAGTTAAAAAGAATGATCTTGGGTAATAGATTTGAAGAACAGATCATGTAAAAACACCACCTGCTAAGAAATTGTTTGACTCTTAGAAGGATCTAGAAACACAAAACCATAGATTGCTATCCTGTCCTGTCAGGAAATCAATCCCAAGAGGAAAATCCCAGGAGGAAACAGGAACCAAAGGTCATGCTTCTCCAGAGGACTGTGCTAGACTCTTGGCTTCTCCTTCTACCTTTGTTTGGACATGAGCATGCCCTCCTTGACTCTCTGTGCCTCAGTTTCTCCATCCAGGCCATGTCAGGGCTAGAGCAGTTTGCTGATGTTTATGAGTCTTTAATCATTAACGTTGTATGATCCTATCTTTCACTTTTCTTTTCCTGTCTCCTTTTTTCTTTTTTTACTTCTTTTGTTTTGGTAAGGTCTTGAAAAAAATTAAAACCTCTCACACTTTCCATATGGTGCCCTTCCTGGAGGCCGGCCAAGTCCCCAGCTCCCTAGGGCTGGCAAGATGCATATGCATGGGCCAAGAAGACTGTCCAACCACCTGCAGTGTGATCACGGCCTGTTGCCAAAAGTGTCTGCGCGTGCCTGCCCCAGCACCACACTCCCATCCCACCTGTCCCTGATCTCCCCTACACTGTCAGGCCTCTGGATTAGTGGCACTCGAGGCAGCGCCACAAGCCCAGTCCACACACAGCTGATCTTGGGAGATGTGGATGGGAGAAGAAGGGGTGGCCACATAGTCACAGAAGGCCTCAAACCTAGATCCCAGACTGTCACCAAATGACGTTATAAATAAAGTCACAGGAATGCACAACAGCATTGATTGAAGACCCTCATCCTCCAGCTTTAAACGTGGGTCCCCTCAATGGACCCCACCACCTGGTGGGCACTGCGAATTAAGTTCTTAAAAATAAATCCTGTAATTATCTTGTGAATAGCAAATTGCATTGTAGAACATTGCCACCTGTGGTAGAACACTGAAGACAGAATTAAGTCCGGGATTAGGAGTGACATGTAGCTGTCATTCAGATCTTAATTGGTGTAATGCTGCCTGCTGTATCAAAATTTCTGAAGTGTCATTATTTTCCCATAAATGTTTTGACATTTTGCATTAGTCAAAATTATTCAGTCATGTATTTTATGGGAGCAGAGTAGTAAATTATTCTGTTGCATTTGCTTTAGTGTGAAAGCATTAATTTGTTCAGAGAAAGTATTTAAAATACACAATTTTAATTACCCTGTTTTGACATTTCTTCACTGTTTAATATAGAGGAAGAATCAAGATATGGACAGTACCCCAACTCTCTACTTCTCAAAGTATTGTGAGCACCTGTTATGCATGAGGTGTTGTCTGGGAATCAGGGATGAATCACACATGATCCTACCCTCAAGGAACTCATGGGGTAGAAGGAAGATGAAATGGATACAGAATAGCCATGACTCAAGGCAAAATCAGAACTGGGCAGGTGGGAGACATACTGGAAGCCTGCTTGGAGGAGGCAGCACTTCAGTTGAGCCCCGAAGGAAGAAGCTAAGATTAGTATTGAAGGGGCTGGAAGAAGTCATGCAGCTGAACTATTCTAATCCCTCTTTTTTGCATAAGCTGAGGCATGGAACAAGAAAAGATCTCTCCAAGTAGCATACTGACATCAGATTAACAACTAACTAGACATGAGGAGGTAGGAAGTGAAGGGCAGGGATGCAGAGCAGAGAAGATGGGTGATTTGCTTCATGTAGAAAAAAATGGTATTAGCAAAAGACAGCTGGAAAGTTCAAAAGTCTGCAATGACTCCTTTAATGGGCATTAGTTTTACTCCCCTGCCCGTATCCCACTCTGAATTCATGTGTCTTCACCTGACATTGACCCAACTCCAGGATTAAGCACATGACCTGGCTTTGGCCAATCAGCTTGTTGCTGCCCAGTGATTGGTGCAGGAATGGGCACTGGCCCAGATGGGCCCAGTGAGACTCAGTCTCCAGAATTTCTTCATAGCAACCAAGAAAGTGGTGTAAATCAGGGACTGCTTGTGGCACCACTTGGGACCAGCTCGCTTGAGAAGAGTGAACCCAGAGGAAAAGAATGCTGAGAGATAGAGAGGGACCAAGTTCCAAAATCAGTGTTTGAGCCCTGAGTTCTGCTGTTTGGTCCCGCAATTGCTTTTTGGTTGCAGGGGACAATCAATTCTTTTGGATCCAACCTGGTTGGGGTTTCTGTTATTTGCTTTCAAAGAAGCCTGACTGTCTCACCCCAATTAAAGGACATCCCAATTCTCTGGGAGGAGAAGGACACCTCATCATCTTCCCCCCACTGGTACATCTGAGTGGGCTAATTCGCCAGAAAAGTTGACCACTCCCTGTAATATCCCATTGGGAAGACACACAGGAGAGTGAAACCCCCACCAGCCAGACTTACCCTCCAAAGGGCCTGATGGCCAGAGTGCTTTGTACCTATCTCCTAGCACCAGTCTAGAGTTCACTTGGGGCAAAGGAGGCCAGGTGATGTGAGTATACATACAGCCAGTGTGGAAGCCACTGGGCAGTGTGAGAGCCCTTTCAAGGGGAGCTGTTTATAGAGCCATTTCTGTCTCCTTTACAGGTCTCTCTGCTCTTCCTAATCCTTGGTGTTTCCAATGACTAAAACCCCATATGACTGAAAATTTCTACTCAAATTTAATCAAAAGCAGGTGGAAAGCACAAAGCATGACAGACTGTTGAAGGCCAACCTTCAAGACAAACTTCCAAACAGTCCATAGCCCCACAGATTCAATGTCACAAGAGCTCAACTCTGCAAAGGAGTGAGTCTGTCTGAAACAGCTAGTAGGCAGGGAAGAACAAAGAGTTTTGCAAATTACAAGATCCAAAAGCCACCATCCAGTAGGCAGGGCCCAAAGATCACAAGTAACAAGGCTGTCTGAACAAAGGTTGGCAGATGGGTCCTGCATGCTGAGAAGTGACACCTCTTCAGTGATGCCTCCCAAGACTATGTTTACTTGAGGTGTGGGGCCCCAGGGATTAGCTGATATAGGAAGACATGAGGTGAGCCGGAGAGCACAGGGGGGGACTAATGAGAAATACAGGGAGCTGAGGAGTCATTAAATGTCATGGTGGACATCACAGAACAAGTAAGTATGCACAGTGAGGGGAGCAGGGATCAGGAAGAGGGATGAGATGAACCCTTGGAGCTATCTGTTTCAGGAGTGGAGGGACCATGACAAGGGTGGAGAGTCTCTGAAAGGCCTCACAACCTCAGCAGGATGAGGTTTTCTCTTTTTCATCTGTCCTGAAGACCAGCATTTACTGACTGACCTGGTCCCTACCTGGACAGAGGAGGCAATTCCCAGATTCAGAGGAAGGGCAAGAGATAAGCTGTCCCTCACTCCTGCCTCCTTGAGGGCTGTACTAGCTCAACAGGACTAGCTGTGCCTTGAAATCCATGTGTTGTATGTGGTTTCTCAGCTGGGACCCAGCCACATGGGCTTATAGGCCTTGGTTCAAGTGCAATGTGACTACTGTCTTGGCCTGGCTTTGCCCCAGGGAGACACACTCTCAGATGACTGAGCCTTAAAAAAGTGGGGAGTTCTAGGGACCCACAGGGTCATAGTGGAAAAAAGTCCAGGCCTTGGTTTCCAAACCAGCAGGTCAGCTGGCTAGGCATTCTGCACCCTATCACCCAGAGCATTCCTCTACTACCAGAGACAGTTCTCCACAACCTAAGTCAGTCCTCTACCACCTGGGCAGTCTCCCACCACTGGGCACTTCTCTACCACATGGTGCCACCAACCCAGGCACCCATCTACCACTTGGGGAAATCTTCCATCACCATGGCAATGCTCCACCACCCAAGGCAGTCCTCTACCAGCTGGGGTAGTCCTCAACAACCTAGGACAATCTTCCACCAACCAGAGCAGCCATCTACCTCCTAGGGCAATCCTCTATCATCAGGGCAGTGCTCTACCACCTGGGATAGTCCTCCACCACCTGACACAGTCACCTACCACCTGTGGCAATCCTCCACCAACAGATCTCTCCTCCACCACTGGGCACTCCTCCAACATCCAGGGTACTCCTCTACCCACAAGGGGCACTTCTCCTCTATCTGGGGCATTCCTACATGGTGGGGCACTCCTCTACCTCCCAGGGCACTACTCCACCATATAGGGCACTCCTCCACTAACTGGGAAGTCCTTGACTACTTGGGGCACCTCACCACCAGAGGCAATTTTCCACCACCTGGGACAGTCCTCCACTTCCAAGGGCAGTCCTCCACCATCCAGGGGCTCTTCTCCCCACCCAGGGTATTCTTCCATCACTTGGGTACTCTTCTACCACGTGGGCACTTCTCTACCACCCAGGGAAGTCCTCCATCAAGTCATTCCTCCATAGTTTGGAGAAATACCTTGGAGAAGGCGTGTTACTGACTGTGGGTCTATCTGAATCAAACCTGCATTCCCAGCCCCAATGTTATGGATTTCCAGATGATAAGTGCTCACAAAGGATATGCCCAATCTGTGGCCATCACTGAGCATTAAGAAATAACCCCCACCTTCTTCATATCAAGGGGCCATCCCAAAATATTCATGGCAGGTATTTGGAGTTTGAAGCAAGTTGGTGATGATTATGAGCTTTGGAATCAGATTCAATTTCTGCCAGACCTGGCCAAGCCCTGCATAGCCACTTGTGAGCTGCACCACTAAATGGTAAAACCATTTAACCTAAGACTTGGTGTCCTTCCCTATCAAGTGGGGATTCTTGGCATGATAGTACCTCAGAGCATTAAACATTGAGAACTCAGCATGATGCTAATGATCAAAATATGTTTGGTGCCTTAGCATCTTTCATTTCCAGGAGAACCATTTAAGGCAGATCTTAATATTTATCCCCATCTTATGGATGAGAGCACTGAGGCTCAGAGAAGTGAAATCACTTGCCCAAGCTGAAAAGTGGCAGAGTCATGACTTGAAGCCAGGTCTGTCTGGCTTCTGCCCTCTCTGGTGTCTGCCATGGCCTGTTCTGCTCTACCTGGCACATGGAAGAGGTTCAGAGAAGGGTGCTAAACTGTCTTGAGGATAAGTTCAAGGTACTTGGAGGTCAAGTTATTAGAAGGTCTGAGATATAACACCTACAGATGCAATTTAGGAAGATGGAGGATTACTACACCATGGTCCAGAGCAGGGCAGCTTCTGCAATCCCCACAGCTCCCTGGCAAAGTCAGTGTGTTGGTCAGTCATGCTTGGGTGGCATTAATGGGGTGGAGTAGAGTTTGAGTTGATGGATGGCTTCATTCATTCACTGATCCACTCAATACACATTTATCTACAATGTGCCATGCACAGAGCAGCAGTGTGAGGGTGATGGAGCAGTGATGTAAGAGTGGCTGTAGGGGCCCCAAGTATGTCCAGACTTTCTCCTCACCACAGGAAGGAGGTAGAGAGAGGGCAAGACCACCCCTACGAAGGGCTCTTGGGGCTCCCACTCTCCCAGCCTCCTCATAGGGGTACAGCCTTAGAGCACCAGAGAGTACTTCAATACCTTCAAAATCAACCACCTGTTGGCAAGTTCCCAAGTCAAACCTGAAATCAGCCCCACTCGCCCAGTTTTGGCAAGTGCCCATAGCCATCTGGCAGAATTGTCAAGCTGGCTGGTGACCTTTGACTAGCATTGATAGTGGTTGGGGGGATGCAATGAATACTGCATCAGTATTTATTATACATCTGCTATGTGCCTGACACAGTGAGGGAGTGGTAGGCAGGGCTGTGGAAGCTCCACTCCAGGATGGGGCAGAGAGAATGAATGGTGTCCTCTGGGAAGGACTGAGGCTGACCCCAGCTTCCTTCACACCTCATACCTTGCACCTCTGACTGCCCCAGGGTTCTCATGGAAAGCCCATGGCAGGGAAGAAGCTGAGGGTACTTCATGCCTAAAGTAGCATCCATCTGTTGGGAAGTTCCCAGGTAGAACATAAAAAATGCCCTCCCAAATCTCTGCAGATGTCTATAGCCCCTTCAGCACAGTCCATGTACTGTCACCCTGGGCTGGCCCTGGAGACAGAGGCCCCCCTTTACCAATATGCTTCAATAAACCATGGGCTCATTCACAGTGCCAGGAGCTGCCCCACCCGCTGGGCTACAGCACCTTTGCCTTCCTCACAGAGCTCTTCTCTGTGGGTGTTCCTCTGTGGGTGTTGCCCTGTTGAGTGAACTTTGAGGAACCTTAGGATCAGCGGTAATGGGCTGGGGGATGTAGTCCAGTCCCGTCATTTGACAGATGGAAAAACCGATGTCAAGTCCTAACCTGCTCTGCACCCCATAAGCAGCACCCTTAAGCAGGTCTCCTACAAACAAACCACAACCCTGCCTACAGCCTCTGGTGCTAGAACTTTCCTGGATGGAAGCAGGAATGCCTTTTCCAAAAGTTGATGTACTTCTTGGTGTTGCTGCTGACAAGAAAAGCAGCCCTGCTCACCAATGATGTCCCGGGGCCACCTTACAGATGACAAATCAAACCCACCCACTCCAGCATTCACTAGCCCCTCCACCTTTCTCTGTAAACCTGGGAGAGAAATTGAGACCTAACCCCTGGCAAACCAAATTAACCCTGCAAATTAGCCACCCAGTTCCTCCCTCCTCGTTCCTCCTTCATCCAGCACCCCAGCAAGGAGGAAGCTCAGCCAGACAGGCAGCTCCAGTGCAGACAAGCGCCTACAGGGCTTGCTCATATTTAAAACTTCCTTTCATATATTTTTAATAAAACAACTGATACAAATTCAAAACCAACTTCATAAATCAAACATTATTCAATGTTGGCGGCTTCAAGGTTTCCCTGGCGCTTGGCTGGGAGCGCGCAGTTCTCCCAGACGGGGGCTTTGCACTCCAGCGCTTGAGGTTTTGTGAAAGGTTTATTGGATTTCATAGTCCCTTAAGGGGAAACCCTTTAAATGTCTTTGCAATTATAAGTCTAATAACACTTTCAGCCCTTGGACACAGCCTTGACTTGACAGAGATAAGGAACTCAAAGTTGCTCAGTCAATACCAAGCTATTAATCTCTGTCACCTCGCTGTCACCGCGGCTCAGGAAAACAATGTCGTTTCTTGACCTAGGTGAAGGCATGGAGTGATTTTATTCAGAACGTCAGCATTCATCAACCCAGATTTTGTCACCCCCTCACTCCCTAGAAGAACTCCCAGTTCTTCATCCTGCCTGTGTTGACACTCTTCCAGTGGAAAGAGTTTCTTTCAGTCTTGGCCTATTATTATTATTTAGCACTTATTCAAGTGTAAAAAGCCTTTAAGAATAAAGTTTTAACTGCCGCGAAGAGACCTGGCAGATGAATCACTTTATGCTGTTCCTCAGCGACCCAAGCCAAGGACGACTGGAAGTTACCAAACACTGTGTTTGTTTACATATTCAAATGAAGGTTAATTTTTATCCTGTCTCCACTCAAATTTGATTAGGGTGGGGTTCTCCCCCCTTCCCTCAGTGGCATCCTCCTCCTCGACCTTGAAAGAAACCCAAGAAGTTGTTTAAAAGAGAAGCCAACAAAAATCCTAGTGAAAAGCTGACCAGGAAGAATCTAATGGTGTCTGCCAGCCGTATGCCCTACCACAGGCAAAGAAAAAGGAAATGCCCACTTTTGTTCAGCTGGGACCTGGCCTCTCCAGCACAGAGTGGGATGAAGCAGTGCAGGTGGACATTGCCCTAAAGCTCAGGGTCCCATCAAGGCCAGAAAAATGCCATGCAAGCTTCCAAAGGCCTGGCTCTGTCTTCTGGCAGGACCAGGGTGGAGAGTTCACTCCAGAGTCTTTGTGGCCCCAGAATCTTCCGGGAATTGAGGGTAGGGGGAAAGGATCAGACAGGGCTCCAGGTTCCTAGACCCTCAGTTGTAACTGTGCTATAAGGTGTACCTCTACACCCAGAGTTTATTGAGATATGTTTGAGCCCTCAGAGGATGTCAAACCCAGACCATCTTAACTTAGACCCTTTCTGGGTCACTCTCCTGACTTGTGCTGCAGCAAGATGCTCTGGCTTGGATGAAGGGCTGTTATAAAGAGCAGCCATGGAAACATGCTTGTGCCTTCACAGGAAGCTAGCATTAAGCACCTTCTCCTAGGAAGTAGTCCCTATCTAAAGACCTTGAACAGATAATAATACAGTTAAGGGAAAAATAAAAATTTATATCTCCTCTGAGAAAACTCTGAAGGCTTTCCTTTTTTGCTAAGAGTACCAGGAAGCTCAAGCCCAAGTTATCTATTAAAGCTGGAGTAGTTGTATTAAAATTTGGTCCTGATTTTCTTCTGCTGTCTGTATCTTGTTGTCATGCCTTTTCCTATAGGTTACTTTGAATCCTTTTCCATAGAGATGGGGCTTAAATGAATAAAGAAATATCCAGGAACCCATAGACTGAGCAGAGGCTGGGATGTGGTAGACTGACCAAGCCCTGTGTTTGGCTTCCCTGAGGTCTGGGTGAGAATTAGCCAGGTCTCAGCTCTCTCCTCTATAGAATAAGGGTATGGGGGCAAAGTTAACTCTGATCCACTAGTCCTTTTCCAGGTGCCCTCAGTACCCACAACTGAGCAGACAGCATGGAGATTAAGAGCCAGAATTGTGAAGCTTAACTTCCCCAGGGTATATAGGATGACCAACATCCTGGTTTACCTGGGACTTTCCTGATTTTAGCACTGAAATTCCCATGACCCAGGCAATGCCTCAGTCCCAGGATGGTTGGTCACCTTACAGGTTCACCTACAAGCTTGCCACTTACTAGCTTGTCACCTTAGACAAGGTTCATGTGTCTTCTTGATTTAACTGCCTGGAACACTATGGTAAAAAGGATTCTGAGGCCACGTGCAGGCATTACCTTGGAGAATATTGTGGGTTTGGTTCCACACCACTGCAGTAAAGTGAGTCAAATGAGTTTTTGTTTCCTAGTGCAAAAGTGTAGGTTACACTGTACTGTGGTCTGTTAAATGTGCAACAGGATTACATGCAAAAAAAAAAATTGTACATACCTTAACTAGAAAATACTTTATTGCTAAAATTGCTATCCACTTTACCTTTCTGTTGGTGGCTGCTGACTGATGAGTTGGTGGTTGCTGAAGGTTGGGTGGCTGTGGTAATTTCTTAAAATAAGACAACAGTAATTTCTTAAAATAAGCCTAGGTGGTTCAGTTGGTTGAGTGTCTGACTTTGGCTCAGGTCATGATCTCACGGTCTGTGGGTTCAAGCCTCTCATTGGGCTGTGTGCTGACAGCTCAGAGCCTGCTTAGGATTCTATGCCTCTCTCTCTCTCTCTCTCTCTGCCCCTCCCCTGCTTGCACTTTGTCTGTCTCTCTCTCAGAATAAACAAACATTAAAAATAAATACATAAGACAACCAACCAAGTTGATTGCCCAACCAACCAGGGCACCAGCTTGTCACCTTGGGCAAATTATTTAAGTTACATGTGCCTCAGCTTCCTCAGTGTTTAAAACAGGAGTTTTCTCCTAGCATTGTTGTAAATTTGAAGCACATTCATATTTGTAATGCACATTGAACAATCTTGGCACATAGAAAGCACCATGAGTGTTTATTAAATAAATGCTACTGTCATTTGTTCCCTGCTCAAGTAGAGAAAATTTCTCAAAATAATTATTTACAAAAAAAAATCTACCATGACATTCTTTGGGCAATAGACAGTGTCCTGAGTGAGAGACGAGACTATCTCCAAGCTACTTTGGGTGAAAGTGGAAGGAAGTACAGCTCCCAGAGAAAGACAGAGCTGTGTGTGACTCAGGGAAACCACGTATTCCAGACAGAACCCACCTGCCCTGCACAGAAATTCAGCAAGCTAGCTGTCCCCAGTGTTTTCTTCATGTATTCAGCTGTCAGACAAGGAGGCTAAGGTGTACCCTTGGTCTCTGCCAGAGATTTCGACCAGATCATCCTTCCAGAAAGTCATGAAAAGCAACTAAGTTTGGATGTTACTTATCATTCCTCATGAGAACCAGAACTGGTGCAGCTGGGTGGGGTGGAGGGGGAAGCCCTGGAGTTTTTCCTGAGGATTATCCAGTATCTCTGCAGAGCTCTGTCTTTTCCCCTGAGACAGGACCAAAGAATTTGTACCTTCCACACACCCTCAGCCATGCCAAGCTGCCCCGATGGTACTGAGTGGGCACCTGACTAAAGAATGTATCTGTTAACACATCTGTCCTTATCAATACAACCACCATGCACCCAGCCCTGACCAAGCTGGAAAATTGTTCTCCTTGGTGGATAAGACTAATGGCACCTGCAGATCCTTTGCCCAGCACTTGCTTCTGCCTTCAATTTTTTTCACCAACATCTCCCCTCCCAAGTGAGAAGTGGAACTTTTCCAAAGCTAAGCTCTCTCTTCTCATGTGTGCCTTATGAGCCTGGCACAGGGGCTGGCACCTCAGAGGTCCTCAAGTAATTCCTCTCAGGCAAATATTCCTCCATAAAGTAAAGGAGAGACTGTGGAGGGCTGTGTTGTCCAATATGGCAGCCACTAGGCACAGTGTGGCTATTTAAATGAATACAAATTAAATTAAACATTCTGTTCCTCCATCACATGAGGCATGTGTGCTCAATAGACACTTGTGACTAGTGGTTACTATATTGCATGGCACCAATATGAAGCATTTCCATCATTGCAGAAAGTTTATTGGGTTGTGCTATATGCTGCAGCATATAAAAAGAAAGGGGGCAATTAGACCAGGACCCATCCTCTTGAAGCTGTAACAGCAGGACCTTGGGTTCCTGAGCCAGAGATATAGGGCACAACTGGCCCAGAAGAATCTTAGGAGATGATATTGATCCAGAATGCCTTCCATGCCTTAGGAGTTACCTAAATGTCACAGGTAAGGACTGATTTGGGGACCAGGGTTTTCACAAAGATGTTGTAATTTCCTAATCTAGTTCCCCCTCAGTGTGACATGTTAAGATGGGAGATGGCAGGAAGAAGAGGAAGAAGAAGGGAATTCCATCAAGAGGGCTAGTATGAGTGACTCCCACTGTATTTCTCCCCTTGCCCCATAACCTTTTCCTCCTATCCTGGGAGCTCAAGGCATACACACTTGTTAGCATCCCCCACAACACTAAAGATACAGAGTTTAATAGCATCCAGCATCATTCAGTCAGTAACCAAATACCAGAACAGAGCCTAGATTTCAGCTGAGAGAAAAGCCAGGAGACCACATAAAGGAAATAAGGTAGGAAGTTCACTTCATCTTAAACTTGGAGTAGTCAAGATTCCAGACTCTGACCATTAAGTTCAGAGTCCCTATAAGCCCCTAAAATATTTGAACCAAGTCATTTGAACCAAGGAGAGACCCTGACTCAACTCCTGTAGAATCCATTTTGGGGGAGGCATCCAGGCAGGGGAGGAGACTCATTCTGTCCCTGTCACCCAAAAGTTCCAGGCATCTGGCAGAGAGGCAAAAAGCCCCTGGGTGATGTTAGGCAGCAGGAGGTTTGTGTGTGTCTCTACTCTGACATAGATCTGCCTGAAAAACAAATATAGACCCTGTTTATAAAACAATGAAAATACCCAGCCTTTATTCAGGGACTTAGCTTTTACAAGAAACGTCTACACATAGTGTTTCATTTCTTTCAAGAGCCCTGGAGAAGTAGTTGCTATCCCTATTTCATGGTTATAAAATATGAGGATCAATTTGAATAAAATATCCATCAGCTTCCAAATTAACAGAGGAAATTTAGTTCTGAAAGACAATAATATTTCAAATATTACTATTAAAAGGCAACATTTCTTGAGCATTCATTATGCACCCAATGCAGAACTAAGCAGTCTCCATTCATTACCTCATTTAATCCTCACCATGCCCTTATGAGACAGACATAAAGAGCCACCCCATTTTACAGGTGTGGAAACTAAGGCTCAGAGAAGTTCAACAAATTTCCCATAGTCACATAGCAAGTAAGGAGGAAAGATAAAGATTTGGTCCAATTGTAGTTATAATGTGGGTTTACAGGCCACATTATGGGGTCATAATGTTTTCAATTTTGAATGAGGGAACTGAAAATTCAGTAGAAAATGCCAAAGAAGAAATTAGCTTCTATAACTTTGAAATGGCCCAACTCAGCAGCTTTTTGAAAATTCAGATGATTAAAGACATAGTCTAGCGTTTCTTTTGGCAGTAGGAAATTGCCTTTGCTTGAGAAACATTTTCTGTCCCTCCTGCTCACTGGGGTGAGGTCAGGGTTGGTGAGGCCTGGTGGGAGAGACTCCATGCATGCATGAGATGGAAGTGGATGAGGCGTCTTTGACTGGATAACATGTCAGCACCTATCGCCTCTATCCCCAAATGGCAGCCCACAGGGAGGTAGGCCAGACAGCATCACATTCTGCCAGCTGCAGCTACGGCAGGGGCATCAGCCTGGCTCCTGTGGCACACAGCCCATAAATCAGCCCCCGAGCCTGCTGCACAATTGCCATGCGTCTCTTTCAAGCAGCTCTGAGGAAAAATGGCTCCATCTGCTCACTGCTAGGTAATAAATAAAACGGAATTGGAGCAAAATGGATGGAAAGCAATTTTTGGAAGATGAATTTCTGAAAGAATTGGCCACCATTTGTGCACCTCTCCTGGTGCTGGAAATTGCTGCCTGAGACCCTGCCAGGCCCAAGGGCTGCAAGAAGCACTAATGGACAAAAAAGAAAGAAGGGTATCCTGGTGATGAGCTGGTTAGGTAAGGGTTCTTTACAAAGGACTTCCCACTGCTGACCCCCCTTCTTCTCTTTGTCCTTCTCCTTCGTCTTCTCCATCACCATTATCACCATCATCATCCCCATCATTACCACCATCATCACCATCACCATCATCATCATTATCATTATCACCATCACCAGCATCATCATTATCACCATCATTACCATCACCATCATCATCACTATCATCATCACCATCATTGCAAACATCATCTTCACCATCACCACCATCGTCATTATCATAATCATTATCATCACCATCACCACAACCATCATCATCATCATTATTATCGTCATCAACATCAGCGCTGCCATCACAGCCATCATCATTGTTACTTGACTAATTGGCTCACTGAGGCCTTACTCTGTACCAGCACTAAGCAAAAATCTGTATATCTTTTCAGGAACTACTTCCTTTAAGTCTCACTCAGGCCTGTGCTGGCCCCACACTATGTTAGATTACAAACCTTCTCCCCATGGCAGTTTCCATGCTCTCTCCTTTGTCTTATTTTTCTCCATAGCTTTTATCACCTTCTAACATACTCAATAATTTACTTATTCTGATTACTGTTTTATCATCTGTCTTACCCATCTAGAATAGAGCCTCTTTTTTTCCAGTGTTATTGAGATATAATTGACATACATCACTGTATGAGTTTCAGGTGTACAGCATAAATGTTTGACTTACATATATTTTGAAATGATTACAATAGGTTTTTAGTTAGCATCCATCATCTCATATAGATACAATAGAAAGAAATAGAAAAGAAAAAAAGAAAAAAACATTTTCTCCTTGTAATGAGAACTCTTAGGATTTACTCCCTTAACAACCTTCCTATACATCATACAGCAATGCTATCTATAGTCATCATGTTGTACATTACAGCCCTAGTAGAATAGATACTCTTAAGGGCAGGGAATTTGTCTGTTTTTCTACCACTGTATCCCCACTGCTGAGAATAAGTCTTGAACTATAGAAGGCACTCAATAAATAACTTGTTGAATAAATGAATGACTGAATGATCTCCTGTAATCCTCACAATGCTATGAAACATATCTGGCCTGTGCCTGTCTCTCCACACTCACCTCTTGCCTCTGGCCCTATGACATCCCATATACATTTGACATCTAGTCACAGTTGCTCTGATGCTGGAGCTCCTAGCTTCCTTCCTTGATTCACCTTCCCAGACAGGCTCCAGCAATTCCTTCCAATCTTCTCTGACCATCCAGGAGAGTCACCCTTGTTATTCTCCTCTTTTTCAGTTCTTACAGAGCACGTGCTCATTTGTTTACTTGGAGGGATGGGCATCTTCTTAAGGTCTAACAAAGCCAGCAGATTTCTCTAGATTACCACTGTAGTCCAAACCCCAGCACAGGGCCTGGCACAGAGGAATTGAGAGGAGGAGCTGGGATTTGATACCAGGTATAATTCAAGGTCCATAAGCTTAGGCACCACTTCATGCTATTCTCAGAGTTCCTTTGGTTTCTTACTAAGGTCAGCCACATCCACAGCCATGTCCATTATCTGCCTTGATTCCCAGGACCCCTGAGCACCCCCATTTAAGTGATCACTTCTTTGTACTTTCAGTGAATATTTATCAGACACCTCTGGGTCAGGCACAGAAGACATAGTCAAGGTAGACCAGGTTCCTGCTCTCATGGGGCTTACGTTTTAGTGAGAAGACAGATAACAAGTATGAGAACAATGAATAAGAAATGTGAGCAGGAAAGTGCTGTGAAAACAAAGTAATTAGAGTGATGTGGCAGAGTGGTAAAGGTGAAATGTCTCTTATCAATAGGTCTTTACACATCATTGTACTATCTTTGCCTTCCCTATGGCCAGAAAAACCCTCTTAACCACCTCTCCTGCTTCACAGCCAACTTTTAAGCCACTCCTTCTGCTTAAATTTATCCTTTGCAACAGCCCAATAGACCAGACTATGCCCATCAGAGCAAGGAATTGAACGAAAAAATATGATCCCTGCCCCCCTTGGTCAGGGTCATGGTTGGACCTTGGGTCTGTTTCATGCACTTTAAATTTCTAGTGTATCTGAAATACTTGTGATAGATGCAAGGCCAGAAAATGCCCACAGCAGATATGGGGACCCAAGTGATCTGCCCCTTCTACTGTCCAGGTCACATGTGGGTAATTTAAAGATAATTAAGGATTTACCTGTAATTTCAAAGTCCTATATCAGAGCTAAGGATTTTCCCTCCAGTGGAAGTAGAAGGGGCTTAAAGTGCACCCATGTGTGGCTAAATAGTCAATTTGTCTGAAAGTTCACAGAATTAGGCTGCTATTAAGATATAGCATAAGACAACCCAACTTTAGGACAGAAGAAATGTACCAAAGTTTCCTCTGGAAGCAGAAAGCCAACAGTCTGCTCCCAATGTCTTTCTCAACTTAAACTCACCCATTCAGGTTGATGCTTTGGAACACTGGAGACCTGGGTTCTGAACTGGCCACAGCACTCACTGGCTCTGTGACATTGACACATCTTCATCTTGCCTCAGCTTCATTTTTTTGATTCATATAATAAGAGAAAACTACCTTTATCTTACCTTCCTCATAGGATGACTGTGAGACTGTGAATATTGGCAACTATTTCAAACAACTATTTCAACACTTCCTCTACACTAACCTACCCAATATAGCAAGATGTGTGCATAGCAAAGACCCCAGTAGCCATTATTAAATAGATTGGATGGATGAATGGATGGATGGATGGAGCTTAATACACTCAAAATGTTTTAAGGTGGCTTCCTAAAGGCAGAAAATTTGAGGGAAGGGTCTTTTTTTTTTTAATGTTTATTTATTTTTGACAGAGAGAGAGACAGAGCATGAGCAGGGGAGGGGCAGAGAGAAAGGGAGACACAGAATCGAAAGCAGGCTCCAGGCTCTGAGCTGCCAGCACAGAGCCCGATGCGGGGCTCGAACTCACAGGCCGTGAGTTCACAGATCATGACCTGAGCCGAAGTCGGACGCTCAACCGACTGAGCCACCCAGGTGTCCCGAGGGAAGGGTCTTAAGAGTAACGAGGAGAAATTAGAGAGATGCCCTACTTAGGCCAAGAAGCTAGAGTAGGTCATTTTACTTCTTAATGTTGTCCTTCCCATGTGAAAAGGACACAGAGTTACTGGTATGGGGCCTTTGATAGCAAGAGTAAGCATTATAATAACAGTAGGAATCAAGGCTCCTCTCCTTTCCCTGAGGTGAGGGATAGGGACAATTTTGGGATATTGAAGATTTCAAATAATTTTTGAGAGGTGTGGAGACTTCTGCACTGCAGTGGCTTCTCTCATTATGTCTCTTTGTCTCTCTATCTCTCTCTCCCTCACTGTGTCTTTTTGGGTTGGGTCTAGCATCTCCCCTAGATGGACTTTTGAGTTGATGGTTCCATATAAATATCAGGCATAATGGTAATGGCCCTCTTGGACCACAGTCCCTCTGCTCACTGGCCCCACCACATTCTGCAAAGCAAGAGAGGATGAAGCAGGCAGAGGAAATGAGGTCAGCAGAAACAAAGCCAGAATGGAAATTGCGACAAAAATATAAGATGTTTATTTCAAGCCTAATGAGGCAAACCACACTTCGGGAAAATGGCAATTATAACTTGACGGTAACAGATTGGAGGTGCCATTGCTGCTGCTGCACCCCTACAAAGAGTGTTGCTTCCTGGGCCTACCTTCTCCAGGAGCCTCGCAGCCTCCTGGACACCAAGCTCGGGCAGCAGGTGGAAGGCCTTGGGGTAAGTGGATCAAAGTCACCTGCCCAGGGCCTGTACTGACTCTGCCACCTCCACCATCACCATCTCTTCCCTCCCCAGCTCCTCACTCCTCTGTAAGTTCTGGAGTTTTCCAAATGTCACTCACCTACATGGCATCTTCACATGTTTTGCTACATCCACTTAGCATCTCTGCCTATTAGTTATTTAAATTTTTGTCCCAATTTGATTTATCATAATTAATTAAAATAAGCACATTGTTATTAAAACTCATTCCTCATGTACCACCTAAAATCTTGCACATTCACAGTGACCCCCATCCCACCTTGAGGTTCTATGGTGAAAACTGGTCCTGGATTAACCTGAACTCACCTTACTATGACTTTCAAAGCCTGAGATCCTTTTGGAACTGAGATCTTCCCTACCATAACCTCACCACACTGTATTGCTTTTAGTTCATTTATTCATTCTACAGATAAATATCAAGAAACTACCACTGTTAGCACACTATAGTGAGTGAAACAGACTAAAACATTTCTGACTTCCTGGAGCTTAAATTTTAATGGGAAAAACAGACAAATAAACATAATAAATAAGGAAATGATATAGTATAAGAAAGTAAGAACTGCTATAGGATTACAAGATTCTGAAAGAGAGAATGGAAACCTAAATAGATGGTCAGAGCAGGCCTCATTGAGAAGGTGAGATGGGAAGGAAGTGAGAGAAGGAGGCATGTGGCCTCTGGGAGAAGAGGATTCCAGGCATGGAGAACAGCCATTGAAAAGGTCCTAGGTGAAGAAAAAGCAAGGATTCCAGTATGCATATTATTGAGAATATCAGGAAAAGAGATGAGAGAGGTGGTGGGGACCAGACTAGACGGACTTTATGGGCCAGTGAGAGAATTTGGGCTTTACTTTGTGGTAAATTGGGGTTCATTAAACAGTTTCAAGAAGAGGCAAGAAATGATCTACCTTACATTTGAAAAGAATGACTAGGGCTGCTCTGCTCAAGATAGACTAAGGTAGGGGTGGTCAGAGATGGAAGCAGGGGGGGGGGGTCTGTCACCAAGAGACTGCCAAAGCAATCCAGTAGTGAGATGGTGGTGGGTGGATAGAGTGCTTGGGGCCCAGAGGTCAGATTCTGGATATATTGTGAAAATGTGGTGTGAAATGTGTGGTGTGGTGTGAATGGGATCTAAAACAGAGAAGTCAAGAATGACACCAAGATTTCAGCCTGAGTAACTAAAAGTATTGAGTTGACATCAACTGAGATGTAAAAGACTGAGAAGAGCAGGTTGGTGGGAGAAGGAGTTCAGTTTGAGATAAGATGGATTTGAGATATCCATTGGGCATATCTGACAGACTGTGCTATTCGTGACAAATGTTTGCTATATTTCCCCCACTTCATTCATGTTAGGATTGACCTTAGGACTTGATTTGGCCAACAAAATGTGAGTAAAAGTTTTAAGAACCAGTTTACGGTTTGCTATGCTTTCTATTTTCCCCTTGCACTGTGATCAGCAATGTTCCAGATGAGAGCTGCTCCATCAGCCCAAGTCCTGGAGTGATGATGACACAGTGCAGAGCATTGGAGGCATATAGTGTGAATGAGAAACAAACCTTTTTGTGATATGCTGCTGAGATTTGAGGTCATCTTTAGCAAAGCATAACTGAGTCTCTCCTGTCTGATACAGCATTCCTAGTGGAATGTCAAGTAGGTAACTAGGTATACTTGCCTTGAGTGAAAGGGAGAGGTCCAAGGTGGAGATATAAATTGGGAAAACATTGACATATAGATGGCAGTTGAATCCATAAGACTTGGTAAAGCTAAGGAAAACAGATAAGAAAAGAGGACCAAGACCTGAGTCCTGGGGCCTCCAATATTCAACGATGGTGAGGGGAGGAGTAGGAAGAAAAGAAAACTGTGAAGGAATTAACCATGAGGAGAAAAACCAAGTGTGTGGGGTCCTGAGAAGAGAGGGAAGAAAAGGTACCAAATAGGAGGAGAGACTGTGACTAATGCTGCTGACAGTTCAACCAGGATGGGGACCAAGAGTTGACTCTGAGATTTGGCAACATGGAATCCATTGATGACCCTGCCAGTGCAAATTTGGTGAAGTAGTGGGAGCACAAGTCAGATTGGTCTTGGTTTAATGGGAAGGGGGGAAAGGAACTGGAGACAGCAAACATAGATAACTCCATGAGCAGTTGTGATCCACAGGTGAGAAGAGAAATGCAGTTGTAGCTAGCACAGTAAATGGGGTCAAGACACCATTTTGAATGAGGAGAAATTACAGCATTCTTTGTGCATTTTAGGGAAAGTTCAGATGCAACAAGAGATAAAGGGGATAATTGCTGCAGTGATGTCTCTACAAAGGCAAGAAGGGATGGGATCTAGTGCACACCTGGAGGAATTGGTTTCTTGCAGGTGATTCTCCACAGTAACGGGTAAAAAGATAGAGTATATAGACATTGAATCTTTCACATTCTAAATTCAGAGAGCCACCAATGGTATCTTGGTCCATTTCCACAACTTTTCAGCCGTTCCAGTTACTCATATAATGTTCTAGTAGTGTAGGGACACACAGTGATTTTATTCCCTTCAATATCAAAATTAATCCAAAGCTTCTCTTCTTCACTCCCCCAGCCAGCCTCAAGGCTACTTAGAGAGGAGAAGGGAGTGCAAGATCTTAGATTTGTACTCTTCTTTCCTCTTCTAGATCTTCTATTCTTTGGGGGACAAAGAATAAAGATGATAGCAGGTATTTTCCCCCTCACAGGTGTGCTGATATATGGGTGTAGGGGAGGAGTCCTGTTCAAGCCAGTTTTATCTGGCTGTGGATTCTATATAAGTGTTTGTAGAATTGTGTTCAACTCTACCCTAGCCTCTAGACAATAGATGATCTCCCTCAAAGAAACTGCAACATCTCCCTGTGGCCTTGGCAGTAGAAACACCCTCAAATCCTTCTTGGGGGTTAGGCATTCCACTGCTTGGGCCAACATTTCCCAGAGGACCTCAGCGTCCTTTCCCTTCTGCCAACTTCATGCTTTCCCGGAATCTTTCTCTACAACTTCCAGACCCAGGGAGCCGAGACTCCACATCTTCCTCTACCTTATTCTTGTGTACAGTCCTAATCACCATGTGACTATATTGTGTTTATTCATTTTGTTTATTGTCTGACTCCCAGCCACATAGTAAGTTCCATAAGGGCAGAGATGTTTTTCTGGTTTACTATGAAATTCCCTGTACCTGTGAGTGCCTGCCATCTATCTGGCTGATGCTTAATAAATATTTGTTGAAAATGGATGGATGGATGAATGAGTGAATGAATGAATGAAGGAAGGAAGGAAGGAAGGAGGAATTGAACCCAACTTTTTCCTGGAAACATTGTAGTGGATTATTATAGTAATTGTCCCAATGAAACATGTCTCACTGTATTCTCAACCTTGAATAGGCCCCTCCCACTTTGAATCTGGGCTTGACCATGTGACTTGCCTTGGCTGACAGGACAGTAGCAAGAATGACCCAAGCATAAGCTTATGTGTTGGAGCTATCTTCTTTCTTGCTGCTCTTGGAATACAGCCATTAAATTAAAAAGTTCAGGATAACTTGCTGTGAAAGTGTGACTCAGCTGACAGCTAGTACATCACCAGATACCTGATGAGGACATCTCAGATTATCTAGCCCCAGCCAAGCTACTAGCTGATGGCAGCTACAGGGGAAACCCATATCAAATTGGCAAAGTGCAGAATTATAAGCAAATAAATGACTATAGTTTTAAGCCACTGAGTAGTTTCTTATGCAGCAAGAGATAACTGTTACAGCACATAACACTTTTGTTCCTTCCATCCTCCTGGTATAAGATATTCCACAAAATACTTACCAAATAATATTTCTCTCTTCTTCTTATCAGTATTCAGGCTCCAGAGTCCAGAGGATTCGACAAAGCCCACATTCCCCTTTGTGAGTCCCCAACCCCACAAGTCCTTGTGCCAGGTAAAGCAAATTATTTCCCAGAAACCACATCTACTACCCAATCTGACCTTTGGAAAATAACCAGGGTTGCTTCACATTCACATTCTGCCCACCTAGAACAGTAATGGGGGAGGAATTTTCTCCTGGACTCTCTCAGGAGCCCCTAGCCAGGAAATCCACATGTCTTTTCCAAGAGGGAGTAAAAGAGGCCCAGGGCAGGGCTGGGGAGGAAGGCAGCTTCAGCAGCATGAGCACCTGGCCTGTATGCTCCGAGACTGACTCAGCCTTCAATGTGTTGTATGGCTTCCAAAGCCCCCACCCAGAGGGTACTGCTAGGTTTTGTTGAGACCTGTCTTGTATTTCTCCCTCAGTCCCCTAGATTCATGCTGCTCCTTTCTTCCAAAGATAAATCTGCTGACAGTACTCACAAGGGAAATCATACTCTAGCATCCTGACTCCATGGAATTAAAAACCTAAACATTAGCAAGGGTGAGTGGACAGAACCTGAGATGTTGCCTCAAACACATGCAATCCTGGCTGCACCAGCCACAAATTAAAAGTTAAGGTACACAGGAGCAAATGTGGCCTCATTTTCACAGTCCACTGATTCCAAAGCCTTAGAAGCCAAGCATCTGGGGACCCAACAGGGACTGAATTCCTCTTTTGAGACTGGTTAACTTCCAAAGCAAGCACCCAAGCTTCCGACCTCAATCACATGTATTGAATGGGAAATACCTGGAGGTGGCAGATGTGCACAGCAGGGAAACCTTATGCCCCTTTGAGGCCCTTCCCAGACATTTACCCCACCCAAGAGCTCCCCAGGTCTGTGAGATGGCCCTGGACTCACCCAGAGAAACCTCAAGCTTTCTCTTGGACTTAGGACTATCCAGGATGAATGCTAGCCCATAAGTCAACCCAGGGGCATTCAAAGATGTTATAACTGGTTAACTACAATGGTGGCTTAAGAACCAGACATTTTATGTAAAACTTGAAATGTCCAGAGTCTTTTGAATTTGGGTAACAATATGCCTCCTTGGCACAAGTCAACTGGAGTTGAGTAGTGGTTGATCCCAGGTCACCACAGTCCCCACTACTCTACATTGATCTTACTCAGCCTATCTCATTCATTGGCATTATCTGTCTGGAGCCTAAAGACATTTTAATTTGGATCCTAAAGGAGATATGGAGATGTGCTGCCCAGATGTCCCCACAAGAAAGGACTTGTTGCCCAACTGCAGAGTGGCCAGTAGACAGCCTCAACCTGTCGCTTCTTCAGCATCTGCCTCAGCTATGGGGAGCTGTCTCACACTCCAGGGCTGGCCATATATAGTGATTAGGTGATGTGGGGGTCAGAAAGGCCAGACAAGTGTGAAAGGCAACACGTGCCTCTTGGGTGGAGTTGGCCTGTGCTTAAGCCTCTAATACAATTTGAATTTTTCCCTTGCTCAACCCTGCTTTTCCCCCTTCACTTCCAAGGGATTGGTCCCTAATTAATATTTTACCCCAAACTCCATCTCAGCATCAGCTTCTGGAAAACCTAACCTGAAATATAGAACTAAACTGATGCTTAGAAAGGGGCAGGTTTTTCCATCTTCTACTAAACAGAAAGGGGTGAAACCATGATCTCCTGATTCTGAGAATAGAACCTTGGGAAGTTTCCTCTTGCAAATCACTCCAGACCCACCCTCCCCTCTACCCTTGCAATACAAAAGAAGGTATGTTGACAGAAAAGATGTCATAGGGGAAAAAAAGGTATATTTTATTGATTTCTCTCAAAAGTAGAGCCCAAGACAAGGATTTGAGTGCAAATGATTAATTTGGGAAGTGATCCCAGGAAGCAGGAGTGAGGGAACAGGGAGAATGGCACAGTAGAGGAATAAAAACCAATAAAATGATATATTGTTACAACTGCTACCATAGACAACCAGGACTAGAGTCCATCAGGATCTCTGAGTAGTGTCCAGACTGTCTCCCAGAACTATCCACCTGAAGGATGTCTTCTGCCTCCAGTAAATGAGGTTGCCCCCAAATGGTAACCACACACTGCTGGGCTCTGCTTGAGCATGGGCCAAATTCATTCCCACCTTCTCAAAGAAGGTCCTAGGGACAAAATGTAAAGTCATGCCTTGCACAGAGAAACTGGCAATAGGCCATTATAATGAAGTATAACAATAATAAAATAATTTGCTAGATACAGAAGTACTATAGATAAGAGAGAGATTTTAAGTCTGGCAGTAGAAAGAAATCAGAAAGAAAGCTACACAAAGGAGGCTAGCTCTGAGCAAAGTTTTGAAGGATGAATAAGAATTCACTACATCAGTAAGGTAGAAGGCTCAACCTGGAGGCAAGGTTGCACAGTGTGTTTGGAGTGCTGTAAGCATTTTAATGTCTCTTGGCATAAATATCAGGAAGAGAGGGACCAAAGACAGACTAGTGAGGAAGGCAGGAGCTAGATATGCTCTAATACCACTCCAAAAATTTTCATTTTTGACCAAAGGATTTTCTTAATTTTATTTTTAAAACATCATATGGTAAAATTGATTTTTTTCCTTGGTTGTACACTTCTATGTATTTTAACACATGTAGAGATTCATGTAACCGCCACCATAATCTAGGATACAAAATAGTTTCATGGCTTCAAAAATCTCCCTTCATGGTCAGATCCTCACCCTGATTCTTACCCCTGGCAATCTCATATCTGTTCTCCATATATTTCTCTCTTTCTGAAAATAAATGGAATTATATCATATGTAATCTTTGAGACTGGCTGCCTTCACTCAACCAAGACTCATCCAAGTAGTTTTTCCTGTATCATAGTTTACCTGTTTTGTTACTGCTGAGTAGTATTCCATCATATAGATGTCTATTCACTTGTTGAGGGTCATTTGGGTCATTTCTAATTTGGGGCAATTATGAATGGAGCCATTATAAACAATTGTGCACAAGTCTTTGTAGAACATAAGCTTTTATTTCTCTAGGGAAAATACCTAGGAGTGGGATCATTGTGTTATATGTTAAGAGTATGTTTAACTTTTCAAGAAATTCCCAAACTGCTTTCCAAAATTATATATTTTGCATTCTCACCAATAGCATATAAGAGTTCTGGTTGCTCCACCTCACCATCAGCTCTTTAATGTGTTTTTTATATCAGCAATTCTAATAAGAATCTAGTGGTTTGCCCAAGATATATTAAGCAAAAGAGTGACATGATCAAATCAGGGAGAAAAATTAAAGGCAAGGAAACCATTTAGGGTAGTGATGCAGTGATATAGACAAGAGACATTGGTGGCCTAGACAAGGTGATGGCTATAAAAATGAAGTGTAGGGAGAGAGATTCTGGAGAAGAATCAGCAGGACTTGGGGTTGTGGAAAGGAATCTAGAATGACTCCTCAAGACCCCAACACCCCACACAGAGAGGAAGTGGGAATTTCACTGTGAAGGGCTGGGGTGGGTCAGTGGGGAGAGGAGCAGCCTCCCTTCCCTACTGGGGAGAAGCCTTGTGCAGATAATTGCACCAAACAGCTTGTCTCCATTTATGCAGGAAAATTTACATCCCACTCTGTGGGGGAAGACGTGTTTATTTGCCAGCCTGTGTTGGCAGAATTATAAACCAGCCAACAGCCCTCATTCTGGGAGTGACCTGTGCCGGTTGTAAACATGAATGCATATGTCCTGATAGTGAATCAGACAAAGAACCCCAAATGTGGAGCAGTAGGGAAGCAGAAAACCTCACCAAACATCCAAATGCTGCCTTCTTCTTGGGGGTAAATTAACTTCTTTTTTTCTAAATTACTGATGAGTTTGGAAAGTTGTCTTGTGTTGATTCCAGTTGTTCTTAGAACTCAAGGTGAAGTGGCCAGTTTTGAAGCACTAGATAAAATAATGAATACCAAGAAATGGGAATGCTAATTAGAAGCTGCCATTTTGCATCATATTTGAGGCTTGTGTTTAGTATGTTCTTGGGTGGGCTGTGTGCCAAGGCACTGGCTTCTGAAAAAAAAAATTAGAGAAAATACTTCATCTTCCCCCCTGAAAAGGGGGTTCCAGTGTATCCTGACCAGCCCAGTGTCAGCTCCCAAGATCTTGAGGCCATGAAAGAACTGGCTGCCACTATGGGGAAGAATTCCTGCAGATTTCTCTGGTAATTTCCCTTCTTCTCATCTCTGTAGCATCCACCTTCCCTGAAGGCCTCAAATACTATACCTGACTACAGGATTCTCAAAGCCTCTTCTTATCCTTGCTTTTTTCTGAACTTTACAAAAACCCTGGTATTGTTATTTCACCTTTCCACTGAAGATCTAGAGAGGATAAATGACTTGTCTGGGTCATGTATTAGGTCAGTGGTAGACTTGGGATCAAAAATCAGGTCTCTGGATTCCACATCCAGAATAACCTTTCCACATGCCTCATCACTATTTTTTTTAAGTTTATTCATTTATTTTTAGACAGAGAGAGAGAGCGCCAGCAGGGGAGGGGCAGAGAGAGAGAGGGAGAGAGAATCCCAAGCAGGCTCTGCACTGTCATTGCAGACCCCAACTCAGGGTTGAACTCACAAACCATGAGATCATGACCTGAGCCAAAGTCAAGAATCAGACACTTAACCAACTGAGCCACCCAGGCACCCCATCACTACTTTTTATTTGGGAATTGACTTCAAACTCCAAAGCAAATTTGATCCAAGAACTTCTCCATTAATCACAGTCTGTCTAATCTGTCTCCTGGATCGGCAGCTCCCCCCACCACCCCACTTTCTGCAAACTCCTTCTGGCTTCTTTCTATATAGTTACAGCAGCCATGTTTGTGCAACAGCATACACATTGCTCACTCTATAGCTGATTGGTACATCATAGGCACCCGACCCAAGCAAACCAATCCCCAAGTCCTGCCCTGGGAATTTAGGATTGTGACTGAGAAAGGAAGGACAGGTTCTCTCTGGAGGGATGTAGCATGTGACCTTCACCATATCTTCTGCAAGGAATGGGAAACAGAATCCCCAAGAAAAGGGAAGATCAAAGCTAAAGTACAGGGCAGACCAAAGGAAAGAGATGGTGGGGTGAGCTGTTAGGAGCTTTCCAGAAAGGAAGCTCCATAGAATCTAGCTGTGGGGTTCCAGAGCTTGTCTGATTCTTATGTTTCCTGAGGTTTGAGTGTTCAGGTTTTTGAAGTTTGTGAGAATCTATAATAGAGCCAATGCACACCTGTCCCTGACTTTTTTTTGTCCTTAAACTTGTCAGAGTTGGTTCTTGTATCTTGTGGAGGAAGAAGACAAAAGCTTGCTTTTCTTTATGGAACTGATCACCATCTGAAAATATCTCACTTACTTGTTTATCGTATGATCCTTTACTGGAATGTTAGCCCTCTTAGAGCAGAGACTTTGTTTCTTCAAGCTATATCTCCAGTGCCTAGCACTGCCCTGGCACACAGTAGGCTCTCTAAACATAAATACTGAGCAAATCAATAAAAAGATAAATAGGATACGGAAGCCCTTAGAAAGCATCCAGTTCTACTACTACCTTTTATAAAGGGAAGAATTGAGGCTTGAAGGAGGAGCTTATTGATGAAGGATCTACATTGAGTTAGTCAATGACTCTGGACTGGAATGCAGTCCTCTCAAGTCTTTGTCCAGTGTTGGGCCAATAAGCTGCCCATAACAGTTGCAATAAGAGCCACCATGTGCTGGCCAGAGCCTGCAAACCTGACATTGCACTAAGAGCTTTCTGTGTGTTGGCTCATTTAAGCCTGACATGTGCCAGAAGGGCGGCCTCATGAGTTCCGTTTTGCAGATGAGGAAATGGAGAACTTGGAGGCATTGTACAACTTTCTCATACATCAGACGTAGTAAAACATCAGTATTGGACATAAGAATATGTCCCTTTGCCCATAATTTCTAACCTTTGTGTTTCAAAATCTTATATGTACCATGCCCTTGGGCAGACCCTAGCAACTGGGGACCCTGACCCCATTGGGCCACAGACCCAGATGATTATACAATCTGACTTGCCAAGACCTATCTGTCCCTTGGATCCTTGTAGTTTGTGCTGTCCTCTAAAAAGTGAATCTGGGCTAGGGCAATAATTACTGGGAGAGGTTGATGGTGACTGCTTTAAGAGACCTTTGCATTTTAACACAGGACTCAACCCTACGTCCGTCCCTTCCTGAGTGAGGAGGGGTAGCTCTCTGCGAGCGGAGTCAGGCACTGGCAAACTAGGGTGGTGATGCTCTGAAGCTGGAGGACTTGTGGATCCCATCATTCCCCATGCCTATTTGGTTCCACCTTTGCAGACAGTCAGCCTTGGTTGGGTCCTGCACACAGCAAAGAACCTGACATGGAGAAAAAGCATTGAACCTGGGACAGAAGACCTGAATTCAAGACCCAACTCCACTCCTTGCTAGCTTTGAGACTGGACTAATTTATTGTACTTCTATGAATGCTATGTAGCTTTAAAAAGAATTGGAGGTGGTAGATGAGTAATAATATTATCTTCCATGAATATCATCCAGCAAAATTCTTATAATACAAAATGGGAAATAACTGCTGTAGACTCTTTGGATATGTATTGAGGCATCTGTCATGAGCTCCCAATATGCTCCACGCCCATGCTCAGTGCCGAAGCCAGCCTAGAGCTGCTGTCTCTTCTGACTTTGAGTTTGAAAAGACGAAGACCAAAGCTTTCCTGACAAGTGCTGCTGGACTCAAGGAATTAAAGAATACCCCAGCAAAGGTTAATTGGTTAAATTTGTTAGCCACTAGAAGAGGAATTTCCACTTGGCAATTAAGTTTGCAAATATTGTGCAACCTTGTAGAGTGTATTTCTCCAAATTGATGTGTTCGTTTTCATGTAATAATCAATTAGTGGGTGTTTCAGTTGCTTAATTAGCTCTGCATGTAAATTAATCTCTGCATATTGAAATGGCAAACCCAGCCTTGTAATGTCGGCCTGTTTCTGGGATAAATCAAATTACTGTGTCCCCAGCAAAGATTCTTGGTTTCCAGAGTCACCAAAAGCCAGCAGGTTCCTTTTGCTGCCTGAGCATGTGGGCTTAGGGAGGATCTGGAGTATAATAGCCAGGCTAATTATATTTACCCATAAAGAGGACTCTGCATCAGTTCTTATTTCTGCTCTTAGGCAAAGCTGCCTGTTGAATGATTAAAATCTCTGAGCCATTCAGGTCTCATGCCTGGGTCTCAAAATCACTGAGGAATAAAAGTTTTCCATTCCCCAGAGGTTGGAGTCAGCAGGTGAATTCCATTCCCTGTTTCATTAAAGAGGCTGGGAGGTAACAGGAAAGATAAATTCATGACCAGTGCTAACTCCTCAACTTAAGGGAAATGCTCGCCCTCCAAGAGGCCTCCCCTGACTACACCTAGCTGCAATGATCTCTCCTTTCTCCAAATTCCCCTAAGAAGGCTATGCCCCTGCTCTCACCTGTTACATACACACTGTGGTGTGGGCTCATGGCACTGACACAAACAAGCCTGGGTTCAAATTGTGACTCTGCCATCTAGCTGTGTGAGTTTGCATAATCCAAGTACTCTCCTCACATGTAGGGTGAAAATAATAATATTCCACCTCCTGATACAGCCCAAGTGAAGCTCAAATGAGAACAATGATCTTAAAAGCTTTTGGTAAATAGTAAAGCACTTTGTACACAGTATATAGGCATGGGTTATGTTTGTGTTTCATGCTATTTTACTGCATCTTTTAAGAGGAAGGGCTGAATTTTTGCTTCTCTAGTAGGTCCCCCATGATGGTCAGTCTAGGACTGGTTTGTAGCACAGCTGAGTGCTCAGCAGGGCAGAGAGAAATGGGATACCTGGCCTTGGCCCACCTGCCTTGGAATTCTGATGCCTGGTCTCTGAGCTCCCACTTGGTTTGGTTCCCTGTATTTTGAGAAATGTGAGAGAAATAAAATACTATCTCTGGAGCCTTTGGATTCTTTGGGCTGTGCAGACACACAAAGGAGGCCTGGGCCACCCATATAATTAGATCCTATCATTACTTTGTAAACATGGCCAATAAACCCAAGAAATGGAAACCTGGCCTTCTCCACACAACTCAGCCAAGAGAAAATCCATTTTGGGGCCAGGACAACCTTACTGGTTACCCTCCAGGGCCCAATCCCCAGAGGCACATTCAAAAGGTCCATGGACTGTACTGAGGCTCCCCATGACTCTGGGAGCATCCAGGAGTCCTCTATGGATCTCTGGTGACCAATGTTCCCAAGTGGGCATGGTCTAACATCCGCCACTAGAACTCTGACCTTGGATTAGGGTTATGAGGTTATGAGGGACCTATCTATCACCCCAGGGAGAAGGAGAGTACCCTGAGACAGCAACCCCTTCTGACCCAGAACCCCCAGCACAACTGTGAACACACAGTAAGTGCTCAGTAAAAACTTACAAGAAGGGGATGTGAAGAGCACAAATGAAAAAGTGTAGCCATGAATATGGAGCAATAAAGGAACTAATAAATGAATGAATTGACAGAAATGAAAGAATTAAGAAAGGAGTGGATTTTTTAAAGTTTATTTATTTTGAGAAAGAGTTCAGGGGTGGAGGAGGGACAGAGAGAAAGGGAGAATCCCAAGGAGGCTCCTTGTTGTCACTGCAGAGCCGGATGTAGGGCTTGATCCCACGATCTATGAGATCATGACCTGAGCTGAGATCAGGAGTCGGATGTTTCACCAACTGAGCCAACCAGGTCCTCCAAGAGTGGATTTTAATGAGCAAAGATGAGTGAGTGATTCCAGTCAAGTGGAGAGCTCTACCTTCCTGTCCATGTCCACCCATTAGAAAACATTCTCCCTTGCCTCCTGGGTTCCCTGAGAACCACACAAGAATGGGATTAATTTTCATTATATGTAAGAATACCCCTCATCCTTAAGGACTCAGGATGTTTTTCAAGTCATTGAGAAATTCATTTTCACACTTCTTTATCTGCTGCCTGAGAGCATGGGATGTTTCTGCACCCAACCATTACAGGTGTCTAGAATTTTCATTCAGAACCAAACAACCCTCACCTGCCAGTGCCATGATGTGAATGAACAGAACTTCCCCCAAGGGACCACAAGTTCCAGAAACACCACCTAGAGCCCCCGGGAATGCTTTGATGACCAAAAGCAACATCTTTTTGGGTCAAGTAACTGACAGGTGAGGCTTTCCACACAAAACACAGGGGAATAAACACACCTCTTCCCCAAAGGCCAATTCCTCTCCCCAGTCTTGGAATTGAGGCCTCCCTGGCTCTGCATTCCCAAAGCCTGGTGACTATGCTGCACTATGGTACTCAGCACACACTACTGAGCACCTCTCAGAAGGGAAATGCTGAGGAGCTGGCTAACTTCGTGAGGGTACTGATGAAGGACCCAGAGTGGCCCACCACATTCACTGCTCAGGTTTTCTGCAGAAATGCTAAACAATTAAAATTGTTTTCTTTAATATCCCTCTCTGTCCTGCTCAAGGACGGGATGCCCAGCCTGGCCTCTTTTCTACCTGCTAACTAACCCATTTACTACTTCCTTCCCCCGACACAAACACCCCCTGCCAAATGCAAAGAAGATTCACTGTTCCCAAACCCACAGTTTTTTTTTCTCTCTCTCTCTCCTCTCTCCCTTCTCTGTTATAAATCCTATTTTGCTGGCAACAGTCCAGTGACTATTTTCCCTCACTAAGTTGACCGACCATCTTGTTTTGCCTGAACCTGAGGTGCTCCCTAGGAGGCTGGACTTTCAGTTTTAAAAATGAGGCAGTCATGGACAAATGAGAACAAGTCAGTCATCTTATCACTTACATGTGAGAATATCTGTGTGCAAAATAGCTGTCTCTAACTTATTCCTTGAAACCACTTAACAGGTGATACCTGTGAAACACTTACACACTAAGCACTCAATAAATACCAGCTACAATAATCACTTTTGTTGTTAAACTCAGGCATTCATGAGCAATGTTACCTCTACTCCAATAACATTCCTTCCACCCTCCTGTGCTCACAACTCGGCAGTGTGACACAGACAGTGTTTGTGGTGAGTCCAATGGCATCTTTAATTTAACAAAATTCATTGGGTCTGCAAACACTATGCTAGGCTACTGTAAGCTCCAAATATACTGGCTTTACCTGCATGAGGCTTGCGGCTGAATGTAGGAGACAACAATGAGTGAATGAACACCAGAGTTGATACAGACTTACAGGTGGTGGTAAGATCGAAAAGGAGATGCGTAGGTGCTGTGGAAGAGATTAATAGGGGAACCCTAATTCCAACTGGGAATCCAGCTAGGCCTTTCCAAGAGAGTCATGATTACATTAAGATTAAAAGGGTAGTGGGCAGGTAGTTTGGAAAAGGTGAAGGGCCCTTGAGAGCCATAAGCACGCAGTCCTGCAAATTTTGATTATTCTTTGAGTTCTGAAGAGTAATGAACCAGAAAGTCTATTTATTTAAAGGGAGCCCGTGGTGAAAATTGTAAAGGTAAGGACATTCACATGACATACATAATTATTCCACATTCAGTAGCTTTGTGAGAATTGTCATACACACAGGCACCATAATTGGAGCAACCCACAATCAGGTCCAATATTAGAGCAGGGTTACAAAGAGGGTGTTCTAGGCCTTAGAAAGGACTCTCCACCCTTCTCAAAAGCTCCTGTGTACATCACAATGGTGGGGGATAGAAGAAAGAATGTGAGATTCTGAGTCAGAGGCCCTGGGGTCAAGATCTCATTTTGCCTTTTGCTGACCATTCATAACCTCTGAATATCACTCTCTGTGTCTGTAAATGGGTACAATCATGGTGCCCTTCCCCACCCCCAGCTGCTTCGCAAGGTTTGTGTGAGGAACAAAGGAGTAAAGCCCTGGAAAAAATGGTATTTCTCATCATCTGTCTTTCCCTCCAAATTGTAAGCTATGTCAGGACAAGAACCACATGTCCCAAGAACAACAGGAGAATGGGGAATGTCTGAGAAGTAGCTGAGTGAAGTCACATAGTAATGAGAGGTAGAATGACCACATGGGTTCTAGATTCAGGAAAACTCAGGCTTGACTCCAAACCCTGCCCCTTTCTAGCTGTGTGAATTTAGACTGGTGACTGTACCTCATTGTGCCTCAGTCTCCCCAGCAATGTGGCAGGGAAGATACTGTCCACTTTCAAGGTGGAGCTGAGAAAGAAAGATAGTGAAAAATAAAGGGGTTAGTTTAACATCCAGGCACTACTTTGTTACCAAAGCTCTGAAAATAATCTAAGCCCTTTCCTGCCTAAGAGCCTTTGCACATGCTGTTCCCTCTGCCTGGAATGCTATTCTTCCAGCTCCTCGTATGGCTGGTGCTCCCTATCCTTCAATTCTTACCTTAAATGTGATGTCTTCAGAGCAGCCTTTCCTGTTCATCCCACTTCAATAGGACTTCCTCTACAAATTGCTATTCCAAAACTCCACTAGATAGTATTCCTGTGTAAAACATCACACCAAAACTTAGTGGCTTAAAACAACAGATATTCAGTATCTCATAGCTTGTGTGGTTCAGAGATCCGGCCGTGCTTAGGTGGGTCCTCTGGCTCAGGGTCTCTCACAGGCTGACATCAAGGTGTTGACTGAGGTCATGGTCATCTCAAGGGTTGACTAGAGAAGGAACAACCTCCAGGCTCACTCACAAGGCTGTTGACGGGACGTGGATCCTCACTGGCTGTTGGCCACAGATGTCAGTTCCCTACCATGTGGGCTCCACTCACAAGGCAGCTGGTCCTATCAGAGTTCAGGCTCAGAGAGGGAGAGAGAGAGATTGGTGACAAGCATGACAGAAGTCATGGTCATTTTATAATCTTTGAAGTGACATCACTTTGAAGTGAGTCACTAGGCCCAGGCTACACTTGAGGGGAGGGTATTACAGAAGTCAGGATCATTGGGCTCCATTTTGAAGGCTACCTACAAGAATAATTTTATTAACACTCTACCAATTCCTTATCTTTCATTTATGTTGTTCGCCTCCTTAGAGTGTGATACCTTCCACAAGATGGCAAGCTCAATGAAGGTAGGAATCATGTGCTCAGTGCCAGATGAATAGTAGTTTAATAGTCAATAAACAAATTAACAAAAGCCAGCACTGTGCTATGGGCTTGTGGAGAACAAGAGTCAGGCTCCCTTGCAGGTGTGTGAGACGGACAAGTAAATGGACAGGCACAGCAGGTGATGTCTTCGCTTTTCTGCCTTTTTAAACCTCACAAGGGACCGTGGCTCTTGCCTTGCAAAATGACTGAGAAAGTTTCCCAATTTCTGCAGAAGGATTTGTTTTGCCTTCTGGGTCCCTGTCATAATTTCCGATATTGTGCCAACTCATCCCTCTGTGTTGGGGGGCCGGCAGGGGAGGCACAGACAGACAGTGGAAGGAGAAAAGTTCTACAGGGCACAATAATCCTCTGAAAGGTTTTGACGAGTCGACCGGCCAGGGGCCTGTGAGCTGGCTGTCTGCTGCCCGCCGCCCTGTTTGACGAATCGTTTGCCAAAGAGCCTGGCCAGCGGGAGCTTTGACCTTGGAGAGAGAGCGATCTGTCTTCATGGAAACACACTGTCATAAGCACATGTCTCAATTTTGCTTGGGCAGGCTCTGGGGCTGCGTGAGAAGAGAGCCTTGGACATGGCTAAGGAGGAAAAATGTGTGGTCCATCCAGGGGCATGGAAGCAGCTAAACTTAACCCAGAGTGACCCTGGAGAGTGGGGCTGGAAATCAGCATGTTTCCCTCCAATGGCAGCAAGTCCCCCGCAAGGCCAGCAAGTCCCCCGCAAGGCCAGCAAAGTGTTTCCTTCCTTGCTGAGCTAAAGAGCCCCTCACCTCCCATCTTCCACGAACCAGGCTCTTCATTTGTCAACAAGGACAAGTGGGGAGGGCATTTTTGGAGGCAGTGCCTTTGGCATCTAGGTCCTTGCAGCAGAAAACACACCCTGGCCCCCACTTTATACTGAAGGTCAAGGAGGTCACTCCCTAGGGGACAGAATGGGTGATAAATCTGGCATCTCCACAGTCACCTCTCTGAGGGCCTGGCTGAGCCGCTTCCCTCCATCTGCACTGACAGGTCTGGGGGAGATTTATCTGCCAGGATGTAGGGCCCACTGCAGAAGCAGCCAACTCATGAATCTGGAGGAAAGGCATTGACTAAAGCCCGGGGTGTGCTTATTAAAGCAGAGAAAGGACAGGAAGAAGAGCTCAGAGCTCCTGCAGGGCTCCTGTTTTGAGTGACACAGGTTGGAGGTATTATGGGATGGCTGGGCTGGGCTATTTTGGGATGAATTGGACAAATAGACAATGCTCATGGGGAGAAAATAAAAGCCAGAGGTGCTCTGAGAAGCTGATCATGGACAACTGATAAAGAGACATTTGCCAGGGAGGGAGAAGCAGGAGAGGGGCTTCTGAGGGACTAGTCCTGCAACTCATAGCCTAAAGGCAAACCACAGGGCTTTGCTATCAGAAGGATGTGTTACCCCATGACCTTTGAGGGCACTTGTAGAGGAGGCAGGGGTCCAGGCCAAGTGAAGTGGGAAGGTTTCTACCATTCTGAGGTGGGGCCAGGGCCAATCTGTCTGGAGACAGAAGGCTGGACAAGATGACCTCTAAAGAGATTCTTCCAAGAGAGCTGTGCTCCCAAATTTTTGTGGTAGTTGTCTTTCCTTGTTTTCTGTGTGTGTGAGTCTTTGCCAGGGTGTTTTGGGGCACAAAATGTCAGGGAGCCAAAGATCTAGTCCTGAGTTTTTAAAAGGATGATGTTCTGTGTATTTGTTCTTGTTTTGTCTTCCCATTTCATGAGGTAAGGTGGATACTGTAACCCACAAGCCTGGCCTCAGTGTAAAACAATTTGCTCAGCCCTGACTCTGGCCAGAGACATGATGGAGCTCAAACCACTCCATTCCACAAAGGTGTCTCTAGCCTTACGGGACCCATACCCACAAAGGTGTCTCTAGCCATACGGGAACCCATACCCACAAAGGTGTCTCTAGCCTTACAGGACCAAGGGAGCCTGAGAAAGAGAGAGTCTCAAGACTAAGGAATCAGGATTTGTTAAGACACAAAGGAAAATTGAGAAAGTCTTCAAAGTCAACGTGAATGGCATAGCAAACAATTACCAAGTATCACCCAATGCCAACAGGAGAACAAAAGCACCATGAGACTGACCCATGGCAGCTTTTCTGAGTAGATACGTCTGCTTCACACCACACCTTTCCTCAGTTTGATTTTACCCCCTCTGATGGTTAATTTTATGTGCACTGGGTACCCAGATATTTGAATAAACATTATTCCAGGTGAGTCTGTGAGAGTGTTTCCAGATGAGATTTGTATTTGAATCAGTAGATTGCATAAAGCAGATTGCCATTGCCAGTATGGCTGGGTCTCATCCAATCTGTTGAGTGCCTGAATAGAGCAAAAGGAGAAGGAAGAATTTGCCCTGCCTGGCCACTTGACCTTTGGTTTTCCCTTGCATTTGCTCCAGGACTGACACTATTGGTTTCCCTGGTTCTCAGGCCTTCAGGCTTGAATTGATATTATACCACTGGCTTTCCTGGGCCTCCAGCTCGCAAGCAGCAGATCATGGAACTTTTCAGCTACCATAACTGTGCAAGCTAATTCCTTATAATAAATATTTTTAGTCTGTTGGTTCTGTTTCTCTGGATAACCCTGACTAATATGCTCCTCACTCCAGGATGACATTGATCTAGATCAGGAAAATATTTTTATTCTTTGGGTTGTGATATTCTTATCTCCTATAGAGGTTTAAAATCGAGTAATTTAAGGTCTATGAACAATGGTTAACCAGCTATTAATATTTCAAAAGGAAATAACACTTTGAAGACAACCACCTCAAGAGACAGTATTGTATGAATTCCATTTATATTTATGGAAAACCCCACCAAGTTCTTCTGCCTTCCTTTTGGTTTTGGGGAATGATGGGTGCTAGTTAAGCAGTTTTCTAAAGTTGCATACATTGCCAATGTTCAAAGAACTGGAAAAAAGTAAAACATACTGACATTAAGTTTTATTATCAGATAATCTGATATTGCAGGAGAAACCATCCCTCTAGATCATTATGTGATATTCCTAACTTTAAAATACATTCAACTACAGGTGATATGTTCAATCCTGAAAGAGGTTACTTGATTACCTTATTTGAAGAAATAAAGTATGACTGAGTGCCAGATTCATTCCATTAGCAAAATCTACTACACATGATTTGGGGTCCTGGAGTCTTTGGGTGAATGATGGTAGTTTTAGTTTTCTGGTTTTTGGATTTGGGATCTTAAAAAAAATGGGGGCACTCATTTGGTTAAGCATCTGACTTCAGCTCAGGTCATGATTTCACAGTTCATGAGTTCGAGCCCTGCGTCAGGCTCTGTGCTGACAGCTCAGAGCCTGGAGCCTGCTTCGGATTCTGTGTTTCCCTTTCTCTCTGCCCCTCCCCTACTCATTCTCTCTCTCTCTCTCTCTCTCTCTCTCAAATAAATAAACTTTAAAAAAATAATAAAATTTTTTTTAAAAATTAGCATCAAAGGGTCATGTAGAGATAGTAGAGGGGAAAGAAGGGAATAGTAAAAAGAAAGCAACAGAACTCTAACCTGAGTCCCTTCTCCTCCTATAAAAGTGCTTATATGAGTCTTAGATGAGTCCTAGGATGCTGTGAAAGGGCACAGTTCAGACGGTGAGTGTTCAGTGACAGGTAAATTGAGAGAGAGGAGCAGGGAGAACAATGAAGATTTTTCAGACTAGACCAGGGCTGCTTGGCCTCCAGACACCCACCAACCCCCCTCCAGAAACCATCTTTGAAGTGACAGTAGCTTGTTCTGTAAAGGTTCCTCTTCCACCTGCTGACAATGAGCAGTTGCTGACCAGCTGAAAGAAGGGTCTCAGGTCACTCTAATCTATGTACTACACACCGATCAATAACACAGAGTTACGCCCCCCAACCATAAATGTATAACTCAATCAGTGCTATGAAGGTGGGAGCAGAATTTGCCCCCGAAAGCCTGCTGTGAACAGCAGAAAATGTGGGTGATTTCATTATCTGAGATTGCTTTGTCATATTTCTGCTGAACCAAAGGATAACTGAAATGAACATTAATAATTCAGCACCACAGCCAGGGTTGCAGAACCTCTGGGCCCTGGCCGTCCCAGGCTTGGGCTCCTCCTGTGTTTGGCTCTGGAAACAGCCTGGACCCCCACAGCCATGAGTAGCTCCAAAGACAGGGTCTGTGCCATTTCCCAAGGTTAGTCAAATATGAGGGGTTGTGTGACCCCCAAGGGAGAAGAAGTCCTTGTGCAGCAGAAATGAGTGGATCCCCCAAACCCAACCTATGGTCAGACTCCCTGGGTAGTGTCTGAGAGCTTGGGGAATGGAGGTCTCTCCCACTCCAGAATTTGCTTGTTTCTTTTGATGCCGTTTCCTTCTGAGCCTTGGGTTTTCTTTTGATCCAAGGGACAGGTTGGGGGAAGTCTTGAACAGAACTTTCCTTCCCATCTACCTTCACTTCAGATTTCTCCTCCCCAACCCACTTTCTCCTTTTTCTTCTCTCTCTCTCTCCCTGTCTCTCCTTCTGCCCCCCCCCCCATCTTTTCTGCTTTACTCCATTTGCTGTCCCTCTTATTTTAATAGAATTCTAGCATGCCAAAGCAAAAATGCCTTAGGGGGTCCTGGCACCAGGGGTAGCAAACTCAGATGCCCTTGGGGACCAAGCGGGTCACATAAACATGTAAAGCAGGCAAGACATTAAGTACTATTGTGGACAGGGGGAGAGTATGTGTCCCATACCTAAATGCACACAAGTTTTATATTTTAAAAATCCAAATGCTGGAAACAGAACACATTAAGTACCTGAAGGCACCGTGAGTCCCCAGTTTGTGACCCAGTCTAGGCTGGTTCCCTTCTTTATGGAGAATGAAATCAACAATCAGAGGAAGAGAAGTAATTGGCCTGGGTCACGCAGAATGCAGGGTCTCCCAACTTCCAGGCTATGGATTCTCCCAGAACACACAAGTTCTTTTCCTCCACACACCTTTCTATGCAGTTAGTAATTCACGGACTTATTTCCACATTCAGCACTGACTCATTCTTGCCCCAGGCATCAGGAACACAGAGGAACCAACATACCATGTTCCCCCAGGACCATTGGTGTAACTATGGGAGGTGGTGTTCAGTGTGACCAGGTCTGGGCAGGATCACAGGCCTTCTTCCTGGGATTCCAGAGGCACTGGAGACCTCTATCAGGCTTTTTGGGGCACCCTTCCTTTTGACCTTGGACTGTCACTTGGAAATCCCAGGTTCTCATGTACTGGGTAATTAGTTGAAGCAGATATCACCATCAAAACATCCACTTGAGCAGGTGAACACACCCTGATCAGACTGAGAATGACCTTGGCATCTGGTTAGCTAGAATGACTCCCTTCCTCTCTGCCCAGGAGCAGAAGTGGATGAAATTCTCTGGTTCACCCACTGCCTTCTGGAATGGGGGCTCAGACAGCCACAAGCTCACTGCCAGAATGAAAATCATGGTGTGCCCTCAATAAGGCAGGAATAAACCTGAGTCCAGACTAGAAAGCCTACAGTCCAGGTCTTTATTTCTCAGCAGTCTGTAAGCTTCCAGGGATGTGTTTGTCCTGGGTGGGCCATAGGTACTTGGAAAATGTACAACCTCACTCACTCACTCACTCAGACATTCACTCAACAAGCATTGGCCAAGGGCTTCCTGCATTCTAGGTCCAGAAATGGGTGAGATACAGACTTTACCTCAAGCAGCCACCATCCTGATGGGGAGATAGTAGACATCACCATTCTTTCTGGGGACCAGGATGAGATGATCAGGACCCATACAACCTGGGGGTCTTCTTCCATGCTTCCTGTCTCCCTGCTTCAGGCTCCCCCTGACCTCTGGCCTCCTTTTCCAATTTTGCTAATGCCATTTCAGAGTCTCAGAGAGCCTCTTAGTCCTCTTCAAATTCTCACCCTGTAAGTCTCACCAGAATCCCTGGAGGAATATCAGGCTGCTAGTCCTAACTCACAGATGAGGACACTGAAGTCTGGAAAGGAGAATGATATACCCAAGTTACAGGGGTAAGCAACAGCCCTTGGATGAGGCCCTATTTTCTCCTAATATCCATGGACAATGTAAAGGGGGTGTTCTAGAAGGGGACAGCAACCCAGGGACACAGGTGCATCTTCATCTCTGTGAAAAAGTTATGAGTTTGAGACAAAGATCACCTGTGGAGGGGAGGCCTGTATTCTATCATCAGAGCCTTGGCAATAGGCAAACATTCAGGGGAAGATCTGTTAAAGCCACAATAATCTCTAACACTTATGGAGTATTTACTGATTATTTAGTATTTACTAAGTACTACATACTGAGTTCTAAGAGATTTACATTTAATTTTTATAATGACCCTATGGAGATAGGTATGATTTTCACCCTATTTTGTAATTCCAAAACTGAGATACCGAGAAGGTGTCTCAGGAGGGACATGAGTGACCAAAGCAGGGAATGCAGCTCCAAAGATCATCCTCCTAACTGCTCCAGCATGTGGTTTGTCCCAAGCGTTCCTTTCCATTTTAAAGAAGGAAGAGTATTGATGGATGAGGAAAAGAGGGAGAGGTCATGGATTAGCAAATGCCAAACAACTGAGCGGGGAGCATTCACATCCCTGTCAGCATGAAAACCCAAGAAGGCAGATCACATCTGCCTCTGTAGAATGGCATGGTGGACATTGGTCTAATCGGAGAGGCCTTCATCAGAAGAGAAAAATAAAGAAACAGAGATTCCATACAACTGAGTGAAGTGGTTCTCTTTCAGCAAACCTCAAAAACAAGCTCCAGAAACTGCCATAATCTCTCCCTGTCAGTATTCCATGGACTATCCAACATGCCACCACCATGCCTCACCATCAGAGATGTACACCTGTGGTTAAGGTGCCTGTTGACATATACTCTAGCTCAGTACAGATACATGTGTCAGTTGTACAGTTCTCTATTGCTATACAATAAATTACCACAAATTTAGTAGCTTTAAAAAGACACACATTTCTTATCTCACAGTTTCTATGGGTCAAGAATCTGGGCACAGCTTAGCAGGGTCCTCTGTTCAGGGTCTCACAAGTCTATAGTCAAGATGTTGTCCAGGGGTAGGATCTCATCTGGAAGCTCAGCTGGGGAAGGATCCACTTCCAAACTCAAACGGTTATTGTTAGGCTTCAGTTCTCTGTGGGTTGTTGGACTGGGAGCTTATATTTGCTGCTGAGTATTATCCAGAAACCATCCTCAGTTCCTTGTCCCATGGGCTTCTTCAACATTGGTTCTATTGGCTAACAGCGACATACTCCGAGGAACAGGATTACACCAGCTTTGAATACCAGCAAGCAAGGATCATTAGGGCCATCTTAATAGCTACTTACTACATAAGTCATTACTACATTAGTATGAATTAGTTTTTAGCTCTTTGCAGCAAAATGGTTAGGTGATAGCAAGGAGATTTTTTTAAAAGAGGGAGGAGGGATAATTTTGGAGTCTAGACTCTACCCTAGCAGGGTAGTTCTGGTGAACAAGCTGTGAACAAGCTAATAAACCAAATGTGGGCTTCCCAGAGCCTTGCATCCCCATTTGTAGACAGGTGGAGACAGAAAGAACTGGGCCAGTACATGTGGTTTTTCTCCATTTGTTTCTGGGCCATGGCTTTGCCACTAAGTGATAACTGAATGTCCCATAGTGGTAAAGTTGGCGCTAAGCCTGTGTTGTCCCATTGTCCCAGTCACCAAAGCATCCATACTCTCCTATGGCCTAAAGGACACCCAACTCTAGTTTCCTGTGCATGTTGCCTCTGAATATTGTGCCACAAATTTTGAGTTATTCCCAGGCCTAGTACTGTAGGGATTAGCCTTATTGCTTGCAGTTTCAACATCGTGGCTCTCTGTATTTCCAAAGCCACAGCATTCACCCTGGAGAGGTTATATAAAGGAACACTTACTTTATTAAAAAGACCTCTGATGGAAACACATCATTATCTAAGATTGGTTTAACAAAGGCTTAATAAAGACAACAATGAGAAGATATTAACTTATTTGGCTCATGTTTTAGAAACTGACAGATCTGAGAGGTAGAGCTTTTTTTCAACCACAGTGATGGATCAAATCTTTTGCATTGGAAATGGCTAATGTGCTGATGCTCCAGAAATCTTCTGCTAAAGCCAAGAAGACATTGAACCTGTTTTAATGCATGAACCACCTCCCCACCTGCAAAGCTCACCACCACCCAAGCCAGACCCTTCAGAGCCTGAGACATGTTGCATATGAAGCAAGGATTCTATTTCATTCTCCTTACATAGCAACTTACCACTCTCATCCATTTATTTTAAGCAAATTATTCAGCCAAGTTGACAAGCATGAAAAAAACATGACCTACCCTGGGCTTTTCAAAAGAGATTTTCTCCTAAATATGATTCATTGTGCTCTGATCTCTCACTGTATTTTTATCAAATGTTCCATGCCAGCTCTTAAAAGGACACTGTCAACTCTGCTGGTTATGGCTGATTTCTTTGACTCTATTGTCAGATGAATCCCTTATCAACTTGCAATAGAAAATTCCACCTTCCAGAAGCTCTGGGAGATGCCCAAGGGAGCCTCTGGGAGTCTGGAGACAGACTATAAAAACATTTAGTCATAAACATGTATAAAATAACCATGATACACCAGGTTCCATTCTAAGTGTAATGGTACCAACTATTAAAAGGACATTTATTTTCCCCCCACCTTACAGAATTATATTCTAGAAAAGGAGACAGACTATAAACATATAAAGAATTAAATGAACAAAATAATGTTGGACATTGAACTCTATGAAGAAAATAAAACAGGGTGATGCACATAGTGACTGGGTAGAGGGGACTGGGAATGCAGAGTCTTCCCCAGGAAGCATCATTTGAGTGGAATTCTAAGTGAAGAGGAGTGAGCCAAACAAGGTTCTAGGGAAATAGCATTTCAGCAGGAAGAACAGTGGCTCTCCATCTTCCCTGTTGTGGATGCCACCAATCAAGCTGGTCAAGTTTCTGCCATTATAGATCGTGTAACAGAAAGACTAGATCTTCCCATGACCAGAGAAAAGGGGAAAGATCTAGAAGGGAAGATCCTGGGATGGGGGTATGTTGTCTCTGCAGGAAGCATCAAGGGTGCTACCATCAGGGAAAACTCTGCCTTGTTTACTATTACTTTCCCAGAATCTAGCTCAGAGTATGGCACAAAGTAGATACTCTGTATAGTTGGTTAAATAAGAAAATGAATGGTCAACAGGAGGAAAGACGCTTAGGAGAACACAATTACCTAACCAAAAGGTCATAATTAATGATCCTTAATATGCAGGGCCAACAGGCATCTTGTCATACCTTGCTTCTTGATAATAATTATTAACTATCATTCATTAAGCATTTATAACACTCAATGCATTCACTGAGCACTATGGTAAGCAATTTATATGTATTAACTCTTTTAATCCTCCCCAAACTCTTTGGGAAAGGTATTATTTCCTTGTTACACATGAAGACATTGAATCACATTGATCCAGCACAAATCTTCTTCACTTCTAAGTAGATATGGGAAATTATGGAGGATAAAATCTGGGAAATTTCATGACAATCCTGTATCCCACCCCAACATGACTGCATAATACGAGAAGTCTTAGGAGAATTTGCTTTCGATGGCTTGTGGTATTTATAGCCCTGGGTTGATGATTCTGGGACTTTTTTTAGGTTCTTTGCACCTCCTTTATTCATTCAGTTCATTCAAATACATTCAAATACATTCAATTCATTCAAATAAATTTATTGAGTACCTACTATGGGTTAGTCACTATAGTATATATAATATATAGTATATATAGTATACTATACTATAGTATATATAATATATAGTATATATAGTATACTATACTATAGTATATATAATATATAGTATATATAGTATATAGTGTGTGTGTATATATATATATATATATACACTATATATATCTCTCTCTATATATACTATGTAGATAGATAGATAGATAGATAGATATACTATGTATACAAAACAGATAAAAGAGTCTAGAACTGTTGGCATCCCACCAAGAAATAATCCTTGGCATGTGGAACAAGAAGAATACAGCAGAGAGACTAGCAAAACAATAATTCCTGTCTATTTTCTGCTCAATCCCCATTTCCATGGTCTAGGTACTTCTAAAACATATGCCAATCTCCTAACCAAGAGAACATGGCAAGGAGACAAGTGGGTAAGAAACAGCAGTGAGGAGCATTGAACACAAATATCATAAGACAAAAATCAAGGTCTTAGCCAGCACCAGGGCTGGCCCCTTTGTCCATAGGGGGTAGGACACTCCAGTAGTCAATCTCTGTGGCCAAAGTTGGTGACTAGACTCTATAACTGGTTTTTGGAACAGTTCAGGTTCAAAGCATTCTTACCCCCTTTGCAACCATGTGAACCTGAAGCATCCCTTTGTTCCATCCTCCGGCCACTTTCCATCACATTCTGTCCCAACCCATCTCTTGGGCCACACATCAGCCTTCCTTCTCCCAACTTGTGTCATCTCCGTGTTGCCATTGGATGCTTCTCTTTTGGATCATAATAGCAGGAAAAGGAGGACTTCTTCCCCAGTAGGGCAGAGGAGGAAAAGTGTTACCTATCTGACAAAAATCAGCTCTCTTGGAAATAGAGATGGAGGACACTGGGCTGGAACAAAGTGGCTGGTAGCTTTCTCTTTAGGCATCTCTCCAGTTCTTGGGTAAGCTGTGCTTCATGGAAATAAGTCAGGCAGAGAAAGACAGATACCATATATTTTCACTCTTATATGGATCCTGAGAAACTTAACAGAAGACCATGGGGGAGGGGAAGGAAAAAAAAAGTTAGACAGGGAGGGAGCCAAACCATAAGAGACTCTTTAGAACTGAGAATAAACTGAGGGTTGATGGGGGGGGGGTGGAGGGAGGGGAAAGTGGATGATAGGCATTGAGGAGGGCACCTGTTGGGATGAACACTGGGTGTTGTATGAAAACCAATTTGACAAATTTCATATTAAAAAAAAAGAAACCAGGTAAAATCCCTTGCTTTATACTGAGCCAAAAGCACAATGTATATTTTCATTGTGCTGGGTATGTGCCCTTTCACAGAGGACTTTCACACCTACCTCTGGCAAAGAAAAACGCTGCCACTCACCAGTTTCTGCCATCAGTTTTTATGCTGTCTCAACTCCTCTGGCTTTTAATCCTCCAACTATTCAAACACATACCTAAATACAGCACTTTAGAGTATCTAATCCTATTAACCTGTCAGCACCACCTGTTAGCTGGTTGATCTTGGATAAGTTTCTAAACCCTTCTGGGCATCATTTCTCTGTCTATAAAATGGGAATAATAATACTTGAAGTTCTTGTGAGTATGTGCAAAGCTCTTCACATAGTTCCTGGCATGTTGGAGGCATGCAATCGGTGGTTCTCAACCCTGGGAGTTCATTAGAATCACCAGGTAGCTTTTAAAAATATTGACGTCTGAACCCTAACTCAGACCCATGAAATTGTAACCTCTCAGGGTGGGAGCCTGGGCATCAGTACTTTTTAGGACTCCCTAGGTGATTCTAATTTGCAGCTAGAAAGACAGCCACTTCGCTAGATAAATGGTAGCTATTAACGTTGTTGCTGCTGCTGTTTTTAATCCACATTGTCCAAATGCAAACCTAAAGCTACAAGACATCTAAGAAAAAAAAGCACTTGCTTGTATCTGAAAATGGTGGAGTGCTTGTGGTTCTCAGCCAAGCCCCTATCATCTTTCAGCAGGAACTAAATGAACCTCAGAAGTCCATAGCCCATGGCACAGTGTCTTAGGTAAAAGGCACCTAATCAAAAATTTCAGGGATAATTGGCAAATTGGCTCTTCATAAGAGGGAAGTAATCTGAATTAAGCACCATGAGTTAGCGAGGAGAGGTGCCTATGGCTCTGGGCTCTGGGCATATGCCACATCTGCATAAATGAGTCAGTGTCAGGGACACAGGCTCCCTCCCCCTGTGACCCTGCAGCACCACTTCATATCTGAGATCAGTGGTTGAAAGCATTCAGAGAAGGGAGCCCATTTGGCAAATTTGAATTCCAAAGCCATAGCTGTTTGATCTGGAGTAAGAACCTTGGCACCCTCACAAACCCAAACAGGCAAAAATGTGAGAGTGAATCCTGGGAAACAAAACAGGCTCATGTTCCATTTGTGGTCTGACTGGAACAAGCTGCCCATTTTGTAACATTGCTGCCTTGTGGTGGAATTTATGACATCAATGTCTTCAAAGGCAATTTTTTACAAAGGCGGGGGTAAGAAATTTTAAAAAGAAATAATTTCCTTTCCCCGTGTCCCTATACCTGAATTGGAGTCAAAGCTCTCATTATTTCATTAGCTGGTCTCATTCCCTCGATGGCAACTGGGTTCATGAGCATTTGATTTAAGCTGCAATTAAAAGCCCCAATCACAGAAATACATTTTCAGAAGATAATTGGGTGCATCATGCCAGCTTGTTGGCCTGTTAGCCATCTCTAATTGTTGGCCAGTAAATTAAAAGCAAGTACAAGTAAATAGTTCATCCAAAGACACATCAAATAGAAGGAAGTCATGTTCCCATTGATCAAGGACTTGACCTCTGCCCTGACCAGGACTTTTGCCTTTGCTCAGAACTACAAATCCATCACTCTGGTCTAAGAAATCTATGAGGGTGGCAGGGCATTGTCACTGTTTTGCATTATATTATAAAGAGCTCTTAAGAGAATGGTTTCTATCTTGCTTTTCTCCTTCAACACCCAGCTTTTTTTTCCTTGCCCCTAAAATGAGTCATACAGAAGTCTTTATTTTTCCATCTTTCTCCCCACCCTCCTCTCATATAAGCCCACAGTAGTAGTTTGAGCTAAAGAAAGTTGTTTTTTTTTTTTTTTTTTTTTTTTTTTCCTGGAGGAATGGCAGAGTGGTCAAAATATAGACTAGGTTTCCTCTGCAGGTTACAAGTTGAGTTCCTCTTTCTTGGGGGAGTGGTACCTTGTGCGGTACCTCAGGCAGTAGAGAAACATCAAGCATTAGATGGGGGGATTATAATATATCAAATGAAGGTGACTAATCTTTACTATTCTCCTAGAAAAGTTGCACCCTGGTTTTTCTGTAGGAAAGCTCCTGTTCCCCTCTCAGCCTGTAGAGGTTGGGAGTTATGGTAGATCCTACTACTGTTTGCAAGTACTCACTCACCTTTCTTTCCATGGGAAGAGCATACCTCCCGGCCGCAATGGTACCATCTTAGCCATGTGACTGACTTTGGTCAATATAAATGATCATGACATATCACATCTGAACGGAAGCTTCAAATTGATCATATGGTTCAGCTCAGTTTTCTTTTCTTCCCCTCTGCCTCAAAAAAATGGTCTTATACATACAGGGGCTGTCTCTGCAGCCTGAATGAGAAGACATGGTGGGGGCTCAGAACAACCAAGAAGAACCACACAGCAGTTGCAGCCAACCCACAGCCACCAACATTTAACAAGAGAGGGAAATGCTTAGCAAAGCCAGGGTGGTGTGGTACACCTTCTCCTGGGGGTCTAAGAGAGAAAGAGGAAACCTTCCCCCACAGTATGAAGCTAGTTCAAACAAGATGGAGTTACTGCTCTTTACTTGCCACAACAAAGCTAGAAAATAAGGCCCAGATGTCTAGAAAAACCAACCTAAGATACAGAGAGGCCAGACCTATGGCACCACTTGAGCTTGGAACAAACTACTTTGCAAGCAGATGGATCCTTCCCTGGACATTTCAGTTATGAGAGTCAGATTCCTCTTTGCTCAGGTTTGTTTGCATTGGTTTTTCTGTCACTTGCAACCTAGAGAATTCTCACTGAAACAGATTCAAAATCTGAAGTTCTTATTCTCCCAGACCTTCCCCATTACTCCCTCAAGAGATGAAGGAGGCCAGACATCAGGAGCAAAGGTACTGTTGCTTTTTAGACAGAAAAGCTCCTGAGGACCTGGAAACTTACAAATGTTAGAATAAGCCCTGATTTGGAGCTGTCTACTGACCAGAATGGATTCCAGAAGACCGAGCTGGAGAAAAGACTTTATAAAAGCCCAAAGGGGACTTGATATTTCACCTGTAGCCTTGGAACTGCACGCTGAAGCCTTCCCCTCAGCCAACATCATAAATCATCATAGCAACCAACATTAGCCAGTAAGAGACTCAGCTAGGCTTATGATAGACTTTTATTTCTAAAAGCATCGATGACAATTTGATTTAGATGATTAATTTCTACACCAATAGCCATTTCTTCCTGATTTAAGTCAGAAACTAAATAATACAAACTGACTAAAATATCATTGCAGAATCAATAAGACATCCTCAACAGATAATTATGGCATTAATGCACTTATTCTCTGGTTGGTGCATCAATCATAGTTAATGGGGATAAGTTGAAATGATTTTAATTAAAGGCATTTAGATTCTGTTGCCCTGAATCATAGAATGCTGAAGCATAGGGCCCTAAGAACTAAGAGACCAAGAGTTTGCATACTCAAGGTTAGCTGAAACCCCGCGGATCTTTAGAAGTGCTGCTCAGACCACTGTAGGAAATGGGGAGACAGAGAGCTGATTGTCAGGGGCACCAGGTTTTCCAATCTCACTTCAAACAGAACATGTCTGAATATGAATTGATTTTAAAATGGGTTAGGCTACAATAGGAATAGGAAGAAGATAAAGAGGGGAACAAATAAAAGAACAGAGAAAGAAGCTAAGTTTAAAACCTATGGATTTCATCCAATTTCCTCATTCTTCCAATGAGGAAACTGAGGCTCAGAAGGTGGGAAAGATTTGCCCCATGTCACACAAATGCTGTACAAAATAGAGCCTGTATTGAAATCTTGACATTCTGACTCCTAAAGTAAAGCTTTCTAATTGCATCAGCTTTACACATTTTAGATTTTTAAAATAAATATTTACTTCATAGTGGCAAGGAGAATTTGGGGCAGTCTGTCTGGAAAAAAAAATCACAAAGGACTCCTACTTTTGGTCCCTACTTCTAACCAGTTCCACATGCCATCCATTAATCATGGCCCAAGATTTCAGCCAAAATGTTCTGTTCAAGACTTTTCCCATGTTAGCTAGAGTCCATACCAAACAATTCTTGGTGGGGAAATCTCCAGCCTACATTGGTGACTGATTCTGTTTTTAGTCATGTTTTATTTGTTGATATACCAATTACTAAGCATGAAATACACAAAACTTTCAGGAGAATATAGGACAGTAGCTATGCCTTCATAGTCTAGGAAATATGGTGAAATCAATAGACCAACAATCACAATATAGGGTTCAATTTGTGTTACTCACCTGTCAGAATGGAAGCAACATTAGGCAAGGATGCCCTCTGTCATTCACTATATATTTCTGTTGCCTTACCTGATACCTAGTAGATGAACACATAGTAGGTGCTCAATAACTGTTTGTTGGGTACTTTAAAGTAGCAATAGTAAAACATCATACTTATTATGTACCAGAATCTATTGGAAGCCCACATGTCATGAAGCATTTAATTCTTACCACAACCTATGAAGTGATTATATATTATTATATCCCATTTTCTAGCTAAGGCACACAAGAGTTAAGAATACTGTCCAAGGTCACACAGCAACTAAGTGATGGAACTGGTGTTTTATTCTAAGCCATTTCCAAAGACTTATCCCTTAACCATATTCTTTAAAAATTTTTCTTAATGTTTAAGAGAAAGAAACAGAGTGTGAGTGGGGGAAGGGCAGAGAGAGAGGGAGACACAGAAACCAAAGCAGGCTCTAGGCTCTGAGCTGTCAGCACAGAGCCTGATGCAGGGCTCGAACCCATGAACCATGAGGTTATGACCTGAGCTGAAGTCGGACACCTGACTCAGCCACCTATGCACCCTTCCCCCCTTAATCATATTCTTAATGCCCCTGAAATGTCTTAGGAGCTCAGAGGAGGAAGTGATCACTTCTAGAAAGAGATCCAGGAAAACTTCATGGAAGGAGTGGAAACTAATCTATGTTTTAACAAATGGATAGAATCTGGACTTAAGTTTATAGAAAGGAACATTCCCTTTTCCAAGGAAAGCAAATAGAATGAGTAGAAGCATGGCAAGGAGAAACCATTGGCATATATAAAAGGGAAGTTCAATTAGGCTGGAGCATGTTCTATATAAAGGAAGCATGAGGAAATGTGGCCAAAGAAAAGGATCTGGGCCAACTATAAGGATGCAACAGAGCACTGGTGAAGTGACCTGATTAGAGCTTAGTTTGGGACAAACTTTCTCCCAGGCCCAGCTTATATGTCAGAAAGTAGGGGTGGGTTGACAAAGGAAGACAAAACCTTAAAGGCCAAGTATAGGCCTCCATAACAAATAGATCAGAGTTAGATGCTGGACCCAGATCCTAGACAACATACCATAGCTGATGCCATTGCTCAAGCAAGTAGCTTGATCAGTTTCACTCCTTACTGACTTAGCCTGACTCTCTTGGCTTAAAAGTGACTTTAGATTTGACTGTAATAACAATGCATTGTCATTGAATTTCCATCATCATGCACCAAACAGCTTCTACTTGCTTAATCATGAATCCAAATGCTGATTCTATTGACAACACCTCTCTCCCCAAAGGACCCATGTGTTTCAGGTCTAGATATAAACATGCATTCAGATACCTGGATCTTTTGGAAATCTCCTCAACTGAAACCCATAAATGCTTTAGATTCCTAGGTTCCTATTGGAGAATACACACAGCCTAAATTTTAGCAAATACATTGAGGCCACATATACCGTAAAAAAGAGACAAACAAACAAACAAACCAAAAAAAAAAAAAAAAAAGAAACACACACACACGCACGCACACACACACACACACATTTTTGACTCTGCAAAAGTGTCTTTGCCAATCAATTTTAAAATAATTGATAGCTAAGCCTATAATTTCTGGAGACTTAAAATCCATGATTGTATTTAGCAGTCCTGGTCACCACACTGATTCCATTGCCCTTGACTTTAGACTATACCCAGTTCACTCCAACTAGTGCAGTACTGGCAAAAGTGTGTAGGAACAACGAAATGGAGATGGGAAAAAAGCCTTTTTGAGATGACTTTAAGATAACTGTCTATCCATTCATCAGTTGATGGACATTTAGGCTCTTTCCATAATTTGGCTATTGTTGAGAGTGCTGCTATAAACATTGGGGTACAAGTGCCCCTATGCATCAGTACTCCTGTATCCCTTGGGTAAATTCCTAGCAGTGCTATTGCTGGGTCATAGGGTAGGTCTATTTTTAATTTTTTGAGGAACCTCCTAACAGAAACCCATGGGGGAGGGGAAGGAGAAAAAAAGAGGTTAGAGTGGAAGAGAACCAAAGCATAAGAGACTCTTAAAAACTGAGAACAAACTGAGGGTTGATGGGGTGTGGGAGGGAGAGGAGGGTGGGTGATGGGTATTGAGGAGGGCATCTTTTGGGATGAGCACTGGGTGTTGTATGGAAACCAATTTGACAATAAACTTCATATATTGAAAAAAAAACTGAGAACAAACTGAGGGTTGATGGGGGTGGGAGGGAGAGGAGGGTGGGTGATGGGTATCAAGGAGGGCACCTTTTGGGAGGAGCACTGGGTGTTGTATGGAAACCAATTTGACAATAAACTTCATATATTGAAAAAAAAGATAACTGGCTATCAGGTTGATGGGAGAAAATCATGAAGCTAAGGGATCTAAACTTCAATTGAAGTTTATAAAAATCTTAGTTGTATAAGCAAGTCCAGTTGAGACAAGCTCAGCACAACTGCCAACAAACTCTGTGAAGCTTTAGGTTCACCCTGCTGATGGAGGGTCTGAAATACCCTTCTGTCAATTGATTGCACTGAGATCCTTGCTTCTTCCCTCTCCTTGTATTGATAATCTGTGTAATGTGATTTTGCAATTTCTCTCATTAGGAGGCGAAGTCTGTTTCTTCATCCCTTAAATCTGAGCTGGTCTTGTGACAAAGGGTGAAGCCAGCAAGGTGTCTAGGACTCCAAATTTAAGGAGGCACTCACTATCAGGGTCATGTGAGTATTACCTATCAGGGTCATGTGAGTGTCATGTGAGTGCCTCTTTAAAAGTTATGTCCCAGGTGCCTTGCTTCCCTCACCCTGGTCTCAGTCCTAGTTGAGACTTGTTTTGGCCAGTAGAATGTGGCAGAAGTGACATCATGCCAATTCTGAGCCTTCGCCTCAACTTGGAAACTGCCATTGCCACAAGAGCAAGCCTGGGCCAACCTGCTCTGCTCTCACCCTGGGAGAGTGAGAGACACATGAAGGTGAGACACACTATCTCAGCTGAGGTTATCCTGAACTGGCTAGCCCCCAACTGTTCTGCTGACTGACCATAAAGCATGAGCAAGCCCAGTGGAGATCAGCTCAGCCCAGCCCAGCCCAGCCCAGGAGAACTGCCAACAGACCTACAGACTCATGTGAAATAATAAATGGTCATTGTTTCAAGATGTTTTGTGGTGGTTTGCTCTTCAGTGGTAGATAACTAATACACCTTCTTACCTTTCCATTCATTACACCATAGGTGTTTTCTTCTCCTAAGAAGCTTGTGAAAACTTAATAAGCAAATGACTCTGGATTCAGTGGTATGTATGAAGACAAATTTAGAAGACACTGGAGTTCCCAGGATGTCAAGTAAGAGAGTTCTTCTGGCTCTAACTTGCCGGTAATGTCAAACAAATCTCTTTCCATCTCTGGGACTTGAAACCCCATTCTTAAAAATTAACAGTTTACTCCAGAACAGTGGCATCTGAGTTTCTTTACTCATGACAGTTCTAGTTGAAGATTGCTGCCCAGTCTGAAGAATTGAAGGGTTCTGTGGCTCAACAACAAAGGTTGCTGTTATTGATTAGGATGTCTGCCATGATCAAAGACGGAGAGAAAGGTGGGGTGAGATGTATGAGCAGCACATATGCTCCACAGCTGTAAAACCAGTCTAGGTCTACTCTAAGCATCTCTCAGTGCTATAAATCTCTCATGCTCCCTGTTTAGAGGGGTTAATCTCACCAAACCAAACTAAGCTCCGAAGACCTCTTGCTACCACAGTCTTCCTTTATTTCTTGCCCTCTGCCCTTCAGCCTAAATCTAGCAGTTCTTTTAAGTTGTAAAACAAGGATGCAAAGCCTGAGACAGGCTGGGTTGCTGTCCTGGGACAGTGGACACTGTAGAGATTCTGGACAGTTTTCATCCAGTTTGACTCATCCCACCCAGTTGGCCTCTTTGTCTTGTCTTTAGAACTGGAAGGTATAGTGCTAAGCAGAAACACAACTCTGATTTCCATGCATTCAAATTGGGGGGCGGGGGAGGAGGCTTATTTCTACAATCATTATAGAAATCTACTTTCAAGAATACCTCTTCTGTGAAACACAGAACAGTCACATTAACAAGGTCATAGGTAGGGCCCTTGGAGTGAGGGTCCTCTCCAGAACTGACATCCTCACACCAGCTTTGGGCCACCTCCCTTGCCACCCCTCACCCAGACCCATACACACCCACTTGCTCAGTTGGACAGTGAATCTCCACTTACATAAAGACTCAAGGCTTTAGGTCTTAAAGTTCTGGATGGCCTCATTCACTAGAGAAGCTTAAAAATAGTCTTTGCATATGGAAATCTCTTCACAGCTTACAAATTGCTTTCACAACCTTAATTTCATTTAAGCCTCAAAACAGCCCTGTGATGAGAAAACTGAGGTCCAGACAGGTTAGGTGATAAGCCTAAGGGCAAACCAAAGGTAAGAGGAAGAGCTAGGACCAGAATGCAGGTCTACTCATTAAGATCCTGTCCTTTGCATATCACAGAATTGCCTTTTCGTATCCACCCACCCACTGTGGATAGATAACCACAACCAAAAACATTGCCACACCACCACCTGCTCCACTAACAGCCAGGAAAACACACTTGTCAGCTCTCCATAACTTTGGTTTACCCATCTCCACCATTTACCAAGCAAAGTGAGTTCCACAAATCTATCAGTGGAGCAAGTCTAGCTAAATTTCTTTTGACACAAGGGAGGCAGTACGGGAAAGTGATATGAGCATAAGCTTTTGAAGCAGGCAGACTTAAGCACATATCTTCCTGCCACTTCCTTATGGGTAATGTGAGCAAGTCACTTAAATTCTCTGACTCAGTGTTCCTTTCCATAAAATGGGAATAGCAATCCCCACATCATAAGGTTTCTGCCTTCAAAAGAAATCATAAGAAATAAGTAATACATCTATGAACAAAATAATGGGCTTAAAAGGGCTTAACACAGTGGCTGATACATAGTGAACACAACAAATGGTGGTAGTAGTCACTAAATGATAGCAACAATAACAGTAATGCTTAGAAACTAAGCCAAACAAGCAGGGGCTAACCTGGTACTTCAGGAGGCCTGAGCATCTCTTTCCTGGTGTGTGACTACTCTCTAAAGGTATTTCCAATTGTGGGAGCACCAGAGCACACACCCAACAAATATCCCCTTGCTCCATTCATCAGGTCTAATAAGAGCTGCATCAATGCTGGGTTTATTGGGTGTAGGATCCAGGAAATACACTAGGGGAGGAGGGGCGGTTTGTCTAATCAGGTGTGTGATTAGTCATGCTAATGGCATTTATTATACTACAAGTAAAACTAATTTACAATAATCTAATCATCAACAAGCAACTATGCGGAGAGAAGAAGCTGAGTTGTCGGATTTTCAAATATGGGCTCTTGGCTAAGAGTTTCAGTGTGACCCTGGCTTCTGTAACTCTGGGGGGAATGATTGGAGCCAAGTCTCACTGAAAGAAAGATGAGTAACCTTTGCAGAGATGCTCTAGAACTAACAAAGTACCTACATGTATGGAATCTCATTTGACTCCTGGGACAACCTTCCACAGTAGTGCATTTTTTCATGTGATTCAAGATGACAAACTGAGGTGAGATGAGAAGGGGTGCTAGATAACAAAACCAGGACTTCTGATTCCAGATCTAGTGTCCTTCTTTCTAAACTAGTGGATCTCATTCAGAGGTGTGCATCAGAAGCTCTTGTGACATCTTACAAGGAAATACAAAGCTGAAACCCAGCATATTGTTATTATGATTCAGGAACGCTGGGATGAATGACAGGAACCTGATTCAGACACATACTCCAGGTGAAAAGAGAGGAGACAGCCCAGGATGGTTGGAGGGCATGGATTAGAATCTTCTCTACGTGTATTTAAAGCTTGACTCCATCCTCTTTCCGACTATGTGACCTGGTTCAAGTTACTTAATCTCTCTGGGCCTCAGTTTTCTCATCTGCAAATGGGGATAATAATATCTACATCTTGAGAAAATATAACTCACAAGAAAAATGTATGAAAGCAAACGAGAAAACAGGACTTAAACCCTAATAGCAGAGTACACAAATGTCAGTTACCCTCTGTTCCCTTGGATAACAGATATTTGAAACAAGAAGTCCAGGATGTGATAGATATTTCCTTTGTTACCAATAGCTATTGTTTTCCTGAATCAAACCTATCACAAAATGTTTTTAATTTAATGCTTTAAAAGAAAAAAAAAGTACAAAACAACCTCCTCCCCAAGAACTGAGCACTCAGCTTTTCCTGCCAAAAGATCAGCCACAGAGTCCAGGCGGTTCTCTTAACACCCAATTACTGCAGCAGCTGCCCCTGCAGCTTAAATGATCCTGCCCAGCACAAACTCCTCCCTGAGCCAGGAGGAGAGCTCCAGTACTGTTTTCAATTTTGCTATCTGAGAAAAATAAAAGGGTCAAATAAATGGCATTCTCCTTATACTGGGGAGTCCCCAGGAAAAGAGAATCAGTGGTTTCCTTGTATCTGGGGTAAATGGCAGATATTCCAAATCTCTGGTCCTTTGGGGCTCAGGAAAAGCCCTTGTGATCTCTCCTCAACCTTTATCCAACTTGCTGAGGTTCCTGGTGTCCCCATTCATGGTTCTCCCTCCCCAGGTGATGATCTAGGCATGCCTATTGGTCACAGCCCAGGCAGCGCTCACAGCAGTGAAGGTGGAGACTTGTCACAAGAAGGCCTTGGCAGCTATGGCTCCTCTAACACAGGCATGGGGGCTTCTTCCCTTTCCAAACAAAGCCATTCTGACCTCTTAACCCATGTCTCTGTTGTCCTTATCCCCTGGCCAGACCAGTTCTCCAGATGGAAGGAGATGCTCAGAATCAGTCCAAAACCCCAGGAGCCCATGACTCAGCCCTCCCTGCCCTCTCAGAGCAGGTCAGAGAACTTTGTTACCAAATCTTAGGTGCTCTCATTTGGCTCTGGAGGAAAAAAAGCTGGCTTTGGCCAGCCTTGGGAATGCTTCAGCTGTCAAAGCAGGAAGCTTAATGAGCTGATGATGGAGAGGAAAGTGCCCCATCTTTTTTTTTTTTCAACGTTTTTTATTTATTTTTGGTACAGAGAGAGACAGAGCATGAATGGGGGAGGGGCAGAGAGAGAGGGAGACACAGAATCGGAAACAGGCTCCAGGCTCCGAGCCATCAGCCCAGAGCCCGACGCGGGGCTCGAACTCACGGACCGCGAGATCGTGACCTGTGCCCCATCTTTTTAAACCTGAGCTTAATCCTGGCTGCCTAATTGTACCCAGTTGTTGCAAGGCTCTGTCCCAGCCTGGTCTTGAGTGTCCGGTGAGAGGGCCTGACTGGCTGGCCACATAGACACGGTGCAGGGAAGGCCAATTACTGGCCAAATTAGACCCCGGACTCAACGCAGAGAAACCCATGTCAGCTGGCTAGGTGGCCCACAGATGCTGGTCCAAAACCCAGAAGTCCCATACAGGAAGCAGGCAGCTATGTTGGGCTGGGAGAAGTGCATTGCATGAAAAAAAAAAATTCTGCAGTTTTACCTAATTATGTAATTCCAGGTAGTTAAAAACATTTCTTTCTGAAGATTTCCCCTAAAAAAAATTTAGATTTCTGTTTATCTTACAAAATATAATTATACTAGGCCCTGTTCTGTGTTTGTGCTCTGCTAAAAGTCAGTAGCAGATGCTGCTGTGAAGGTAGTGTGTGAGTGCTAGCCCACCTCTGCCCCCACCACTCCCTACTGCAACCTCAATACAGGGGCCCTTTGTGTTTATCACCACCTTTTTTAATTTGAAAGAGAGAGAGAGGGAGAGAGCAAGTGGGGGCAGGGTCAGAGAGAGAGAGAGAATCTTAAGCAGGCTCCATGCTCAACATGGAGTCTGATGTAGGGCTCAATTCCACGACCTTGGGATCATGATCTGAGCCAAAACCAAGAGTCAGACGCTCAACCAACTGAGCCATCCAGGTGCCCCAAGTGTTTGTCACTGTTGATGGCTGTTTCCTGACTTGGGCTTTTGAGTTTTTTTCTTTTTATTTGTACAATGACAGGGTTAGCCAGAATCTAACCCAAAATCCGTAGTCCTTAAGAAATCCTACCTGATCTCACAACCCCTCAGAAGTCTGTGGGCTGGGGTCAGAGTTACTGGGACAGTTAAGTAAATCACAAGCTATCACTCTAGAGGTGCTTAGGGAGAGGCACATGTTCTCCTCCCTGGGGCACACAGCCATCATCAGAGCCTACCCAGCACTGCCCGCTGGCCTCCCTCAGCATCCAGCAGGGAAACCATTGTCATGAACAGCTCCAACCTGGGGGACCTGACACACTGCAGCACTCAGAGGGGCTGTTAACTTCTTCACATTCCATGCTCTCCAGCAGTACTGCCACCCAACCCTTTCCCAGAGCCAGATTTAATAAAGGACAGGCAAGAAGAAATATGGCAGGACTCCAAAGAGAAAGGGTTTGAGGATGGGCCAGTGGGGTGCTTGCCGAGAGCTCGTTAGGGCAAGAATGCCCAGCCAGGACAAGGTGCACTCCTGCCTGCCTCTAATTGCACACCCCATATTGCCCCCTCCACTCAGCCAACCCGCAGAGCATCCCGACGTTTAAAGATTACCAAGGCAAGTTTGTAACGAAGCCTCTCCCTCTTTGTCTGTCCTTGCACCAACAGCAGCAGAAGGGATACTAATTAGAGGGTGAATTATTAGCTTCCCATGGTGCACTGCAGGGACATTAAAAATGAGGGGGCTTTGCTGCTTGCCTTTTAGATGGTTAGTCTTGGTTTAATATATTCGTGTTTCTAGGTGAGCAGCAGGGGACAGTTTTTATGATTATAATTGTTGCATAATTACTGGCCTAAGGTTGCCTATTGTTAAATAAAAATGCTGAGATACTAATGTTTTATTGAACAGTACAAGGAGATAAAATTGTAATATCTTTTCCCAAGCAATCGAAACTGCTCATTTGCAGCCTAGTGACAACCCTTAGTTTTCTTCTGGAAGAGGTGGATGGATTCCTCCTTGCCTGGAAGTCAAATGTGAAATATTTGCTTGGAGGAAAAAAGGAGCAGAGCAAGAAAAGAGAAGCCAGGGAGCCCCTGCATACACCTTCACAATCTCTGCATGTTGTGGGGAAGCAGAGGGGTTAAGACCTGGGTCAACACACATGCAATCAACATGAAGGCTGATCCTCAGCCAGCTGGTTCTTGGGAAACAAAATGTCACAAGGCCTTTCCCATGAAGGACATCCCTTCCTGCAAAAGAAACCAGAGGGACACTGAGGCAGAGACACCAAAGACTGCCAAGTTAGGGATGTGGCCACCATCAGGTGGACCAATGGGGTCCAACATTCTTCCCCTGGGCAACTCTTAAACACTCAATCCTTCTAGTCCCTAGGAAGTTATCTGGAATCAGCCAGGTGACACATCTTTACTGTTTCCCAAATCTACTGCTTTCTCCTTACCCCTCAACTCATTACACCCCAAGCAGCCATCCCCAAGACCTCACAAGGTCTCCCTGCCTATAGGTCTCCTACTTGAAACCCATCGTTCCCATTCTGTCAAGATTTCTGCAGCCAGGCAAGGGACAATTCCTACCAGGAGCTGACCAGATAGATGGGGGGAAAAAAGAGTCATCTGAGTCAGGTCTGCTGCCTCATGAAGCCAGAGAAGCATAAAGAAGGGTGGGAAATGCATTCAATTTGGGCAAGAAGTAAACACCTGATCCATTTGGTCTGGCTCCTCATGTGCTTCATCCCTCAGAAAGATGGCATGAAATACATCACTGATTTTTTTAAACGTTTTTAAGTTCTTTTTAAATTTATTTTGAGAGAGACATAGAAAGCATGAGCAAGAGAGGGGCAGAGAGAGAGGGAGAATTCCAAGCAGGCTCTGCACATATGCACTGCAGAGCCTGTCACGGGATTTGAACCCATGGAACCATGAGATCACAACCTGAGCCAAAACCAAGAATTGGACACTCAACCAACTGAGCCACCCAGCACCCCAGCAGATCACTGATTTTACTGCTCATCCAGGTGTGTACAGCTAGGAAGATGGAGGCAGAGAATGAGCAGAGCAAACCTGAATTTCAGAAAGTCAGAGTGACTGGCAGCTCCCTCCCCAGAAGACCCTTGTGGCTTCCCTAGACCTGGCTCAGCAGAAGTTCCTGGTTCTTGGCCAAGACTTTCACAGCAGGCATAAAATAAAAACCAATTTTCCTCTCTACAGGTTTCCACATGGTTCTTCCAGGGCTAACCTCAGTCTTGTGAAAAAAGCCATGGGCTAGGAGTCAGTTAGCCTGAGTTTTGTTTCTGGCTCAGCCATGCCTCTGCAATTCTTAGACAAGTCACTTCAACCCCTATCTTTGGAGCAGAAATCACATCACCACTCTGCCTACTTCACACAATTCATGTGAGGCCTGAGTGGACTTCAAAGAACCAAAAACGGTCGGTCAGCCGGTTGGAAGGAGCTCATCTGGTCCAAGTTCTTTCCAAATTCAGGAAATGAATTTGGAAATGCTTTCCAGAACATTCCTGACAGATGTTCATCCTCCCTCTGCTCCCAAAGGAGGACTCCAGAGAGCTCAGAGCAATTCCTCGTTTTGCTTGACAGCTCTGATTTTGCTTCCTCATGTGAGCTAAGACCTGATCAGCCCTGGTCCCCAGGGCTTCCCTGAGCTGTATTTCCTCCACAGAGTGGCTCCACAGGTATCCAAAGATAGTGATTTTTCTGCCCTTGGTCTGTTCTTCTCTAGGACAACTATCCCAGATTTCTCAGCCATTCTTTGTGCTTCAAATACTTTATTATGTTCCTCCTACACCAGAAAAGAAAACAACTCCATATGCAACCTGACTGGTCTGGAACACAATGACCTCCCTCAGTCTAGTTACTATATACTCCTGTTAATGCAGCCTACAACTGTGTGAGCTTTTTAGCAGACACATCACACAATTGGCTCATATTGAGCCTGTGCTCAACTAACTCCTCTGGATCTTTCTTACATAAATGGCTTTCATTTGGAAAATGAAAGGTCTCACCCTTCCTTTACACAATTGATTATTTTAAAACTAAATGTATGATTATATATTTCTTTCTGTTTTGTTTCAATATGTTGGTTTAGATGTCTCTTTCAAAGCTACGATAAATTATAAATTTTGATTCTGACACCCCAGTTTGAATTGGAAAGCTCTGCTTTGCACCTTTGTATCATCTGTGGATTTGTTAAGCAAACCTTCACTTTCTTTGATGAAAAGTGTTAACAGTAGTGATCCATAGGGAATCTATTGCATCAGGTAAAGAAAGTTATCAAGGGTAATAGAAATAAAATAAATTAAATTAGCAAATTTAGGGGAAAGTGTACAGGTCAACAAAACCTTGAGTATAAAAATAAACATAAAAGGGGAGGAAATGCCTAATGTTTGCCAATAATGAGGACAACCAAGACCCAGGGATCACAGTTGGATATGATCAAGTAAAGTTAAGGTTCTAAGCCACTCTTACATCACTGAATTTCCTGGAAATAGGGTTCCTGGTTTATGATGAGGATGCAACAAGGAAACAAAATACATGCAAATAAAAGAAGAGATTCGGATGATGCAATGCATAAACTAGTTCACTTTGTCTTGGTGAACTCATCTCCTTCAAGTCATAAGGATAACATAAGTTATTTGCAAAAAGAGTTAAAATGAGCCTGCATCCTGCAAAGCCTCCAGACTTGTGGTTTTCCCCATGGGTTTAGCTGCAACCAGTACCAATAAATTAAGGAGATGCAATTCCAGGGGCACCTGGGTGGCTCAGTTGGTGAAGTCTGATTCTTGATTTTGGCTCAGGTCATGACTCATGGTTTGAGTTTGAGCCTGGCATGAGGCTCTGATGCTGACAACATGGAGCCTGATTGGGATTCTCTCTCTCCCTCTCTTTCTTTCTCTCTCTCTCTCTCTCTCTCTCTCTGCCCCTCTGTCATGCATTCTCTCTTCCTCTCTCTCAAAAATAAATACATAAACTTTAAAAACAGAGGAAGAAGATGCACTTCCATATCTTCTGCCCTTCAGCATAGTTGCTAGAAGAATCTTGGGCCAGGCAATGGTAGAGCTATCTTCTCTGTAAGATGTTTGGAGTTATTACTTATATTGTTCTCCCTGTCTTCAATATTGTTTCAGAGGTATAGAAAACTTTCGGGGGCGGGGAGGGGGGCAGTGGCAGAAAGCACAGGTAAATCCCAGTGCATTCACTTCCTAAAGCTGCTGTTAAAAAAAAAAAGTTACCACAACTTGGCAGTTTAAAACAGCAGTAATTCATTCTCATATAGATCTGGAGGCCCAAAATCCAAAATTAGTTTCACTAGGCCAAAATCAGAGTGGTAGCAGGCTCACATTCCCTCCAAAGTCTCTAGGAAAGAATCTGTTCTCTGCCTTTTACAGCTTCCAGTGGCTGCCTGCATTCCTTGGCTTGTGGCCACATTTCTCCAACCTCTGCCTCCATGGTCACACTTCATCCTCTTCTGTCTGTGTCAAATCTCCCTCTGCCACTTAGGATACTTATGATTGGATTTAGGGTCTACCTAGATAATCCAGGACCATCTCCCCATGCCAAGACCCTTAATTTAATCACATCTGCAAAGACCCCTTTTTCTTGGAGGATAACATTTACAGGTTCCAAGGATTGGGTTCTGGTATCTTTGTGTGGTCATTTTTCAGCCTGCTATACCCAGAATCAAGAAAAAAGTGTTGACCAGGATAAAGTTAGCAATGGAACTCCACCTGAACTAGGATCTACAGTCCTGGAATATCCACTCCTTAGTCAGTATCCTGGGAAAGATCACACATCTATCTTTTAATAGCTGCTTGGGAAAGCACCAAGAAATGTATTAAATGTATAAAATCACTTCAGAAGTATATGAAATGGTATCCCTGGTTCCCCAAGGAGAAATAACCCAGGGTCCACACATGGAAAGATAAAATTGTTTAAATCTCCCAGAGGATGTTATTCTCAGAACACACCTTTCTGTAGATAATTGAGTTCTGGGTCCCATCAACATAGAAACAGGCAGGCATGAGTGCTTCAGGTGGGATTCCCCAGGAAGCAAACTCTGATATGGAGTTTGGCATGCAGGATATTGATGAAGGAGCACCCTTGGGACCAGCACTGCAAAAGAGAGAGGAAGGAAGAAGGAGTGGGCAGAGGGAGAAAGTGAGCTGTAGTGTAGACCCAACAACAGTATTATCCAAGTCTACATATCCAGAAGCTCTAGAGCTGAAATGATTTTCAGAGTTGTCCTGATTTGGGTGCGAATCAACCAGAAAGAGGTGTGACCTTGGGCAAGGCAGCTGAGATAGTCCCTGAAAAAACTGATCTCTGGAGGCCATCTGCTGATCACATTCCCGGCAGCTGGACAGCAAGTCCTTCCTTCAAAGGGGATCTGGGCCATGCATCACACTTTCCATTGTTTCAGGAGAATAATTCCCTGCCATCGCTGAACTCTTAGACATCATAATGGAGAGATCATAGGGTACATAAAACTTCCAGAGTAGAATATAGATGGCTACAAATTATCATGTTTGTTTTTCTGCTTTATTGAGAGTTATGTTTATTTGGCTGCTTTTCATTTAAGATGCTTTCAAGAAACTTATCATCTAAATTCATTTTCCTTCAAAAAAAAAAAAAACAACAAGATAAAGTTGTCCACTCTTACCACTTCTGTTCACCATTATGCTGAAGGGACTAGCCAAGGCAGTTTGGCTACAAAATGGAATAAAATGTATCTGGATTGGAAAGGAAAAAGTAAAACTATTTCTATTTCTAGATTACATGATCTTGTATATAGAAAATCCTGAGGAATCCACTAAAAATCTACTAGAATTAATAACAAGTTCAGTGAGGCTGCAGGATACAAGATCAATATACAAAAGCCAATTGTATTTTTCTACACTTGCAATGGACCATCTCAAAGTGAAATTAAGAAAACAATTTCATTTATGATCACATTAAAAAATAAAATAATTTAGAATAAATTTAATAAAAGGAATACAAAATTTATACTCTGAAAACTACAAAACGTTGAAAAAATTTTAAAGAAGACCTAAATAAGTGGAAAGACATCCTATACTCATGGATCAGAAGACAATATTAAGATGTTTAGATTGTCCAAAGCAATATACAGATTCAATATAATCTCTATCAAAATTCCAAGGTCCTTTTTTGTAGAAATGGAAAAGCCAATCCTCACATTCATATGGAATTACAAGGGTCTCCAAATAGCCAAAACAATCTTGAAAAAGAATAAACTTGGAAGACCCACACTCCTGATTCCAAAACTTACTACAAAGTTACAGTAATCAAAACAGTGTGGTACTAACATAAGAGTAGATATACAGACCATTGGAATAGAATTGAAAGTCATATAGAATTCTCATATGGAATTCATATACATAGAATTGAAAGAACCCATACATCTATGGCCAACTGATTTTTGACAAAGGTGCCAAGACCATTCAACGAGGAAAAAAGAGTCTCCAACAGATGGTGCTGGGACAACTGGATATCCACATGCAAAAGAATGAGGCTAAACCCAGGGCATCCGGGTGGCTCAGTTGGTTGAACATCTGACTTTGGCTCAGGTCATGACCTAATGGTTTGGGAGTTTGAGCACCACATCAGGCTCTGTGCTGACAGCTTGGAGCCTGGAGCCTGCTTCAGAGTATGTGTCTCCCGCTGTCTCTGCCCCTGCCCCAATCATACTCTGTCTGTCTCTCTGTCTCTCCAAAATAAATAAACATTAAAAAAAATAATAATGACGTTAAACCCTTACATCACTCCTTATTCAAAAGCTAACTCTAAATGGGTCAAGACCTAAATAGAAGAGTTGAACTATAAAAGTCTTAGAAGAAAGCATAGGTAAAAATTATGGTGACCTCAGATTAGGCAATGGTTTCTTATATGACAATAAAAGTGTAAGGAAAATAGATAAGTTGGACTTCTTCAAAATTAAAAGCTTTTGAGCTTTCTGAGGACACAACTAAGAAAGTGGAAGGAACCCATGGAATGAGAAAAAGTGTTTATAAATCATATAGATGATAAAGAATTTGCGTCTAGAATATGCAAGGAACTATTACAACTTCAAAAAAAGGACAAACAACCTAATTGAAAATGGACAAAGAATCTGAATAGACATTTCTCCAAATAAAATATGCAAATGACCAAAAACACATGAAAATATGCTCAACATTGTTAGCCATTGGAGAAATGAAAATCAAAACCACAATGAAATACTTCACATCCACTAGAAATGCTGTAATCAAAAAGATAAAATAGCAAGTATTGGTGAAAATGTGGAGAAATTTGAACCCTCATACCCTGATGATAGAAATTAAAAATGTTATAGCCACTTGGAAAACAGTGTGACATTTCCTCAAAAGGTTAAACACAGAGTTACCATATGACCTCACAATTCCACTCCCAAGTATACATCCAACAGAAATTAAAATATATATATATGTCCACAAGAAAATTTATACACAAGTATTCATAGCAGCACCATTTTTAATAGTCAAATAATGAAACCAACTCAAATGTCCCTCAGCTGATGAATGGATAAATAAACTCTGGTCTATCTATACAATGGGAAATTATTTGGCAAAATGGAGGGAAATGTTAATACATGCTACAGTGTTGGTAAGCCTTGAAAACATTATGCCAACTCAAAGCTAGACAGAAAAAGCCACATACTTTTGACTCCATTTATATGAAATATCTGGAATAGGCAAATCCGTAGAGATAGCAAATAGATTAGTGGCTATCTAGGGGTGTGGGAAGAAGCAGAGAGGTGCTAAGAGGTACAGAGTTTCTTTTTGGGGTAATGAAAATGTTCTAAAATTGATCATGGTAATTGCATAAATCTTGGAATGTACTAAAAACCATTGAATCATACACTTTAAAGGGGTGAATTGAATGGTGTATGAATTATATCTCAGTTAAGCTGTCATTATAAAAACATTTATTAGGTACCTATAATATTCTAAATCAATTATTCTATAGATGGGGAGGCACTGGGGTTGTTAAACACCTGGTGGGATGTGATATACACACACCAGCCAAAAGTCCTACAAACGTATTTCCATCATCTCCTGAGCTGATCAAACAATATTCTCAAATCTGTCCACTTCTGTCTATCTCCACAGACACATGTAGTCCAAACCACAATCATTCCAGCCTGGACTTGTACTGGCCTCCTACACACTCTGCTGTCTTGCCTCTCCTACTCTCTCTCCCACTGCAACCAGAGTGATCTTTGTAAAAATGCATCATGTCAAAACTTTTCAATGACTTCCTGTTGCCCCCAAGATGAATCCCACATTCCCTCCAGGGGTCACTCGACCTGCTTCTGCAGTCCTCAGCTCTCACCACACCTCAACCACACTGCCCTTTGCTCAGTTCCTCTCCCTTTCCACCAAGGCTTTGGCCAACCCTGTTCTCTCTGCCTGCAGAACCCTTGCTAGCCTGTACTCCTACTTTCTACTTAACCTTTTACTCTCAGTTGGGGGAAAAAGCACCTCTTGGGGAAGTTATCTTTGGTCCCCCACCCTCTGGCAGAGATCATGTCACCTCATTACATGTTCTTATAATGCCTATAAGTCTCCTCCCAACACTGATAACATTGTCCCTATATCCTGATTTAATTTCCTGCTATCCTATAAGCTCCATGAGAACAGGAGTTATGTCCATCTTATTCATCTTTTTTATCCACAAAACCTAACATTGTACCCATTATGGAGAAAGTACCAAATAAATATTTGGTGAGTGAATGAATGAGTAAATAAATGGAGTGTCTGACAGGTGCTGTGTGAGTCATACAGGAAATACTATGATCATATATACAAGGAAAGCAGCTGTTGGGATAGACAACTTGGAAGGCTTCCTGGAAGAGAGGGGACCTAGAAAACAAAGCTTAGGATCACAGAGGGGGATGGAACCTTCAAAGTCATCTTGTCCACATTCCTACATTTTTGAGCTGGATTCTGAAGGTCAGTTTGGAAAATTGTATTACCCACCCAACCCCTATTGCTTCCAAACAGGATCTGTGGGATAAAATTCCAAACTTCTTGGCATGGCATAAAGGATGTATAATCTGGCCACAGCCTGAGTTTTCTACCATAATTAACACCAAGCACAGCAAATGACATGCCATTTCCCAAATAAGTCAATATGTTTCCGTCTCAGGCCTTTGAACACAGCGGTCCCTCTGCTTGGGATGTCTCTCTCCTGCATTCTCACTTGCATGCCTAAGACTCTGAAAAATTTCTACTTATACCCTTCAGAAATTTTACATCCTCTGTACATCTTTCCCCAACACTTCTACAAAGGAAAAGACAGTGTCTGACTTATCTCAGTACATCCAGCACAGACGCTGTGCCTAGCCCAGAGTAGATACTCAGGAAACAATCATTACATGAGGGTCAAAGCAAAAGCTATGGAAATTACTCTGATATAAATGAAAATGTCTATGTGTTGCCTTTCCCCTTTCTTTCCTTAGCAGGAAATTACACAAATAAGGATGTAGGAACTGACTTTCTCGATAATTCTCTCCAGGCCCAGGCTGAGACTGGGACAAGGATCTGGGAGCAGCTGGAAAGAAGCAGCATGAAGTGGGGTGACAGTCTCAGATGCAGCTTCCAGCCTGAAGTTGGGTGTCTATGACCCCAGCTGAGCCACTGTGTCCTTCCTTTGACCAGTCTGGTTCAGCAGCCAGATGGTAATGACTTTCCCATCCCCTTAGCCCAGGCAGGCTGTGAACAGGCACCGTCAAGTATGGTCCTCATCGGCCTGGCCCCAGGGCCCAAAGCTGCCTTGTTCCAGCAGATGATGACTTTTTAATTTCAAGCTTTTTGGTCCCTGGTGAGAGAGGTGGAGATAGGGGCGAAGAAGGCATCTGGATCCTGCAGAATCAGAGAGACCTTGGGCAGGGAGCAACCTTGAGAGGTCACCCACCCTGTGCCTGGCCAGATTCTCTCCTTTGCCCAGGGCCCAGGAGCGGTCCACTCCTTCAATAAGCCTGCCTGGACTACCCCTGCCCTGAGGTACTCTCTCCACCCTCCAAACACCTCCAACAACATGTATCATTCACAAAATATCCAGGGAAAGCACTGATCCTTGGAAGCAGCCACTGGTTGAATTTGGAACCAGACAAATACATTTGAGTCTCAGCTTCAATTCCTGCAGTTGAATATATGACCTTGGAAAGATCAGTTGGCCTCTCTGGCCTTCAGTTTCCTGAAATGGGGATAAATTCTTCCCATGATGACTCACTGAGTTATTGAGAGGTTGAATGAGGTAATGAGGGGGAAAAATACCCTTTGTAAAGTTGGCATAAAAGAAAGAGGATGCCATCTTACTTTCCTGCTTATCAACTGCTCCTCCTTTACAAAGTTAGCTTCCAAGTGTGGGCCTCCCACTCCTGACTCTTCAGGAATCTGTTCAACTGAGAGCTCATTCAAGGAAAAGTTTCCTTTGTCCCAGCAACAAGAAGCCGAGGACTTACCCAGAAGGTGCCTAGGGGGAGTTGTCTTGGTGACAACAAGGGTCTAGGACTGTGACTCAGAGCCCATAGGAATCCCACACACTAGCCTGGGTCTAGATGAGACGGTCTGACATCTTAGGGAATTTCAAATGAGTAGCCACTTCAGTTTGCTCTCTTTTGCTCCATTTTTGGAGGGTGAGTATTTGGGGTGAGTGCTCTAGAAACAAATAAGCAAAGATGATGAGTGGGGGCAACTGGAAGACAGCAGGGTGGGCCCCTGGGTTTGAAGGCAGGTTTGTCAGCCCTGAACTCTTCATTCATCATGGCAAAATAAATTGCTAGGTCTCTGGATACAAGCCAGAAGGAGAAAGGAATTTGTTGCCAATGTAAAGTCCTGATTTGATGGGGGCCTTAAACTAGGTGCCTCAGGAGCTGCTCAGAGCAGCAGATGCAAACAAAGGCTAAAGTAATTATTCAAAATACGTTCCTGGCATCTTTCCAGGGCAGCTTTGGAACCAACCACTCGTCCCCAGGATCATGGTCACTGCTCTACTTGTTCAATTGGAGTTGATCGCTGCCCTGACAAGGAAGCAGTTTGAAGCCAGGCTCTGATGGTCGAGCCAGCCCCCAAGAAGACCACCCATCCACCTGGCCCACGACAAGATCCAGGTGATGGGGAACATCTGAACAGTGCTTACCAACCAGGAACCAAGGATCTCATTCCCCTCCTCCATTATAGGTCCAAGATGGGACTCAGCCCATGAACTTGGAAAGGTGCCTGTCAGAAGGTCTGAAGGCAGGTTCTGCTGCAGAAATGTCGTTACTGTTCCTGAAGGTGGTAGGGGATGGGGGAGAATGGGAGTCAAGTTTTGAAAGTGGAATCACCACTTTTTATGCAGTGGATTAGAGGATACAAATTCTAGAGAAGGAAGTTTCCAAGCATCCACCACCCCTTCTTCAGTCCTGGATTTGGACTTCCAAACCCAAGCCTTGGCTGGTGTTCCAGGTCACAATTATGGTGGCCAACAGGGCGTGGGCTATTAGGAAGATGTTGGTAAGATTCTAAATACCTCAGTCATGTTCCTCATGCTGCCAACACTCCTTTGCTACCACTCTATCCATGTGCTATCCAGTTCATTCCTCATAACCACCTGGTGAGGGAGGCAGGACCTAGAACATCATACCCATTCCACAGATGAGGGCACTAAGGACCAGAGAGAGGGCAAGAGCTAACAAAAACAGTTATGATTACAATTCACTAACAGGAAACATGGTATAAATAGCATAAAGAGCACTATACTATAAGTTGATTAACTCTCAGGATCAAATTTCAGCTCAGCCATTTTCTACACTGCAAACCCTGGGTCAAATCACTGACCATTTTGGAGCCTCATCTAAAAAAGTAGAGACCATAGTGCCTATCTTATCAGGCTGTTTGTGAATATTAAATGGAAGAAAGAATTATGGAAGTGTCTAGCACATTTCTTGGCACTCTCTGTAAGCACTCCAATATTTTGTCTGTGCTAGGTTTGTAAATTGCTCACATCCAAATGGAATTACAAGGTGACATATGAAATTTAGCACAAAGAAATCAGAACACCGTGTGTGTCAGGGATGGAGATAGCGGAAGTCATTTGGAATCACTTATGTTTTCTGTGCCTTTTTATTAAATTATTTCTCATTCCATATATATTTTTAAACAAAGAAAATCACTTAAAATGTAAGACAGGGATGCAAAAACAATTTAAGGGGAATAGCAAAACGAACATGCCCAGACGTCACAGGACAGAAAGCATTTGAGTATGGAACCTAGCTCTGAGTTTACCCTGGCTGTGGGCTGAGTTCTAACTTACCAGTAACAGGTAGCAGGCACATTTGTCCACAAAGTCTCCCCAGCCCAGTTGCAAGGAGTCACTCTTGCAAGGACCCTTACATAAGCCACACCAGGTCACAGAGTGAACAGTGATTTTGCAAAAGGCAGAACTCTTGTTTAGGAATGTTTCTCATTATAGAGGTCACCCTGGACTCTGGCTGCCTGTCCCCAGGGCATGCTGGCCGAGAGAGCTCACTCCACCTAGGGAGCAGGGCCAAGCTGTCAGCCCCCTGAGTGTCCCTCCATCATTGCCCACACCTGGACTCCCCATAAGGGCTGCTCCTTCCCCAGACCCCAGCTCTGGGTCTCTAATTGCTGTGGCATTTAGGAGTCTCCGGGAGGGTCTGGGGCCCTCCTACCCACCCTTTTCTTCCCTTCTCGCCTTTCTTTAGCATCTCCTGCCTCACTAATGATGACATTTTCACCAAGTGGCAATGACAGAAGAAATTAGTTCACAGCCTTTGGCAACTGAACATTGAGCATTCAGATTAAACTTTCAAAGGGAAAATATAATCTACGCATGCAGAGAAATCATTTGGTATTTGGGAAAGACTTCGGGGTGGAACAGTCAGCACAAGCCACAGACCCTCTAGCGGGGAGGGGGGGGCAGAAGGGGAGGACACCAGGGGACCTGAGAGAAACAGGCAGACCTGCACACGCAGGAGCACACGACGGGACACATATGCAAGGCAGAGGGTCCACGTCTGCTCTTGACTATGACCAAAAACTGACAAGGAGCTCTGTGGCTTAATGAGCCCATCAGGCTGGGGCTGCACTGACTACAACATTTCAGCTAATTGGCCACAGCATTTCTCTTCCACCAGTTCCCCTCTGGCTTCCCCACTCACCATCCCCCTCTTCCCAATCATCGAAAATTATTAAGAAAGCTTGTCATTAAGCAGGGCATGAGCTAGCTTTTCCTTATGTGCCCCTGGCACTTTTATCATTGTTTTTTAAAGTCAGGGAATTAGAGCTTATGAAGGGCTCTCCTTGCGAGTGGACTATACAGACAGATGCCCATGTTATAGACCAAACTCCTACAGGGCACGGCACAGTCTCATTTTTTTCTGCATCCCCATACATGGGGCTGACAACATTCAGGGATAACTATTTATGCCCCCCACACACCAGAGCTGCCATACTGTTGTGCACTGCATGATGCTAGGGTGTCTATAGGGTGTCTATTGATGTTCCTCGTGTTAGGCAGTGTATTACCTGCACAGCCCTTTCCAGCAGCCCAGGAGCCCCTGTACCTAAGTCTATTTGGACACTCACAATGCCTAGCACAGTGCCTGGCACTGTATGAACATAAGAGCTGCTCAAAACAAAACAAAACAAAATGTCTGATGGGTTTAATTTAATTAAAAGTCTGAATTTCAGTTTTTACCACACTCTGCTTTTTCTCCACCATGTCCATCAGGTCAGACTTCCTGTGTACAAAGGAACAGGAGGACTGGATTCTCAGGCTGGCTCTGACTCATTCCAGCTTCCTGGTCTTTAGGCCTTGGTTCCCCCTTCTGTAAGATGAGACTATTGAACTCTGACTTCTAAATCCCCTTCCAGCACTCTCATTCAAGCTAGAAGGGCAGTTCCCCAGCTTAAATCCACAGCAGGAATTGATGAGGGAGCATGGGGCAAGCTGAGGGCAAAGTACATATTAACAGCACCCCCCACCCCAGCCAGGTGGGATATGTGTGATATTTCTCAGACACTCCTAGCTGCCCAAGAACAGGGAAAGGAAAGAAAGCAAATGGCTGACTGATAGACATCACAGTCATGCAGGACAGGAGTCTCCTTCAGTTTACAGATAACTTAGTAAACTGCAAGAAAAAGGCAATCTTATCCATAGCCTAATCTCCAGTGCCTGGCACCTATAGACTCCATTTTCTGGAGCCCTAATATCACCCTCATCAAGATGTAAGGGGGTTTAAGTGCTTGCCATGGTGATGTGGGAAACAAAGGCAAATGAAAAAGTAAATTCCTTTACTGCCTACATCCTTGAAACAGGCAGAGTTACCTCCCTCTAGGAGCTCGGCTGCCTTGATGATGACACTTTGCTAGGGGCAAAGGGAATCTTGGCCTAACATTATCCTGACACCCCACCCCCAGGATCCTGTAAGTCTACTTTAACATATAAAAATTCCTTTGGAAACTTCCTTTATCTCAATTCCTCCAAGATACATGCTGGCAATCATACTCTAAACTTATGGCCCCCTGATATGTATCTGAAGGGTCTCATGACTGAGGTTTTACTAAATGGTAGTAAATGGCATTTTCCTGACAAGAGCTAACCCATCAAAGTCCTGAAAACCTTGCTTCCAAAATTCCTTAGAAACTTATGCTGCCCCTAATCCCCTCCCAACCTGAGGGTATATAATCAGCTACCCATCACAGCCCCAGTAGAGCCCTCTCTGACCACAGGTCCTGTCCCCGTGCTTTAATAAAATCACCTTTTTGCACCAAAGACATCTTCAATAATTCTTTCTTGGCCTTCGGCTCCAAACCTCCCACCATCACCCCTAAACCCCATCAGGAATGACTGATACTTCTCCCTCTCCACTCCTTGATCTTCTGTGTTGGATCTATTCTCAGCCTGGCTTTTGCTTCATGGTGACAAAATGGCTGCCAGGAACCCAAGGCCTTAACAGCCCACATTCCAGAAGAACACAGGAGAGAGTCTTCTATAGCAGTCTGAAACAAAGCTCCGAAATTCTATCTCGATGAGAAAATTCGGTCACATGCTCTCCCAAGGGGAATCTGATGTTCTGATTGGCTAACTAGTCCACACGCACTCCAGGCAGAACTTCCTGGGCTAAGATTTGGGGAAAAGTGGTTTCCCAACAAAAATACTGGAGGGGAGATGGATGCTAGGCTTCTCTAAAATAAGGAACCATGAGAGACCAGAAGAGGTCAGGTTAAGTCCATTTGTGAGAGTTCTGGTATATTGAACTAAATGAATAAATGCCAAAAGACAATTATAAAAATAATGAGATATTCTTCATGTATACTTTCAAGAAGCAAATGTTCTCACACCAAGGAACCTAATACAGTATAATGGTGTTAATCACAAGATAAATACAGAGTTGATTTAAAACATTAATTCATACAGCACTGCCACCTGTGTGCTCCAAGAACGGTGCACACATTTCCTCCTGAGGGATGAGTGTGTTTTCACAGTGCTCTGGGTGGGCCTCTGACTGTAAGCTGGCCGGCCTCCACCCTTCTCCTCACAGCTACTGTGGACTTGTATGGTTTTCATGACAATTTGCGGGCAGCTGGCAGTCAAGTGCCATGTGGAACACAGGCCTTTCTGCAATTGACACTAAGTTACTATGTGAATTTACAACAGACTCCATCAGTAGATGACATCAAAAGTCTAATTGTGGCTTTTTTGTAAAAGTGAGGCAGAAGGCTAATGGCTCACTGCTCCCATCCTTACACAAACTTAAGTCCAACTAGATAGAACTCAGGGAGGAAACGGGGGGAAGAAGAGGGCGATGTCTGGGAAGTTCACCTATTGCGGTTCTTATTTTTAACTACTTTTTGTTTAATGTTTATTTAATTTTTGAGAGAGAGAGAGAGAGAGAGAGAGAGAGAGAGAATGTGAGTGGGGGAGGGGCAGAGAGAGAGAGGGAGATACAGAATCTGAAGCAGACTGTCAGCACAGAGCCAGATGCGGCTGGAACTCACAAACCGCAAGGTCACGACCTGAGCCGAAGTCACCCGCTCAACCAACTGAGCCACCCAGGCACCCCTTTAACTACGTTTTTTAACCACAAAAATTGTGGTTCTTTTTTTTTTTTTTTTTGCTAATTTTTCAACATATCAGAAATAACCCAGGGCGGGTAAGGAAGCAGCAGGCACAGGTGGTTCTGAACACAGTAGAGGACTCTAATCTGAAGTGTCCTTTCTGCTTCTCTGAATCTGAAAGGTTTGAAGGTAATGGAGCAGCTTGCTGTGAGGCTGAGAAAGCCTTGTAGCCACTCCTCTCCAGGACTAAGAGAAAGGCAGCTTTAGCTACTGCTTTAAGGTTTTAAAAGGGGGCATCTTAGGAGCTGAGGATTTAATTGTCTGAATGAATGTGAGCAGAAAACCCCATTGTAACAGACAGTATTTTTCTGATGGGAGCAGACAGAACCCTTTGGAAGATAATGCTGAGAATCAGGTATTGCTTCTCAGGTAGGAGAGTGAGCTGGCCTATTCTGGTGCCCATTCTACGCATTGGAAGACCTCATTTTATGAACTTAAGAAGAAAGAGAATTGAGGAGTGGGGGAAGACAGCCATGGGGTAATTTGTCAAAGGTTTGGGGGCTCTAAACCAAAAATCTCTCTGCTGTCCTGTGGTTTCTTTGTATTTCTGTGGCTGCCTGCAGACGGGTGTTGCTGATTTTCTCTGACAAAGACTCATTCACCATGAGCTCAAATGAAAACATTAATAGTGAGCCAGGGGGGTAATTAGAGGGCCCGAGTTTAATTCTGCTAACATCCTGATTCTACTTGAAGGGTTGAGAGGGTCTTCCCGCCCTCTAGTAAGCAATTACCCAGTGCCTGGGACCCGCACCTGCCTGGGGGCCGGCTAAGGCCTTCAAATCTATCAGTCTGCATTAAAATGAGACGGGGGGAGGGGAGGAGGATGGGGACAAGGGGAATAAAGAAATGTATTTGCAGGGGAGCCAGTGACAGAGAGACCGCCATGGGTTATGGAAGGGACCACAAGCAAATAGAAAGCAGAGGAAGGGGAAGGGGCGGGGAAGAAAGTGAGGGCAGGTGGTAGAGAAACAAACAAGAGGAGTGCTATTAAGATGGAATGAGAAGAGGGGAGGGCGCATAATGAGGTGGAGAGAGAGGTGAGAAGAAATGTGGGGAAGAGGAAGACTGGGAGAAGTGAGGGACAGGAGTGGCCGGGCACCCAGGGAGCGAAGAGCAGGAAAGGGAGGGGACAGGGCAGAGACCGTGAGGGCAGCTCTCGAAGCAGTGGGAGCCCTGTCCTTCGCCCCATCCACAGCCCCCCGCAGCCCGAGGGCTGCCGCCGAGTCCCGCGGAGCTGGCTTGGGAGGAGGGGCACCGCTCGGCCTCTGCCCCACGGGAGCGCCCAGGGAGGCCGCGGGGACCCGCGAGGACCGGGTTCCCGGCGCTCGAGACGCATTGACCCGTCCGGTGTGCACAGCTGCGGCTCGGAGGCAATGGCGGGGGTGGGTGCCAATTGATCGCGGGCGGGGGCGAGTCGCGGGGGCTCCATCGATCCGGCCACCCCGCGGCTCCGCCGGCTGACAGAGGCGCTTCCTGGAGGCGCGCTCCCCACCCGGCCGGCGACGCCGGGATAAGTGGGAGCAATTGGACCGGGCGGCGCCGAGGCACATCTGCCCCGCGTGGATGCGGTGGCCAGAGCTCGCCGCAATTAGGGCTGAGTGTCTAAATCGGCCAAGTTCACCGCCGAGCATGTCCGGCGCCTCGTTTACCGCAGAGACGTGCTCCGCCGGCTCCCCGCAGCAGCCTTGGAGGTGCTGTGCCGGCTGGCGCTGGGCCTTGGGGCGCGCACAGGGGGCTTCGAGGCGCGGGGCGCTATCCCCCGCCCAGGTCCGCGGGGAGGAGAGGCGACAGCTCAGTAGGCACGCCTTTGCCCGCGCCAGCCCTTCCTGGGCCCCAGCACCTGAACTGTTCAAGGATCCTTCCACTGGCTCTGTGACCCCGAGTGGGAGCTGCGCAGGCGAAAGCCTGTTTCTCTGCACCTCCGGGACAGCGATCCCGGCTGGGCCCATCAGTTGTTGAAGGATTGAATGGGATCTTAGCGCTTGGGTCATCAGTCCTGTGCTCTCCCTGAAGGCAGGACGTAGGTGGTGAAGTTCACCGCTGAATGCCAGTGTCAGTGACACTCAGAGAGTTAGTAGGTGCTATACGTGAAGGAACAGGAACCACTAATACTACTAATATAAGATTGCTCTCGTTAGTGGAGCAGTCCTGTGTGCGAGCGCATGGTAGCACAATATTTAACACCTACTTGGGGACAGGTGGTGGTCTGCCTCTTTCACAACTGAGAAGATTGAGATCCAGGCAGGTAAGGACCTTGCTCCAAGGTCTCCAGCTAGTAAGGGAAGTATCAGGGCTTGAACACAGGCCCTCTGGCTGCACTCCCAATTCCCCTATTCCAGCCACCAAGTTCACAGCTGGGTTTACACACCCAACTGCGAGTTACCCTTTAGCCTATTAAGTGTCTTGGCTAAAGCCTGCTTATTCGATTATTTTACCGACATCAGTCTTCCGGCTGTATTTTCTTTCATTCATGCCACCATAACCTATAAGGAGGAATATGTGTGATGTGTGTAGGTGCAGGCATGCACCTGGGGACACCCTAAATAGACTGAATGTAGTGCCCACAGGCTTCTGGAAGCAGGCAGACTGGGAAAGCAGGTATAGTCTGTTTTGGCTGCCATGACAGAATCCCATATACTAGGGGGCTTAAACAATAAAAATTTATTTTCTTACAATTCTGGAGACCAGAAAGGGCCATTCAGGGTAGGTTTCTGATGACAGCCCTTTCCTTAGGTTCTGGATGGTTGCTTTCTCTGTGCATGCAAAGAGAGAGACAGAGACAGAGACAGAGAGACAGAGAGATCTGCTGTCTCTTCCTCTTCTTATTAAAACAAATCTATGGAATTAGGGTCCCACCCTATGACTTCATTGAACCTTAATTACCTCCCTAAAGGCCCTACCTCTAAATACAGTCAGTCACTTTAGGGCATACGGCTTCAACATAGGAATTTGGGTGGGGGGACACAACTCAGTCTATAACAGTAGGGCAGGGAGAGACAGAGGGACAATTAGAGCTCATGCCTTTAATAAATGCTAGCACAGATGACCAGCAAAGCACTATGGAAGCCAGAGAAGGGAGGAACGGACTTCCTGCAATGAGAGCTTTGAAGCGAAATCCTAGAATCACAACATAGCAGGGTAAAGTTAGAAGAGACAATATAATCCCACTGTCCCATTTGTCAGATGGGAGAACTGAGGCCTAGGGACAGGAAATCAAGATTGTAATACTGGAACAGAATGACAGATGGCCACCATCTTCTTGTACCATTGGACATCAACTGCTATACCTCTGAGAGTTGAGGCTCCTCCATCCACTGTGTTGGGTTTCTCCAGGGAGGGTGACTGAGGAAGGAGGGTTGGTGGGCTGGATCCTGAGTATGGAGCCTGTTGTAAGTAGGGAGGAGCAGGGAGGGGAAGGAATCCGGTCCTGAGGGAAAAGACTGAGCTGGGCCTGGGAGCTTCCCTCTCCTTCTTCTTCCCTTCACATTCCCTTTCTCTACATCACACCTCCCTCCTGATTCACTTAATATCCCCCTGTTCATCTCCCCCCTGTCCTCCAATCATATTCCTGGAAGCAGATGGATGGCTGTGGCATCCAGAGATGACCATGGAACCCACAAATAGCTGCTGTATCTATCCCATGATAGCCTGTAAAGTAAGATGCCCTGGAAGGATTTTAAACAGGGAGAGAGGAGTGTGGTTAGAAAGCCATCTTTACCTGCCAATTCATCAAATCATTATTTATTAAGTGACTACTCTGTGGCACACAATAAATAGTAGCAAGAATGACATATATTTTGAGTATTGACTGTGTGCCAGACACCGTAGTATTTTATATGAATTTTCTTATTTCCGCATTTAACCGAAGAGGGAACTGAGGCTCCAGCTTCAGTGTGTTAACTTGTGTTAACTTGTCCAAGGTTGCACAGGTAATAAGTGGGGCAAACCAGAATTCCCAACCAGGTGAGTGTGGCTACGGGCTCTGCACTCTTCACCATTAACCTGTCCAGCCTCCCAAGGTTCCTAACAGCAACTTCCTCAGTGGGGACAAGTACAGATGAACTGCAGAGGTCTGAATATATGCACCTCTTGGATCATCATATAAATTAATTCAAGGTGTCATTATTCTGTCCACTGGTGACAAGCTGGAATGGCTCACTAACCACCCACGATGCAGACTATTTCTGACAGAGTCAGACCGAGTGGGAGCTGATGTCAGCAACCATGGTCATGTTTATTCTGGATTCTGAGGCCCCTTCTATCACCTGCGTGTGCTGTGGGTAAATGTCTATATCACTTCACTTAGTGGCTTCTGAAGGCATAAATTGTTCATGGAACTGAGTGGTCTTGACATCACTGGGAGAGAGAAGTGGAACATTTGCAAATGGACTTGGATCCTATCTCCCAGTAGCATATGGTTCCTGACCATCTCTCAAGAGCCATGCTTTATGTCAGGTGGATCTAGCATACAGGCTTGGAGGGAAGAAGGATAAAGGAGCCAGTTCTCGCCTTCAAGTGGTTTCTGGGCTAATGATGGAATTCAGAATTGTATACTGGAACAGAATGACAGATGGCCACCATCTTCTTGTACCATTGGACATCAACTGCTATACCTCTGAGAGTTGAGGCTCCTCCATCCACTGTGTTGGGTTTCTCCAGGGAGGGTGACTGAGGAAGGAGGGTTGGAGGGTTTATTAAACCAGGAAGTTGAAAGGGTATAAGCAGGAACCAACCTCATTTTATCTTAGTCACTTCAGGATCTCTCTTTGTGCTCTGATTCATTCTCTTCTACATCACAATAAAATCTCAAACAGGACTCATGGTTTTTGGGGCTTTTTCAATCACAACATCATTTTGTTTCCATAATTTAAAATTAGCATCTAGTACACCTCTTCCCCGACTTGCCAGATGAAATTTTGGCCTTTCCAGATATGTGTTCAAGGAGACAGGAGGTTATGGAAAAGGGGCACTTTGTATGTCTTACTGTTGTCACTTGAGTTCCATGCCCTTAGAATGACCAAAGTACAGTTATCAACTAGTGCTTTCCCTCCTCCCCCACCCTCTCTTTCTGGGGCACTTCTGTAGATGCCTCCTTTGGCTTAGGCAGTGCCTCTCCTCCAGACAGCTAACTGAACCTCAACCCCAGACTGGTTTGCAATAGTCTGCGTATAGCAGGCTGACTGATAGCTCCCCAAAGATGTCCACATTTTTGCAGGTTGCCCTGCAACCTGCAACCTGTGAACATGTTCCCTTACATAGCGTGATTAAGGTAAGGACCTTGAGATGGAGAGATTATCTCAGACTATTTGAGTGGGCCCAGTATTATTGTAAGAGTCATTACAAAAAGGATACATGAAGGTCACAGCTGGAGAAAAGATGTGGGGACAAAAGCAGAGGTCAGAGAGGAGAAAAATGCTATGTTATTGGCTTTGAAGGTGGAGGAAAGGGGCCACGAGCCATGGATGGAGGTGGCCCCTAGAAAATGAAACAAACAAGAAAATGAATTCTCTCCCAGATCTTGTAGAAGGAACTCAGTCCTGAGGACCCATTTGACACTTCTGACCTCTAGAACTATAAGAAAAAAAAAATTTGTTTGTCGTTTTAAGCCACTAAGTTTGTAGTCATTTGTTACAGAAGCAGTAGGAAAAACACACTGCTCTCCTGCTAGTGTCCCTTAACCCTTCCAGGAATCCCCCTTGACAGACTTCTTTTAAGAGTCTGTCTCCAAAGAGTCCACATTTGGTTTCTACAACACTCACTCTTTGACCCCAACCTGCTGAAAGTATAGCTTGCAACCAGTGTGGGCCACTCTCTCCTCTCTGCCACAGGGGGCAGCATGAGCCACCACAGCCTCTCACTTTTTTTTCCACTTTTTTTTTTCTTTCTTTGGTAGAAGGCAGATTTAATAAGCAAGGATACTTATATATGAGGGCTTGCCTTGGGCAGTCACAAGGACAAGTGAATTCCCGCCCACCAAGATCTTAAAAGTTTATAAAGTCACATATTTAGTCCAGATGGTCTCAATACCTTACTCTCCCAAGGCTATGTCCTTGGAACAGCTCCTAGAGTAGGAATGGTGGGTGGAATGTAACTTCCAAGGACAGGGGAGGGGATGAAGAGCCTCCAATTGCCTGGGTCCAGCTCTAGGGCCAACCTGTGGTCACACCCTTGCCCTTTTGATGACCTTGACCTCTTCCAACAAAGTTTCATTGTCTTGAATTGCACTACATGTTCACTTTTACTGCAAATGATGATGGACAACTGAGTATCTGCCAAAAGGGAACAAGATTATCCTGATTGTATTCAATTCATCTTTATTCAGAGTAGGCCATCTCTGTGTAGAACACTGAAATGGAAATTGGGGGACCATCCAGAGATCTCATGCCAGGCCAGATATCTAAATTATTAACATTGGCTTTCATGAGGCTCCTACTAGTAGTTTATAGGCATCAGACATTGCACAGGTCCCCAGGGGGACCCAGAGCAAAGTAAACATGGCTGGCAATGAGTGATGACTGTCGCCACAGGCAGGTTTGAGTCTCCTCTTCAGGAACTCCTAGGTATTAGAGCAAGAAGATTTTACAGAATAGATAGAGATTCTGTGTGAGTAAATGAAGGAAAGAATAGCAATGGTGGGCTAACATGAATGTTGCTTCGCAGACTGCTGAGACCTGGTGACATCTGGGTCATGGTGACTAGGATCTGTGGGCCTGTGGTTATGAAGCCATGGAGATGAGGGATGAAGGTGGGAGGCTCCAGGGAATTTTAAGAGGAAGACTGGCAGTTCCCTTTGATGGATGGCCCTGATGGGTAGCATGTTGGTGGATAAGATGACCTCACCTTGATAAATTTCCAAGTCTAAAATTGAAGCAAAAAAAAAAAAATCTCATTTCCTCCTATAGATAATAGCTGCTAATCTCAACTTTGCTCTACTTGATTTCACTGAAGCAAGACTAGATTTTTTTTTCTGATTTTTCCCAGGCAAGTTTCATTCATTTATTCATTTGTTGAAAAAGTCTTTTTTATTATTATTATTATTCATGTATATATGTAATTAGCATATAGTGTTATAATAGTTTCAGGTATACAAAATGATTCAATAATTCTATAAATTTCTCAGTGCTCATCAAGAAAAGTGTACTTTTAATTTCCTTTATTTCACCCATCCCCCCACCGATCTCCCCTCTGGCAACCACCAATTTGTTCTCTGTATTTAAGAGTCTGTATTTTTTGTTTGCTTATCTCTTTTTTCCTTTGTTCATTTGTTTTGTTCCTTAAACTTCAAATGTGAATGAAATCATACAGTATTTGTCTTCCTCTTACTGACTTATTTCACTTAACATTATTCCCTCTAGGTCCATCCATATTGCAAATGGCAAAATTTTGTTTTTTTATGGTTGGGTACTATTCCAGTGTGTGTGTGTGTGTGTGTGTGTGTGTGTGTGTGTGTGTACCACACCTTTTCTATCCATTCATCTATGGATGGACACTTGTGCTGCTTCCATATCTCAGCTATTATAAATAACATTGCAATAAACATACAGGTACAGATATCTTTTCAAATTTGTGTTTTCATCATCTTTGAGTAAACACCCAGTAATTACTGAATAATATGGTAATTCTATTTTTAACATTTGGAGGAACCTCCATACTATTTTCCACAGTGGCTGCACCTGTTTGCATTCCCACCAACAATACATGAGGGTTCCTTTTCTTCACATCCTCACCAACCCTTGTTAATTCTTGTGTTTTTTATTTTAGCCATTCTGACAGGTGTAAGGTAATATCTCATTGTGGTTTTAATTTCTATTTCCCTGATAATTCATGATGTTGAGCATCTTTTCATGTGTCTTTGGGCAATCTGTATGTCTTCTTTGGAAAAATGTTTATTCAGGTCCTCTGCCCATTTTTAAATTGGATCATTTGTTTTTTGGTTGGGATGTGAACTGCGTAAGTTCTTTACAGATTTTGGGTATTAACCCCTTATCAGATATATCGTTTGCAAATATATTCTCCCATTAAGTACATTGCCTTTTTGTTTTGTTGATGGTTTCTTTCACAGTGTAAAAGTTTTTCATTTTGGTGTAGTCCCAATAGTTTAATTTTGCTTTTGTTTCCCTTGCCTGAGGAGACATAGCTAGAAAAATGTTTCTACAGCTAATGTCAAAGAAATTATTGCCTATGTTTACTTCTAGGAATTTTATGGTTTCAGGTCTCATATTTTGAGTTTATTTTTGTGTATGGTGTTAGGAAGTGGTCCAGTTTCATTTTTTTCCATGTAGCTGTCCAGTTTTCCCAACACCATTTGTTGAAGAGACTATCTTTCCCCCCCATTGTATATTCTTGCATTCTTTGTTGTAGGTTGGTTGGCCATATAAGCATGAGTTTATTTCTGGACTCTCTATTCTGTTCCATTGATCTATGTGTCTATTTTTGTACCAGTACCATACTTCTTTGATTATTACAGCTTTGTAGTATATCTTGAAATCTGGGATTGGGAAACTCCCATCTTGGTTCTTTTTCAAGATTGTTTTGGCTATTTGGGGTCTTTTGTGGTTCCACACAAATTTTAGGATTATTTGTTCTAGTTCTGTGAAATATGTTGTTGGTATTTTGATAAGGATTGCATTACATTTGTAGATTGCTTTGGGTAGTATGGACATTTGAACAATATTGGTTCTTTCAATCCATGACACAGCCTCTCACCTTTAGATTCTTCAAATACAAGTCAAAATATAGATCCTATTTCCCCAGTTCTAGTAGACACATGCCATGCTGCTAAATGGTGCACTCAAATTTCCTCTTACATGGTCTGAGGTGAGGAGGAAGCATCTCCTCCCCCACTCTGAGTAGTCAACAGAAACCTCTTAGCTGAGGTACATTCTCCAAATATTCCCTCTCCCACCTTTCCCACTTCCTAACCTTTCCTTATGTAGCCCAGAAGTGGTAGACATCTCTGCTGACAAAGCCAGTTTCACAATCTGTTGTCCTATCTTACACAATGGCTTGGTTCCCCCACTTAGGCTATAAGACTCCTGGCACCAGCTGTTCAATTCTCAACCTTTGGAGTCTCTGCTGGATTCATAGACAAAAAAGAATGGTTACAGAAGCAGGACTGGCTCTGGTGGCCTAAGAGAGGGAAGAACAAAGTTCTGTGAAGACTGATGTTTATGAGTGCTTATTGTATGGAAACCATTATACTAAGCTCTTCATATGACTTACTTCACTTAATCCTCACACCAAGATACTATCATCCCCATTTTACAGATGAAGGAATTAAGGCCAAGAGAGATTAAGTAATTTGCTCAGGGTCACATAGTAAATGGCAGGGTTTTGATTCAAATTAAAACAGTCCACTCTGTAGTTGAAATCTGTGGGTATGATCCCAGGCTGAATTGTTCTGTGTATTAGAAGAGAGAGAAATCTGGAGTGGGGAGGGAAAGGGGGAGAGAGTGCCAATGAAGCCAGGAACTATGGTGAGGAGAAATTTCTAAGAAGGAAATTTAGTTGAATTTACACATGTGTAGTATAAATCCCCTCTTCTCTTGCCCCTGTGAGGACTTCAGCAAAGTGAAGATTGCTTTCTGAGGGCAAGCACTGAGTCTGTATTTGGACTGGTGCAAGGTGAGAAAGAGAGGCGGCTTCAGGCAAAAAGAGAAGAAAGGGGCTGCTGGCATCATCTTTTGTTTTAGCTTAAAGTCATAGTTTCCTGATATGCAACTTTAGTCATACAGACTTGGGGTTTTAGAAATTTTGTATTCATTCTTTTTTAATGTGCTTTTTAAATTTATCACTCAGTAATAACAGTTCGTCAGAGAAAGTCAAAAGGATGAAAACAAAAATTATACTTGATCACACTACCCAGAGATAATCACTCTAAGCTTGTGCCCTCATCCTCTCATGCTTTATCTACACAAATATATTCTTTCTTCAGTTTTATTTAAAAATAGGATCACACTGTCATATCTTTTTTTATCTACTTTTTAATCTTAAGCAACTTTATGGGCATCACTTTAATAAATACTCTCCTTCAACATTTTAATATCTGCATAACAGCCATTTAAAGAAAGAAGAAAGAAATATGGTTAATGAAACTCCTATTATTATTTATGTCTAGTTTCCAATATTTTTCCCTTTCAAACAATTCACTGATGAGCATTGTCATGGCTAATTCTCTGTATATGGCCTAAATTGTTTTCTTGGGGGGGCATTCCTAAAATGGGATTTCCAAGTCAAAGGACATGAACACTTTTAATTCAAAGGACATGAACACTTTGATACAAATTTCTTTGGCTAATTCTTGACTCTCCTTGCTAATAATTTTCTATCTAAAAAGGTAAATAGAAAGAGAAGAAAAATTTTTCTGATTCTGATTCTCAACAGTGAGGAAACACTAGTTAGTGATAGAGAAGTAATAGAATCTTAGGATAAAGGGTCAGATCATGTTAGCAATAGGACAGCTTAGAGGAAGGGCCATACATGTAGTCAGCTGTCTGCATTAGACTTCAGAAAGGCAGAAGGAAAAGAGAATGTGGGAAAATTACAGTTCCTTGGATGGAGATGTGAGAAAGTGTATATTTTATAGAATAATTTATAATTATAGTCCCTTGGATAAAGATTGTGAGAGGTTGTATACTTTATTAAATGATTTTTTTAAAGTGATTGTCTACTTACAAATAATCCCAAGAGAATAGGGTTGTAGCAGAAAACAGATGGTAAACCTGTCCAGGAAACTTCTTATAAGGACTTTTAAGAGGAATGTTTAGGGAATTTTTAAAGTTCATTTGATTATTTCATTCTAGGAGATGAGGAAAAGAGAAACCTTATTCATGCAAATCAAGGAGTGTTGTAGAAAAATATGAGTAACAATTTTTGTTAATCATTGCCTAAATAATGGTTTAGTCTTGATGTTGTACTGGGTTAAATAGTGTGCCCTCCCCCGCCAAATTCATATCCCCCTGAAACCTCAGAACAATGATGTTGAAGCACCTGGATGGCTCAGTCAGTTAAGCATCTGACTTCAGCTCAGGTCATGATCTCATGGTTCGTGGGTTCAAGCCCCACTTCAGGTTCTGTGCTGACACAGCACAGATCCTGAAGTCTGCTTCACAGTCTGTTTGCTTCTCTCTCTCTCTCTCTCTGTGCCCCTATCCCGTTCATGATCTGTCTCTCTCTGTCTCTCAAAAACAAACACACACACACACACACACACACACACACTAGAGCATACAATGATGTGATATAATAAGAAGTACATATTTGGTCTTTGTTCCTTGTTCTTGCCACAGAGCTGCTAAAACCCTTGGTATTTTCTGAGTGATAGGGTGAGAGGAGCATCTCTTGTTATTTACAATAAACACCATTCAACCATACCTGAGCTTATGCTGATAAGGTGACTCAGTGGGTCCCTAGATAGCTTCAAAATGGGGACTGCTTGCCAGAGGAACCAACATGTGATTGTGGTGCTGGAACTTCAAGCCCACACCCCAGACCTCCAGGAAGGGAAAAGGGGCTGAGACTGAGTTCAGTCGCCAATGACCAATAATTTAATCAATTATGCCTATGTAATGGAGCCTCTTTAAAAAACCATAGACAAAGGGGCTTGGGAATTTCTGGGTTGGTGAACACATAGAGGTGCTAGGGATGGAGTGAGTAGAGACAGCATGTTAGTTCTACACCCCTTTCCCATACTCCGCCCTCTGCAACTCTTGCATTTAGCTGTTCCTGAATTGTAGCCTTTATAATAAAACAGTAATAGTAAATAAAGTGTTTTTCTGAGTTCTGGAGCCATTCCAGCAAATTATTCATGCTAGTTAGAAAAGTAGGCCAGCTACCTGGAGGGTAGGGAGAGACCAAAGAAAGAGGCAGGCCAATCCAGATTGGTAGGTTTTAATAAGCAAGGAAACTTACTTACAAGGTTTATTTTGTTCATCTGCAAGAGGAGTAGGTCTCCACACCTACCTATAAGAATCTTAAATGTTTTTAAAAAAATAAATAAAAATCATCTAAAGAGAAAAAAAAATCTTAAATGTTTATGTAGAGGCCTTGCCTGGATTTAGTCACGTACTCAGTCTCAACAACACCTTGCTCTCTCAAGGCTATGTCCTTGGAACAGCTTCCGCTGTGGGAATAGTAGGCAGAATATACACTCCAAGGACAGGGGAGGGGGTAAGGGGCCTCTGATAGCACAAGTCCAGCCTGAGGGTCAACCAGTGGTCATTTCCTCTTGATTATGTCCTCTGATAATTGAACCGAAGCAGGGCATTGTGGGAACCCCTGATGTATAGCCAGTTGATCAGATATGGGAGACACAGAATTACAAATGGCTTCTGAAGTGGGGGAGAGGGGAGTCTTATGAGACTGAGCCCTCAATCTATAGGGTCCACACTAATTCCGGGTAGTTAGCATCAAACTGAACTAAATTGTAGGACATTCAGTTGGTGTCCACAAAGAATTGGAAAATTGCTTGGTGTGGAAACATTTGGTGTCAGAAGTGTTGTGAGTAGAGAAAGTTTTTCCTTTAGTGACCTTATTTGGACATAAGGTCTTCACAGATATAATTAGTTAAGATGTGGTCATACTAGATCACAATGGACTCTAAATCCAGTGACCAGTACCCTTATAAGAAGGCCCTATGGGGGTGCCTGGGTAGCTCAGATGATTAAGTATCTGACTCTTGATTTCCACTCAGGTCATGATCTCATGGTTTGGGCTGTGTGCTACCAACACGGAACCTGTTTGGGACTTTCTCTTTTTCCCTCTGTCTCTGCCCCTACCACCCCCTCTCTCAAAATAAATAAATAAACATTAAAAAATATAAGAAGGTGCTATGAAGAAACAGCCATAGAGGAAAGAGGGTCATGGGACAGTGATGGCAGAGACTGGAGTGATATGTCTATAAGCCAAGGAACACCAGAGTGCCAGAAAACCCAAGCAGTGAGGAGAAGGCATGGAAGAGGTTCTCAGAGCCTCCAGAAGGAAACAACCTTGCTGACACTTTAATTTGGGTTTTTAGCCTCCAAAACACTGAGAATAAATGTCTGTTGTGTTAAGCCACCCAGATTGTGGTTATTTGCTGCAGCATCTGCAGAAACTAATACAGATGTTAATGAATTTTCCCCCTAAGCAAGATAAAAATGTCGAGTCAATAATTATTTGGCCCCCACAAATGATGAGTTGATTTTTAAATTAAATAAGCCGTAAGAGCCAAGCTCCTACCTCTGATGGGAAAGATACATCAGCAAATAGCTGACCCTATTTCTTTTTTTTAATTTTCTTTTTTTTTAATTTTTATTTATTTATTTTGAGAGGGAGAGAGAATGAACAGGGGAGGTACAGAGAGAGAGGGAGAGAAGAATCCCAAGCAGGCTGACACTCAGCATGAAGCTCAATGCAGGGCTCGATCTCACAACCCTGAGATCATGACTGAACAGAAATCAAGAATCAGATGCTTAATGAACTGAGCCACCCAGGCACCCCAAGCTGACCCTATTTCTGATGGATTGGGGAAATTCTTTAAGAAGATCAGCCTAGCTATGGATTCCTTGACACAACCCCCCTGCTTGGGCAGGTGATTCTGGGAGACCAAATCAACCTCCTGACTTTCTCCAAAACAAGCAGCCCTAGCAGGAACCCAGCTCAAGGCAAGCCATGGACCAAGAAGAATCACTAATGCTGCAAGCATCTCAAACTCACCCACCCCCAGGAAGAGCATCTGGACCTCAGGGCATCCTACTAAGAACAGGATATATGTGGCATGGATGATGGGTGTCTCTCCCACATTCTCTTTTATTGAGGGGAGAGAGGACACTTAAGCACAGGGAAGGCTGCCTGAACCATGTCACTTTAAAACTCTGTGACATTCAGCAAATTATTTAATTTCTTTGTGCCTCAGTTTCCTTGTCAATAGAATGAGGTTAATACTGCTGAATGTTGTTGAAAGTTTAAAAGAAATAATACACATAAAGCACTTAGCATGGTGCCTGGTGTAAGCACTCAAAGAATATTAACTATGATGTGTATCAAGCATCCTCTGCATTCAGTAAGTAAGTCCCTGCTTTCTTTTAATGCTTCATGTCAAGTGCCTACTAGCTAATGGGGGGGCGGGGGCTGGGGAGGGCTGGGCAAGCCGCTTCCTCCACCATCAATTCATCCAGCTACTCAGGAGGCAAAAAAAAAAAGAAAAAGAAAGAAAAAGAAAAAGAAACCTGTAAGAGGTTCACACACACAATGTAAGAGGAAGAACATATAATCAAGAAGAAATACAAAAGAATGGAAAAAACCTTAACAAATAGTATCAGGAAGAGTTCTTCTCATGAACAAAACTTGCACATGAAGAATTAGAGAACAGAAGATTTTGAAAACCATATTTAGAGCAAGATGAACCTGTAAGGAACAAATAGGGGGCTGATGATACAACAAGAAACAGAAGGAAAGGGGACACACTCAACCTTAATTTTACAGGACCCAGGTTTGCTTCCACATGGTTCCACTTAGAACAGTCAGAACACCCACAGTCTGGAAGGAAATGAAGCCTAAATAACTAAGGAAGTTGTAAGCAATCACTAGGCCTGGAGCAAGGACATCTCAGGGTCACAAGGGAATTTCAGAATTGGCTGAAAAACTTGACAGTAGATGGAGGAATTATGACATTTTGAGGTGCTGATAAATAAGACAGAGAAAAGTGTCCTGATCTTTGATGAGTATGACTGTGAAAGATTCTACAGCCTGGGGAACTGGATGACAAGCCTGCACATTTCAGAATGTGCACATGTGTGTGGTGGGGAAAGAAATGTGATCAGTTGAAGCATGGATTCACCTGTGAATAAGGATACTTTCAGCCCTGGAAGCCCTATTTGGTTAAGCCCATTGTAACTTCCACACCCCCTCCTCTGTATCTCTGCAACCTGAAGTATATTAACTTAGCCTCTATTGTTATCTATTAATGTGATAGGCAAAATAACGACCCCACAAAGATGTCCCCATCCTGATCTCCAGAATCTGTGAATAGGATGTGACGTGGCAAGAGGGAATTAAGGTTGTAGAAGGATTGAGATTGCCAATCAACCTTCAGATGACCTTAAGATGGGAAGATTATCCTGGATTACCTGGCCCAATGTAACACAAGGGTCCTTATAAGTGGAAGGCACAAATTTCAGAGAGGAAATGTGATGGCAGAAGCAGAGATGGGAGAGATGCACTTTGAAGATGGAGTAAGGGACCAACCAGCCAAGAAATGCAGGCAACTTCTAGAAGCTGGAAAACACAAGGAAATAAATTCTCCCCTAGAGGCTTCAGAAGGAGCACAGCTCTGCCAACACCTTAATTTTAGCCCATAAGACCCATCTCAGACTTCTGACCTTCAGCAATGTGGATAATAAATTCGTGTTGTTTTAAGCCACTGAGTTGTCTTAGTTTGTTACAGCAGCAATAGGAAACTAATACAACTGGTTTCTGCATTGATGCATAATTATTTTCTAATCAATTAACAAGGACTCTCTTTCTGCCCTGGATTCCTCTACCTTGTTTCACCACATGGCTTTCTCTGCCAGACTAGAACAAAATCTGAGGTTATCCCTGAGCTGACATCTCCCCAGTGCTGCTGCCAGAAAGGTGATGATGTCCATCTCTCATTTCAAATTCAAATTCTCCCACAAAAGTGCTCTGCTTGGAATGCCTGCGGAGGGAAGCTATAACGTACAGTTCTATCAGAACCTCTTGGTTAAAAGTGGGAGTCAGGGAAGTAAAGCAGTTGCCTGAAAGAAAGGAGGTACTAGTATCATAAGAAAAGAGGGATATGGATGGCCACTTCCATCCCAGAGCACCAGGGCTTCATGGACAGCTCTTTCAAGAGCCTTTTCCATCCTCATTGGCTGAGGACCCTATGCAGATTCAACTCTCAGTGGATGCTCAGCTGCAGCTTTAATCAACAGGCCTTGGTGGACTATGCCAATGTGTAAGGTTTGCTCCCAGATAGAGAAGAGGAAAAAGCATTGTCTGCAGTGGGGGGTGGGGAATTGTGATAAAGTCACCATTCATGCTCTTGGGGGTCATGGTCAATTCTGAACCATCAGGAGTTCATAACTGGTACAAGTGAGGCCAATTTAATCTTAGCTGTTATGCCATTCACCACTTTGAAATCAATTAACTAATTAGGGTCATCCCTTGAGCCTGTTATGCCTGGTAGTTGAAACTGCCACAAATGTGTTTTAAAGGGAAAAGAACTAAAATTGCAAAGTGATAGAGATTGCTGTCTGGGGTGGAAGTCTGTGGGATAGTTCTTTAGTCTAAGTATTCTCATATGTATCTTCATCACTCGTTTCCACGCACCCACACCGAAGACCATTTAGCTGCTCTCTCAGATAGCCGGCCCCTCTCCCAGAAAGTTTCTCTCATCAAAAAGGAGCTGTTGAGCCTGTGGGCCCTTGAGTGATGTCTGGCTGGTCCTCGGTGTAGCATCTCCCATGAGGCCATGAGTAAATCAACATGAGGGAATATCCCTGTGGAAGAAGCCAACCTGCAGCAGGACCTGAGCTCCCCTGCCAGGCACATGTGAAGCCACAGGGAAGAGACCAGCCACCAAGTACCAGAGGAGTTTCCTAAGCATAAGTCTCTAAGACCATAAGTTCAGAGGTCAGAGTGGTGAACAGCAATGAAAGACAAAGGACAGGGTCAAACTTAAGGTCAAGTCACCATAAGAGAGAGATGGGGAATATGGATCTGGCAAAGGAAGGTCCAGATTAGTTCTGCAGAAGCACTCTGGATATGAGTGGTGGCTTTGGGTGTTGATCCTGGGAACACGTACATGATTATAACATGTTCTTTTAAGGGTAACAGATACAGAGTTTTCACTGTGCAATTTAATAATTTTTCTTTTCCCCTTTGTTTCTTTCTTTCTTTGTTGTCTTCCATCCCTTCCTCTCTGCCTGCCCCTTCCCTGTTCCTTCCACAAGCATTTACGGAGGGTCTTTCATGCCTGTGTTACAAGATTACAGTTTTGAAAGCTTGGAGTCTTCTTTGAATAGACGCCCAAGAGTGTCACTTATTTAAAATCCAATACCTGTAAACAGCTTGTGAGCATACCATATTTTAGTGCCTGTCTGTATTTAGTCAAATACTGAGAACATATGTCTCTTTGTAAATCTACTCCCAGGACTGTTAACAGCGATTCAGAAAACACTGAAATGTGCCAGCTTTCCCTTCTAGTGGAAAGGATTCACTCAGAAAGTGCTCACTAATTCATCACTAGACCTGCCCCACCTTCCCATCCTCCCTCACCAGTCTCTAGCCCCAAAGACAGAAGTGCTTACAGCTCAGCATTCTCAGCCAAGTGGACAGAAGTGCACATCCACAGCAACTATCCATCTCCAGCATTTAATAACAATGCTTCCAAGAATGAAGCAAAAGGTACCACATGAAACTGCAGAAAAACAAAGCCACTAAATCTTAAGAGGGGAGTAGAATTTGTTTATGGACCTCACTAAAAAAAAATTCACTATATCAAGTCTAGAGACCCATGTAGCTGCTGTTTGGGACTTTTTGAGGGGTGGGGTGATGCCTGTGCTGTAGTTTCTGGGTTGAATAGAAGCTTCTTGTTGTTTTAAGTTTCGCTCAAACCAAAATTTGTTTTCAGCAGACATAATTTAACCAGGTATTTACCAACAACCTAGGAAATCTTAATAATGTAAAGATTGCCTATATGAACAGGGCATTCTTGGGGCTTTGAGCATGAATTTCATAGAATGCTGTAGTGAGTTTTATGGAATAATTATCATTTATTTAGTGGCTACACTGTTGCAAGCATTTTTCATATATTACTTCCTTTAGGTCAAGGCAGTTATCATTTTCCCCACTTTACAGGTAAGGAAGTTGAGGTTCAGAGAAAATAACTAACCCTAGTAAGTGGTAGAGCCAGGACTCAGATGTAGATATGTGTAACTTCAGAGCCTGCGCTCTCTGTTTACTGCTTTCCAACTGCACTGCTTTGACTGAGCTTTCTGGAATGTTTTACTTTTTTAAATGTTTGTTTATTTTGAGAGAGAGAGCTTGCACCCTCGGTGGAGGGGTGGGGGGGAGGCAGAGAGAGAGGGAAAGAGAGAGAATCAGAATCCCAAGCAGGTTCCATGTTGTCAGCACAGAACCCAGCGCAGGGCTTGATCTCACACACCATAAGGTCACTACCTGAGCCAAAATCAAGAGTCAGACACTTAAGCAACTGAGCCACCCAGGAGCCTCTGGAATGTTTTAATAGAGCATTGTGGGAGGGCCCCGAAGGACTGAAGTGCCCTGCTGTGACAAGTAGTTCCCATAAGGTGAATCCTGACTTACTGCAACATTCATTCTTCACAGAAGGTTCACAGAGCTGCCCACCGTTGGACCAAAAGAGATGAATTGCTTTGGTCTAAAGTGTAAACATCTACCCAATGACAAGGGCTCCCCAGATATCAACAAGGAGACATATGCAAATATCTAGTTTATCCAATTTGGATCAAGGTACTTTTCTTACCCAGATTTTATCATTCATCTTATCTCAAAATGCTTGTTAATCTTTATTCTTCACTTTGGAAAATGCAGGATCACTTAGCCAATATGAAACTATTTTTCTGCCCTTTCTCTTCTTTTCACATAATTAATATCTACTTAGTGCCAATACTGTCAAGAACTCAAAAAAGAGTTTCTCACTTTTTTCATTCATGTCTTTCATTTAACAATCCTGTGGAGTAGATATTATCATATTCTCAGAATACCAAATAACTTTTATCTTGTGTATCAACTTTTTTTGTATTCCAATAATATTCACTGAGCATTAACTATATGCCAAAAAATGTTCTAGAAACTATTCTAATTTCTCAGAATAAAATTGTAGACAGAGCAGATGTTTGTGGTTATTTGCTTCTATTTAATAAACCTCCCAAAACTTATCAGCTTGACGAAGAAAAATTAAAGAAGACTTAAATAAATGAAAATATGTGCTCATGGACTAAAAGACTTAGTTAAATTATTGTTAAGATGTCAGTTCTCCTCAAATTGATCTATAGATTAAGTTCAATCCCAATTAAAATCCCAAAAGGTGTTTTCATAGAAATTGACAGGTTGATTCTAAATTTAGTGAAAAAGTAAAGACTGTAAGGTAACCAAAACAATCTTGGAAAGGAAGAACAAAGTTGGAGACTCACACTACCTGATTTTAAGACTTACTATAAAGCTACTGTATCAAGACACTGTGGTACTGATGTTAGGACAGACATAAAGATCAATAGAACAGAGTAGAAATTCCAGAAAAAGACAAGTGTGCCAAGACAATTGAATAGAGAAAAGATAGTCTTTGCAACAAAGAGTACTGGAATAACCCAAACACAAAAACGTAAACCTCAATCCATACATACCTGCACCATAGTTGAAAAACCTGAAATGGATCATAGATCTAAATAAAAAACCTAAAACTCTAAAATTTCTAGAAGAAGATATAAAAGAAAATCTTTGCAGTCTTGAGTCGGGCAAAGAGTTCATAGATATATAACACAGTAATCCATAATCAATTTTAAAAATCAAACATCAAAATTAAAATATCTGCTCTTCAAAAGACAGATGAGAAAATGAAAAGAAAAGCCACACACAAGGAGAAAATATTTGCAAAATACATATCAGATAAAAGACTTCTATCCAAAATATAAAAAGAACACTTACAATAGAAGTTTTTTTAAATGGGAAAGAATTTGAATAAGACACTTCAATAAACAAGATATGCAAAAAGAAAATAAGCATGTGAAAAGATGTGCAACATCATTAGTCATTAGAAAAATGCAATTAAAATCACAATTAAATAGAACTACACACTCATTAGAATGGCTAAAAAATGAACTGAGCACAAAGTTTTGGCAAGGATGAGGAGCAACTGGAACTCTCACACATTGTTGGTGGGAGATGACATGGTCACTTTGGAAAATAGTTTGCCTTTTATAAAGTTAAATATACATAAACTCTCTATGATCCTGCAATCCCCACCGCTAGATTTTTGCCCAAAAGAAATCAATCATGTTCACACACAATCACAATACATGCACATTCACATGTATAATACCTGTACACAAATCTTTAGAGCAGCTTTATTAATAACAACCACAATTAAATGTACATCAGCTGGTAATTGGATAAAAACCCAGGGTACATCCATACAGAGGAAATGTACCCAGAAATAAAAAGTAACAACTAATAAATGCAAAAAAACGTGTGTGCAAAATGAAAAAAAAAAACACATAGCAGAGACTACAAACTGTATGACTCCATTTACTTCAATTTCTGGGGAAGGCAGAAAAAGCTATAGAGACAGAAATCAGATCAGTGATGTTAGAGATTGGGGGTGAAGGTCGGCAATTGAGAGGGTTACGAGAGAAATATGGGGGTGATGGTGGTGGTTATACAACTATATTCATTTGTAAAAATGGTATCTTCTTTAAAATATACATTTCTAATTTTTGCTAGTACATAGAAATATAATTGATTTTTACATATTTATCTTAGATTCAGCAAACTTGCTGAACTTTTCTATCGATGTTAATGGTTTTAATCTAGATGCTTTTGGAGTTCCTATGTAGACAATTATATAACTTGCAAATTGTAAGAGTAGTGTTACTTCCTTTTAATTCCTCACATTTTTTACTTGTTCTTTTTAAATTATGATGGCTAAGCCCTCCAATAAAATGTTATCTCTGACCTAAATAGGAATGTTTCTAACATTTTTACTATTAATTATGATTTTTTTCATAAATTTTTAGAATACACTATCAAGTTCAGGTGTTTTCTTATATTCCTAGTGTGCTATGAACTTATATTTATATTATGCATATTAAATCTTTTATCTCTGTCTATTTAGATGGTCATGAGATTTGTCTCTTTTACTATGTTAGTGTGATAAACTACACGAAAGATTTTCTGACATAAAAGCTTCCTTATATTCCTGAAATAGAGTCTTCTTGGTCATGATTTATCATCTAACATAGTTATTGTTGATTCACAAAATCAAAAAGATCAAAGTCACACCGTGCATCTTTTCTGACCACAACACTGTGAAACTACAAATCAACCACAAGAAAAAAATCTGGAAAGAGCACAAATACATGAAGGTTAAATAACATGCTACTAACAATGAAAGGGTCAACTGAGAAATTAAAGAGGAAAATTAAAAAATACATAGTTATTGTTGATTCAAATTGTTTTCAAATTGTTGATTCAAATTTATTTAGAATTTTTGCAGTTGTGTTTATATTTGCTGTCAAACCATAATTTCTTTTTTTGTACTCTTTTCGGGTATGTTATCAAGATTATAGAAGTCAGGGATCTTTTCATTCTATCATGTGGGACAGTTCATATAAAACTTAAATCATGTGTTCCTTAAAATTTGACAAAACTCACATATAAGTCTAACTTGGAGAATTTCTTGAACAGATTTTATACTTTTATTTCAATTTCTTTAATGGTTACAAGTCTATTTGGGTTTTCTATTTTATCTTGAGTCAGTTTCTAAAAAGATGTGCATTTCTTGTATACATTTTCAGATGGTATTGGCATCATAGTGTTCTCTTCTGATTTTTTTTCATTTCTACTGAATCAGTAATTATGCCTCCTTTTTCAGGTCTAATATTTCTTGTGTACTCTATTTTTATCTTGATTGAATTGACCAGAGGCTTTTCTACTTATTAAGCTTCTCAAAAGATTGACTTTTAGTTTTATTTCATTCTCTTATATTGTTTCTTTATGTTCTGCTTAATGAATTTTTGCTCTTGTCTCTACCACTTATTTCCATTACTTTATTGGGCTTGTTCTGTGTTCTGCAGTTTCTTTCCTAGATAAATAATATAAATCATTCAATATTTTCCCTTATGATTATACTTATGATTATTTACCTCATACTAGAAATATGTATAAAGAACAATTTAACAAGCACTAAGTTTCTACCACCTAACTTAAAAAATAAGACAGTATGGAGACAATTCTACTTCCCTCCACTCCCATCATACTCAGAAGTAACCGCTATCCTGGTTTTAAAGGTTATCACACATGTATATGTCTTTATATTTTTATTATGTCTGTATATATCCATAAACAATATATAGTATTATTATGTGTAGTTTTTAACTAACTGTAAATGGAATCATGCTGCATGTATCCTTCTAAAATGTGCTTTTTTACTATTACTAAGCCATAAGAAAGAATGAGATCTTGATATTCACAATAACATGGCTGGACCTAGAGGGTATTATGCTAAATGAAATAAGCCAGACAGAGGCAGACAAATAGTATGATTTCACTCACATGTAGAATCTGAAAACAAAACACCCTAATCTTTATTATTTCCTTTGTTTTGATTTTCAGGGCTTTATTTGCTGTTCTTTTTCCAGCTCCTTTAAGTGTAAGGTTACATTGTGTATTTGAGACATTTCTTCTTTCTTTAGGAAGGCCTGCATTGCTATTTACTTCCCTCTTATGACAGCCTTTGCTGTCCCCAGAGGTTTTGGACTGTCATGTTTTCATTTTTCTTTGGCTTACACGAACTTTTTAATTTCTTCTTTAATTTCTTGGTTCACCCACTTATTCTATAGTAGGATGTTCTTTAATCTCCAAGAATTTGTGGTCTTCCAAATTTTTTCTTGTGGTTGATTTCAAGTTTCATAGTATTGTGGTCTAAATATATGCATTATGATATCAGTCTTTTTGTACTAGTTGAGGGCTGATTTGAGAAGAATGTGTATTCTGCAGCTTTAGGATGAAATGTTCTGAATATATCTATTAAGTCCATCTGGTCCAGTGTGTCATTCAAAGTTATTGTTTCCTTGATAGTTTTCTGCTTTAGACTATCTGTCCATTGCTGTAAGTGTGGCGTTAAATTCCCCTACTATAATGGTATTATTATCAATGAGTTTCTTTATTTTTGTGATTAATTGATTTTATATTTGGGTACTTCCAAATTGGGGGCATAAATATTTACAATTATTAGATCTTCTTGCTGGATAAACCCCTTAATTATTATATAATGCTCTTGTTACAGTCTTTGTATATAAAACTTTTATATAAAACTTTTGTTACAGTCTTTGTTGTAAAATCTAGTTCGTCTGATACAAGTATGGCTACTCTAGCTTTCTTTTGACATCCGTTAGCATGATAGATGGTTCTCTATCCCCTTACTTTCAATCTGCAGGTGTCTTTAGCTCTAAAATGGGTCTATTGTAGACAGCATATAGATGGGTCTTATTTTTTATCCCATTCTGATTCCCTATGTCTTTTGATTGGAGCATTTGGTCCATTTACATTTAAAGTGATTATTGAAAGATATGAATTTAGTGCCATTGTATTGCCTGTAGAGTCAAAGTTTCTGGTGATGTTCTCTGGTCCTTTCTAGTCTTTGTCACCTTTGGTTCTTTTTGTTTTCTCTTGTTTTTTCTCCACCCAAAGAGTCCCCCTTAAATTTTCTTGCAAGGCTGGTTTAATGGTCACAAACTCCTTTAGTTTTTGTTTGTCTGGGAAACTCTTTATCTCTCCTTCTATTTTGAATGACAGCCTCACTGGATAAAGAATTCTTGGAACAAACAATTCTAAACTTTGTATGGAACCACAAAAGACCCTGAATAACCAAAGTCATGTTGAAAAAGAAAAAGCTGGAGGCATCACAATTCCAGAACTCAAGCTGTATTACAAAGCTGTAATCATCAAGACAGTACAATATTGGCACAAAAACAGACACATAGATCAATGGAACAGAATAGAGAGCCCAGAAATGGACACACAAATATATGGCAAACTAATCTTCAACAAAGCAGGAAAGAATATCCAATTGAATAAAGACAGTCTCTTCACCAAATGGTGCTGAGAAAACTGGACAGCAACATGCAGAAAAATGAACTTGGACCACTGTCTTACATGGTACACAAAAATAAACTCAAAGTGGATGATAGATCTAAACATAAGACAGGAAGCCATCAAAATCCTAGAGGAGAAAGCAGGCAACAACCTCTCTGATCTTGGCCCACAGCAACTTCTTACTAGACATGTCTCCAGAGGCAAGGGAAACAAAAGCAAAAATGAACTATTGGTGCCTCATCAAGATAAAAAGCTTTGGCACAGCAAAGGAAGCAATCAACAAATATAAAAGGCAACCAACAGAATGGGAGAAGATATTTCCAAATGACATACAGAAAAAGGGTTAGTATCCAAAATCTATAAAGAACTTGCCAAACTCAGCACCCAAAAAACAAATAATCCAGTGAAGAAATTTTCCAAAGAATACATCCAGATGGCTAACAGACATGTGAAAAAATGTTCAAATCACTCATCATCAGGGAAATACAAATCCAAACCATAATGAGATACCACCTCACACCTGTCAGAATGGCTAAAATGAACAACTTAGGAAATAACAGATGTTGGTGAGGATGCAGAGAAAGGGTTACCCTCTTGCACTGTTGGTGGGAATGAAAACTGCTGCAACCACTCTGGAAAAAAGTATAAAGGTTCCTCAAAAAATTAAAAATAGAGCTACCCTTTGACCCAGCAATTGCACTACTAGGTATTTATGCAAAGGATACAAAAGTGCTGATTCAAAAGGGCATATGCACCCCAATGTTTATAGCAGCACTATCAACAATAGCCAAATTATGGGAAAAAAATAAATGCCCATTGACTGGTGAATAAATAAAGAAGATGTGGTATATATGTTCAATGGAATATTAGTGATCAAAAAGAATGAAATCTTGCCATTTGCAAGAATATGGATGGAACTAGACTGTATTATGCTGAGCAAAATAAGTCATCAGAGGATGATAAGCATCATATGATTTCACTCAAGTGTGGAATTTAAGAAACAAAACAGACGAACAGAGGTGGGCAGCCGGCACATGGTGCAATATGGTGTGGGCATCATGCTAGTCCTGGGCACTGTTGGCAAATTCACCGCCCTTTTTGCTTCGCTCCCTGACCCCATCCTGGAGGCATGTTCTGCACCCTTTTCAGTGAGTGCCTCGTGTGTGCCATGAGTGTCTGCGCCGTCACAGAGTGATGGAGCCCATCTGGCCTGTGTGGCACCTTCAGCAGTTCTCCTGTGCCCTGAGGCATGATTACAGATGTGGGCTATCCAACTTGCAGTTCGTGGACATGAACTCCTCTCGCAATCTGTTCGCGTTTGGATTTTCCATGTTCTTCGGGCTAACGCTGCCCAATTACCTGGAGTCCAACCCCGGCATCATCAACACAGGGAGCCCAGAGGCACGAGGTCTAATACAGTGGAAAGCTGGGGCCCATGCCAACAGTGAGATGTCTACCAGCTTCAACAGCTATGACTTCCCCATTGGGATGAGCATGGTAAAGAGGATTGCCTTTCTGAAATACATTCCTATCTGCCCAATTTTCAAAGGATTTTCAAGGTCAAAAGCCCAGCATCCAGTTCCAGAAGACACTCCAGATAATATACAAACTGGGTCTGCATGCACCAAAGTCTGAAAATTTACTCCTAGGAAAGAAAGCAAGGTCTGTCACAGGAAAAGAAAACTACGCAGGGAATGAGAAGACCCTAAGATGGAATTTCAGCTCTGCTCTAAACTAACTTCCTGTGAAAGCCTGGACAAGTCACTCTCTTTGGAACTCTATTTCTGCATCAGTTAGAGGAAGAATGGGCCAAAGTCTCTAAGAGCCAGGATTCTAGATCTCTAAATCTTGGCTTTCCTAAGCAGACATGTCAGACAGAATAGGTGGAAATCTGCCTCCACCATAGTTGATAAAGATGAAGAGAAATCAAGATGTATTACAGGGCTTGAAATGTTGGAATACTGATAGGCTTTTAGATTTAATCTGATCCCCCTGTCACTTACTTCATGACTAAAGTATATTAAATAACATCTTGAATCAACAACAACAAAAAACAGATGAACATAGGGTATGGGAAGGAAATATAAGATACAGAGAGAAAGGCAAACTATAAGACACTCTTAAATACAGAGAACAAACTGAGGGTTGCTGGAGGGGTGCTGGATGGGGAGTGAGCTATATGGGTCATGAGCATTAAGGATGGAACTTGTTGGGTTGAGCACTGAGTGTTACATGTAGATAATGAATCACTAAATTCTACTCCTATTAATTAACTTGGATTTAAATAAAATTAAAAAAATAAAAACAAAACAAATGAACAAAAACCCAGAAACAGATTCATAAATACAGAGAACAAATTGATGACTTCCAGAGGAGAGGGGGTGGGAGGATGGGCAAAACAGGTGAAGAAGATTAAGAGGTACAAACATCCAGGTATAAAATAAATAAGTCACAGGGATGTAAAATACAGCAGAGAGAATAAAGCCAACAATATTGTAATAGCTTTGTATGGTGATACACTTATTTTGGTGAGTATTGAGTAATATATAGAATTGTCCAACCACTGTGTTGTACACTTGAAACTTGTTTAATAGTGTATGCCAAGTGTACTTCAGTTAGATTTTAAAATTAATAAAATAAAATTTGCTCCTTTTTGCTCAACAGTACATGGTTGAGATTTAACTAAATAAATTTGATTTTGTTTGTTCGTTTATTTTTTAAATAATTTTTTAATGTTTATTTATTTTTGAGAGAGAGAGAGTACAAGTGGGGGAGGAGCCAAGACAGTGAGAGGAAGACACAAAATCTGAAGCAGGCTCCAGGCTCTGGGCTGTCACCACAGAGCCTGATGTGGGGCTCAAACTCATGAACTGCAAGATCATGACCTGAACTGAAGTTGAAGGCTTAACCGACTGAGCCACCCAGGCACCCCTGATTTTAGTTTGTTCATTTAATTGAAATATAGTATTCTCATTCATTATTTGAATGTGAACAGTTTGTCTATTTTCCCACTGGGGAATATTTTGGTTAAGTTACGATTTTTTTTTGCAATAATAAATGATGCTTCTATGAATTCCTTCTAAATTTTTTGTCCTTATGCATGAATTACTTTTACATCTTTAATAATTTTAAGTATACCACTTTAATATACTTTATAAATTGATAATGAAAGCTCTTGGGTTTGTAATCCTCCTTTTGTTATTTATTTACTTATCTATCTACCCAGTTATCTATCTAAACATTTATGTAACACTGTGTCTCAGACATTTACAAATATTAAATTATTTAATATTGTTTTGTTTGTTGGATTTCTAATGAATGTTGTTTTGTTTCCTTGTGTGTTTTGTAATTGTAGATTGTGTGTTCATCTTCTGTCTCATTTACTCTTTGGAATTCCTAAGACTTGGGAAGTGTTCCTCTGCAGGTGTTTTGTGTTTATATCTGCCAGGTATTCAAGGAGTAACACTGACTTACAATCAATTTATATATTAATTTTTCAGTTTGAGTTTCATGGAGAACATGTGAAGAGTAGATTTGTGTCCTAGATTTACATAAAACACAAAATAGAGATTTTAATTGCTCAAAGATAATGTATTTCACTCAGAGCCAAAGCACAGCCTTGTCTCTTCATTCTGATAGGTGGAAATTTTTTCCAGAGAATTCTGTCTCTACAGATCAACCCTTCAAGCATTCTGGTTCATGTCGTTTTCTATTCCAACTCTCTGTCTCATTCAGACCCAAGACTGCACCACCTATCCATGAATTTGTTTAAAAATTTAATTACTGGACCAAATAACACACTCAACCCCTCATTCACCCCACTACTAGGGCAGCCATGCCATGAGTTCACATGTTTTCTCTTTTCTTCACAGTTTCTTTATGTTCCTGGTACCAGGTGATTTTCCTTTCTTCCCTTTTTCCCTACAGGATCAACCATGTATTTTTTTTTGCTGCTATAGTTTCTGAGAAGGTATATAGATGTAGGTTTCTTTTATGATCTTAGTTTGCCATCAGGTTGAAATCAAATATTTGGAAGGTTTTAGGCAGAAGACCTATATAATTTAATTTATATTTTCAAAGATCATTCTGATCAATTAGTAGGGGCTTCTCAGAGTACTAGATTTAGAGTAATCAGTCCATGTGTGGGCACCGTGGGAGACTCATGAACAGAATGGCAGCTAGAGCATAGGAAGCAGAGAGGCAGCATACATACCATATATCTCCTAGCCATATGTGGTCTCTCATTTTTCACTTAAATAAGCCAAGTCACCCAGAAGTTCAGTGACTTGCCCAAAGTCACTCAGCTGGGAGGTCTGTTTAGTCCTTTTATCCTACAGAAAGTTCTCATCATTTTTATTCCAGTATTAATGTTATGATTTATCTAGGCTAAAGTCAGATTCTAATTAATTCTAAAGATCTAAACCAGAGACTTTTTTCAACGCTAACAGCAGAAAGACAAACAAGAAATGTTCCCTGCCCTTGAGGAGCTCACATTCTAGCAAGCTTTAAATAACTAAAACATAGAATAAGGGCTATAGCAGCTGAATATACATGGTAGTCTGGAAAAAAACAGAGAAGCTGTAGCTGAACTCATTTGGGGAGGCCAGGAAGGTGACATTTAATCTATGCAAAATCTATTCAGGTTTGTTTGGTCGTACATCTAGTCCAGGAGTAGAATAAGAAAATGTTCTATTTTTAACTCTGTATTCGTTTATGTCATTCCATAAATATTTACTTAAATATTTGCTGAGTTCTCTCCTCATATCAAGTTCCTCATGGCAAAAACCAAAGAAGAATGACTGGGGGAAAAGCCATGACTGGCGAGGAAGGGTGGTACAAGACAGCTCTTCCAAGGTTACAGACACTAGGCAAAGCAAAGCTAATAATGAAAAAATATAAGGTTTGGAAATTTTGACTCATGAAAACATCAGACACCAAGAATAATTGTGGCACATCCTTCTTCCCTATGACAACATTATTTGGGATAAAATACATATTGCACTCGAGTTGTCTAGAGAAACAGAACTACTAGTATATTAGATAAACAGATGGATGATATATGATAGATAGATAGATAGATAATAGATAACTAATAAGTATATCTGTATCTATATATAAGATCTATATACAGATCTTATCTTAGTATATCTATAGATCTTACTGTTTATATCCTCAGAGGAAAAGTATGTATATATTTACAGAGAATTATTATAAGGAATTGGCTCATGTAATTATGGAAGCTGAGAAGTCTCAAGAGCTGCAATTGGCAAGCTGGAGACTCAGAAGAGCTGATGGTATTAATTATAGTCTGTTTGAGTCCAGAGGCAGGACAAAACCTGTCCCAATACAAAGACAATCAGGGAGAAAGAGAGGAGAGAGAATTCTTCCTTAGTCTACCTTTTTGTTCTATTGAGGCTTCCAAAGGTAGGAGGAGGACACCCACATTGGGGAGGGCAATCTGCTTTACTCAGTCTATCAATTCAAGTGTTACTCTCATCTGGAAACAACCTCACAGATAGATACACCCTGAAATAATATTTAACCAATATCTGGGTACCCCCTAAGACCCAGTAAGGTTGACACATAAAATTAATAATCACACATATATTATAGCTATCATTTATATCTCAGTGTGAATTTACATTTGAACATACAACCCTCTCAGAAGTAACTGCAGTTTAAATTGCATAATAAACAAAATGTATTTAAGGGCACCTGGGTGGTTCAGTCAGTTAAGCATCCAACTCATGGTTTGTGAGTTCAAGCCTTGTGTTGGGCTCTGTGCTGACAGCTCAGAGACCGGAGCCTGCTTTGGATTCTGTGTCTCCCTCTCTCTCTGCCCCTCCCCTGCTCTATCTCTCTCTCTCTCTCAAAAATAAATAAACATAAAAGATTTTTATTTTTTTTTCTTTTTTTAATATGAAATTTATTGTCAAAATGGTTTCCATACAGCACCCAGTGCTCAAAGATTTTTAAATTAACAAAACAAACAAAATGTATTTATAAACTTAAGATATTTTTATATCATCTGGATCATCCCTGCACCTGACACCCAGAACAGAGTCAATGTGTGCTCATTGTTTGGTAGATGTTTTGGATACCTCTTGTGCCTCTCTTAAGAACCCTCTCATCCCACCTCTATATACAGTCACTGCTGCAGAGACCAGCTTTATCAAGGCTGTTATCAACTCTGTCCTGGTATAAGCAGAAGACCATCACCTCAACTCTTGCTTGAAGCACCTACTTTAAACTTACTCTGTTCTTAACACCTAGGACCTGGAAATGCAAGGGCAGCTAATCTCCAAGGGATCATCTTTGGTCAATAGAGACCCGGATCCAATGGATAAATACTTACCCCTTTGGTCCTTTGAGCAGGTAGTTCCTCGGGTGCTTTCCATAAACCTCTTCACAATGTCCTAGCAGAATCAAACCCATACTGGTAGCCAACTCAATAATCCATCTTTATGTTGGCTTTCCTTTATTTCCTGTTCATTTCCCTGCCCTGTACTTCTGTTTCCTAAGATAACATTCCCAAATGAGTTAACTTAAAAGGGTAAGCCTTTGGGACACCTGAGTGGCTCATTCATTTAAGCTTCCAACTTCAACTCAGGTCATGATTTCGTGGTTCCTGAGTTTGAGCCCCGCTTTGAGCTCTCTGCTATTAGCACAGAGCCCACTTCAGATCCTCTGTCCCTCCCCCACTCATGCACACTCTTTCTCTCCCTCTCTCTCTCAAAAATAAATAAACATTTTTTTAAAAGGTAAGCCTTTGTCCCAAGTTCTGATTTCTGGAGAATTCAGACTAAGATTATTGGGCTTTGTTATTTTATTCTGTCATTAAAAAGCCTTCTAATAAACCAGAAGTTACAGTTGTATTCAGTGACTAATCTAAAAATTCAATAGGAGTCCTAAAATGTCACCATGACTTCTTCCAAAATGCAGCCATTTAAAATTAGCTGGCCAAAGAATCAAAACTGACCCCAAAAATAAACCTGCACTTGCTCTGCAGAAACATTAAAGTTTCTTTCAAGCTATTTTCAAATTTAATTTCTCAAGTTTTCTAATTGCAGATCTGTATGACAGCAAGACTGCCTGTGTCATTAGTGGGTTTTTTTTGTCCAAAACACATAACACACCTGGGAAGATTCACCATTGAACTTTTTCAAAGCACTGTTAGGCTTATACACCTGAATTTGGTTTGCATTATTTCAGAGTCCCTGGAACCAAGAATGAAGTTCTTGTACAATTCTATAAAAGACAATACAAAATGGTAAAAGATGGGCAATCCAGAAAGTCTGCATGTCTGTGCTGGCCTGCCAGTAAACTTGGCACTGCCATTACTCCCTCTTGAGCTGCGAGCAGCATTTTCCGGAATCCCCTTTACAATATTGTTCCAACTAAGTTTGCCAATGAAAGGAACACATGTGGATCTTACATTCACAGCCCATGGAGTTCTGACTGACACACCAACTTCTCATTTAAAATTCTTAAGATGGGCATTGAGGAGGGTACCTGTTGGGATGAACACTGGGTGTTGTATGGAAACCAATTTGACAATAAATTATATATAAATAAAATAAAATAAAATAAAATAAAATAAAGATATCTATTAGAAAATTTTAAAAAATTCTTAAAACCTAATATATACTGAGAGAGGGATGGGAGCATTATATGAATGAATCTTCAGTTACTCAAAAATATTTCTTGTTAACAGCCATCAATTTCCCCACATGGTCTGTTTTTTTTTTTTTTTTTTCATTCAGGTTGGTTTCCTCATTTTGGAGGCTCCCACCGGAGCTTTTGACCCTCTTGCTAGTTCAAGAGTCTCCTTATTAGAATCCCAGTGCTCTTACCATTAGTCCCAAAGACCTGTTCACCACTTCCTCCAGGAGACCTTCACATTCTCACACCAACAGATTTTCTGATGGTTCACCTGCCTAGCTCAGAATTCCTGAAGTGAACACACAGATTAGAGCATAGGATTTATAAGATATGATGCTTGAGGAATGTTCCTGAGCAGTTTTAGTCCTTAAGAAGTCAAACACTGGAACACAAGACATCACCACCAGGTAGTATGGGAGCCATTATCAGATTCATGGTCAAGAGGGCCAGGGCTTTGACAGTTTGGAGGTGGGGATGGGGGGAGGATGATTATAAGCTAGGGTCATTATGCTGTGTCCAAGAGAAGGAAGAAGACCTGCTTCAAGGACCTATCCCCAGGGCCTTCCATTTGGGGCTGGTCCCAAAGAAGTTCCTCAATAAATATTTCCCATAGGTACTGAAGGTGTCAAGTGCTCAGTGATTGTATCCATTAAAATCTGCATTTCCCTGCTGGTAACAGAAACTAGGAAGAAGAATGGCTTGCAGAAGGCTGATGAGGTGGGCAATCTAGGGCAAAGTCATCAGAGACCCAGGTTCCCGCCTACTTTCTTCTCCTTTGTATGTAGTGCCATTCTCAAAGTTATCTTATCATCTGAGATGGCCATTAGAATTCTATCACATCCATGATCCAGGGAAGAAGTAATAAGAAATGTAGCAAAGGACACAAGAAGCATGCACTATCTGTCAGCTTGCTTTTTAAGGACTCTCATGGAAGTCCAACCTTAAAGCTTATATCTCAGCGGCCACCCCTGGCTGCAAAGGAGGCTGAAAAATATGGTTGTTTAGCTACACACATTGACAGTTGAAATAAAACCAAGGTTCTGCGACTAAGGAAGAAAGTGGAAATGGGCAGTAGATGGGCAACCAGGAGTAGGAGTCTCTGCCACAGTGGCAAAGACATGGGCTCTGGAGGCAAACTGACTCTGCCACCAAGTAGCTGAGTGGCTATGGGCAAGTCACTTAGCCTCCCAGAGTGCAGCCCCTCTATCTGTGAGTCAGGGATAATAACAGCAAAGCTGCTTCATGAGGTCCCTGTGTGGATTAAAAGAGATGAGCACTTAGGGTGGCTCTCACAGCACTGGGCATGCACTTAATGCCAGGGAGTTGGAACCTTTCACAGGTGACCTGAAATAGCTTTACTTTTTCTCCTTTTACTGCCTTGGCACACATTCTCCAGAATCTCCCTTATCCACCTGCCTGCTGATCCCACAGCTTCCCAGTCACTCTCAGATACGAAACAATCCATCTTGCTCAGTTCAATGCAATTCTGTTCAAGACTTTAATCTCAAATCCCATGTGAGCCTCCTCCCCTGTGGCAAGGGCCATCAGAGCCCACTTGGGACTCATCATTCTAGCATATGCCAAGGGGCCTCCCACAAGCACGTGTGGCCTGAGGACCTTTGCACCACACACATGAAGCCACTAGATGTAGGGAGGAGAGGTGGCACCCCCGGGGAGCAGCCCTCTGTCAGTGACAGAGGAGACAGCTCAGAGGTGGGATTGAACTGTGTGGTAACCTGCTAAACTTGGCACCTTTTAGTTGCTTCCTTCCCTTATCTTTGTTCCCACTTCCTTACCAGTGCTTCCTGGGACCACCTGCAAAGAAACTACTCATACTGAAATCTCATCTGAGGTTAGCACCTCTGCCTGGTCTTAGCCTCTGCAATGGCAGAGTTACCAGCACTGGGTGCGAACAGCCAACTCTAATTTCTCCCATGTCCTCCTTCCATGCTGCTGCTCTCCCTGTGGATGAACAGGGAAAGGGAGGCAGAGTCCTTCCCCCTCATTGAGGCTGCTGAAGTCCTCCTGTCCCCTCAAACACCAATGGGGGCATCTGAGTATTCAAGGTTCATGGGGAGGACGTCAGAAAGCCTATGCACCGTTCCCTGACATGGGCGATGCTCCCCAGCTCACCTCTTCCAACACCCCCACAGAGTCCCCCCTTGAGCTTCCTCTGCACAGTCCCTTGCTGCCAGTGACCTCACTGCAGGCAGTCCCCTTGGATGAGTACTGCTGAAGAAACCCAAGCCTGCCTACCTTCCCCAGCACCCTCTGAGCCCAAAGGAAGCACAGGCATCACCACATCAAATGGTGCAAGGCGCCTGTAATGCTCCTGCCCTCTTGCCCTGCACTCTGTTAGTACAGGCTGCTCCCATGGGCCTCTCACCTTAAGGATCTCTAGGCAAGGAGCTGGCTCCAGTGTCCACATTACTGTATATTCCCAGACCCCTGAGGTTGCTTGCCAGGCTGCCCAGGAATTCCCCTTCCAGTGGCAGCCCTAGAAGGGCCCCAGGCTTTCATCAACTCTGTGTCCTGCAAATAGTGAGATGCTTACCTCCCTTTCTATATACAGAGTTTGCTTGGTGTCACCCCACTTAGTTTGGGGGTGCAGCCCCCCAGCACTCAAGAAAGAAAAGGAAATGACACATCACCCACACAGGACTGATGACTCATAGCTGCTACAAATTTTTCAGATCTATCCCTCCACCTAGGGAGGGAAGTGAAGTGGTGAAGGTGGTGGGAGCATTTCTGTCAGCTCATAGTAGGTCCTGGGGAGGAAGGGGTCTTTGGGATCCTTTGCTGCTCTGGGGCTGTGAAGTTCTTAGTGCCAACTGTCCTGAGCTTGGGAATCTAACCAGAGTTCTGAGGCAATAGGATAAGCCCCAAGCAGTGTTCCTCACCTCCATTATTGTGAGTGTTACTGTAACTTTCCCAGCCACACTGACCATGTTTAAATCAATGCTCCTCTTCCAGGCAGTCCTCCCAGTGAGGCATCTATAGAAACATGGTTACTTCCTCCTTGCCTTAGTGGCCCCATACTCTAATTTCCCAGACTCTCAAAGTCTTTCTTAGCTTCCAAGCCTGAGGTTCCCAACCCTGGCTGGCACAAGAAATGCCCCACAGCCTGGCCAGAAGTGGGGCCTGGAATAGAGAAGTTGCTAGAGTGATATTGCCTTGGTGTGGTGTGGTGTGTGTATGTGTGTGTGTGTGTGTGTGTGTGTGTGTGTGTTTACACATATTCATATCCATGTATGTAGAAGATCTCTGAAATCTGCAGTGAGAAGGGAACTGGGTGGTTGGAGGATGGGGTGCAAGATTTATATTACTAAGGATAGCTAACATATGTTTTGCACTTCTTGTGAGCACTTAATATATAGTAGTTCATTTAATTATCAAAGCAACGCTCTGTGGTAGTTGCTATTATTATGCTTATTTTAGGTGAGGAAATTTTGTTTCAATTTTTTACCTTAGGCTTGCATTCTTTATTTAAATAGGGCAGATGGAGGAATGGACAGCTGGACAGATTTAAGTTCTCCAAGTGAACCCATTTCACATGCCCAGTTGAAACCCTGTGCTCTTACTGTTCCCACCTCGGAAAGTGCCAAGCCTTCCCAGAAGACCCCAGAGGAGAGAGCAGGATGTAGGAGAGCCTCTTGGCCATGGCCTTTCCCCACTCTTATCAGACCTGCCCTCCAAGGACCTGGGTGCTAATGAGGCCTGGACCAGCTGCTGGAGTGGGCACAGTATGGTCTCTGTCTCAATAAGTCACTGTCTCCCTGACACACGGCTCAGGAAGAGATCTGTAAGTCACTGTGTGCAGTGCTTGAAGAGGAAGCAAGGCCACCAAATAGGGTTCAGTGGAGTGGGGTGAGCCCATGCACATCTGAGTGTGCCGTGGAGGGGTGGAGGGAGGCTGGGGCCATAGGGGATAAGGGAAGCACCTCTGCATCAAGGTGACTTCACTTGATTACAGCTGCAAACAAATGAGATCATGTGTGCAAACTCCTGTGAAGATCTTTGGGATCCTCAAAAGTGTGAAACACCCTTCCAGTTCATGATGAATTCCAAGCTTGCAGGTAGATACAAGCTCTTTTTCCTTCGACCCTAAGCCTTCCTTCAGCGTCACTCATGGAACTAAATGCATGAAGCCAGTGGGTCATGGTTCTTGTCCAAAATAAACATTACTCACCCAAGTTTAATAACTTGTTGATGTACTCAATGTACTTCAAGGGCCACCAGGAATAGCTATGGGACCTTGGGTGGATCAGCTGACAATCTTGACTTGGGCTGTCCACCTCCCTCTCTCCATCTGTCAGCTCCACATCCCTCGGCTTCAACCCAGTTCTGAGTGGCAATGTGACTGCCTGAAGCACCATGCCTACAATCCTAAAACCCTAGCATCCCCTGTCATTTTAATAAATGTCATTTATATATGGCTTCTCACTGCCTGGGTTAGGTCATGCACACCTGAACCAACCCACAAAAGGAATGGAAAGATTTCATTAGATCTCATAGACCAGTCATATCCCCAGCCCTAGAGCCCAGGGGGGAGAGAGTGGGTATCTGTCCCACTAAATCACAGGGGCCAAGCAGAGTGGGGGAAGTGTCCATTGACAAAAATGCAGTATAGATGCAGGACCGACAACAGAAAGAGATGTCCAAAATAGAGCCTTTTAACTTTGATTCCATAGCCTCAAAGTGAGAGAAAATTTAGCTAATAAAAAGACCAGGGCAGACTGTCCTCAGGAGCTGTCATGAGCTATGTATAAAATCACAAAATGGTAGAAATAGAAAAAACCTTGGAGACCTTCTTATCCCACCTGCTCATTTTACTGGTGAGGAAGCTGAGTCCCAGGGAGGCCACCCAGGAGCTTCAGCAACAGAGCTGGGTCAGACCCCTGCCTGGTCTCCTGACTCCAAGGCTGCAAGAACAATGCTGGCAGAGTCCAAGGGCAGGGAACATGTGCTCTGCCCTCCAACCTCCCTGACAGCAATTTTTTTAATTCTCTTAGAGGGGCAACTGGGTGGCTCCATCAGTTGAGTATCCAACTCTTGATTTGGGCTCAGGTCATGATCTCATGGTTTGTGGGTTCAAGCTCCACATCAGGCTCTGCACTGACAGTGTAGAGTCTGCTTGGGATTCTCTTTCTCCCTCTCTCTGCTTCTCCCTCACTTACACTGTCTCTCTCTCTCAAAATAAATGAATAAACTTAAAAAATTCTCTTAGAAACTATGAGATAATCAGTATTCTGGTTGTGATATTGTACTATAGTTTTTCAAAATGTTTATTACATTGGGAGAAACTAGATGAAGGGTGCACAGGGGAATCTACAATTATCTCAATAAAATTTTCAGTTAAAAAACTGTGAGACGATTTTCAAAATGGTACAAAATTGTAAATCCAGCCAAGATAGCTCTTGCTACATCTGGCCCATCAAACCATCCTCTGAACCAAATAGAAAAATATAAAACAATAATAGAAAAAAGTATTAAACATATACCTCTGTGTGTGTGTGCACATGTGTGTGCCATAATCTCACTCAAAACCAAAGCAAACATCTCCCTAGACAAGATCAGAAGTGGAACAGAAACCCTCAGCCAAAGGGGATGAGGTAGAGGCTTTGTTGGAGCCATGGGTATATTGTACTCTGGGACTAGGGTTGGGCAGAGGTGGCTGAGAAGTCAATCCCTACATGGTAACAGGGACCAAATGCTTCATGTGACGGCAGAGTAAAGAGGGCTGGGGCAGGCTTCTCCCATCCATGATGGGTCATAATTCAACACCCACAGTGCAAGTATGGATAACAAAATCCTAACAGGGTAGCTGGAGAAGCAGAGACAACCCATAGGCACTGGTTGAAAATGGCATCTGCAATATCTCTACAGGATAAGAGGACAAAGTGACCAATATAAGAGTTGGTTCTGAACTACCCAGCCTGGAGGGATGAACACAGGGGAGGGGAAACACACATACATACATGCGCGCGCGCGCACACACACACACACCCACACTTTACTGTCTTTCCCTCTCCCTCTTCCTCTTGTTTTGACCCTTGTTTCTGTTCTTCACTGAGTCGACAAAATTTAGTCCCTCCAAGACAGCTAGCATTGCTGCCCCCAGAGGTTAAAGACAATGTAAGGTTGTTTTGTCACTGCCTTGGACACCTCTATGCCTTTCCTCTGAGAAATCCATTTTAAAAAGGTGTGTTAAAAGGTCCTCAGAATTTTCAAACTGCTATTTTTCTCTAGGAATTAATTGGCATAGCCCTCCTGCCCCCATGTGCTCAAAGGCCCTGGAATATTTATTAAGAAGGAAGGGCACAAGGAACCATCTTCCAAAGCTTCTTGGATTCAGTGCCTCCTTAAGCGTTTCACCTCTGAAAATGTGCTTCATTTGGATGGTGTGGCCCAAATTCATTTGGCCATAAAGCACCCCTCTAAAGAACCAAACCAGTTCATCCTCATCCCTAATAATAATAATAATAAGCATAAGAAGAGAGAGGTCAATAATTTTCCCTGAAGTCACACAGCAAATCAGAATCAAAGTTTGGGGTTGACCGAAAATCCTCTGGCCAGCCTGTTTTCCCCTTCACCTCAAGACCTTCTTGATATTGAATATAGAATATCCAAGAGAAAGCTGCAACCCATTTTCCTTAAATTCTGGCTAAAGTCAAGGAAATATTAACTTTACAGTATGACATAATTAGAGCATACTGTGGTTTAACACTGTTTAGCACAACTCCAAGATTCAGATAAATGTTCAGTTAAAAAAATTTTCATGGATTATAAATTGGGAGTGACCTGGGACATATACTCTAACTCCTTCAATTCTCAGATAGCAAAACCGAGGTAGACCAAGGAGAAAGGATTTGTTCTAGTCAGAGGCAGAGCCTTGGGCTGACAGCAATAACATCAACATTTACTGAGCACTCACCCATGGCTGACACTGATCTGGCAGTGTGCATCCAATACCCGACCTAATTCCCACATAGCCTCATGCAGAGGATACCATTAATTTCATCCCCATCTTATAGACCAGGAATTACAGGCTGAGAGAGGTCAGTAACCGGCTCAAGGTGACACAAGTGGTGAGTGGCACTATCCAGAATTGAGGCCAGGTACGGCAGACTCTAAAGGCCACCTCAAGACCACACTCTGCCATCCTTCTCTTACTCCATAGCCATGTGGCTCCAGGACATGTCTTGCTTGAGTCAGATTTTGTTTTGTGCCCTGGCCTTATCTCTATGTACCCAGACAGAGTTTAGTAACTTAACCTCTTTGATGCTCAGTTTTTTCATCTGTGAAATGGGCATTACAACAATACCAATCTTGCAGGACTAATATAAGAACTGAGATAACCTATATAAATCACCTAGTGCAGTTCTTGGCCATAGTAGGTAATTCGTTCTCTTATTTATCCTCATGAGGTAACCAATTTTCAAAATAACCCCCAATGATTTCCTACCTCCTGATATCATATCCTTGTATATTTTCCAAAACTGTACCAAAGTCAGTCTGTGCGACCAACAGAGTATAGCAGAAGTGATACACATCATTTCCAAAAGTAGAATATAAAAGACTATGACTTCCCTTTTGGTCTGTCTGTCATCTATTTATCTTTCATCTTTATCTCTTTAGTTTTAATCTATTGGATCACTTGGGGACACCAACAGCGATGTCATGAATGGCTATAGCGAAAGGAGTACATGGCATGGAATGAAGCTTCTGGCTAACAGCTAGGAAGGAACGGAGGCCCCCCCAACAACCATTTTAGTGAGCTTGGAAGGGAATCCTCCAGCCCCAGTTCAGCATTCGGTTGACAGCAGCCCTAGCCGACAGCATGACTGCAACCTCGTGAGAGACCCTGAGCCAGAACCACCCAAATAAGTCACTCTTAGATTTCTATCAGAAGCCATGTAAAACACTAAATGGTTGTTGACTTAAACTGCTAAGTTTTAGAGCTATTTGTTACACAGAAATAGCTAATATACCTTCACCTGATTTGGGTGGCGGGGAGGGAGGGTCCACAGGGTTGTGACGAGAGATTTTTGGAGCCTTGGGCTGAGCCCAGAGTTATTGCAGGCCTAGCCAAGTTTCTTCAGAGACTCATAACTGCTTGATTAAGACTTGTCCAACTTAACACTCCATGTACATCTTCCCCTTGGTCTGCTTCACTGGGTCTGCATTTAGAAGCTACCTTTAATCGTCTTGAAACAGGATCCCGTTCCAAGCCATCAACCAACAAAAACAAAGGTGTTTGCTGTGGGGAGAAATAAAAGCTTTCTTCCCATTTACATGTCAGCCATGGAGAACAACATGAAAGCATTTTGCAAGTTTTCTTGAATTTAGGCTTCTGTTTTGATTTTTTTAAAAGTGCAAATCAGCATCCAACACCAAACCTTGGGGTGGCAGAGAAATTTAATTAGAATGTGGGATGTTTTACATAAATCTGTTTCTTTCTGTTGTTTTCTTAAGGCTGACAGGATCACCCATCTGCTTAAACTATAATTGAGTGGGGAAGTGAGAAGAGAATAAAAGATATATTCAGAAATTTTAATTCTAAACCAGAAGCTTGAGGGTAGCTGCTGATACTGACCCTGAACTTGGAGTTCTCTGTAAGCCAAAGGTGACTGTATAGTAGTCGGAATCATCAGCCCCCAGGCTGTGATAGTCATGGGGGATATTCACAAATATTCTGGTCCTCTTCCTTTTAGGCACACAGCAAGATTGCAGCTGCCATTCTCCCTCTCCTTTAAGTTATTCAGGGACATGTGACTTGTTCTAGCTAATAAAACATGGGCAGAGATTATGTGTTCCATCATCAAGAGGAAAGTTTAGGAGCTAGCACACAAATCCCTTCTCTCTGCTATAGAGACCATGGTAGCACCTGTTGAGATGGCACCATGGTCAGCCTGGCTCTCTGACTCCGGATACGCAGACCATCCCAGGCAGATTACAATGAACATATAATAAGAATAATAAGTACATTTTTGTTAAGTTACTGAGATTTGGTAGGAATAGGGGGAGGAGTATTTGTTACACAGTTTAATCCAGCCTATCTAACTAATGCATAGACTTAGAAACTAAGTTTGTGACGTGTTCAATCTCTATTCACTCAGTGAGCATTTACCAAGCCATAACTCCCTGTCAAACATCTTGCTAGATCCTAGAGGCAACACCTCGGACAGTATCAGGCACCCAACACTTGTGTAATAAATATTTGTTGAATAAATAAATTATTATTATTATAAGCATAATTCTTGGTATATAGTAAGGGCCAAATAAATGAAATATGCAGTGACTTTTTACAACAACCCTAAGAGATGAATACTACCCCTACATTCATCCTTACATCTAAGAAACACAGGGTTTAAAGTGATTAAGTCACTTACTATAAATTACATAATCGATAAGTTGTACAGCTAGCCCTAAACCCAGACCATCTTTTGATCCATGGTTTGTGCTGTTAGCCATTATATTATGCCATCTCTAAACAAGTGAATGAATAAAGGAGAATAAAGAGGAAGTATTTGTCTTTAAAGGTTTTACAATATAGTGGGTATACTTAAGTGCATAAACAATTCCAATTCCAAGTGATCTGAGCCTGTTGGAACTGTAAAGGTTTTATGGAGAAAGTGACATTTGAGCTGAGTATGGAAGAAGCTCAGACAAGCTAACAGACAAGGGGGAGAGGGCATTCCAGGCTAAGAGAATGGCATTTTCAAGGGCATGATGGACAGTGCCACCACCAGGAAGAAGGCTACATTACAGGAATGAGAAATCCCCCTTTGTCTTCCCTGAACCCTATAACTGGTCTAAGAAAGTCCTCAGTTGTGACACAGTAGCCAATAGTGAAATAAGGAAACCCTGCTAGCTGCATGATTTTCAGCCACCATCCACTCTATGAATGTTTACTGAGACTCTCCACCAAGCCTGGCAATATGCGGGCCCTGGAGCTGCAGCCATGGGTAGCTGAGCATTGCAGACCTGAGCTGTAGGCTTCAGAGGCCAGTCTGCATCAGGATAATCTGCAGAAGCCAGGCAAAGCTCAAGAAGAAATCCTAGCCAAATGACTGACCTTTGGGAAGATTTTGAACAAGTGACCAAATCCCTAGGACAGAAGCACACCATCTTCTCAGTCAGCCTTTGTCCCAGGAGGCAGCCATCCATGTCAAGTACCTTAACTGGACCTCAGAGCGTCCAAGATAAGTTAGGTCCATAGATGTTTTATCCAAAGACATCCTCACTTCTTGTCTTTCCTGGCCTCTGGCTACTTTTGTTGTGACTGCAGTAGCATGGAAATTTTATAAAAATCCCAGCAGCATACTACAGGAGCTGTGGTGTTTGAGGGCTGGCTGAAAGGGCTTTGGAGGCTTACAAAGTGATCCGGTTTCCCAGAAGTTTATGTCTGTGTGACTCTGCTTCAAAGGCCACTAAATTCCCACCAGAATTAAGGAGAAAAATTCCTCAAAATCCTTTTCACTCAGGGTGTGAAAGGCAAGGATTAACTCCATCATGCACAACATATCTTACTATCTATGACTCTCTTTTGTGGGTGTTGAGTTGGCTCAAGGATATTCTGACTGCCTGCAGAGGGACAGACTCTGTGGGCTTAAAATCTGCAATCGGCAGCTTCAAAAGATCAGAGCTTCAGACCTCCAACAGACTGGAATCACCCCTCAGAAACAGACCAACTTGCCAAAAATAAGTTAGTCAAAAGCTAACTTGCAAAATAACCAATTTTCCAAAAGACTAATAAGTAGTAATAATTCACCAAACTAGGAATTTTTTTTTTTACCTAGGTGCCTCTGCCTCTCACTTTGCCCTGGCCCTTGGTATATTTACCTTAAAGATTGTTTTCAATCCGGGCACCTGGGTGGCCCAGTTGGTTAAGCATCCAACTTTAGCTCCATTCATGATCTTGAGGTTCATGAGTTTGAGCCCGGCATCAGGCTTTCTGCTATCAGCATGGAGCCAGTTTCAGATCCTCTGTCTTCCTCTCTCTTTGCCCCTCCCTCACTTGTGCTCTCTCTCTTTCTCTCAAAAATAAAAATAAATAAAAATAAAATTGTTTTCAATCAACAAATTGGGCATTCAGTGAACTGTTTATTCAGCGAATTGATTTGTTACTAATCTTTTGCACATTGACCTATACCAGCCCCTCACCTAGTGCATACCATGGCTTCTAAACAGCTCCTCCCTCCCACAGCCAGAGTTTGAGAGCACTTGTCAGAAAAGTTTCCATGACCTTAATTGTCCTGGCCATAAGGTCTTTGTGTCTGACTATGGGAGAGTTGTCACCATCCTCCGCAGAAATGCACCATCCCTTCCCAGTGTAAGAAGGAGGCTTCAGTGTTGAAAACTTGCCCGCTGTTTGTTTACTTAAGTTTGGGCACTTTCTCTGACCTCGCTGGAAAGTCATTATGAAAGAGCAAGCTCTTGGCGGGTGCGTACGTTACAAGTGACATGCTTTAAAAACACCTCGTGTAAATCAGATATTGCCATAAAATGGAAATTGCAGCCACAAATTGCATACTTATTACAACAGTGTCTGATATATGAGGTGACGTTGACACTATATAACAGGTAGCCTGAGAAGTAGAAAGTTACATGTGAAGCATAAAAGATAATTATTTTTCAATCCACAATAATACAATCTCTCTTATTTTTGACATTACAGAATCCTGCATCAAAGCTGGAAAGGTACTTAAGGCCATTATCCTTCATTTTACAGATAAGAAGGCTGAGGCTGGGGAAGAGCAGATCTGCCCAAGGTCACTTGGAGGAAGCCTTGCAGAGCCGCTGCCTTGACACAGACCCACCAGGAGGGGGTTCCAAGGCTCTGTCCACTTTCTTTCCTGAGTTTGTGAAAACAAGAAGTCTACTTGAGTCTACTCCACAGCAGGGTTGGGGGCACACTCTGGAGGAGACAAGGTAGGAGACACATGGCCCCTTCCATCAAAACACTGATATTTGGGCACTGTGGAGACACCAAGCTTGTCTTGCCTCTACAACCTTGGACAAGTCATTTAATCTCACTGAGTTTCAGTTTCTTAGTCTACAATATGAAGTTGATTTCATATACCTATCTCACAAAGATATCATGAAGAATTAAATGAGGCATTCTAGTTAAGATGAACAAATGAGACATTTGACCTATCAAGAGTCAAATCCATGCCATTTTGTGCCAAGCTCTATAAAAGAGCCACCACTGCCAAAAGTGAATGCCATCACAGTTCAGAGTGAAACTAATGCGGCCATTGTACTCAATGTCTGTGTCTTCTAGCCATTGCCCCAGAACTTGCACAGATATGCCCCTCCCAGGCACCCACAGTGACATGATCATTCTGTCCCCCAAATTAGAGTTACTTCCAATTTTAAAAGACTTCTGATTCCAGAAGTTAGAATTCTAAGGGAATTCAGTAGTCCACACACCCACCTCTGAACTATGATACCACTAATCCCATCTCCCAGAATATAAACTGTCCAAGGTCTGGGATGTTTCGGTCCTTCATTTCACAGATATTTGTGAAGAGCCTACTTTATGCCAGACACTGAACTAGTTGCTGCCAATGCCACAATGCACAAAGAACAAAGCAGACTAACTCCTTCTTTAATGGATTGAGACATGCAATTAAGAAGGAGAAAAGTAAAAAAAGAGTTTTTTAAGCAGAAGACAAAATCAAGAAATGTCAGAGTGACAGATACTATGAAGGAAACACAAATGGCTAATATATTGACTGGGGATGTGGCACACAGTCAGGGTGGCATTCAGCCAGGAGGCACAGACGCAGCTCTCCCAGTTGTGTATGGCTAGTATCTATTTGTAGTAACCTTGTGCCATCCCTGGTGGTAGAAATGTTTAATGCCACCACTGGTGTGCGGTGCATCATTAGACTGTCGAGGAGGGCATCTTCAAGAGCACCGTATTGAACAAGATCTGAATAATGAGAGGTCGGCCATGAGTAGATGTAAGGGAGGAGGGTTCCAGAAGACAGGGCCAGCATGCGCAAAAGACCTGCAGTAGGAAGAGAAGCTGGGCATAAGAGGCAACCAGAAACAAGGTTGCCAGGGTAACTGGAGTGCAGTAATTACCAGGTCAGCAAGGTGGGCAGGAGAAATGTACGAAATTGGGGGGTTATTCTAAGTGTGGTGAGGATGAAGAGCTTTAAGCAAGGGAGTGATAGGATTTGGATTTTCAATTGCAAAAGAGCACCCTGGTTGCTTTTGTAGAGAGGTAAGCATGTATCCTGAGTACCTAGAATCGTGCCTACCAGGTAGCAGGTATTGAATAACCTATTACCAAACCAAAGAATAAACATGCCTGTACTTTTTCAGGTGCTAAATGAGGCCATTCCTGGTCTGAGCTTAATATTTTCTAAGTTCTCTCTATATTTGCTATGGAGCAAAAGTGAACTATTCTCACAGATTTTAGCTGCTGATGCTGATTGAGCTGTTCCAATGAGTCCTAGCTTAGATGGTGGTCCCTGAGGCAGGCTCAGGGCTTCACATAGTGGGGATCTTCAAGGAGCACCTTGGGCAGCTTCCAGGTAGAAATGGTCATCTCACATATTTCTCACTCACAAACCTTAGCACATAGAAGAGGACATCCTATGTTTCATCCGGTCTCTGCTATAATGGGAAAATTAGAATGTCATTCAAGAAAAGTGCTGTTTAGGATTGCCATTAGCACCTCTGATTTTGTAATCTGGGGTTTGTATGTGATTCTCTTCCTTTGCCTGTAAGTGAAAGGAAAGTTGAAGCTTGGAAGATAATTTTGTTCATTTACTCAACAAATATTTGTTGTACACCTACTATTGTACATTGCTACAGGTGCCAGGAATACAGAACTCTTATAATTTGAAAAACTGCCTTTGTGAGGAGAAACAGACAATACAAAAAAACAAAACAAATCATTATATATAGAATTTTATACATGTAACACTTGATATATATTGAATACTTGAGAGTGGTCAGTGAAACAAGGGAAGTAAAGCAGGAAACAGGAGAGGAAGAGTCCAGGGGCTTTCTCTCTTTTTTTTTTTATTTGAGAGAGAGAGAGAATGGGAGAGGGGTGAAGGGACAGAGACAATCTTAAGCAGACTCCAGGCTCAGCACAGAACCTGATGTGGGACTCAATCCCACAACCATGGGATCATGACCTGAGCCAAAATCAAGAGTCAGATGCTCAACCAACTGAGCCACCCAGATGCCTCCAGGGACTGCATTTTTAAATAAGGTCCTCAGGGAAGCCCACTTGAAGGAAGTAGGAGATTACTCCTAATGATGTCTTCAGGGACAGCACTGCAGGCAAATGGTCCAGAGGTGGAAACGGGCTTAGAGTGCTTGAGGAGCCACCAAGACACCCATGTGACAGGAGTAGACAAAGAAGACAAGAGTAAGAGAGGAAGGCAAAGAGGTGTTGCTGGAGCAGATCCCATTGGGTCTGTGGGTCTAGGTAAGACTTTGGTTCTTACACAGAATGAGATGGGAAACACCAGAGGATTTTGAGCAGACAGAGGATTTTGAGATATTTACAGAATCACTTTGGTTGATGTTTGGGAAACAGACTAAAAGAAAGCCAGGACAAGAGCTGAAAGAGTCCTTCCTCCATCTGCTGGAAGAGCTTCCTAAAGTTCCTTCTCTTGTCCTTTGATGTCATTAGGAGTAGTTGTTAAGGGTAATTGCTGCAGCATCTCCATATACACATGAATATAAAGCCACTCCACAGACAGAACCAAGGAAAATGAATACAGAACTACAGAATTTTGTTAATGGTGAAGCACACCTTGCACCTGAACTTCCAGTTTTAGAAATCAATAAACATCTTGATAATTTTAAAACAAAAAGAATTGGGTTTTGTGTTTCTTGTACCCAAAATATTTCTGGATCATCATCCAATCTCACTATCCATCAATCACTGTTTGCTCCTAACATTCATTCTGTGGCTTCCCAGGCAATCTGTACTTAGTTGTGTATAAGGTCTTAATTCAGGAAATGGTACCACTTTTTTCTCTGTGAGATGTCCTTCCATGGAATACTCCAAATTTAGATTCCATGAACTGTCTGATTCATCACCTATTCCTCATCATTTGTATATTAGTTAGCTCAAAATTTATTGAATCCTATCTTGGGACTTGCTCTGTCCTAATGAGTAAAATCAACCCCAGCTCTTAAGGAATCAAGAATGTGTGCAAAAAAGAGAGATGTACTGGGTACCTGACATTGTATCAAGTGTTAAAAATGGCTTTCTTTAGTGTAGCCAATGCATTAGCAAACACTTGTCCCTCTCTGGGCTTCAGTTTGACATTCTGTAAACAACTCTTTATAACTTTGGAAGTTCATAGGTCTATGATTGATGGTAACTTTCCTTTGGGGTTAATCTCTAGAGTTAGGTTTTTATAATAGACACTGTATCAGAGATCATGAAGACCTCCCATATTTTTTCAAAACCAGAGTAAAAACCACAGTGACATGGCTCATAACTAGTTGAGATTTGGCAATACCATGAGCCAAGTCACATACTTCCAAATATATACAATAAAAACTTTTTACAATGTAGTTATCCCATAACAAAGATATTAGTTATCTCCCCAATATCAACCACCAATTTCCAATTTCTCCCTTCTTAACTTCTTGCTTTGAATGATATAGCACTATGATTAGGTCAGCTAATTTGGAATCAGTACATGTAGTGTACTGATTTTTTTACTCCTACATATCAATCAATTGATCCTTCTGATTCCTTCTTCCTTAAAATTCTTTTTGAGATCAGTGAGACTACATTTGGGTGTTTCCTTTATATGTCTGGAAGCTAGCATTTCTAAGCCACCTTGACTGATGCCTTGTTATCCTTTACCAATTATCTGAAAATGTCCATAGATCGTGTCCTTGCCCTCTTCCCCCTCCTTGAGGATCTTCATCTTATGATTAAGATAAATTTCATCTCTTTGAGCATCTTCCATCTTATGATTAAGTCCAAGTCCTGTGTTTTTTATGTGTAGCCCTTTCATTTGTGTATCAAACCCTGTTTCACACATGTCTCCCTCTTTCTTCACTCTATCAGCTAGAATTCATCTAGCAAAATAGAAACCATTCTACACATTTCAAAAAGAGAGAATTTAATAAGAGTAATTGGTTACTTGGGGGATGGAAAAGCCAAGAAGTCAAACATGAAACACTGAGACAACCCAGAGATTAACCACATCAGGAACATGCTTCCAAACCTAGAATTAGAGGAACAGTAGGAGGAAGTGGTGTCACCAAGAGCCTAGAAGCTAGAGCATTCCAGGAAAGAGCTATCTGTTGGAGCTAAGCCCATGAAAAGAGAGTCTGTCTGACTTCAGCTGGAATCAGGGGTTAGATGTAGACTACCAGACATGCTGCTAGAAACAGAGAAGAAGAAAAACTCTCCTCTCATTCCCCAATCTTCCATCAGTATCTAATTCCATCAGAATTAGAGATCAAAGGAGCCTGGGAACTGTAGCTCTCTGTGACTTAGAGCTTAACAGAATGACAGGCTAATAGCCACTACACCCACCCAACAAGCTTCATCTCTCAATGGCAACATTCTGTCAGGTAGCTTCATTTCTTTTCACTAGGACGCTCAATGTTATAACCAACCTTTTCTACCTACTTCTACTTGCCTTCACCGAAGAATGTATCCAAATCGTATTATTTCTTCTTCTGAAATAAATTCCTGTTGACTCTTCCTTCACCAGAGACCAAGGGATTTAGTGCTTCTGATTGGTTGAGTTTCTGTTACATGCCCATCCTGGAAATCAAGGGTAGAGTTGTCCCCAAAAAATGTAATGACCAGAAGGTAAGTAAGGAGTAGTTACTCAAAGGAAAATCAGGATTATGTTCATAAAGAGTAGAAAGAATTAATGCTGGAAGTAGAGACAAGCATAGGGGTCTGCTATACACTCCTTTCATTTTGTGTGTCCTGTAAAACAAATCAAAGAACTTCTATTTCTTAGTCCTTTTCAAGGCCACATTATAATGAAAAAATACAAGAAACAACCTAAATGTATACCAATGGAGGAATGGTAGAAATGAACACAGAGACTTGGAAATGTTTTTAAGCTTTATTGTTCAATGCAAGGAGCAAAGTAAAGAACATACCACCATTTTTGAAGGAAAAAAGAAAGGGAGAGCTTGTTTCTTGCATTCTGTGTTGTATTTACTATCTGTGGGAGAATACATAAGAGTCAGATAATAGGGGCCAGCTCCTGGAAAGAACAGAGAAACTCGTAGACCAAAACTGGAAAGAACTGGCTTTTCACTATATTCCCCCTTTTTTGTACCATTTGATCTTTGTTCCATGTTACTTTTCCAAATAAATAAATTAACTTTTTAAAAACATTACACAGAACTTTCCTAAATAACACATAGATCGAAGGATAAATCTCAAAAGAAATTTAAAAGTAGTTTGAACTAAATGAAAATGAAAATACAACTTATCAAAATGTAAGATGCAGAAAAAGCAGAGCTTAGAGGGAAATTGATAGCATTGAATGCATACATTAGAAAAGAAGAAAGATTTAAATCAATAATCTAAACTTCCACATTAGGACACTAAGGGAAAAAGAATAAATTGAATCCAAAATAAGCAGAAGAAAATAAATAATAAAAATTAAAGCAGAAAACAATGAAATTAGAAACAGGAAATCAGTAGAAAGAATCAACAAAACTAAAAGCTGTTTTCTTTGAAAAAAATCAGTAAAACCAATAAGCCTCTAACCAGACCAATTAATTTAAAAAAGAAAAGGATACAACTTACTAATATTAGAAATGAATGAGGGAACATCAGTCACTACAGATCCTATGGGCATTAAAGGATAATAAAGGAATATTACTAATAACTCTATGTCCACAAATTTGATATCTTAGATGAAATGGGCCAATTCCTTGAAAGATATGATCAGATAAAACTTATGAAAGAAGAAATAGAAAATCTGAATAGACATACATCTATTAAAGAAACTTAATTAATAATTAATAGCCTTAAGGGGCACCTGGTTGGCTCAGTGGGTTAGGCTTCCGGCTTTGGCTCAAGTCATGATCTCATGGTTTGTGAGTTCAAGCCCCACGTCAGGCTCTGTGCTGACAGCTCGGAGCCTGAAGCCTGCTTCAGATTCTGTGTCCCCTTCTCTCTCTGCCCCTCCCCCACTTGTGCTCTGTCTCTGCCTATCAAAAATAAATAATAATCTATCAAAAATAAATAAATGTAAAAAAATTTTTTTAATAATTAATAACCTTAAATTAATTAATAAACAGGAAGCACAAGACTCAGATGGGTTCACTGGTGAATTCTACCAAACATTTAGGAAGAAATTATACCATTCTTTACCTATCTTCCAGAAAGTAGAGGCAGAGGGAATACTTTCTAACTCATCCCATAAGGCCAGCATTATCCTAATTCCAAAACCAGACAGTAGCATAAAAAAACTATAGACCAATATCTCTCATGAACATAGATGCAAAAATCCTCAATGAAATATTAGCAAACTAAATCCAACGATATATTGAAATCAGTATAGAGGTGCCTGGATGACTCAGTGAGTTAAGTATCTGACTCTTGATCTTGGCTCAGGTCATGATTTCATGCTATGTGAGATTGAGCCTCACGTAGGGTGCTGCACTAACAGTGTGGAGCCTGCTTGGGATTCTCTCCCTCACTCTCTCTGTCCCTCCCCTGCTTGTGCACTTGTGTGCACTCCCTCTTTCTCAAAATAAATAAATTTTTTAAAAAGAAGTATACACCACAACCAAGTGGGCATTATCCCAGATATGTAAGAATGGCTCAACATCAGAAAGTCAATTAATGTAATCTATTACACCAATAGGTTAAAAAAGAAAAATCACATGATCATATCAATAGCCACAGAAATTCATCTGAAAAAATCATAAAAACTCTCATAAAACTAGGAATACAAGGGGACTTCCCCAACTTGATAAAGAATATTTACCAAAAGAGCTATAGCTAACATAATACTTAACAGTGAGAAACTTGAGGGCCCTGGCTAGCTTAGTCAGTAGAGCATATGACTCTTGATCTTGATGTCATGAGTTCATGCTCTATGTGAGACATAGAGCTTACTTAAAAAAAAAAATAGTGAGAAATTTGAAACTTCATCACTAATATAAGGAGCAAGGCAAAGATGTCCCCCTCTCATAACGGCTTTTCAACACTGTACTGGAATTCCTAGCTAATGCAATAAGACAGGAAAAGAAAATGGAATATATACAGAATGGGAAGAAAGAACTACAACTGCCTTTGTTTGCGGGTAACAAAGTCATCTATGTAGAAAATCCAAAAGAGCTGATTAAAAAAAAAAAAAACAACACTCCTGGAACTAACAAGTAATTATAACAAGGTTTCAGGACACAAAGTTAACACAGAAAAGTCAATTACTTTCCTATGTATCAGTAATGAACACATGGACTTTGAAATAAAAAACAAATTGACATTTACATTAGCACCCCCAAAAATAAAATACTTAGGTATAAATCTAACAAAATATGCATAAGATCTATATGAAGAAAACTACAAAACTCTGATGAGTGAAATTGAGGAAAAACTAAATAAATGGAGAAATAGTCCATGTTCATAGAAAGACTCAATATTGTCAAGATGTTGGTTATTCCCACCTTTATCCACATATTTAATGCAATCCCAATCAGTATTCCAGCAACTTGTTTTGTGTATATTTACAAACTGATTCTAAAGTTTACATGGAGAGGCAACTCATTATTGAAGAAGAACATAGTCAAATGACTGACACTATCTGACTTAATGACTTAGTATAAAGCTATGATAATCAGACACTGTGGTGTTGGTAAAAAAAAAAAATAGAAAAATAGATCAATGGAACAGAATTGAGATATCAGATGTAGACCCACCTGAATTGATCTTTGACAAAAGAGCAAAGGCAATACAATGGGGAAAAAATAGTCTTTCCAAAAAATGTTGCTGAAACAACTGGATATCCACATATATAAAAATTAATGCAGACTCAGACGTTACACCCTTCAAAAAATTAACTGAAAATGGATCATAGACATAAATATATTGACATAGACCAAAACTCCTAAAAGGTGACATAAGAAAAAACCTAAATGATCTTGAGTATGGCAATGACATTTTAGATACAAAACCAAAGGCAAGATCCATGAAAGAAACAATTGAAAAGCCAGACCTCATTAAAATTAAAAACTTTCTGTGAAAGACATGTCAGGAAAATGAGAGAAGACAAGCTATAGTCTGGGAGAAAATATTTGCAAAGACACATCTGTCATTGTGGACTGTTATCCACAATATACAAAGATCTTTTAAAACACAATAATAAGAAAATGAACAACCCATTTAAAAAAATGAGCCAAAGGCCTTAGCAGACATCTTACCAAAGGTATACAGATAGAAATTAAGCATATGTAGAGATGTTCAACACCACATGTCATTAGAAAATAGAAAATTTCAAAAACAATGAGATATTACTGCACACTTATTAGAATGACTAAAATGCAAAACACTAGCAACACCAGATGGACGTGAAGCAATGGAAACTATCATTCACTGCTGGTGGAAATTCAAGGTGATAATAGCTACTCTAGAAGGCAGTTTGATAGTTTCCTACAAAACTAAATATACTCTTACCATAAGACCTACCAATCATGCTCCTTGGCATTTACCCAAATATGCTGAAAATCTATGTCCACACAAAAAACTGCACATGGAAGTTTATAGCAACATTATTCATAATTGCCAAAACTTGGAAGCAACCAAGATGTCCTTCAGTAGGTGAATGGCTAAGTAAACTGCAGTACACCCAGACAATGGAATATTATTCAGTGCTAGAAAAGAAATGAGCTATTAAGCCATGAAAAGACATGGAAGACACTTAAATGCATATTACTAAGTGAAAGAATCCAATCTGAAAATGTTACATGCTGTATGATTCCAACTACATGATATCCTGGAAAGGGCAAAACTATGGAGACAGTTGCCAAAGTTTGAGGAGAGAGAGGAAGAAATGAATAAGCAGGGCAGAGAAGTTTTTTAGGGCAGGGAAACTATTTTGTACAATATGATAATGGTGGACACATGTCATTATACATTTTTCCAAATCCATAGGATGTACACCACCAAAAGTGAAACTTCACATAAACTGCAGACTTGGGGTGATAATGATGTGTCAATGCAGGTTCAATTCTATCAAGGTACCACTCTGTAGGAATAGGAGGTATATGGAAACTCTTAGTAGTTTGCACTTGATTTTGCTGTGAATTTGAAACTGCTCTGAAAAATAGTTTATTAACTTAAAAAACCTAATAGGGACACAAAGAGAACAGCTTTGGTAGCTATGGGTCCTGAATGTCACTCCTTACTGTGATCCCCACCCACCCAGACCCTTGTGCAGAGGCCCAGGTCCAAAAGGGCCAATCTACTTTGGCCCAGGATACAATGACTGAGAAGAGCTTGTTCCTCATGTGGCATCAGGCCTTTTGTTCTGTTTTCCCACTATTTAGCACACTTCCAGATCATTTTGCTTATGTCTAAGTCTATAAAACACAAGCATTAAGATAATGGGGCTATGTTAGGAAAATATAACAGCTCCTTAAAATGAGGTAGTCTCTCAGAAATGGTCATAATAGCACATTTTTTTAAATTAAAATTAACTTCAATGCTCCAGAGCATCAGAGTTTATCTGGATTTCACAGCAATAAATTTGCCATCTTGTCTTGCCTAGAACATAAAGGTTCAATAAAAGAACCTCATGTTATTCAATCACCATCATCATTGTCATTGTCATCAGCAACATAATTATTCCTAACATTTCGGAGCACTTACTGTGTGCCAGGTGCAATGTCAAGCACTTTGCTTATATTATCTCAATTAACCCTCCTAACAGCTTTATAATCTAGCTGCTACTATTTTAAGTAACTAGCCTACAGTCACACCACTTGTGGGAAAGTAGATGAAGCTAGAATCAGAACCCAATCAATCCAATTCCAGAATCAATATTCTTTTCTTTTTTTTTTTTTTTTATTTATTTTTGGGACAGAGAGAGACAGAGAGAGACAGAGCATGAACGGGGGAGGGGCAGAGAGAGAGGGAGACACAGAATCGGAAACAGGCTCCAGGCTCCGAGCCGTCGGCCCAGAGCCTGACGCGGGGCTCGAACTCACGGACCGCGAGATCGTGACCTGGCTGAAGTCGGACGCTTAACCGACTGCGCCACCCAGGCGCCCCCAGAATCAATATTCTTAACCATAGAATCCTCCTGCCTTTAAATAAGTAAGGGATAGTTTGTGGTTTATGAGCCTAGGCCAGACTGAGAGCTGCAATATCTGCCTTCTGAGGGCCTGTGGAAGGTCCTGCTGACAGCTCATCTGGGACCCTTCAGTATGAGAACTCCTTAACATTTCCACAAAGTTCTCAAATATTTGGAACACACAGGCTGAATCACTGCACATGACCTCGAGCTCACTGATGCCTGTTGGAGGTGAGACCTGTCCGTGTCAGCTAAACAGAGAGAAGATGGAAGACTTATCTGTTTATTTTGATAAATGTAAATGAATTCTATTCCTTGTCAAAATGTTATCAAGACCCCAATGAAATGAGCTCTGCTTTTTTTTCCCTTTTCAGGGTGAAGGGAGTGAAGGGGGAGAGAAATGAATGCTCAAGACAGATTGCTTTGATTTGAAATGAAAACAAACAACTTTAGAAAAAAAAAAAAAGGCTTTCATTATTTTGGAGACCTTGGCATTCTTGCAGATACATTCATGAATTAATCATTAAAATTCTGAAATGTGGAATAAATCATGTGGTTTTCAATGCCAGCCCACGATAAAGGGGGCCTCAAACAGTTATTAAGACACAGCACTCTAAGCTGTTTCTGCCTAGAATGACTTTTCTCCAGGAATAAAGTGGATGAGGTGAGTGTGCATGTGTGTGTGTGTGTGTGTGCGCGCGCACGCACACATGTGTCTAAGTCAGCCCTGAGGTCCCAGCCTGGAACTGCATGCAGGCCAACTCCTACCGTGTGTCACCGCATATTAGCACTATTTAATACCTGCTAATGGAATGGCTCTGTCTGCCGTCGACAGCAGGATCAAAAGAGGGCCATGCAGCTTTTAAATTATTAGCACTAATTAGGCAAATCAAAGAGGAGGAAGGCAACAAGACCGGAGAATGCATTAGAAGGAAAGCAAGGGGATCACTACCTACCTCACACTGTCAAGATCTAGCTACCAAACAGCCAATTAGTGCCAAAGACCCTTCCAGAGCAATGAGAGAATGAACAGGTCTGCCCCAGTAGAAGCAGGATGGCTTCATTACAGTGACTCCCTAATTAAAATGTAAAGGTTGCTGATCATTGCATAATTAAATAAGGTGGCAGGCTGTAGGAGCCAGCTATCCAGGAGTTTCTAGGCCTTGTGTTATTAAAGCCACCTCCATGGCCTCACCTTTGGCCTTCCCACAAGGCTGGCCTGGAGCTGCCCAGAGTTCTGGCAAACATTCTGACTTCCAAAAGCCCAGAGAGAGCAGAAGTGCTTCAAGGGGGCTTTTCTCCTAACCACCCGTTACCCCATATACCAGTTCTGAGAATCACTCTGATTTTCTTTAGAACCCATTTTCAAACTAATTAGTCAAGAGAAAGAAGATGGGGCAATGGAGAGTGGAAAAACCACCAAGCCTAATTAACTCCCAGCCACTGCAATCTAAAGCCAATTTGAAGGGGGAGGTTGTCTCTTGTTGATGTAACCTTTATCCCTCTTCTGTTTCACATGCCAGAAGGAAATTTTGTGTCCTTAAGAGCTTGATTGGGATCTAATCCCAGGTTTGACAGAGAACCAAAGGTTGCTGAGCACGATACCATATGTATTCAGAATATGTGCCGTGTGAGAGGGTGACAGGCAGTGGACCAGATATATAGTCTCGGACCAGAAAAGAAGCACCTTTAATACCAAGGTTAAGTGTAATGAGGTCCTGGGGAATTCACGCCAGGAAAGCTTTATCTTCTCAGAACTTAAGGAGAAAAGTGATTTTAATCTTACCCCCTTAGGCTTTTTTATTTACTCTTTTCTTCTCTGTATCCTCTCCTCTCTCCTTTCCTTTCTTCCCTATTATCTCCCTCATCCCTTTGCTCCCTCTTTTCTTCCTTCCTCCAGCTGTCTTCTTTCCCTGTCTTTATTTCCCCCTTCTTTCATGCCCCATCTCCTACTATCATGTTACTACTATAACCAGAACAAACACAAAGTTTTCATTCACTCACTCCTTGATTTTTATCCATAGACTCCTTGACTTAGCTCATTTTTATTAGACGGGTCCAAAATACCATTGACTTTGCCAGAAACCTTGAACAAAGGCTGGAATAATGTTTGAGAGGAGATTTTTTTAACTTGTTTTATTTTTCATTTTTTTAAATTTACATCCAAATTAGTTAGCATATAGTGCAACAGTGATTTCAGGAGTAGATTCCTTAGTGCCCCTTACCCATTTACCCCATCCCCCTCCCACAACCCCTCCCATAACCCTCAGTTTGTTCTCCATACTTATGAGTCTCTTCTGTTTTGTCCCCCTCCCTTTTTTTTATGTTATTTTTCTTCCCCTTCCCTTATGTTCATCTGTTTTGTCTCTTAAAGTCCTCATATGAATGAAGTCATATGAGAGGAGATTTTGATCCTCAGGAGCCAAGACAGAAAGTAGGTATATGAACTACTGTGGATCTGGCTGTAAGAACAAGTAGATTCAATCATGTAATGATTCAGCACAATAGAATTATATTTCTACTGAATAAAAGAAATAGGCTCTATATTCTATTTCTGATAAATAAAATATCACAGTCCATATAACAGTCCAAGGTAGATTCAGGTCAAGGATTGAGCTCTTGTATTCAAAGACACAAGCTAAGAGTGTCCCTGACATTTTCAACAGTGGATCCCAAGACATTCAAAAAAAGAAATAAGTGAAGACTATGAGTGAGATTTGGGGGTCAGACATGGAAGTGGCACACACCATTTCCACTCATGCTACACTGGTTAGAATGCAGTCATATGCCCATGTAAAAGATGCTAGAAATCTTTAAACTATGTGCAAGAGCAGAAATGGATATTGGTGACCATTCAGCAATCTCTGCTGAATTAGAGATGGGACAGATAGTAAGGAAAGAGTCATAGGCAGACAAGTAAAGACTGAATCTAGAGCTGTGTCCACACAACAGCAGACCAGCAAGTCTTTCCAGAGAACTTGTGCTGGGAAAGAGGGACAGGGTTAAACAGCCAGAGGGCCAGTTCTGCCCAACCAAGATGCTCTTCAATGCATAAGACTCAGTTTTAGAATCAGGCAGACATGGGATTAAATCCAGATCCCACTCCTTCAAGATATGTGACCTTGAACAAGATGCTTCCGTGAGCCTCAGTTTTATCACCTATAAAATGAAAGGAAAATAATGCTTATTTTATATGGTATCCCTGAAGATTATAAAACATAAAAAATGCAAAATTCTCAGCAGGATGCCTGGCATGCAGTAAGTACTCAATTGATGGTAACTGTTGACACTGTTACCATGCCCATCACTACTGCCATATTATTTTTCTTCCAATTTCTTCTCTCTGTCATGGGTTCTCCCTACTTATTTCCCCACCTAATCCAAGTCCCACTTTCTCTATGAAGTCTTTCCCTTCTGTGTACTTTCCAATGACTTGCTTAAAACCCATATCACCCAATTAAACACTTTACTTTTTTGATGTTTGTTTATTTATTTTGAGAAAGAGAGAGAGACAGAGAGAGGGTGGGAGAGGGGCAGATAGAGAGGGAGAGAGAGAATCCCAAGCAGACTTCACACTGTCAGCACAGAGCCCCATATGGGGCTTGATCCCAGGAACCATGAGATCATGACCTGAGCCAAAATCAAAAGGTGGACGCTTAACCGAGCCACCCAAATGCCCACCAATTAAGCTCTTTATTAAAGTTTGCCCAATATGAATATAAGCTCCATGAGGTCCAGACTATTATTTATCTTGTTCGTTTTGCTGTGTCCCAGAACCTAGTACAATGTCTGGCATAGGATAGGTGCTACTAACTATTATTAGTAGTTAATGAATATTCAGTGAACATGAGATACATTCATGTCAAAGAGCCTGATGCCTGCTCTCTATTGGCACAGAATCATATTGCTTTGAGGTTATTCTCTAATTTTCCGTGTCAGTTAGTCTTGTCTTCCTGATGAAATTGAATTCACGGTAGCCAGAGTGATCTTTTTAAAATGTAAATTGGATCCTTTAATTCTCCTGCTTGACCCCCTCCAATGACTTCTCATCACCCTTAGAATAAAACCCAAACTCATAACTGTGGCCTATAAGGCCTGGCCCTGTCATCGTCTGTCTCCATTTATTCCACTTTCCTTCCCCATCACTACCCTTGAGCCCCAGAGGTCTTTAATACACCAAGATTGTTCCCACCTCAACAGACTTTATGCTAATCGTCCCCTAGTCCTGAGATACTTTCCCCAAGTGTATTCTCACAGCTGGGTCCTCCCCTCATTCAGGACTCAGCTCAAACATTACCCTTTTAGAGAGGTCTTCTCTTGGCAACACTACATAAATTAATTCTTCCATCAGTCACTTACTGTCTTGAGTTGGATTCTCCAGGAAAGAGACCCGTTTGCAGAAAGTTTAGAGGGTCTGCCCTTAGGACCCACACTTTGGGGAGTAGAAGGTGAAGGAAGCAACAGTAAGCAGAAGAAAGGGTTAAGCCGACATATGTTCACAACTAAAACCTGAATTGATCCCACTGGGAGCCCTGAGTGGTGGTGGCCCTTTAGATCTGCCCTAGTTTGAGCCAAGGGGGCTGGGCCTTATACCCTTGTACCGACTACTCTTTGAGTATAGGCTGCTTATGTGAAGAGGACCCTGCCTTTGGAAAGACAACTGCTCATGGAGTGAAGTTTTCAGAGAGTGATTCACTTCAGAGCTGTCAGCCACCAACAGTCCAAGTAATGGGAAACATGAGTGCCAGTATCCTAAAGAGGGATATTTTGCTGGACCATCATGCCATGTGCTACATTCTGCCCCTTGTGCTACTGAGATCTTCTTCCTCATTTGCTCAGTTCTGTGAAAAGCTCTTTGGGAATTCTTGAGATCTTTTTCTGGGCAAATTTACAGGAAGAAAATTAGTGGAATAAATCCAGCCCCCACCACCAGGGCTGCCCTCATGATCACCCTCCTCTCCTACCCATTCTGGATTCCCCACCCCTCAAGATAAGCATGCTGGTTCATGGCTTGCCAGAGGAGGGGCCCAAGCTATGGTCACCATGCTTTTCTCAGGCCATGGCTGCTGCGTTTACCCATTTGCTTACAAATTGGGCAAGAAATGCCTCTATGGATCATTTGGGTGACAAATATATTCTTCCCTGCTCCCATTGTTCAATAGCAGCTTACTTCCTGCTGATGATCAGAGGCAATTGCCAGGAGCCTGCAGTGACCAGGTGGTGCCATAGCTTAGGTATATGTGCCTCTTGCTGGGGCCCTCTGTTAGCACTACCACCCCAACCACCTGGGAACCACAGAGCCCAGAGGTGCTAGATGCTTAGCCCTGAAAGGAATGATCTGGATAGCACACCAGTAACCCCACCACACTCTCTGTGCCACAAAACCCTGCTTCATTTTCCCACATGGTGCACTTCCCGTGTTCTGCAATTATCTCAGTAGTATTTCTTATATGTTTTCTGTCCCTAGTTCTAGTATATAAGGGCTTATTCAATTCCATATCCCAGTGCCTAACACAGTGCCTGTCTCAGAGAAGATGCTCACTCAGTATTGCTGAATGAATGGTTGAGAGATTAAACTGAACATAGTTGTAAAGTCTTCAAGGGAGGGCTCTGCTCCCTGCTGTTCTCAGAGCACAGAGCAGTGACTCAGAGAATACTTGATTGATCCACCTTTCCCCTCTCACAGGTCACTTATGACTCTCCAAATGTGAGAGACCTCCCTAACACAATCACAGGCTATTTTTAGTCAGTTTCTTCCTCTCTGTTATTATGGTGGTAAGAAAAGACTGACTACCTGGGGTTTGCACTAGCTCTAAAGAAAACCAATCTTCTTCTCTCTGGAAAACCCTAGGGGGTGTCCTCTATACCAGGCTCTGGGGTGACAACCATCCAGGCTGTGCTAGCTGAGAGCTGTGTGATTACATTTTTTAGTTTTCTTGCTGGAGGTACCCATGGAAGTGATTATTGAGGTATACACAGGAGCTGGAGCCTCTCCTCCCTCCCACAGACACAGAAACACAAGCTTCTCCCTCTCCTTCTATGATTCCATCTTCTCTCATTAGATGACATTCTGGTGCCTTAGAAGATTTCTCTGATGCAGACTCTAAGGGGCCTCTTCTAGCTAATTAGATTGTGAGCTGGAAGGCTGACTGTGGACTGTGTTAATAATCTATTCAGGGCTTAACATGCTCATCTAGTTTGACTATTGGAGAGGAAATTCTTTTCTTCTTTGAAAGAGAGAGAGACACACAGCAAGGAAGAGCACATAAGGAAACAGGTTTTCTCCTTGAGACTCTATAAGCACGAAGGACAGATGTAATGATGCTCTTCCCACGGAGGTTTTAGAGGGCTCTGCATGTGGCTTGGAAAGACAATTGTAAATCACTGGTTGTAACCCTTCTCAATTATGAGTCACTGTCACGATTCCCTTGAGAGGGAAGGAAGGAGGGAAAATCATCCTTTTTATAGGTGAGAAGTCTTGGAAAGACATGCTAGTGCAATAGCTCTGAAATCACCTTTTCCTATCTGTGTGACCAGTCTTGCCAATATGTGGAGCAGGGATTTGAAACATCCTGGATTTGAATCCTGGCTCTACCACTTACAGCTCTGTAGCCTTGAACAATTTCCCTATTCTGTAAACCTCAGTGCCCTCATCTGTAAAATGGGGATGATGATAATAATACTGTTTGGGTAACCATAAAAAACTCTTAAAAACTAAGAACAATCTGAAGGTCGATGGGGGGGGGTGGGAGGGAGGGTGGGTGATGGGTATTGAGGAGGGCACCTGTTGGGATGAACACTGGGTGTTGTATGGAAACCAATTTGACAATAAATTTCATATTAAAAAAATAATACTGTTTGGGTGTGTTGAGAGCATTCAGTTAGAAAATAAATGTAGGGGCACCTGTGTGGTTCAGTCAGCTGAGCATCTATCTGACTCCTGATTTTGGCTCAGGTCATGATCCCAGGGTCATGGGATCAAGCCAGGCATCAGACTCCATACTGACCATGGAGCCTGCTTGGGGTTCTCTGTCTCTCTCTCTCTCTCTCTCTCTCTCTCTCTTTCTCTCTCTCTCTCTCCTTCTGCCACTCACCCTGTGATCTCTCTCTCTCTCTCTCTTTCTAAACTAAATGTTTTTTTAATTATAAAAGAAAAGAAACTTAAAGTGTTAAGTGAAGTGCCAGGAATATGATAAATGCTCAAACATGGTAGCTACTTTTGTTATATTCCTAATATGTAAAATGGGGTATTAATAGAATCTGCCACTTGGTGTTTGTTGTAAGGTTTAAATGAGATAACATACAGGGTGATTTAAACAGTGCCTGGCATGATAGGTGTCTTAGCTCAAGTCACCATCACAAAATGCCAAGATTGGTACAGAAATGTATTTCTCACAGTTCTCGAGGCTGGGAAGTCCAAGATTGAGGTTACGGTAGTTTAATTTCTAGTGAAAACCCATCTCCTGGCTTGCAGGTGACTGCTTTCTTGCTATTTCCTCACTTGATGAAGAGAGAGAGATTGAACGCTCTGATGTCTCTTCTTCTAAGTATATTAACCTGTAAAGATCAGGGACCCACTCTAATGAATTCAGTTCACCTTAATTACCTCCTAAAGACCCTATGTCCAGATGTAGTCTCAACAGGGGTTAGAGTTTCAACATATAAACATAGGGGGAAGGACAGGGCACAATTCAGTCCATAGCAGTATGTACTCAATAAATTTTAGTTGCTGCAATAACAATACTTATTATTATTGCCCTGGTGCTGGGATCAAACTGACGTCTTAAGTCTGTCATTTCAGTATTCTCCCCACAAAATTTTCTGGATTGCTGACTAACTTCCAGAAAACACTCTGAAACTCTTCCGAGCCATACTTGTGCCTTCAGCTGAGGCTAACTGTATTGCATCTCTGTCCAAATCCCCTCAAGCCATTTCTGCATACCCCTCTCTGCTTTTAATTGCCCTCACCTGCACCTTCTCTTTGAAGGCCTGTCCTTGGGCTACTGGAGGTGTTTTGTGCGCTCAGGCATGCAGGTGTGAGTTTCTGGGGTCCTACTCCCCTGTGGCAAGACAACTTTGAGATATAACTTAAACCCCTGGGCTCTCCTGTGGGATCAGGCTGAAACCACCCATCGTAAGACTTTGTCTACAATCACACTCTTGTTGGCAGCTTCTCCTACCCAGACCTACCTCCCCCAACACTTACCTGTTCTTCTTGGGTGCACTTCCTTGGTAAATCCCTTGCACACAGGTCCTCATCTCAGAGTCTTTTCTGGAAAACCCCACCAAGACATCAGCTCAACCCTCAGGACCTCTGTGATAGTGTCCCTGGCCCTCTAAGCACTTTTACATGTATTAACCTAGCAATGCTTCACAATGTGCCCACATTGATCCCCACGGCAACAATGATCCCCGTTCTGCAGATAAAGAAACTTGATATAAAAAATGGTTGAGTACCTTGCCCAACGTCACACAACTGAAGAGTAGCCCAGCCATTTATTGACATTATCTCTTTTTCTGCCATTCTCTTCATCTACTTCTTGCCTATATGTGAACTATTCAGGGCAGAAACTCCTTTTGGCACCACACCAGATTCCTTAGAAGGTGGTGTCCAGCAGGGACTTGGGAAATACTGAATGAATGAATGAATGAATATCCCGAACATCTGTTCAGCAGCTGCCTGGATCTTCCAGATAAGGCAGGTCAATTTATTCACCTGCCCAAGTGTCCTTCTCTTATTCTCTGTTGGTCTCAAAGATGTCCATAACAGATGACATTTATCCTCTCAGCAAAATCTTTAGAGCTTTTCAAACCAACTTGATCACAACCACCAGCTGCTAGTCTCAGAGCTCCACATGACCAGTTCTATGCACAGATCCATGCTCCAAGCTGACAGGTAGGAGGTAATCGTAATCAGCAGCAGCAATGATAATGATATCTACCACTTATTGATTGTTTACTGTATCCTAATGACACCTTACTACAACCCTGTGTAGCGTGTTCTATCATTGTCCCCATTAATAAAGGAGGAAATTGAGGATCAGAAAGCTCAGATTCTCTTCCCAATGTCACAAGTGGGTAAGAAAAGGAGCTGGGATTTGGACTTAGTTTCACTTGGCTCCAAGGCTCATTCTGTTCGCCCAAAGTCTTTAAATTGAGGCTACAGGCCTAAAACACCACCAGCTATATTTTGTTTTACCTGGACAGTGGTTTTCTTTAATTTGTAACCAATTGGCAACATTTTTAAATGTCTGTTTCACCAAATAAAATCTGGAGTTTTAGATTCTTTTGAAAATAAACAGATCTGGTAACTCAGAACCCACATTCTGGCACAGACATAGTTGATGGATCTGAATAGAGGCTGCTCCCCATTAAAGAGACCTTATTTATCAAAGGGAAGCCCAGAAGCAACTTAAACATCCATCCATAGTGAAATGGTTAAGGGAATTGTCTCATGAAACTCAGCAGGAATGCTGTGCAGTCTTCAAAACGTAAAAAATGACTCATTTGTCATTTTATTCTTTACAGCATTATTTGAAATACAGTATTGAGAAAAAACTAAAAGTACAGAGTAGCTAACTTACTTGCCCGAGACTACACAGCAAGAAAGGAACAGAGCTGGCATTTGTTTGTTTGTTTGTTTTTGTTTTTGTTTACTTATTTTTAATACAATTTATTGTCAAGTTGGCTAACATATAGTGTATACAGTGTGCTCTTGGTTTTGGGGGTAGATTCCCAAGATTCATTGCTTACATACAACAGAACTGGCATTTGAACTCCACTAATCTAACTCTAGAGCATGAGTTCATAATGTCTATGCTCTCCTTTGAATACTGTTCATTGATGGTCAGGTTTTATAGTGAAAATGATTTTGTTTTTGGTAAGAATCAAGCATTACTCAAAAGCTATGTTATGTATTTAGTGATAGATGGATTATAGGTAGATATACAGACATGAATCTGGTGAACAAAGCAAGGTATAAATCCAGTTACTATAATTGTGGCAAAATCCAAGTGTCATAGGGTATATGAAAAGTGGTTGTTTCATGAGTTTCATCAACTGGGAATATGAAAGCAGTTTGAATTTCAGAACCATAATCAGACATTCCCGACAGAACCCCTCTAAAAATGCTGCCAAATACTTATCCCATCCAGTGGCCAGATGCTCATTGCACTTTGGGGCAGCCCACGCTAACTCTGGACATCTCTTGACTGTGAAAACCTATTATTTTGGGGTCTCCCAAGGAGACTGCTTCCTAAAGAAATCCTCATTTGGGGAACATAAGTCTTGGTTTGTTTGTTGAAACAAGGGTACAATTGGTTTGTGTTTGTTCCAGATGTCCTGCCCAGCAGAGGTCACACTCTGAATAGAGTATGGTCTCAGGTCTCTGTTCCCTCCCATTGCAGTCAGATCTTGGAAAATATACATGTACATTTTCAGAAAGCCTTGAGGATGGTGGTTTGGCAGCCCCTGGCGATTTCAGCTTGAGGCGTTGTCCCAGGTCCCTTCTCTACCTCACCTGTGTCTCCCATTTCACTTTGAGGGCATTCTCTCAGTGTGAGCTTGTCAGCAGCTGTTGCGGTCACTGGGCTGGTCTTGCACTTCATTTTTTAGCCTGTTAAGTTTAATGCCCCTGTGCTTGGTGAAGTAGAGGGAACAGCTTCTCCTTGTGGCTATAATGGTGGTTTTAATCTTCTCTCAGAGATTCTACCCAGATACACACATTTTATATTTATTTACCGCATGCTGTAGATTCCTGGATCAGCTAGCATGACTTAGTTAAATTTGGGGAACTATGAAGGCAGGAAAGCTCTTTCTAATCATTGGCTTCCTGAGTGCATTTTGTGGCAAAACAACCCAGCTCCCTCAATCCACACTGGGAATCAAGTAATCACTGTGTCACCCTTGATTCTCCTTTGCTCCCCGCATAGTCCATCTACCATCAAGACCTCATACCTATCCATGTGCCTTCATTTGTACCACCACCCCTTAGCTACCATCAGCTCCTCCCTGGAATGCTGCAAACAGCTTTATAACTGGTCCCCTGCTTCTACACCTGCTCCTATATGATCCATTACACAATTTGCAACCTGAAGAACTTTTTGAATTATAAAAGGATCCTGTAATATCTCTTCCCTGCTTAAGCTCTTCAGTAACTCCTTAAGTCCTCTTGGACTTAGACTAAAGTCAAGTTTCTTACCATGGTCAACTAAGTCCTGCCTGATCTTCCCTGCACAGCTATCTGACCTCCAATGCCATCATTTGCCTTTTCTGCATTATAGTTCAGCCTTGCTCTCTACTCGGGTTTTCCCAGAAGCAGTCCTTGAAATAAGGATTCTGTTTCAAGTAGATAATTTGAGAGAAGATCCCAGGAAGCATGGTGAAGGAGTAGAAAAGTATAATAGGGCACATTAATGAGTCGATTACCTCTGTGAACAACTGGGGCTCAGCTCTGCCAGGAGCCCTCTGCGTGGACATGCCTCAGGGTCATCCCAGCTCAGAGTGAGGAAGGTGGAGAGTTTATCAACCACTGTCCATCCCTTACTGTTGGGTATCATTCTGGGGACATAACCTCCCAGTGCTCTGTCAGGTGCTCACCCAAGACTGGAGACTACTCTTAGACAGGAAGACACAGGAAGCCATGACTGCCTGGGTAGACTAAGGGGATCTGATTGGAATACTACCGGTATCTGGTACTTCAGAACTATTCAGTGTGTGGTCCGCAGACCAGCTACCATCCACAAAATGTAAACAGTCGGTGATGAGATGAGAAGCTTAGGCCAGAATGTTAATCAACTACATCATTAAAACATACTGCTAGGGGCGCCTGGGTGGCGCAGTCGGTTAAGCGTCCGACTTCAGCCAGGTCACGATCTCGCGGTCCGTGAGTTCGAGCCCCGCGTCAGGCTCTGGGCTGATGGCTCGGAGCCTGGAGCCTGTTTCCGATTCTGTGTCTCCCTCTCTCTCTGCCCCTCCCCCGTTCATGCTCTGTCTCTCTCTGTCCCAAAAATAAATTAAAAATGTTGAAAAAAAAAATTAAAAAAAAAACCATACTGCTAGATTCTACTGACATTTTATTCATAGTCAGACTTTCTCAATGAATGAAGCAGTACATTACCTCATACTCTGGTATAACTCCCTACCACACCATATCCCAACACAGAGTCACAATCTGGCATTTTAAATAGCCTTGTATATTATCCTTTGTGTGTTGCTAGAATACTTGGGTTTATTCCTACCATATGATCTCTATCCTCACTATTTCCACTGCCTGTTATTTTCTCCTGACTCCTTCCCAACCTTCATGTGGTTTACATGGCCCCACCTCAGGAAGGCCTCCCTGACTCCCCTTGTAAAATATTCACCAACCTGTTATCCTTTGTCACAGCACCCTGTTTATCTTCTTCAAGGTGCTAATTACTATCTGTTGAATCTATATGTTTGTTGGTCAGAATATTGTCAATCTCCTCACTTGAAAATATATGCAATGAGGGCAGGAAACGGTCCTGTCTCTTTTGCCATCATATCACCAGCACAAGGTCAATGCTTGAAAAACACAGAATGGAAGCACCTAGATGGCTCAGTCAGTTAAGTGTCTGACTTCAGCTCAGGTCATGATCTCACAGGTCATGGGTTTGAGCCCCGCATCAGGCTCTGTGCTGACAGCTCAGAGCCTGGAGCATGCTTTGGATTCTTTGTCTCCATCTCTCTCTGCTCCTCCCCACTCATGCTCTATCTCTCTTTCAAAAATAAATAAACATTAAAAATTAAAAAACGATAAAAATACAGGATGGATGGATGCATGAATGAAAGAATTTACAATCAAATTCATTTCAACTTCCTTATGGGCTGTCCTCCCCCTGTCAGAAGGTGTTTAGTGCTGACGGGCCCTCCCCTTGGTGTCAAGCAGGAGCACAGTTCCCCACACTCAGCATTGTTCTCCCATGTGAGACTCCAAGTTGCAACTCACCCATTGTGATATCCACATCTTGATAACAGTGCTCCAGCATCTGACTTCCTAAGCCTAAGTATCTTCTCCATCCCTGAAGTGTAGTATGCCAATGTCTTTGGAGAAATCTATCTGTGTGGCATAGAACACTGGCTTAAGAATTAGATACACACAGCTTCAAACCCCAGCCCTGCCCCTGACCAGTTGAGAACTTGGGCAGACAAGTTCATCCCTGTGAACCTCAATTTTCTCACCAGGGTTGTTGTAAGGATTAAGGTAGATCATTTGTATACAGCAGGGTTTTTCAACCTGGGCACTGCTGACATTTTAAGCTGAGTAATTCTCTGCCAAGGGCAGAACCAGGCTGCTATCCTGTACATCATGGAATGTTTAGCAGCATCCTTGGTCTCTAACCACTAGATGTCGGTAATAACCCTCCCAACATCGTGTGACAACTGAAAAGTGTCTCCCGATATTATCAAATGTTGCCCAGGAGAAAAGGGACACAAAATCCCTGCTGGCTGATAGCCACTGGTATGGAGTCTTTAACACAGTGTCTGGCAAGTTTATTGCATTATGTACCTCAGTTTCCTTACCTGTAAGATAGGCATAAGAATTGTGCCTAATTCATAGATTGGTGTGAGAAGTACATGAGATAACATAAAGGATGGAAATGGGTGAAATAATACAAAGGAGTAAATAAGATAATACATATAGAGGGCTTAGCAGAATACCTTGCACATGCTAGAGCTTTTAAAACAAAAGGCTACCATGGGAGGTGAGGGATGTGTTAATCAACTTGATTGTGATAATCATTTCACAATGTATATATGTGTTAAATTACCACATTATATGCTTTTTATAAATCCCATTGTACAACCTAAATATATACAATGTTTATTTGTCCATAATACCTCAATAAAGCTGGGGAAACAAAAAACAAAAGCATGCTGTTTCCTATTAAAAAAATAGAACAAAAAGCTATTTTTATCATTAAAGTTCAATGTTTGGTTGCAATTATTGCTATTTGTATGAAAGCCTCCCTTTAATTACTCTACTGAGTTCAATTCAATCACCCACATAGTTTTCCCAAAAGGCCTTACTATTCACACTGCATTCCCTAGACCTGGAGCCCTCCTCCTAATTGCTAGCTATTCCAGGGCTTCCCAGATGTCAAGATACCAGTTCACCTTCGAAACCTAATAGGCCTGGCTGGGTATGGAGCCTCATGGATATGTTCCACTCAACTTTGGAGCATTTGGTTATTTCATCTTGGCCACCTAGACTGACAACTTCAACTGAGTCAGAATATGAAAGATTGGTGGGTGAATACTATGACCAGTTGAACCTTTTTCATTAGTAAGACCTGCATTGGCCATTATATCCAGGTCCAGGAAATCAGTTCAATAAAGCATTTGAGGATGCTGAACTCTTCTTTACATCCTCCTAACAGCCTAGAGAATGAGACATAGGCTCCTAATAAAACAAAAGACTGTGGTCAGTCATAAGGAAGAGTCATCAGGGAAATGTAACTTTTAGAAAGAAAAGGAGAAAACTGTGGTTCTTTGGAGACCTTTAAAAATTGGGCAGTGTCAGATGTCCACGTGCTCAAAGCTAGAACTGGTACCACTGATCTATGCAGGGTCTTCCCACTTCTGAGGTTCTGAGCAGCTTCTCTCCAACCACCCTGCTTCCCTCAGGCTCTGTGCATGGGCTAAACCATGCTTCTAGTCATCCAGCCCATTCAGGCACCCAGTCCATCTTCCTATCTTACCCTTGTTTCAACTGATTCTTCTACAGAGTTGATCCCCACCCCAGCCCCAACTATGGGTTACTGCTTCCATGCCCATGGAAAGGATAGGAATGACGTTCCTCCCAAATACAAAATTCCAGATCCATTCACTCAACCAAGCAATATCTCCTAAATGCCTATGCCTTGTCTGGTGCCTTGCAGACACCAGGTTTCCAGGATGAATGCTCCATTAATCTTGCCTTCAAAGATTCAAAATCTAGTATATTTAGAGATCTCACTGTTTTCACACCAAAATGTGACAATGAGTTTACATATGTATTTTTTAAATCATTCTCAGTGATTGGAAGCCTTTTTAAGATTATAGATGTCACTGTGTCTTTGAAACAGGTAGGCAAAGTCTACCTTTTGCGCCTACAGCTCTAAGGCTATGACTGAGAGCTCCAGATGCTGTGTGGCTCTGTGTTGCAGGGTGACCCTCCACACTCGTTCTTATTGTTCCTTTCTCTGTCACTATCCTCTTCTACCCACCTGCAGCAAGATTCTGCCTGCTCTTAACAAACCACCATGTTCAGCAAGCACACGTAATGGAGCAACTGCTTGACAGGAATTCTTCCTCACCCTCTGGCTCTCCAGATATTCCCTGCATATTGTCCTCCATCCATTAACTCTGGGCTCTGAGTACTATAATTACACCCATTTTACAGATGAGGAATTGAGTCTCAGGTTAAACAACTTACCTAAAGTCACAATACTGGAGCCAGAACTGAAACCCAGACTGACCAGTTCCCAAAATCTAATCCCTATCCACCCTCAGGATATACTATACTACTAGTGAGAGTTTGTCACCCTAGCTGGGATGATCAGAGAGCTGCTTGGGTCTATCCAAATCTAGATGTTTATGAGTTTTAAAATAATTGTGTCTCAATAACCACAGGTATTTTCTGAGCACCTAGTGCTGTCAGAGATATGAAAGAGCATATCAAGTCCTTGAGAAGCTCACAGTCTCCCTGGGAACATGGGCAGTAAACAGCCAAGGGACATCACCAGTCAGCCCTAAGGAAGATGCTGGAAGGGCTCAGAATAAATGGTTCAACAGAACTGAGCAACTTCAACTCAAGGTTCTGCTTTCCACCATGGATGTGCATTCATCCTTGAATCACAATGCCTGAGGAATGGGAGGTATAAGTTCCCTGTCACTGAGGCTGTTCTAGCAGGGACAAGGGTCAGAGGTGCCGTGTTATGCAGAGACAGGATATGTGACTCCAAAGACTCTTGCATGCATTTAATAAATGGTAATTGAACCCTTATAGCATGCAAGGCACAGTGCTACACACATGGAACAGAACAGGCAAAGTCTCAGGGAGCTTGCATTCTAGTGGGAGAGGCAGCCAACAACTAAATAAGCTAGAAAATTAGAGATAGTGAGAGGCAAATGAGAAAGGAGCTAATTCAGATGTTGAGGAAGAAGTCTGGGACAGTCTTCCCAAAGAAGTGACATGCGAATTAGGACAGAAAAGGGTGAGAAGGAGCCATGTAAAAAGATTGTCCAAACAGCTGGAAGAGTACATGAGAAGGCTCCAAGGTCCCTCAAGGCCCACGTGGATAAAAGCTCTCTTCCGGCCTGCAGGCTTTGCGGATGGAGCTGCCCACAGGAAAGAAGCACCACAAAGAGGACTGATAGAAAGCAAGTAGGCAGCTGTCTCCTGTGTGGCTATGGTATTAAGAGGGAAGATGAAAGAAACAGAAGCTCCAAATGACCTGCTATGACTGGATGACTCTGAATACTTGGTAATGTGTATTGATATAATAATGATAAAAATAAGAAAGAGACAAGGCAGTCAGGAGGCAATGCTGCTTCTGGAAAAAGTATGTGGTCTTTTTCAGCTTCAAAAAGGAACAAGGAGAGAGCAGAATTCTTCATTCTTTCTCCTCCCTGTCACATGCCTGAGAACCCCAAGGATCTGTCTCACTGCCCACAGCCAGTCTGTCCCTCACCAGTGAAGGCATTCCTGCTGGTTCCAAGTCCCTGTTGGGACCCCAGACATCATGGAGCTCACAGGCTTCCCCATTGCTGGAAACATACACTACAATCAACCCTCATGGCAGGTGGATAACAGGTCTGGGCTGCCCCTTGACTGTGAGTCTCTTGAGGGCAGAACCAGGTCTTAACCAACCTGTGTCCCTAGCACCTCCCCTGGGGTCTGATGCATAGCACATGCTCCATAAATACCGACCAGAAGGAGGAAGAGAAAATAGAAGAATGGATGGAGAAATAGATCAACTGTCCACCTCCAATCAGGGCAAGGTACTTACAGCCGTTCAGTAAATACCTGATTGACATTGACAAGCAGATAGTAGACCGCAATAAAATACTCATTGTTGCTGGTGGTAGTGGTCTAGACTTTGAATAACAGTTTCTTTAAAATACTGATTCGGAGTATTCCCAGAACACCTCCTCTAATATGCAGATCAAATAAAAGGACATTGTATTATAGCACAAAAACAAAAAGCATAAGGACCTGAGGTGAGGCCCTGGTTCTAACACTACCAGGTTTGTGATCCTAAGCATATTTTCATAAGTATCTGTTTTTTACTACGGAAAGTGGGGATGGAATGCCCATCTCAAAGCGGTATAGTAGGAATAAAATGGGACAGTATTTTTAAAAATATTTGGGGTTTTTATTTTGTTGTATTGTTTGTTTTTTCAAATCAATATGCATTTATTGAATACCTACTATATATCCATCACTAAGAGAATGCTGGAGAGACACATAAAAGACAGTGCCTAGCCTGGGGATTTCACAATCTAGCAATTAAGATAGACTCTGGAATGGGGATGTGATGGCTAATTTTGTGTGTCAGTGTGGCTGGGCCATGGTGCTTGGCTACTTGGTCAAACACTATTCTGGATGTTTCTTGGATGAGATTAAATCAGTGGACTTTGAGTAAAGCAGATTGCCCTCTGTCACTGGGGGGACCTCATCCAATCAGTTGAAGGCCTGAATAGAATAAAGACTGGTCTCTCTTGATCAAAAGGGAATTCTGCCAGCAGAGGACCCTCAGACTCAAACCACAACTTTTCCCTAAGTCTCTAGCTCATCTGACTGCCTCATCAGATTTTGGACTTGACAAGCCTCCACAGTCATGTGAAGCAATTCCTTAAAATACATGTATACATTTCTCTGGAGAACTCTGACTAATGCAGGGAGCAATAGTACAATAGTGATTTGGATGATTTAAGAATTATTCTTATGGACTTCTAATAGTGATGGCTTCAACTGAAGGAGTATAAAGAAAGACTTTGAATATTGGAGTGGTGCCCTGGAGGCTAGTTTCTGTTAAGAGACAAGAAAAGATCTCCCAAACATCACTCAATGGGATCCTGTTCACTCCATCCATTACCTTAGTGGTTGTATGGATTTTTACCTGGTCTTTTCTTGAATCTTCTCTTTTTCCCAGGCCTTTTGAGCCTATTGTGTAGTTCAAGCACCCAGCTGTGTGACCTAAGTAAATCCTCTAATTTCTCTGAACCTCAGTTTATTCCTTGCTAAAAGCCTATTTCATGGGGTCCAGGAAGGTACCTTGTACATTTGAGGACCTTATTTTTTATTGTATAAGTATTTTTTTTTTACTTATAAGTATTAGGTACATACATTCCATAAGGAACATCAGTGAGTTTCTTTAGATGTCTATCCAAAGAAACAATGAGAAATGGGCTGACATTATAGCATGAACTATTTAACTGTAAGGGAAGACATATATTTAACAAATTTAAGTAATCAAATGGCTTTATAGAAGATAGTAGAATCTTATATCTTGGAGTTTCATTAAAAACAGAGAAGCTCAGGGGCACCTGGGTGGCTCAGTCAGTTAAGCATCCGACTTTGGCCCAGGTCATGATCTCATGGTTCGTGAGCTCAAGCCCCATATCTGGCTTTTTGTTGACAGCTTGGAGCCTGGAGTCTGCTTCAGTTTCTGTGTCTCCCTCTCTATCTCTGCCCTTCCCCCACTCATTCTCTCTCTCTTTCTCTCTTTCTTTCTCTCAAAAATAAACATTTTTAAAAATTTAAAAAAATAGAGAAGCTCTCATGACATCAAAGTGTAAGGGGCAGGTGAATAGAAGAGATGGCATCTTGCATCCTTCTGAGGGTATAGTTGGATACAAACCTAGATGTCTGTACCTAAAATTGGCACCAAAAGGAGGACAGCTAGGCTGGCTGCTTTCTGACATGGGGAAAGCATTGACCATGGGAGGATGGGAGGCCTCTGACCCACTCTCCCCACTAAGCAGAAAAGCAGGAGTTAATGGAGTAGCATCTTCCTGGCCAAAGGCAAGATGATCCTGGGATACCATGGATGGCCCTGCAGAAAGCCCCACGCAGTCATTAAATCTATAGAAACTTCCCCCAGATTCTTCAGAACAAGGTTGATCCAGTGAAGGGCACTAACTGGGGACCCACCAGTAGCCTGATGCAAGCTGGTCATTCAAGGCATAAACTTCCCTACTTGGGACTCTTCACTCATCCAGACCCTGCGGGACCAAGTTCCCTTTCAATAGCCAGTTTTATTGTTCAAAGATGAGGGGAGAAACCAAATCCCTACAGAATTCAATTGGCTGCTGCATCCATTTAGAAGATTAAAAATATACCAGCACATATTGTTTCCCTCTTATGAGGAAGCAAACTACTAACTAGACTACCCCAGGGATGTTCCTTAAGTTTCAGGCCAAATTAAAGTCCAGACACACATTAGGGACTTGAAAAGTTCATACATCCAGAGCCTCAAGCTAGAAAACAAGAAAAACAAACCAAAAGAAAAAAAAGATGAAAAGGCTAGACATTCATGCAAGTATTCAGAGCCCAAAGTGGTATTGTGGCCTTTTGAGCCTCTGAGACCTGGGTTCAAATCTTGGTTCTGTTCCCCCTTAGTTTTGCCCCCTTGCTTTCCCTGTTTAACCTCTTGTTGCCTATCAAACCTAGTGATACCTACTCTAGGTATCTGGATCAAATCTAATGATACCTACTTTCTACTCTTTAACACTGTGACCATTAGAGAGTAGAGAATGTCAGTAGCTTCAGGAGTACTAGGGGCTTTCAGTAAACAGTAACAGTGACTGTTAATTCACGATAAATAGTTCTTTATTTTTTCATAAAAACACATTCGATAATTGTTTCACAATCCAAACATACAGCAATGAGATTGTAAGCAAAAGAACAACAACACAGCATGCACTGCATAGAACCTCTAATTCTGTGCTACCATTGGTTTAGAATCCAACATTTTCATCTTTATTTTATGCTCAATGCAGAAATGCCTCAAGTTTATTTACCAACTAGACACTAATGTGCATTCTAAGGGAAATTACCCTCCCCAGGATCCAACTGTGGTTGTAAAACATTAAATAACAAATCACTTAGTGAAAAAAAATTTTTTTTTGTTTTATAACTGGAAGTTTGTACCTCTTTAAATAAAGATGAGAGGGATAGTGGAGTTCATAAAATAAGTCAGTCAGATCTGTACTTTGCTCTCTTCAACACATCACTGCAACCAAGGGTCTGCCTGTATCCATTTATCTTTTTTTTTTTTTAATTTTTTTTTTTTTAACGTTTCATTTATTTTTGAGACAGAGAGAGACAGAGCATGAACGGGGCAGGAGCAGAGAGAGAGGGAGACACAGAATCGGAAGCAGGCTCCAGGCTCTGAGCCATCAGCCCAGAGCCGACGCGGGGCTCGAACTCACGGACCGCGAGATCGTGACCTGAGTTGAAGTCGGACGCTTAACCGACTGAGCCACCCAGGCGCCCCTGTATCCATTTATCTTAAACTCAACAGAGGCTCCCAGTTCTTGGAAGGGAGACCACAAGTGATCAATTACTTCTTAGTGCACAAAGTCAAAGGTTAAACGTATTATTGCTCGCCACAGGCTGACCCCAACCTCAGAATTAATGCCATAAACAAAAAAGGAAAAATATAGTTAGGCCTGTGAAGGTATGTACCAGCTTTAGTCTCTAAAGAATTACAAAAGGGAAATGATGACCCCTACTGGTCAGAACTGAAACAGCCACCCTGCCCTGGGCATCCAGAGAGCTGAGGACCCAGGAGTTCCCACAGGAGCTTGTTTTCATACTGAGGCCCACACTGAGCAGGAGAATCTCTGTGAGGAGCAAAGGATTGAATTTTCCCATGTACAGCTGCATTTGTATTTGTGAAACAGAGAGACTGAGAGGGAATGTTTTGGCCCTAGGTGTGAAGCCCCAGAGCAGTCTTCTTAGGGACAGAGAGGCATCTCCACCTGCAATTCTGTGGCTTGCCAAGGCTGTTGGGCTGTGGGTAGTGCTAACACTCCCCATCCCCTTGCCTTACTAGTTGGCCACTCCTGATCTCAAAGCCCATACACTTTCCAGCTTGGAGGATTGAGGTCCCAGTTGCAGATCCACTATAATGAGTTTCTTCATGGACAATTGAGAGGGACACATCATCCCTTAAAGTGCCTTCTTACAGAAGGTGAAATCTGTGTTGTGATGAACCAGTGTCTGAACAACTGTGGAAAAGGTATCTGGAGCAGACGGAGTGGACAAAGCTGACAGTAATCATCACCAGAGCCATTCAAAGAAACCACCTGTGGTAGTCCATAGTGCTGTTTGCCAAATAGTTGTGCTCTCTACTGCCTGAATACACACTGGGATTACTATTTCTGCCCCCTTGATGTTGGATGGGGCCATGTGAATAGTTCTAGGCAATGCTTTTTGGGCAGTAGTCATGGATATGAGACCTTCCAGGGTTCTTTTTTCTACAGTCAGCAGAATTCCCCAGCCCCCAACGGGCTTATATAAACAGTGTGTGTGTGTGTGTGTGTGTGTGTGTGTGTGTGTGTGACACATACCATAGTAGAAAAATAAAACTTGAGATTTGGGGGTTATTCATTATGCAGCATAATGTAGTTCATTACTGACTTATCCAAGCTCACAGGGTGAAGAACCTTCCACTCAGAAGAATGTTGAAACCCAAAGAGGATTTGTGAATCTACATCAGGTAAGTCAGGGCTTAGCTGCTTCTTGAATTGAGAACTGCAGTCAGGCTTGGTCCAGTAGGGCACATCCCTGCTGTTGTCACATCATGGCACGTGTAGAAGATGTCAGTATGTGCATGGCATCCCAGAGGTAGGCTGAAGAGAAATTGGGGGTTATCCATATAGGATTTGATGAAAATTTAATTTTATTTTCTTAACATCATATAATTATAATATGCCAAAAAAAACCCCACAATGTTTCAGGGAACATACTAACTTTTGAATTTAACAAACCTTCCCTTTAAAAGCTTTGTAATGTTTTCACCACAAAACGCGGGCTTACTTTGGTACATAAAACTTTTTTGCATTACATTTTATGCTTGAAATGATCACACACAATTCATGATAAAGACTTGTTCCTCTCTCTCTGCCCCTCCCCCGTTCATGCTCTGTCTCTCTCTGTCCCAAAAATAAATAAAAAATGTTGAAAAAAAAAAAATTTAAAAAAAAAAAAAAAAAAAAAGGGGCGCCTGGGTGGCGCAGTCGGTTAAGCGTCCGACTTCAGCCAGGTCACGATCTCGCGGTCCGTGAGTTCGAGCCCCGCGTCAGGCTCTGGGCTGATGGCTCGGAGCCTGGAGCCTGTTTCCGATTCTGTGTCTCCCTCTCTCTCTGCCCCTCCCCCGTTCATGCTCTGTCTCTCTCTGTCCCAAAAATAAATAAAAAATGTTGAAAAAAAAAAATTTAAAAAAAAAAAAAAAGACTTGTTAATGAGGCGCACCTGCAGGGTTCAGTCAGTGAAGCATCTGACTCTTTGTTTCCACTCAGAGCATGGTCTCATGGTTCATGGGATCGAACCCTATGGCTGCTCTGTGCTGACAGCATGGAGCCACTTGGGATTCTCTCTCTCCCTCTCTCTCTGTCCCTCCCCTGCTTGCTCAACCTGCGCGCTCTCTCTCTCTCTCTCTCAAAGTAAGTAAATAAACTTTTTTTTAAAAGGCTTGTTAATAATAATCTCTTCAAATTCTTGATAGTCACAACCCATGAGAAAACGTGTATGCATGGGTGGTGATGAAATTTTAAAATTGTCTTTACAATTCTAAAGTTGTCAAAAATTATACTTAAAGAAACTAATGGCTCTTTTGAATTTTGGAATTTCTTGAAATAATGCAAATGTTTTTTAATTCAAGTCAACCATTTCATATTGAATATTTTAAAGGGTTTTTTAATTTCTTTTTTAACATTTTATTTTTGAGAGACAGAGACAGAGCGTGAACAGGGGAGTGGCAGAGAAAAAGACAGAATCTGAAGCAGGCTCCAGGCTCTGAACTGTCAGCACAGAGCCCGATGCTGGGCTGGAACTCACGAACTGGGAAACCATGACCTGAGCTGAAGTCAGAGGCTTAACTGAGCCACCCAGGCACCCCTCATATTGAGTATTTTAAAAGTGTTGAAACACCAATCTGCAAAACACAGAAGATATATGAATTGATGTTGAAACGGTCACCCTGTGGTTAGCTATGACACCACTGAGACAGTCATCAGCCACAAAGAACAGAAATATCATGCTAGGTTGTATCTGTGGTCTGTTAATATCAGGGCTTCCTCCTGGAGCTGTGCTCTCATAGCAGCCCCTTCTGAAACTCCTCATTGCTACCCTATTTTTCTTCCCACTGCAGATGACAAGGCCCCAGGACCTCCACACTAGCTATTTGTTACCTCTGTCCAGTATATTCTTACCCAGCTAACTCCTACACATTCATCCATCCCTCAGAATGCCTTCTCTGACCCCCTAATCAAAATAATGTGACTCCATACTTATTGTTTCGCATTTGGTTCCTCATTTGTAAAAAATGGAAATAAAAATAAGGTTGTTTTACATGAAGACAATAGCTACCACTGCTGTGTGGTATATGGAAATGTTATCGAGTAGGTCCTAAGACTTCTCATTATAGGAAATGTTTTCCCTTTTTAAAAAAATTTATTTTCTTTTTATTGTATCTATATGAGAAGATGGACATTGGCTGAACCTGTTGTGGTAAGCATTTCACAACACATGTAAGTCAAACCATCATGCTTCATGTCTCAAACTTTTACAGTAATGTATGTCAATTATTTCTCAATAAAACTGGAAGGATAGTATAAATAGTTATTAACATGGGGTTGTCTTGAGGAGCAAATGAGATATAACACATGTAAGCACCTGAAATAGTGCCTGGCTTTAATAAGTGTTCAATAAATCATCATCGTACCTTTTCCTTTTCCTTTGTGGCTTGTTTTACAATATAAATAGTATTTATGTATGTATATTTGTTTCCCACTAGACTGCAGATTCCATAAGCCCAGACAGCATGTCTTTTTTTTTTTTTTTTTGTCTACTGCTGTATACCCAAGACCTGGAACAGTCCCTTTATCAATATATGTTTGTTGAATGAATAAATGAATTCATCCAATGAGAATGCACTTGGTCATGGAAATTCTACCCATTAGAGAATCCACATGAAGCAATTAGACAGTGAATCTGAAAAATCTTAAAATGCTAATGTAAAAATAAATTTGGCCTTCTTCCTCTTGCTACTGACCCAACCTCCCTAGTCCCATTCTGCCATTCTGCCTTCCCTTATTTACCTTTATCCCTTTCTACTCCTGAATCTAGCTCTCTGGCATCCTGTTTCATTACTCTGTGTACCATTCACATATGGCATCTGGTTCATAGTAAGCACTCAATAAATATATGTTGAATAAATGCTACGAAGGCTGGAAGAGTGGATGGATCAATGGACCAATGGACGGATCATCCAACTGAGTAAATGAAAGGATGGATGTGGTACTCCCTCCCTCTTAGCATGGAGAAAATTTCTTGTGATTTCAAAGACCCCCCCCCAATCTCCACCCTAATGCTCCCCCCCCCCAATCCAGTGGAAACAGAAGTGGGCACTCTTCTTGTAGTTAATTTAAAACCTAAACATGAATCTGGCTTGATGGGCCTGTGTCACTCGAGGCTCCGTCTGGGCAGCCTCTCCATTACTCCTAATGGCTAGCCTTGAGATGGAATTACTTCATTCTTCAGAGTAGAGTTGGGCAGTTTTTCCCTCTCTGAACAGCGAGCACATACTGCAAAGACATTCTGCTTCTATAAATATGCTTTTCTAAATGTTAAAGGGTTAGAGCAATTTCCAAAGGTCTCTGCCTCGAAGGAGCCCTCAGATGATATTTAATTGAACTACTTTTGCTTTCAGAAGTGGGGGAACTAAAATGTAAGAAGTGGAAATGCTTCTTGGTTTTATGTCAAAATATATAGGCTTCTACATTAAATAATGGAAAGAGAATTTTCTGTTATTAAACTCAGGAAAATGAACATAAACAGCTCAACCAAGGAGAGCAAAGTATATGATTTTTTAGGGCGGTTGGAGGAAAAACAATCTCCTTTTAAACTCTATTTTCAAACCCTTAAAAACTGTTGAAGGCACATTTGCTGATAAAATCATTAGAAATCTCTTTCCCTCCTTTGGCATTCAAAATTGAACATTAAATATAAGCACGTCTGCTGCAAGTTTAAATATTAACTTCTTTCATAATATCCATATGGTGTTTCCAGAGCAAATTCTTTTGAACAAAAGAAACTGAATTTTGTAAAGGTCTGAGAAAGATCACCTCCGTGAAGCAAACTCTCTGAAGACGGCAAATGATCAATTTGTCATTTTGTATTTGTGAAAACATTTGAATGACGATGGGCATATTTTCCACCCAAGTCACATCAAGGAGCCAGCAATTAAATCCTGCTCCTGTTCAATGTATTCAAAATGTTCGTGTAATTCCGAATTTGATGTGATGTTCTCTGAAGACAAAGAGAACCAGGGGCTGCTGGGTCAGCATTCACAGAATGCTGAAAAGAGAAGGTGAATGTGTGAGCTGGTTTTGATTATTGCACAAAGCTGCTGTGCACTGCAGAACCCTGGTGGGCACCCTTCACTTAAACACCGTGTGAATGGCGCCCCCTAGAGTGCTGCAGTGAACAACCTGCACACCTGCCTTTGGAACAGTTTGTAGTCACATATTGCCTTTTGTTTGGCTACCTGATGTGGAAATATCCCCCCAATTTGAGGGGAACCCAAACTACAGGAAGACAGACCCCAATTCTCACGATGGTCGCCAAAGGAGATGCGTATTTCCCCTTCCCCACAGCTTGGATGTGGACAAGGCTTAGTCAAAGTAAACCAAACCAGTGCTCTCGCCCAGAACTCTGTATCTAAATACAGTGACATGAAAATGCAGGCTAAGTGGAGATCATCAGAAACAGCAGTAGTGGGGTTGAGGGTCAGGGAGTGTTGGGGCAGGACAGGGCGCCACTGACCACTGCTCTAAGGTGCCTGGGTAAGGAGATGTGGAGGGCTGAGTCCAGTCCACTCTACTCACCAAGGTGATCCTCCAAGCATGCATTGGCAAAGCATGACCCTTTTTCTAATCCACACAAATTAATAGCGGTTGTCCTTAGTGGGGATTCAGGTAGGGGCACCAGCCATCTATTCCAGGGCCCAGCCTCTCTCTGTCCCTGTTCTCCAGCCTTCTTGTCAATGCTGTGGGCTCCTTACCTCTCAAAGTGTCATTTTTCTGCTTAAGTTTGAAGGAGTCAGTTTCTGTTGTTTGCACATCTGTGCCTGTCCAGCAGAGCCCTGACCACACACCCCTTCTTGCCAGCTTATCCCACCTTGCTTTGTCACATAAGGGCCACTGGCAAAGGCCAGACTTACAAGGGTATGCAGAATTAGAAAGGAAAAAACATGTTGGAAGAGACTATTTTTCTACTACCCAGATAATAAGAATCAGTGTCCATATAGTGAAGTTTTTTTTATTTTTTTTTAAGTTTATTTATTTTTGAGACAGAGAGAGAGCATGAACGGGGGAGGGTCAGAGAGAGAGGGAGACACAGAATCGGAAGCAGGTTCCAGGCTCTGAGCCATCAGCCCAGAGCCCTATGCGGGGCTCGAACTCACGGACCGCGAGATCGTGACCTGAGCTGAAGTCGGACGCTTAACCGACTGAGCCACCCAGGCGCCCCCATATAGTGAATTTTTTAAACAGACAGGCATGTTAGCATCTATCCCAAGCCCTTCATTTGGCAGGCAAAATCCAGAGGAGGCAGGTGAGTAGATGAAGGTCACCTAGCTAGTTAAGAGCAGTTTCTATAAGCCTCTCTGTCTCAGCTGCTTAATTGAATTATTTATGTGGGCACCATGATGTGGCTGGAGTTGAACAAAGAAGGGCATCAATTCTGCTCACCACACTGTGCCTAAACGCTCAGAAGATGCTTTGCTAAAATCAATTTGCCTTCAAACTTTAATCCTGGCCCAGAAGCAGAACTCTGATTTATGAAGTCTTAAGCACAATGTTGTGAGATGTTTTGAACATTAAAAAATTAAGATTTACAGGGGTGCCTGGGTGGTTCAGTCAGTTGAACATCCAACTCTTGATCTCAACTCAGGTCTTGATCTCAAGTTCATGAGTTCAAGCCTCACATTGGGTTCTGCGCTGGGCATGAAGCCTACATAAAAAAAAATTAAAAATTAAGACTTACAGTATAAAGATGCCTCCACTGGTATTTCCTGTAATATAACAATAAGGACCCTGAAGGTAGAATTGGAGGTACCTGGAAGAAGCAATGAACGACTGCCCTTGGGACAGTCGTGTGTGTGCATCTTTTCTCCTAAGATAGAAGGTTCTCTTTGTCCTGTAAATGCTACAAAAGATGTGGGAGAGGAGCAGTAATGGCAAACAGAGGGGCTGATGCAAGTAATGTTTTGTTTCAGTGTCTCACTTGTCTTAATCTTGGTTCACAGAATAGAGAACATCAAGGAAAGAATAAAAAGGTATCTTCCATTTTCTCCATTACTGAGTACGTGATTCTCAGTGATAAAATACAAAAATTCATTGGGAAATTTTTGAACTATTTATCTCACACAGCATCTAAGACACAAAGGGTAGGAACTTTGGCCCCAATTTAGACATCTGGAAACAGAGGCCTGAAAAGAAGACTACAGAAGGCACAGTCCCTCTCCCTGAGCTTTATCCAGTAGACCACAATGTCCCTATGATTCAGAGGTCAGCAAACTTTTTCTATAAAGGGCCAGAGGGTAAATATTTTAGGCTGTGCAGGCCATACAGTCACAACTATTCAACTCTGCCAATGTGACAAAAACAGCCACAAATGTGAACACATGGGAATGGATGTGTTCCAATAAAAACTTTATTTAAAAAAGAGTAGGCCTGGGGCACCTGAGTGACTCAGTCAGTTAAGTGTCCAACCCTTCATTTCAGCTCAGTTCATGATCTCACGGTTCAGTTCATGAGATCGATTGAGCCCTGTGTCAGACTCTGCACTGACAGATGCTTGGGACTCTCTCTCTCTCTCTCTCTCTCTCTCTCTCTCTCTCTTTCTCTCTCTGCTCCTCACCCACTCACCCTTTCTCTCCCTCTCTCTCAAAATAAATACATAAACACTTTAAAAAACACTGGGCAAAGTTTGGCCCATGGGCCATAGTTTGCAGACCACCGCTATAGTTGATCAGAGTGCAGCCTCCAACACACACACATTCTATCATCACAGACTCTTTAAACTCGGCCTTGAACACCTTTCAAACAGTAACATCATCTGTCAGATCCAGGGTAGGAGGCAACGTCCCCAGTTTTTCATGAACAATAGCAGGCAGAAAGCCATGTTTACATTGCCAAGACAATCCTTAGTTACAAAGAAGACAAAGGTCCCTCCTGTCCCCCCTATATAACATATATAACGTTGCAACTCAATCCACAGAATTAGTATGCAACATCTCATCTCCCCTTGCAAGCATCTTTGCCTGAAAAACCAGGCGGCAGCCTCATAGTGACAGCACGAGAATAACTTGTCATCCTGGTAATGGTCTAACTGCATATAAGTGTCTGTCATAATGAAAATTGGTGTCTTCCATTTCAATTTATTTTGTCAACAATCCAAATGGAGCCCGAATATATCTTCCAACACCAGTGCACGCAGACCAAATAGGGAAGAGAACTTTAAAATGAACCTCATCATCATACGACTAAATATTTACATTAAAAAAGATTCTCTCTTCTGGAAGACATCCCAGATCTACTGTTCTCCCCTGCCAGTACACCTGCAGCTTTTTGTAACTAATTAAGGAACTCCAGAAAACACATTCAAAAGGGCCTCAGCAAACAGATGCACACTCCATTAATTAAACAAGCCGGAGCAATCACCCAGGCTGTAATTGGAAAATGTGCTTCTTTCCTCCATTTTAAGGCAATCATAGTTATTTGCAAATGTTTTTTGATAGTTTCTCAAAAGAGAAAGTCGGCTAGCAGCAGGTTCTGGCTTCCTCTAGCGGGGAGGGGTAGGGGGCAGATGTTTGGGAAAGGTTGGAGGTATGAGGCAGTCACCCAGGTTCACTAATTAGCTCTTCTGCCCCTTTCTCTCCCTCCAGAAGACTGTGCTAATGAGAAAAGAAAGTTTACGTGCTAAAAAAAGAAAGGAAGCCTGCTTACGCTACTCAAAAGCACAAAAATGTTCCCCCGCAGTACACTCTTCAGAGCTCTAATTGGGGGGCACAGTGGTTGGAGTAACCACAAATGAGTCCCCCCGCCCTTAACTGACCTCACACTGTCTGCAGGGGCAGAGTTGGGAGCAGGAGGAAGGAGACAAAATAGTATGGAATCTCTCCTATACTCTTGTCTTTGGGTTTCAGGCACTGTTTTAGGGGAGCCCTAGTCTTAAGTAAAATTCCCCTAGTTGGGGGCTTATCCTAGGACTTCAGCATCCCAATCAGGCCTCACAGATGCCACAGTCTCTGGGAGCCAGTATTCAGGTTTTTACGCTATTATTCTCAACCACATACCCACCCTTCTATACTCTTCTCTGTGATGTGGGGCTAGGACTCTCCAACCTAATCTCTCCTTTGCCAGCTGGCTTCCTGCTTGGTGCTGCTGAGACAGGGCATGAGAGAGGGACTGAAAAGCTGGAGAAGGGAAAAGAGACTGACTCTTTCCTGTTTAGCTGTTTCCTGTTGGCATCACCCCAGCCATGGCCCTCGTCCCAACGGCAACAGTTGGTCCCATCTTCCTGCTTCTCCCAGCACTCCCAGAAATAACAGCACTGCATCTTCCAGATGTACCAGCACCAGCTAGCAGCACACCCCTCTCAGAGTCCCAGTCCTAGAGGGCCCCTCCTCCAAGAATCTAGGTTTCAATGACCCCATTATCTTCACTTTGTTTCTGAAGCCCTAAGAGTAATCTATGCTTTCTGCAGTTACTACCATTTGACACCTCAGTGTTCCCCTTTTGTCTTGTAAGTCCTTTTAAAGAGATAATTTAATGTAAAGAAAATTAGTGAGCTTTTTTCCCTGACTTGACTTTCACTGATCCAATATTTGATATCAGGACTGATCCTAGGAAACTGATACTCAGCAATGGGATTCTGGGATTGGTTGTCATGTCCTTGGACTTAAATGCCATCCTGAGGTCCACTGAGAAATGAGATGTTAATAATAGTAATCTATAGTAGGCAGTGACATCATGATGAATCAAATTATAACCTGTAATTAATTGCGATGGGGTGCCTACTGAAGCAAGTGCCTTGGGGACCAAGTGGTTGCTGCACTTGCCTTTTAGAGAAGTGACAATCACTTCAAAGATCATATTGTGAGATGGTTGCTTCTAACTGCCCTGAAGAGATTAAGAAAGAAAATGACAAACTAAGGGCTTTAAATGCTGACCTTAAGTCGTGGTCAGAGAACCAGAGTGCTTTGATGGTAACCCTAAAATTAATTCTTATTTCTTGTACTGCAGGTCCCACCTCAACAAAAAAAACAAACCCAAAACTTAACTATGTGAATTGCAGAATTACAACTTAGGTTTAATTCTCAGTTTCACCAAGTCTCACATAAAAGTTAAGGCACTTATTGGGAAGGAGTGGGACCCTGGAGTTAAAATAGGGCTATATGGGTGGATCTAGATGAAGCAGAGGATACTAAGCCTAAGGTATTTCTGAAGCTCTTTTTCATATAAGGGCCAGCACCTCCTCCTGTATCTAGAAGACTAATATTCCTTGCTTGAAGACCTTGCAATAATTTCACCTGCTGTGCTGCAACGGTGTGCCTATTTTCCTCAAGACTCACTCAGTATTAGCTAACTATTGCAGCACAATAAATTTCTATGAAACTTACTGGCCTAAGGAAATAATAAACTTATCACGTCTCACAGTTTCTGTGAGTCAGAAATTCAGGAGCAGCTTAACTGAGCAATTCTTATGAAATCACAGTCAAGATGTTAACTAAGGGTAAATCAACTGAAGGCTTGACTATGCATTGGCAGATCTTCTAAGAAGGTGCACCCTCATGGCTGGCAAATTAGTGTTGGCTGTTGGCAGGAGGCCTCTGTTCCTCATCACATGGACCTCTCCACAAGGCTGCTTGAGTGTCCTCACAACATGGTGGCTGGCTTTTCCAAGCATGAGTGGTCCAAGACAGAGTTCAATGAAGCCACAGCACCATCCCCTAGCTATGTACAGGTTATTGGACCATGGATAGACACTGACCCATGAGGTATCCTGAGGGGAAATGCTCTGCTAAGAAAAGAGAGGTGGGGAGGGAGGGAGGGAGGGAGGGAGGGAGAGAGAGAGAGAATAAAGATAAAGAAGCCTGTCAGATTCTAGCCCTCAGAAATTTGATCTGGTATCTTTTGTGGCCAAAGCCTAAGTCCTAAGCATACACACAGAGGGGTTCCCTGATGTAGCAGGGACTATCAATGAGTTGAAGTTTTCAGAAGCAGGAGCCAGCAGTACAAGAAAGACATGAGGGTGGGTAGTGGCATTCAGGAAACAGACAGAGGAAGAATATCAGTAATAGCAGGAATGGTAAAGGCAAAAATGAGGAAATGTTATATTACCTAAGATGGCATATCTGGAAATTCCAGCGTAAGGACCAAAATAGCCCCATCAGTAGAAAGATCTTGAAACTCTTCTAGTCCCTGAACTACACATCATTCTGACTTTCTGATAGCTCCTGGGGCAAGTCTGAGTTTCATCTCCCTGTTTGGCTTATGTATCCTCTTAGAAAAACCTCACTGCTGCAGTAATCTTTACAAGGTTCTGTTTCTTACAAATAAAGCAACCAAAAGAGCTAGGGCTTGTAACAATACAAATAATGCAAGTAACTCTAAAGTGCAAATAAGGCACCAGAGAGGGAGGGGCAGTAGAGATGAAAGGAAATGGCCAAGTTCACCCAACTAGCAAGGTAAGTCAAGGCAGACTTACCACATCCAGTTCTCCTTCCCAGCCCAGTGCTCTTCCCCTTGTCATCATATAACTACTACTATACTGTATATTGTATACACAGAAGAACAGTGGGGGAGGCTCTGAGCCACTGAGTACCCTCCATGTGAAAAGCACCTTGCTGGCAGCTCAGAAACAGCAGGGAATAAAAGAAAGATGCCTGCCTCACAGAGCTTCCCTTCATGTGTGTATTCATGGGAGGAAAACCACAGGTATAAGGTGAATCCTAGAAGCCCATTATGAAGTGTGCCCATTATTCTGCAACTTCAGCACTTCAGGGTATGTATATGATTATTAAACACACACACACACACACACACATACACACACACACACACCGTTTTAATTTATGCACGTTAAGTGCTATAATTGTGAGTATGCCATTATTATTATCCAGACAGCCTGTACAATTCAAACCAGGATCCACTTACTAGATATAAAACTTCAAGCTTCAGTTACCTCATCTGAAGAATAAGGATAGTAATGGTGCCTGCCTTAGAGTGCTGTTATAGAGATTCAATGAAAGGAACATGTAAAGTGCCCAGGACAGCACCTGACACATGACAAGTATATATTTTATTAGTAGTGGAATTAGTATGATCGGGATAATGATTATTAAAATTTTATTATTGAAACTTAAAATGCTACCCTCTTTTACATAAATTTGAACTCTTACTGCTATTCCTCAAAATAATGTTTTTTGTGGGCGACTGGGTGGCTCAGTCAGTTAAGCATCCAACTTCGGTTCAGGTCATAATCTTGCGGTTGATGGGTTCATGCCCTGTGTTGGGCTCTGTGGTGACAGCCCAGAGCCTGGAGCCTGCTTCAGTTCTGTGTCTCCCTCTCTCTTTGTTCCTCCCCCACTCACACTCTGTCTCTCTTTGTCACTAAAAAATAAATAATAATAATAATAATAATAATAATAATAATAATATTTTTCTCAAGGGGGCAAGAGAAAAAACTGAAACTGTTATCCCAGGAAGAATTTAATTCAAATCTGGCCCTGGCTGTCACTTGCTGTGTGTCTTTAGATCAGCCTATTTGCTTCTCTGGACTCCAGTCAACTTACCTACAAAATAGAACATAATAACATCCACATCCTCTGGTTTGTTGTGAGAATTGAGTGGTGCATTGCATTTAATACTGAGACTGGTACATACACTGAATAAACAATACCTACTGCTGTCCTAGTCATCATCATCATTGTTGTCTTCTGCAAACTCTACTAGGTGGCATCCAAGCAGATTTAATTTTGCAAATATGCTGATTTTATTAGGAAAATAAAAATTACTCCCTGTTATATCATTAGATATATACTATTTGCCCCCAGTCCTGATATGGGCATGTTTGACCCATAGGAAATGTGCAATAACAATTTTTTAATGTAATTAATATGTTGCCTTGAATTAATTAACATTCAAGACTTCTTGGAAAGGAGGAAAGGAGTCTTGAATGTTAATTAATTCAATGGAATACTACTTGGCAATGAGAAAGAATGAAATATGGCCTTTTATAGCAACGTGGATGGAACTGGAGAGTGTGATGCTAAGTGAAATAAGTCATACAGAGAAAGACAGATACCATATGTTTTCACTTTTATGTGGATCCTGAGAAACTTAACAGAAGACCATGGGGGAGGGGAAAGGGAAAAAAAAAGTTAGAGAAGGAAGGAACCAAACCATAAGAGACTCTTAAGAACTGAGAATAAACTGAGGGTTGATGGGGGGTGGGAGGGAGGGGAAAGTGGGTGTTGGGTATTGAGGAGGGCACCTGTTGGGATGAGCACTGGGTGTTGTATGGAAACCAACTTGACAATAAATTTCATATTAAAAAAAGATTTGTGAACATGGATTGGGTTGAAGAATGGAGACACCTTATATCATCAGATCTGTGCACATGGGGTGAGGAGGTAAGGAGACCAGAGCTGAGCCACCCCTTCTCATCTCTTGCTTCCTGTCCCACATGGCACCAGCCATGAAACAGGCCTGGGTCAGCCCGGTACCAGGCACTGGAGATTAGAGCTTTATATAACCTCAGTCCCTGATTAGAATTTTCTGGCTCTGGGAGGAGTGTAATGGACCAGCCTTTCCTCTTGATAATAAGAATAGAGCCTTGAGTATTGACAGTGAAGGACCACATAGGCAGAGCAGGACCCATACTGTACTACCTTTTCATGGTAGTCTAAGTGAAAAAGTTGGTCCATGTTGCCCAGTCCAGCTTGCCAGAGTTCTCTGCACTTAGATGTAAGCACCAGTTTCCCATTTGCCATTCCTCATTGCCCTCAGGGTTCTGGTAAGAAACAACAAGCAGAATTTGGGTCTTTCTGTATTCTTGGCCAAACTTCACTTCAATACCATCTTCACACAGATTTCTGACAAAATGAACAAATAGATAAGTACAATACACAGTCCCTGTCCTCAGGGAACTTACACTCTGATTAGGGGAGCAGATCTAGCTCCTAGGTAGTGGCCTGTTTTGCCTTAGAGATTGAGAAGACCACATGGTCCATTTGGTGCAGCTACAAAATGGGAATGACTGGTTCCCCGAGTGTCTGTATGCACACCCAAGTTGCCCACTTAAAATAAGCAACAAACAAACAAACAAACAACAGAAATACTTTTGTTGAGCCACCTAGATTTCAGGATCCTTTGTTAATACAGCATGACCCAGACCATCTTGACTCTGTTCTTTTTTTTTTTTCTAAGATGCTCTGATTATTTATTTTTTTAATATGAAATTTATTGTCAAATTGGTTTCCATACAACACCCAGTGCTCGTCCCAACAGGTGCCCTCCTCAATGCCCATCACCCACTTTCCCTTCCCTCCCCTCCCCCATAAACCCTCAGCTCGTTCTCAGTATTTAAGAGTCTCTTATGGTTTGCCTCCTTCCCTCTCTGTAACTTTTTTTTCCCCCTTCCCCTCCCCCATGATCTTCTGTTAAGTTTCTCGGGATCCACATAAGAGTGAAAACATATGGTATCTGTCTTTCTCTGTATGACTTTTTTTTGTGGCTTTTATTTTTATTTTTTTTCAATATATGAAATTTATTGTCAAATTGGTTTCCATACAACACCCAGTGCTCATCCCAACAGGTGCCCTCCTCAATACCCATCACCCACCCTCCCCTCTCTCCCACCCCCCATCAACCCTCAGTTTGTTCTCAGTTTTTAACAATCTCCTATGCTTTGGCTCTCTCCCACTCTAACCTCTTTTTTTTTTCCTTCCCCTCCCCCATGGGTTTCTGTTAAGTTTCTCAGGATCCACATAAGAGTGAAACCATATGGTATCTGTCTTTCTCTGTATGGCTTATTTCACTTAGCATCACACTCTCCAGTTCCACCCACGTTGCTACAAAAGGCCATATTTCATTCTTTCTCATTGCCACGTAGTATTCCATTGTGTATATAAACCACAATTTCTTTATCCATTCATCAGTTGATGGACATTTAGGCTCTTTCCATAATTTGGCTATTTGACTCTGTGTTCTAGCTATGAAATGGCTTAGTTCTAAAGACATGCTGTATGTTGAATATCAATAAAATCTCATGAGAATCTAGCTACTTAGTCTCTGATTTAACCTCTTATATTACATTATTTCAGGATCCTAAGGGTCATAGCTCCTAAATAGACAGGTCCTAATAATCAAAACACAGCAGCTATATTGCAAAAGTAATTAAGTATACAACCCTGTAAGCTACCAAAACAGAAAAGCAACGCTATGAAAACCACATATTTGGAAGATCCTTCTTGTTCTGATATGAAGCTATATTGGAGGATATAGGGACTAGAAAGGTAGACAACAATTCAGAGGCTAGAAAGGATAAAGATACAGAAAAGGAGAGGCCACAAAATGATGCTAGATTCATACTGAGAATCATGGTAGATGGTGGGAGGGGGGGCCCTGGAGACTCCAGGAATCTATGAGAACCTTGACCTTATATTTGCCCATATTTCTAGAGTCCCCAAATCATTTAGCTTTTCTGTATCTGTCCTTTCCTTGTCATCCCCACAACCCTAACTAAGCCTAATCATTTTAAGTAAAGCACCATCTTTACTAGCTGATAAGAAATTTGCAACTCATCATAGCTGCTACTATCACATAGTCTTTAATCATATCTCTTCCTGTTTATTGGAAACTCAGAGAGTATCCAACTCTGTTTAGGCAGATTCTACTAACTACAGTGAACAATAGGAGAAAATGAAGACAAAATTTGTCTGAAGACAAAATTTCCAACACAGAAAAATGACCATCCAGGTCCCCTAATTAACTCTTCATGTACCTGAGTGGAAAGAACATATTAATTATGTATAGTAGGTCTTGTTGACTTCAACAAAGAGAAATACCCTTTGAATTGAACCATATGTTAGGATGATAGAGCAAAAATGTAGAAAAAGTGGCTGCCTGATGACTTTGTGAAGCCTGAGTGTTTACTTCCAGACTTAATTTATATGAGAAAGAAGTTTCTATATGTTCAAAGTATTTTCTTACCTTGGGTTTTCAGTTGTATGTGGTTAAATCCAATTCTTACTAGTATCATGGGACTTCCTACTTCCTCCACTCTTTACTGGGGAAGGAAGTAAAATATATGCACTGACCTTTCAGATCACACAGCTAATAGGCAGCAAAAAAGTTCCAAACCAGGTCTCTCTGACTCTGAAACTTGAGGTCTTCCCACAGTACCACAGAGCTGCTGGGACTAGCATTATGATAAGCATTAGAGTGGCACGCCTGATAGGAATGCCCACACAAATCACCAAAAGTAGGGAAATCTTTTGGTGTTAGTGAGTAGCTTTCCTACAGCTACATCTTATTCCATAAACAGAGAAAACTCTTTTAACTCAATTTTATTCAGAAGCAAGTAAGAATCTCAACCCAAACTAGATTAATCAAAAAGGAAATTAATTGGTTCAAAGAACTGAGATGTATGGGAGATTTGCTGGCTTCATGCACGTATGGATCCAGGGAGCTAAGAGTATTACCTTTCATTTCCTTTCCTATCTCTTTCTCTCCATACCCCTCTCTCAAATATATATTTACATAAATATATATATTTATAAACATATATATTTAACATCTTTAAAAGCTGCTATATATGTGTGTGTGTGTGTATATGTGTGTGTGTGTGTGTGTATATATATATATATATATATATATATTTGCCCTTCTTCACTCAGTGTGATGACATCATTCTCTCCTATAGCAGGAAAATCTTTTTCCATGAGGAAGAGGAATATGGTCTTTGACAGTCCCAAATTCACATTCTCCCAGCCTTACACACTCAGCCAGAAGAGCATCCCTTTTTCTCAGTGTCTATATATCAGTTCCAGAGAAGTCTACGATTGGCACTATATAACCCTGGAACAATCAGTATTGTTATGAAACAAAGTGCCAAGATTAGGTAGAACAGGTTGAGTGTGTAAAATTAGGTCAGGGGGTAGAGATCGGCATTACTACTACAATAAAATGAGGGAAGGATAGTTTCCAAAGGAGAGAAGAACAGGAGAAACAACATAAATTACTCCAGAAGTCACTAAATATTTTTGAGTAAGGGAGTAACAAGATGAAATGTAGTGAAACAAGGGAGAAACAAGATAAAAATAAACATAGAGCACTGGGAAGATGGGTTGATGGGGAAAAGAAGCAACTTTTAGAATAATTAAGAGGAGAGTGATGAAGGTCTTAACCTGAGGGATAGTAGTACACAACAAAGAAGGGAGGGGTCAAAAGTACTCGCCCCATTTCCACTTCCAACCATGAGAGAGCAAAAGTGTTTAGACTTGCCTTTCCACCATAAACAATTGAAAAAGTGTACAAAATATATTTTCAAATATTTTACAACAGAAACAAAAGATTGTGATCCCTGAGAGAAGGGAAATAAGCAAAGCGAATTCCATGATTATCCCAGTTTTCTGCCTGGAGGCAATTTCTGGATTGTGGTACAGGAAAGGGAAACCTGACTAGATCACAGTACTGCTAAATCGAGAAGATAGAGATCAGAGTTTGGGGGAAATGAAATAGCTAAAATTTGTGGGTCAGAATATCAAAAAGGAAGAATTATAAAATAAGTTCTAAATCTGCACAGGCATTCCCTGTGCAGGGAATTCCTTAGGCTAGATACTAAACTGTGCATGGTGGAAGTTTATAAAGTTGGGCAAAGGAAAAACTCTGGGGAAAAAGAAAACAATTACTGAAGAGCTGTAAACTCAATAATTCCCAGAGTTCACCCTGGACCTGTCATCATCCAAGTTCCCACCACTGAGAGTAGAGAGTCCTCACCAAATTCACAGGGTCTTTAGAAGAAGGCCAAAAGGATAGGGTCTTAGTAGTGGCTCTAAACTAATCCTAGAGGAAAGGCTAATTTAGAGTCACCCTTAAAAAGTTTAAAAACAAGCCTTAAAAGAATCAAGCTGGCTTGCAAGTAACTTAATTGCCTTCCAGAACAAAGTCCAACACTCTTTAACAGATAACAGCATTGCAACACACAATGATGCAAAATTTACAATGTCAGGCATTCAATAAAAAATTAGTAGACTATGTAGATGCATGAAAACCTGATCCATAACAGGAAGAAAAATTAGTCAGTAAAAAGGCCTAGCAGTTTCTCGTTCAAGATAGTAATATAGGAGAATCCTGAACCCACCTCCTCTCATGGACACACTGAATCTACAGGTATATATGGAACAACTTCTTCTTAATAAAACCCAAAACTATCTCAGGAATTCCTACACATTGGGCAAATGAGGAGAAAACACATTGAAGTGGATAGAAAAGGCTGAGACATAATTTTGCCACCCTCAGTGTGGTGACCCACTGTCAGGAGGGAACTCACAAACCTGACCTTCTTCTCCCTGAGAGGTGAAGGGCTTGAACTCTACATCTGATACACCAACTTCTAAAACCTGCACCTGTGAGATGAGCCTGCAAAACATTTAACTTTAAAGGCCACTGGGCCCAGCAATAGCACTGCTAGGAATTTACCCAAGGGATACAGGAGTGCTGATGCATAGGGGCACTTGTACCCCAATGTTTATAGCAGCACTTTCAACAATAGCCAAATTATGGAAAGAGCCTAAATGTCCATCAACTGATGAATGCATAAAGAAAGTGTGGTTTATATACACAATGGAATACTACATGGCAATGAGAAAGAACGAAATAATAGCCTTTTGTAGCAATGTGGATGGAAATGGAGAGTGTTATGCTAAGTGAAATAAGCCATACAGAGAAAGACAGATACCATATGGTTTCACTCTTATGTGGATCCTGAGAAACTCAACAGAAGACCATGGGGGGGGGAAGGGAAAAAAAAGAGGTTAGAGAGGGAGGGAGCCAAAACATAAGAGACTCCTAAGAACTGAGAACAAACTGAGGGTTGATGGGTGGTGCGAGGGAGGGGAGGATGGGTGATGGGTATTGAGAAGGGCACCTGTTGGGATGAGCACTGGGTGTTGTATGGAAACCAATTTGACAATAAATTTCATATTTAAAAATAAATAAATAAATAAATAAATAAATAAATAAATAAATAAAGGCCAATGGGGCTTGTGTCCATGAGACCTACAAGACTACAGAGGACTGAAAAACAGTTCTTAAAGGGTTCATGCATGCACACTCATCTACCTCAGGGCCCAGCACATAGGTTGACCGAAAAGTGCCCAGACTTTTGGGGAAAGAGAATTATTTCCTTACCTAAAAGCACCAGCCTAAGAGGCAGGCATCCAATTTAACACATATCTAGAGGCATACTAACATATTCTCATAAACGTAGGCTGGCAGGTGCCATCTTTGTGCTCTCCCTCTGCCTCATTCCAGCTCACTGGTATCTCCAGAAAGTACTTGTACACTTGTCTGGATTTTGTGGCTTCTGCCTAAAGTACAATTTTTGTGGCTCCTGCTTAAAGGACAACTCTAGATTTCCTAGCTATGATAGCCAATAGTTTTTTGTTTGTGGAGCATGCAGAACTGTAAAAGAGAGCTCATAACCAACTACCATCCCCAGGACACAGCAGAGAGACAAGAGACTGAAGTGCCAGTCTTTCTCTGAGTGAGGCCTATTGCCTTATCTTCATAACTGCAGCCTGAGGAGCAGTCTTCTCATTAAACATACATCTAAGGAGCACCTGGGTTGTTCAGTCAGTTAAGCATCTGACTTCAGCTCAGGTCATATCTCATAGTTTGTGAGTTTGAGCCCCACATCAGGCTCTGTGCTAACAGCTCAGAGCCTGGAGCCTGCTTCAGCTTCTGTGTCTCCCTCTTTCTGCCCCTCATGCTCATAGTGTCTCTCTCTCTCTCTCTCTAAAATAAACACACATTTAAAAAACACATCTAGGGGCGCCTGGGTGGCGCAGTCGGTTAAGCGTCCGACTTCAGCCAGGTCACGATCTCGCGGTCCGTGAGTTCGAGCCCCGCGTCAGGCTCTGGGCTGATGGCTCGGAGCCTGGAGCCTGTTTCCGATTCTGTGTCTCCCTCTCTCTCTGCCCCTCCCCCATTCATGCTCTGTCTCTCTCTGTCCCAAAAATAAATTAAAAATGTTGAAAAAAAAATTAAAAAAAATAAAATAAAATAAAAAACACATCTAAGTGATGACTATAATCCTCTCCAGAGACCTCAGAAGGTGGGCACTATCTTTACACCCTTCCCCTGAACACTATAGGACACTAGTATATCCCAAACAGGAGCTCGTACATGCATCTGGTACCCCAGTTTTTACATCTGATGCCCAGTTCTTGTACCTGTGGCCCAGAACCCCTTGATTTCCTGGCTCTGGTGGCCAGGGCTTTTGTGTTCATGGGTGCCAAGGAACTGAAACAAATGTAAAGACAGTTCATGACACAAGATACAGCACAGACAGCAGACTGAAACACTCCCTCAGTCTTTCTATGAAAGTAGCCTATTTGTTTGTCCTGGAGCTTTGGCCTGAGGGACAGACATCTAACTAAACACAGATCTAAGAGCCAACTGTGATTCTTTCCCTGAGACCCCAGAGGATCAACACTATCTTTGCACTCTTTTCTACCACACTCCAGAGTGCTTGTATATCCCAGAGGGAGGCTTGTACATGTACCTGGTGCCTGGTTTTTATGTCCAGTGCCCTGGTTTTTGTTACTGCCAACCAGGGAATGTCCCTTGATCACCTGGCTATGGTCGCCAGTGGCATTTGTGTTCTTGAGCTTAATGGGATAGTAGAAATATAAAAATTAAAAAAGTTCTCAACTGGCTATCACTGCAGAGCTCAGCACATAGGGAATAACAGAAACACCCATTTCCCAGTATTTTACTGAAAGAGGCATATTTAACATATTTTAAAAGCTGTTACCTGAGGGTTTGGCCTCCAATCAGCTTTAAACAGGTGCTGACTGAAATTCTCCCCTTTGGAACCCTGACAGGTTTTGGCGCACCCTCAACTATAGGGAACCACAAAAATTAAAGTAAGCTACTTAGGCAATCACAGAGGATTGAGAGACAACCAAGAGCTATGGCAGAGTTGAATGATAAGGCTCTTCTCCCATATAAGGCCACTCCATCAAGAGTGGGAGAAGTGGCTGTTTTATGTAATGCATGGAAACCAAGAGTCTAGGAAAATTAAGAAACAGAGGAATATGTTCTAAACTAGAGGACAAGATAAAACATTAGAAAAATACCTCAATGAAACAAAAATAAGTGATTTACCTGACAAAGATTTCAAAATAACAGTCATAAAGATTCTCACCAAGCTCACAAGAAGAATGGATGAAAAAAGTGAGAATTTCAACAAAGAGATAGGAAAATATTTTAAAGTACCAGATAAAGTCACAGAGATGAAGAATACAGTAACTGAACTAAGAAATACAGCAGAGAAGTTCAACACCAGATTACATGAAGCAGAAGAAGGCATCAGTGAACTCGAATACAGGGCAATGGAATTCATCCAATCATCAGCAAAAAGAAAAAAGGATGGAAAAGAGGTAAACTAGTTTGAGGGACATGTAGGACAACATCAAGCAGACCAACATTCATATTATAGGGATCTCAGAACGAGATGAGAGAGAGAGAACAAGGGCAGAAAATTATTTGAAGAAATAATAGTTGAAAACTTCCCTCACCTAGAAAAGGAAACAGACATCCAGACCCAGGACACCCAGAAAGTTCCAAATAAGATTAACCCAAAGAGACCAACACTAAGACATATTATAATTAAAGTGACAAATTTTAAAGATAAGAAGAGAATCTTAAAAGCAGCAACAGAAAATTTGCCACATACAAGACAACCCCCATAAGACTATCAGCAAATTTTTCGGTAGAAACTTTACAGACCAGAAAGAAGTGACATGACATAATCAAAGTGCTGAAAGAAAAAACACCTTCCAACCAAGAATACTTCACTGCCAAAGTTGTTCTTCAGAATTAATGGAGAGATAGTTTCCAAGACAAACAAAGCTAAGCTTATCACCACTAGACTATCCTTACAAGAAATGTTAAAGGGACTTCTTTAAGCTGAAATGAAAGTGCTAATTAGTAGCAAGAAAATATATTAAACAGTAAATCTCAATGGTAAAGGTAAAACTATAAAAATATATATTTATAATAATCTAATATAAAGGTTGTGGGTTAATTTCATATAAAGCTAGCATTAAGGCTAAAAAAAACCAAAAGTAGTCAGGGGTACCTGGGTGGCTCAGTCGGTTGAGCATCCAACTTCGGCTCAGGTCATGATCTCACCGTTTGTGAGTTCGGGCCCTGCATTGTGCTCTGTGCAGACAGCTCAGAGCCTGGAGCCTGCTTCAGATTCTGTGTCTCCCTCTCTCTCTTTCCCTCCCCCACTTTCACTCTGTCTCTCTCTGTCTCTCAGAAATAAAGAAAAAAAAAGTAGTCAATATCACTATAACTACAACGATTTGTTACAGTATACACCAGATAAAAAGTTGTAAACTATGACATAAAAAACAAAACATAGGGGCAGGGAGTAAAAATGTAGTTTTCAAATGCATTCAAGCTTCATTTGTTATCAACCTATAATAGACTGCTAAAAATATAAATTATTTTATGTAGGCCTCATGGTAAAGCAAAAATCGATCAAAGATACACAAAAAATATAGATAAAGGAATGTAAGCATATCACTACAAAAAAATCATCAAATCATAAAAGGAAGAGAACAAGGGAAGATGAAACAGAGGAATTACAAAACCTACAGAAAACAATAAAATGGTGACAAGTACACACCTATCAATAATTACTTTAAATGTAAATGGACTATTCTCATATCAAAAGACTCAGTGGCTGAATGGGAACACACACACACACACACACACACACACACACACACAAGACCCATCTATATGCTGCCTACAAGAGATGTACTTCATATATAAAGACACACATATACTCAAAGTGAGGGGATGGAAAAAGATATTCCATGCAAATGGAAACAAACAAAAAAGCTGGGGTAACTATACTTATATCAGAAAATTTAAGACAAAGACTGTAATAAGAGACAAATATTATTATATAACGATAAAAGGGCCAATCCAACAAGAAGATATTACATTTGAAAATATTTGTGCACCCAACCTAAGAACAAATGAATATATATAGCAAATATTAACAGACCTAAGGGGAAAAAAAGACAGCAATACAATAAGAGTAGGGAACTTTAACACCCCACTTTCACCAACGGATTGATCATCCACACAGAAAGTCAAGAAGAAAAGAATGTATTTAAATGACATGCTCATTAATGAAGTATAAATAAAGAAAATAAAAAATAAAATAAATGACATGTTCAACCAGACAGACCTACCAGACATGTGCAGAACATTCCATCCAACAGCATACATATTCTTCTCAAGTGCACATGGAATATTCTCCTGGCTGGATCATATGTTAGGCCACAAAACAACTCTTTTAAGTTTAAGAAGATTGAGCACCCCAGCTAATACGCCAGATCCCCAGCACCACAAGCCTGGCAGTGTGCAAGTAGCCCAGACAGGCCACGTCACCTATCCTCTGATAACCATCAGTTCACTCTCTATAGGAAGAGTCTGTTTCTTGGTTTGCCTCTCTCTTTTTTCCCCTATGATCATTGTTTTATTTGTTAAAGTCCACATATGAGTGAAATCATACGATATTTACATTCTCTGACTGACTTATTTCACTCTCCAGTTCTATCCATGTCATTGCAAATGGCAAGATATCATTCTTTTTATGGTTGATTAATATTCCATTGTATATATATATGCCACCTCTTTTTCATCCATTCATCAGTTGATGGACACTTGGGCTGTTTCCATAGTTAGATTATTGTAGATAATGCTACTATAAACATTGGTGTGCATGTATTCCTTTGAATATTTGTATTCTTTGGGTAAATACCTAGTAGTGCAATTGATGAATCATAGTGTAGTTCTACTTTTAACTTTTTTTAATGTTTATTTATTTATTTATTTATTTATTTATTTATTTATTTATTTTGAGAGAAAGAGAGAGAGACAGAGAGAGAGAATCCCAATCAGGCTACGTGCTGTCAGCCCTCAGTCCAGGGCTCCATCTCACAAACCATGAGATCATGACCTGAGCCAAAATCAAGAGTTGTATGCCACCCAGGCCCCCCTATTTTTAACTTTTTTGAGGCACCTTAATATTGTTTCCCAGAGTGGCTGCACCAGTTTGCACTCCCATCAGTAGGGCAGGAGTGTTTCCCTTTCTCCACATCCTTGCCAACACCTGTTGCTTCTTGTGTTGTTGGTTTTAGCCATTCTGACAGTTGTGAGGTGATATCTCATTGTAGTTTTGATTTGTATTTCTCTGATGATGAGTGAGGTTGAGCATCTTTTCTTGGTTGTCCATCTATATGTCTTCCTTGGAAAAATGTCTATTCTTGTCTTCTGCTCATTTTTTTTAGTGTTGAGTTTTATAAGTTCTTTACATATTTTGAATACTAACACTTTATCAAATATGTTATTTGCAAGTATCTTCTCCAATTCTATGGGTTGCCTTTTAGTTGTGTTGGTTGTTTCCTTCACTGTGCAGAAGCTTTTTTTTTTTTTTTGGTGTTTATTTATTTTTGAGGAAGAGATACAGACAGAGTGTGAGCCAGGGAGGAGCAGAGAACGAGGGAGACACAGAATCTGAAGCAGGCTCCAGGCTCTGAGCTGTTAGCACAGAGCCCAACGCAGGGCTTGAACCCACAGACCACAAGATCATGACCTGAGCCACAGTCAGACGCCTAACCAACTGAGCCACGCAGGTGCCCCAGAAGCTTTTTATTTTGATGATGTCCCAATAGCTTATTTTTGCTCATTTCCCTTGCATCAGGAGATATACCTAGTAAGAAGTTGCTATGACCAGTGTCAAAAAGATTACTGCCTGTGTTCTCCTCTAGGATTTGAATGGTTTTGTGTATCACATTTAGGTCTTTAATCCATTTTGAACTGATTTTCGTGTATGGTGTAAGAAAGTGGTCTTTTGCATGTTGCTGTCCAGTTTTCCCAGCATTATTTGAAGAGACTGTCTTTTTCCCATTGGATATGCTTTCCTGCTTTGTCGAAGATTAATTGACCATATAGTTGTTGGTTAATTTCTGGGTTTTATATTCTGTTCCATTGATCTATGTGTCTGTTTTTGTACCAGGACCATATTGTTTTGATCAGTACAGCTTTCTAATATAACTTGAAGACCAGAATTGTGATGCCACCAGTTCTACTTTTCTTTTTCAAGGTTGCTTTGGCTACTCGGAGTCTTTTGCGGTTCATAACATTTTAGGATTGTTTGTTCTAACTCTATGAAAAATGCTATTGGTATTTTGATACAGATTTAATTAAATTTTGATAGGGATTTCTTTGGGTAGTATAGACATTTTAACAATATTTGTTCTTTCAATCTATGAGCATGGAATGTCGTTCCATTCTTTGTGTCCTCTTCAATTTCTTTCATCAGTTTTTATAGTTTTCAGAGTACAGGTCTTTCACCTCTTTGAGTAGGTTTATTCCTAGGTATCTTATGGTTTTTGATGAAATTGTAAATGGAATTGATTCCTTAATTTCTCTTTCTGCTGCTTCATTATTGGTGTATAGAAATGCAACAGATTTCTGTACATTGATTTTGTATCCTATGATTTTATTAAACTCATGTTTCAGTTCTGGAAGTTTCTTGGTGGAGTATTTCAGGTTTTCTATATAGAGCATCATGTCATCTGCAAATAGTGAAAGTTTTACTTCTTCATTGCCAATTTGGATGTCTTTTATTTCTTTTTGTCCTGTTGCTGTGGCTAGCAATTCCAGTACTATATTAAATAACAGTGGTGAGAGTGGACATCCTTGTCTTGTTCCTGACCTTAGAGGAAAAGCTCTCAATTTTTCCCCATTGAGCATGATATTAGCTATGGGTTTTTGTATATGGTCTTTATGGTGTTGAGGTATGTTCCCTCTAAACCTACTTTGTTGAGGGTTTTATCATGAATGGATGTTGTACTTTGTCTAATGCTTTTTCTGCATCTATTGAAGTGATCATATGGTTCTCCCCCTTCCTTTTGTTAATGTGGTGTATCACATTGATTTGCAAATATTTTTTAAGTGTTTTTAATGCTTATTTATTATTGAGAGACAGAGGGAGACAGAGCATGAGCATGTAAAGGGCAGAGAGAGGGGGAGACACAGAATCCAAAGCAGGCTCCAGGCTCTAAGCTGTCAACACAGAGCCCGACACAGGGCTCGAACTCCCAAACCGCGAGATCATGACCTGAGCTGAAGTCTGACGCTTAACCCACTGAGCTACCCAGGCACCCCAATTGATTTGCAAATATTGAATGTCCCTGGCAACCCAGGGTAAAATTAAATACTACTTGATCATGGTGAATAATTCTTTTAATGTATTGTTGGATCCAGTTTGCTAGTATTTTATTGAGAATTTTTACATCCATGTTCATCAGGGATATTGGCCTGTAGTTCTCTTTTTTTTAGTGGATCTTTATCTGGTTTTGGTATCAGGGTAATGTTGGCCCCATAGTGAATTTGGAAGTTTTCCTTCCTTCTCTATTTTTGGTAATAGTTTGAGAAGAATAGGTATTAACTCTTCTTTAAATGTTTGGTAGAATTTGCCTATGAAGCCATCTATCCCTGGGCTACCTGGACTGTTGTTTGTTTGAAGATTTTTTAAATTATTAATTCAATTATTTTGCTGGTTATCAGTCTGGTGACCTTTTCTATTTCTTCATACCTCAGTTTTAATAGTTTATGTGTTTCTAAGAATTTATCCACTTCTTCTAGGTTGTCCAATTTGTTGGAATATCATGTTTCATAATACTCTCTTATAATTGTTTGTATTTCTGTGGTGTTGGTTGTTATTTCTCCTCTCTCATTTGTGATTTTTTTTATTTGGGTTCTTTCTCTTTTCTTTGTGATAAATCTGGCTAAGGTATTATCAATTTTATTACACCAGCTCATGGTTTCACTAATCTGTTCTATTTTTTTTTTTTTTTAGTTTATGTATCATTTATTTCTGCTCTAATCTTTATTATTTCCTTCCTTCTGCTGGTTTTAGATTTTGTTTGTTGTTTTTTTTTCTAGCTCATTTAGATGTAAGATTAGGTTGTTTATTTGAGGTTTTTCCTGCTTCTTAAGGAAGGCCTGTATTGCTATACACTTCTCTCCTAGGACTGCTTTTGCTGCATCTCAAAGGTTTTGGACCACTGTGTTTTCACTTTCATTTGTTTCCATGTATCTTTCTTACATCTTCTTTGACTTCCTGGTTGACCCATTCATTGTTTAGTAGCATGTTGTTTAACCTCCATGTATTTGTGGTTTTTTCAACTCTGTGTGTGTGTGTGTGTGCATGTGTGTGTGTGTGTGTGTGTGTGGTTGACTTCAAGTTTCATAGTGTTGTGGCCAAAAAAGATGATGGCATGGTCTCAATCTTTTGTATTTGTTGAGGCCTGATTTGTGACCTAATAACTGATCTGTTCTGGAGAATGTTCCATGTGCACTTGAAGAGAATATGTATTCTGCTGAAGAAACCTACTTTAAATATAAAGACACTTATAGATTAAAAACTAAATGGATGGAGAAAAATATACCATGCCAACATTAATCAAAAGAAAGCAAAAGTAGCTATATTAATTTCAGATAGAGCAGACTTCAGAGCAAGGGAAGTTATCAGGGATAAAGATGGTCATTATGAAACAATAAGGGCATCAATTTTCCAAGAAGGCAAGCAATCCTTACTGTGTATGCACCTAATAACAGACCATCAAACTACCTGAGGCAAAAACTGAGAACTACAAGGAGAAACAGATAATCCACTATCATACTTTGAGACTTCAACACCCCTCTATCAGGAATGGACAGATCCAAAAGGCAGAGATTCAGTAAGGACATAGTTGAACTCAACAACATCGTCAATCAACTACTATAATTTACATCTATAAACTATTTCATCCAACAACAGCAGAAAATATGTTTCTCTTAAGCTCACATGGAACATTCACCAAGGTAGACCACCTTCTGTGAAACATACCTTAAGAAATGTAAAAGAATACAAATCATACAATGCCTATCTACTCTCAGGCCACAATGGAATTAAATTAGAAATCTAAAAAAGAAGGATAACTAGAAAACCCCAAAGTACATGGAGATTAAACAAAACATTTGTAAAATAATTCATAGCTAAAGAAGAAACTCAAGAGACATTTTCAAGCATTTTGAATTAAATGAAAATGAAAACACACTTATCTATATTTGTGGAATGAAGTAAAAGCAGTGATTAGAGGAAAATTTGCAGCAATGAATGTGTGTACTAGAAAAGGAGAAAGATCTAAAATCAATAATCTAAGTTTCTGCCTTAGGAACCTAAAAAAAGAAGAACGAAGTAAATTCAAAGTAAGCATATGAGGGGACACCTGGGTGGCTCGGTTGGTTGAGCATCTGACTCTTGATTTAGGCTCAGATCATGATCCCATGGTTGTGGGATCAAGCCCTGTGTTGGGCTCCACACTGAGTGTGAAGCCTGCTTATGATTCTCTCCCTCTCCCTCTCCCCTCTAATAATAATAATAATAATAATAATTTAATTTAATTTAATTTAAAAAACAAAGTAAGCATAAGAAAAGAAATAATAAGCACCCAAGCCACTGACAGATTCAGTGCAATCCCTATCAAAATTCCAACAGCATTTTTCACAGAAATGGAAAAAAACAATTCTAAGATTTTTACTGAATCAGAAAAGACCCTGAATAGCCAAAGCAATGTTGAGAAAGAAGAACAAAGCTAGAGGCATCACACTTTCTGATTTCAAACTATATTGCAAAACTATTCTAGTCAAAACGGAATGGTACTATCATGAAAGCAAGCACATAGACTAATGGAACAGAATGAGGAGTCCAGAAATAAGGCCATGTATATACGGTCATCACCTTTGACAAGGACACCAAGAATATACAATGAGGGAAGGATATTCTCTTCAATAAGTGGTGCTGGGGAAACTGCATATCCACATGCAAAAGAAGGAAATTGGACCTTTGTATTACACCATACACAAAAGTTAACTCAAAATGAATTAAAGATTTAAATGTAAAACCTGAGACAATAAAACTCCTAGAAGAAAACATAAGAGAAAAGCCCCTTGTTGTTGATTCTGGCACTGATTTCTTAGATACGGCACCAAAAACACAGCCAACCCAAGCAAAACCAAGCAAGTAGGATTATATCAAACTAAGAAGCAAAGGAAACAATCAAAATAAAAAGGCAAAAATAATAATAATAATAATAATAATAATAAAAATAAATAAAAAGGCAATCTTATGCCATTCACAAAAATTAAGAAATGGATCGTAGGTCTAAATGTAAAAGTTAGCTCTAAAAGAAAACAAAAGATTTTGGAGTGGGCCAAAAATGTTTTTAATAGGACACAAAAGTAAAAATCATAAAAGAAAAAAATTGATAAATTGAACCTTATCAAAATTTTAAAAACTCTTCAAGAGTCTGTAAAAACTAGATGTGCCTTCCAGTCCCACACCTTAAGCTCTTTTGGGTTACTTGAGGTTAACCAGCCCAGAAAGCCTCAGCATCAGCCCCAGTCACTTAAGGTGAAACTTGAGGCTGACACACACTACAATACACAGCAGTACATTCTAAGGAAGTGTATAATGTACTACAAGAACTACTATTTAATGGAATTGCTTTGAAAAGAATGAAGATTTCTTTTGGAATATGTGTAGGTCTCCAGGCTTATATTTATTGTCCTAACAGTTGAACTTGTCTCCTGGAGAGTCTTTGAGGTCTTGTCCCACATCTTATAGCTAGAAAGAAGAAAGCAGGAAGGAGGCAGAGTATGGGAAAGATGGACAAAAGAAAGGGGACAAAGGACAGGAGAGAGGGGCAAATGGGTACCATGCAGCCCCTCGTGGCATCACCTGACAGATCAGTAGGGGATCCAAAGAGGGAAGAGGATAAAGACAAAAACTAGTGTTTTCTAAGGCCAGGACTCCAGGCTCATGGCCAAGAGGTAGTGCTCTCCCTACCCCATGCCAGAAAAAACTACTGGGCTTGCCCTGGTCCAGGGAGTGAGCACCATGAGGGAGTCTTCTCTGCCAAGAGTCAGGGCTCCTTGTGGACCCTGGGATTAGGAACTGTCTGCCCTCTTCCCACAGTGCTGGACAAGTAAGGCTCTGAAAGTCAAATTCATCAAATACCCAAACATTAAAACAGACATGGTCCTGCCCTCAGAGACAGGCAGGTGGAAAGCCATATATAAACCCACCAACATAAAATTACAAACCAGCATCATAAGTGCCACAGAGAAAAAAAAAAAAAAAAAGGATGTTTCTAATTTAGATTCACAGTATCAGATGTAGCCAACACAGAGCCCCAGGAGGGACACAAGCCTACCCTGCTTACCCACCTATGATTCAGCTCTGCACCCTCTCTCTGGCAGCCCCCTCGGCTGGAACTTGGGGCCAAGGCATCTCCTAGCTTCCATCACTAACTGAGACAGGGGGACAGATGGATCCCTCCCACACAGTGTGGCAAAATACTTACAGTAAAAAGGATTTGGTCAGAGGAAGATTGGGGTCTAGGGCATGTTATATAAACTTCTCATCACCAAAAGAACATGTGAAAATAAAATCTTAAACTTTCACTTAGCAAAGAAAAGAAAATTAAACTCCTATTCTTTTAAAAATATCATTAAGAAAATGAAAGGGCAAGTCACAAAATGGGAGAAAATATTTACAATAATATATTTGAAAAAGAACTTTTGTATGGATAGATTTTTTTTAAAGAAAAAAACTCTTACAACTCAGACAATGCACAATCTAATAATGAGCAAAAAAAAAGTGTGGACACTCCACAGAAGATTTATAAAATGGACAATAAGTACATGGAAAGATAGCCATCATCACCAGTCATTAGGAAAGTGTGAATTGAAATCAAAATGAGGAGGTATCATTACACAGCCAATAGCATAGCTCATATTAAGAAGACTGACAATATCAAGCATTGGTATGGATGAGGAGGAACTGGAACTCTCAAAAATTGCTAATGGGGATGTAAAATGGCAAAGCTACTTTGAAAACTTATTTGGCCTTTTCTTTAAAGGTTACTTATTATAATATGACTCAGCAGTCACACTCTTAGGTTTCTAGCTAAGAGAAATGAAGGTATAGGTCCACACAAAATCTGCCATAAGAAACGTTCATGACAGCTTTACTCACCTTAGCCAAACAACCCAAATGTCCACCAACAGATAAATGAATAAGCAAGTTGGGGTATATACATACAATGGAAACTAGTCAGGAAAGATAAATTAATACACGTGACCTGGACAAATCTCGAAAACATTACGCTAAGAGAGAAAAGCCAGACGTAAAAGAACACTTAGTGCATGATTCTACTTGCAGGAAGCTTTGGAACGGCAGATCTCATCGGTAGTGGCAGAAAGGAGATCAGTGGGCACAAGGAAACATCTGGAATGGAAGTGGTCTGTCTATATTTGAATGTGGTATCAATGTACACCTGGGTGTAAATATTTGTCAACACTCATGGACCTGCAAAGAAAGAAACATGCATTTCACTCTATGCATATTATACTTCAAAAAAGTTGTTTGGAAAAAATCTCTTGGGGCACCTGGGTGGCTCAGTTAAGTGTCCGACTTTGGCGCAGGTCATGATCTCACAGTTTGTGGGTTCGAGCCCCACGTCGGGCTCTGTGCTGACAGCTCTGAGCCTGGAGTCTGCTTCAGATTCTGTGTCTCCCTCTCTCTCTCTGCCCCTCCTCTGCTCATGTTCTCTCTCTCTCTCTGTCTGTCTCTCAAAAATTAATAAACATTAAATTTTTTTTTTTAATCCCAGGTCTGGTGACTTAAGGCATGACACTGCTGGAATATGGAAGTCAGGATAATTTTCTCAGTGAGATAATAGAGCTAAAAATTGCCTACTATCTACTCCAAAGCCCACCCTCTGTGAGCATCTTCTCCCAGTGAGGCCCTGATTTATTTTCTTGAGCTGCCTACACAAAATTATGGTACTTTTGTACAACAGTCTTTAAAATATGTAAAGAAAGGGAAATATATGTTGTAACAAGGCCTAGACTGAGGAATAAAAGCCCCTCAGTGTTGCCCCTGACCAGGCAGGCAGCCTTAGTCAAGGAAGTGTCTTCACATCGGTGACCCTTGGACTCCTTATCCACAAAACTGGGGTAACCATCGAGAGCCCTGGTGACTTTTGAGAGGGCAGCATGCTGGAATGATGAAGCAGGAGCCACACCAAAGGGGATTTTGAAGGGGGTTTCTGAAAAATAAAGTGCTTAGTGTTTCTGATGTTTCATCCAGCTTGACTGGAGCCCTTAACTTACAGGATATGGTTTGACTTAAGAAAACAGGCATGTGAGCCCATTGACATTGACAATTAATTGTTAAGGGCAGAGCACTTGTAAAGGATTGACACTGTGTCCCCCTCCTATATTTTCTCCTTTCTCCCATTTCCTCACCTGATCTTGACAAGACAGTTCTCTCCCCGTATCTGTGCTGCACACCAGATAGGGCCCAAAGGCTGTTTCATTAAGTAGTAATTTGCCTTCTTCAAGTCCATTCCTTTCTTCCAGGCCTGCTCCCTCTTTCCGGTATGATGTCAAGAACTTTTTGCTGCAGCTACAACCACATTGTATCAAATTATTTTCAAATTCGATTTCGTTCCCATAAACAGGACTATAGCCCTCTGTGGGGGGTGGGGGTACATGCCAGGGACCCATCTCAGCACACCCCCATTTCCCAAACAAATGTCCCCTGCTTAGCACTTCCCCAGTGGCCGTCATTTGAATATATTTCGGCAGAATAGGTTGCTGTATTTATTACCACCCAACTAATTTTCTTTAAATCAACTTCAAATCAGTTTGTTATTCTTTAACTTAGCCCATTCTAAATGATGATAACTGTGAAATAATGGGTGTGAGTGCTAACAATACATTTTTATAATTCAACTATATATATATATATATATATATATATATATATATATATACATATGTATAGTTCACCCATATATCCCTTAACCTTTCACATCCTACCGGGGTTCCACATATCACTTTGGGTAACACCTCCTGAAGTCACCACTGCAATCCAAGTCTACACCTCAACATTGCAAAAACACTCATCAATCGAGACCCATTCTATTCTATTCTATCCTATCCTATCCTATCCTTTTCTATTGTATATTTTGAGAGAGAGAGAGAGAGAGAGAGAGAGAGAGAGAGAGAGAGCATACAAGCAGGGGAGAGAGGTAGAAGGAGAGAGAGAGGGAACCTCAAGCGGGGCTCCATGCTCAGTGCAGAGCCTGACACAGGGCTCCATCCCACAACCCTGGTATCGTGACCTGAACCAAAATCAAGAGTGGGATGCTCCACCAACTGATCCCCCAGGTGCCCCCAGACCCCATTTTTAAAATAAAGCTTCATGGAGGGGCGCTTGGGTGGCTCAGTCGGTTAAGCGTCGGACTTTAGCTCAGGTCATGATCTCACGGTTCACGGGTTCGAGCCCCGCATAGGGCTCTGTGCTGACACCTCAGAGCCCAGAACCTGTTTCAGATTCTGTGTCTCCCTCTCTCTATGTCCCTCCCCCACTCGCACTCTGTCTCCCTCTGTCTCAAAAATAAACAAACATTTATAAATACATACATACATACATACATACATACATACATACATAAAGCAAAGCTTCATGGGGCACCTGAGTGGCTCAGTTGGTTGAGTTTCTGACTTCCACTCAGGTCAGGATCCCAGGGTCCACGCTGAGCGTGACGCTTGCTTGGGATTCTCTCTCTCTCTCTCTCTCTCTCTCTCTATCTCTATCTCTCTCTCTCTCCCTCTGCCCCCTCCCCTTCTTGTCCTCCCTCTCTAAAATAAAAAATAAAATGCGTAAATAAATAATGAAATAATAAAATAATAAAATAAAATAGAGTTTCAGCTGTGTATGTTCAGTCTAGATTGAGGTTGCAGGGGGTTGAGGGGGCGGCTATCTTAGTTTCCTAGGACTGCCATAACCAAGTACCACAGACTGGTTGGCTTAAAGAATAGGAACTTATTTCTTCATGGTTCTGTTGGCTGGAAGTCCAAGATCAAGGTGTCAGCAGTGTTAGTTTCTTCTGCGGCCTCATGTCCTTAATTTGTAAATCTTCTTTGTTACTGTGTCCTCCTAAGGTTTCTCCTCTGTGCAAGTCTGTGTCCTAATCTCTTGTTATAAGGACACCAGTCATACTGGATTAGGGCCCACCCATATGACGTGAATTAACTTGTATTACCTCTTTATTAGTTTTTTGTTTAAGTTTTTATTTTAATTCCAGTTAGGTAACATATAGTGTAATATTAGTTTCAGGTGTAAACTCCTTCACAGTGACTCAACATTTCCATTCATTACCTGGTGTTCATCACAAGTGCACTACTTAATCCCCATCACCAATTGAACCCATTACCTACCCACCTCCTTTCTTGTAACCATCAGTTTGTTCTCTATAGATAAGAGTCTGTTTCTTGGTTTCTCTCTCTCTCTTACTTTTTCCCTTTGTTTGTTTGTTTTGTTTCTGAAATTCTACATATGAGTGAAATCACGTGGTCCTTGTTTTTCTCTGACTTATCTCGCTTAACATTATACTGTCTAGCTCCATCCACATCATTGCAAATGGTGAGATTTCATTCTTTTTATGGCTAAATAATATTCCATTGTATATACCACATCTTCTTTATCCATTCATCACTTGATGGACACTTGGACTGCTACCATATCTTGGCTATTGTAATTTTTTAATGTTTATTTATTTTTTAGAGACAGACAAGAGTATAAGCAAGGAAGGGGCAGAGAGAGAGGGAGACACAGAATTCGATTCAGGCTCCAGTCTCTGAGCTGTCAGCATAGAACCCAATGCAGGACCCAAATCCACAAACTGTGAGATCATGACCAGAGCTGAAGTCAGACACTTAACTGACTGAGCCACCCAGGTGCCCCTTGGCTATTGTAAATAAAGCTGCTCCAAACATAGGGATGTGTGTATCCCTTTGAATTAGTGTTTTTGTATTCTTTGGGTAAATACCTAGTAGTTCAATTGCTGGATCATAGGGTAGTCCTATTTTTAACTTTTTGAGGAAATGCCACACTGTTTTCTAGAGTGGCTGTACCAGTTTGCATTCCTACCAATAGGGCACAAGGGTTCCTTTTTCTCCACATTCTCACCAACACCTGTTGTCTCTTGTGTTGTTGATTTTAACCATTCTGACAGGCGTGAGGTTTTGATTTTTATGTCCCTGATTGTAAGTGGTGTAACTTTTATTACCTCTTTAAAGGCCCAATTTCCAAATATAGTCACATTTTGAAGTACTGGGAGTTAGGGCTTCAATGTATGAATTTGGAGGGATAAAATTCAGCCCATCACAAGGCTTATGTAGGATGGGTAAGAATCATGACTTAGATCTGAGGAATATGGCAGGGGGAGTCATACTGCAGGGGATTTCAAAAAGAAAGTTAAACTTTGAAAATGAAATGAGAAAGAAAAAAAAAAACAGCAACAAATAAAAAAAAAAGATTCAAACAACAACAAAAACAAAACAAAAAACAGATCCAAACATGTGAAGACATTATTCATGCCCAAAAAGTCTTTATATACCAAAGGACCGATGAGTTCCTAGAACATTCCAAATGCAGTCAAAACTACCCAATAGTTAGTCCAATGCCTGGAACGAGGAAGGCATAAACAACAGATCAAATGGTCCTTGTCCAAAGAGAATGTGTGTTCCAGAAACACAAGTCCTGGAAAATGAGATGAAAGTAGAAATATGTTGTGGGCTTCCAGGAAGGCTGTTTAAAGGAAAATGTCTCCACCAGAAACGTGTGCACTGCCAACCTTTCCTCCTCCCTCGGTCCAGCCTGTAGAACATGGAATGTGTCCTCTCTCACCTCCACATCCCTTCGAGAATGCCACCTCTAAGTGAGAACTTCTCTAACCATTCTATTTAAAATATTGAGCCCTCTCCCTTCCAACACTCCTGACCACCCTTTCCCTATCCTTTCCTCACATGGCACGTACTTTTTAATATACTATCTAGTTTATAAACATATTTATTGCCTGCTCTTCCATTAGACTATAAGCCTCATGAGGGGCAGGAAATTGTGATTTTTTTTCCCCCCACGGGGTATCTGAAGCACCTAGAACAGGCCTGTGACAGACATTAATACATATCTTGAATGAATAAATCGTATCCATTTCATGCAATTTGAAACTCAGGCATTTTTAAAGGTTTGGCATTACCCCCCTTTCAGTTTAAACCAAGTCCTGTAGACTATGCCTGTGTATAACCTCTCAGATGTGCCCATCCTCCCTCTGCCCGGACTCCCCATCACCTCCTTCTATGTATTACAATAGCACCCTAACCATCTTTCTACTCCCAACTCTTCCTCCTCCCACCCACCCTGAAGAGGACTTCCCACATCACTGCCATGCTTAAAACCTTTTTATGGCTCCATTGCCTTACGTAAAGTGCAAACTCTGCAACTGTCCACAGACCCATACAATCTGGCCCCAACTCGTACCATGCCTCCTTATCCACTCATCCACCTCCGACATACCTCAGACCTAGAGAACCCCTCACTGAGCCCAAAGAGCCCTCCTGTGCACCAAATATCCTCTGTCTATCTTCTGTTGAAAATGCTCTTCCCTGCCTCTTTCACCAGACTTATTCTGGCTCGTCCTTTGGAACTTTTGTACCGCCTCATCCAGGAAGCTTTCCCTAACTACTCCTCAGGCTGACCGAGCTGCCCCTTCTCTGTGCTCACATATCCCCCCATAATTATCCGTCAGCTTTCTGACTTCACCATGAGACCACGTGGGCCTTGAGCTGGAATGTTGTCTTATCCATAACCCCCCTGTGAAGAACAACACCACAGGCAGCAGGCACTCAGTAAACAAGAAGGGAGGGAAGGCAGGAAGAAAGGGAAGGAGGAAAGAAGGAAGGAAGGAAATCACTGGGTCACAAATATTCACCTGTCTTCTGAGCCCTAGAGTTCATGCATGGCATGCATCTGAAGGGGCAGTTGGTGGTCTCCAGGCTCTTTTTGCTGCCTGTTGAGATGCAGCCTCTGCCAGCCTGGGTCCTGAGGGACTAAGAGGAGTGGAGCCCTGTGTGGTTACATCATTGATGAGAGAGACACTCTGTTCTTTTCAACTGCTGAGATGTTAGGGTTTATTATTAACCCAGCATAATTGTCTGTTCTGACTAATGCAGCTGGTTTGAAGTACTGGGGGGGGAAAATCATACATTTTTAACTTTTTATTCCCTGAGAATATCAGACACCACCTTGCCTTTCCCACTGCCATGTAATTTTCAGTCCAATTTTCTGTTTCCCAGGGGCTTCCTTGCATTGTTGCAAAGACACTATAAGGTAAACCGCTCAAATATTATTATCCCCTCTCCTACAAACTCAGAAAAAAGTACGCCAATGAGCCTGAGACTTCTTGGGAGGGAGGGGAGCTCATGCTAGCACCAGGTCTCCGACACCTGGCCCAGCACTCGCTGCCTGCTCCAGGAAACAAAATAGCACATGCTTAAATATAGTCTAAACCCAAAGGGTCTACGCCAGAAAAGGCTCCTGCTCTTGGCACCGAGGAAATATATCAAAACTAATGTAGAATGGTGGGCTCTGGAGCCAGGCTGCCCTGAGTACCCTCCCAGCTCCAGTGTTGAGTACCCAGAGCCCCTGAGCAAGTCGGTACATTTATCCCAACCTCTGCTCCCCCGGCCCTGCAATATGGAGAAAATCGTACTTACTTCATTCTCTCATTGTGAGTTTTACATAAATGAATCCGTGGGGGGGATCCAGGCATGGCATCTGGCACATAACAAAAGCTCAATACAATTTAGCTATTACTGTCCCTATTATCACAGATGGAAGTCACTGTGTCCTTAACTTTACCAACAGTATTCTGAGTGGTAATGCCAGGATCTTGCCACAGGGTGGCACTCTTGTCTCTGACCACCCTTCCTGAGTCACTAAAGCTCTGTTTCTCAAAATGTTAAGTTGGGCAAGGATGGAAGGAGGACCCAGAAAAAGATGCCAAACGTTGGGCACTCCAACCAAAAAGATGTCCTCTCTGTCACATCAAAAGTGCAGAAACTGCTTCATTCAGAGATGCATCTCTACTGCCTCTCACAGCTGGGTCTCCAAGCCTGGCTTATCGCCAACCTTCAGAAGAGGCTAAATGAGCTAGCAAAAGTGTGTTGTCTGCCACCAACGCACACACCATCCTCGGGGTCAGAAGTTGCACCTGGGAGTCTGATGGAAGCGGGTGATTGGAAGCCACTGCTGTAGAGCAGGGCTTTCTAGGACTTTACAGCATACATAAACCACCTGGGCACCTCGCTAAAATGCAGATTCTGATTCAGCTGGTCTGCGGTGAGGCCTGAGATTCTGCATTTCTCACAAGTGTTCAGATGATGCCCACGCTGCTGATCCACGCACCATGAACATGGAGGATCTGGCCCATGGCCTGGTACATGGAAGCAGCATGCTGCATGCTGACTACCGACTAGCATAAGCCCCCTCTGTAGACTTATTCATCTCAGCCTCACAATAGCCCCTTGCAATCAGTACTATTGTCCCTGTGTTATGGGTGAGAAACAAAAACATTAACTGTTCCAAAATTGTAACAGCTAATTAATAACAGAACCAGGACTCACAATACACTTTTGCTAAACCGAATGTTACTGTTTTAGGTTGAATTAAAGTAAACACCATCCTCTTTCCTCCCAAACTTTCCAAGACAGAGAGAAAAGATCGCTGAAGCAGCATAGCAGAGCAGTGAAGAAGGCAGATTCTGGAGCCAAACTGCCCAGATTCACAATCTCAGCGTTGCCAATTAGGAGCTGTGTGACTTTGATGGGTGGTTCGACCTCTCTGTGCCTCCTTTTCTTCATCTCAAAACTGGGAATAACGATAGCACCTCATTCTGGGAGTTGTTAGGAGGATTAAGTGAGGTAATTGAATATAGTGCTCTACGGGCACCTGGTAGGTGGTAAATACTCAGGCATTGCCTGCACCCAGGTCAGACTTCCAAGGCTGTGAGAACTGCAGGGACAAATGAGTCCCTGCTTTGGGCTTTAAGCAACTCACAGTTTAATGAGGGAGAGGGAGAGAAAACGCTAATGGGAAGGCCATCAGAGCACCCATGGGGGGGTAATTATCACCATGTAGTACAGCAAGAGGCAGCCCTCCACATGCAGTTCACATTAATTCACCTGTATGCACCTCCCTGTCAGCAAAAAGCTTAGTATCTTGAGTGACGCCACCCACCATCCCACCCAACAAGTCCAAAAAGGGCATGAGATGGGGGACTGTAGACCTGCTGGGCCCTCTGTTCCAAAAGCCTCTCACAGTGTGAGCTGACCACAACGTGGGTGACTGCAATGTGTGAAGACACTTGATTTGTACCACAGGGCCCTGAAATGCACACCTACTACTTCATATGGCACTGTGATCCATCCCAATGCTGGAGGAAAAACAGCACGGCGTTTACAGAGAGAAGGTGGCCAGTCTTGAATGTGGGCCTGTCTATTCTCGGGGACAAGTCTAAATAACACATTTTGCTTTGCAGTTACAGTTTACTCTCTGGGTAAGGTGAGCTGGCTCCTCGGTGGGAATTCACAGCGTGTCTTCAAGAGACTGGAAACAAGCTCAGCACCCACCAGCTGGGAAGTGGTGGAAGCAATTATAGTCTTGCGCAATGAGCTGCTACAGCAGTTAAAGAAAGGAAGGAGGTGCAGCATTATTTACAATAGCTGAGATGTGGAAACAACCTAAGTGTCCACCAATGGATGAATGGATAAAGAAAATGTGATATATATGTGTGTGTGTGTGTGTGTGTGTGTGTGTGTATATATATATATATGTATACATATATATGTATATATATATATATATATATATATATATATATATATATATATATATCTCACATCTCACCCCACATATCAAACCCACCCCACCACAGTCTGCTAGAGTGGGGCCTGAGCACTCCTATTCTAAAACACCCCTCCACAGATAGACCAAAGCTAGGGAACAACTGAGGTGGAAAGCTTCCATGCTCCTGGACCACACCTCCTGGCCTCCAACTGAAAACCTAAATAGACTTTGTGGAAGAGCTGGGCGCTGGAGAGGCAGCATCCCAGGCAGACCCGCATGCAGAGTTGCATTCTGGACACAGAGGAGTTCCAGCCCCATCACTGACACTGCTGAGAAAGAGAGCTTTGCGGAGCAATTTCCCCACATGTGGGACTGGATGGAGGATGTTGCCCTCTGCACACAGACACCTTGCAACACCTTCTTCTCCACTCAAAACAAACACAGAGTGAAAAGTCCCCCCAAAATTAATTTATCAATCCATTTTATTGCGCCTCTGATGCAGCTCCTCAGCTGCTCTCTCCACACCCAGGATCTCAATGGGGAGCAGACCCAGTCCCTTTTGGTTGCCTGGAGGTGCTGTTTGTAAGCCTTTATGTCCGAGAAAAGCATGGCTAAATGCAGTTGTTGCTGCTTGCCCACTTTCTTTGGGTTCCCCCTGAGGCCTTTCCATCTGTGGGAGGCATTTCTGCCAATCACACAGATCCATTTACCTTGCATCCCCATTTGGCCTTGCCACCTGTTCCCAAAAGAGCTGCCTCCCCGATTTCTTCAGGGGATTGCTTCGCGGTGTGGGAGACTTCAATTCAAGCCTTCTCCTTCATTCTCGGAAGCTGCACTCAGGACAGCAGGTGGCGCTCCGAGCTTCGGTGGTCGAGGCCGGGAGCCTGTGGCAAACAGGCTTTCTGGGAGTTAGATGTCCCTTGCGCGGAGGGGCGCAGTAAATATGTAATAAGCGAGCGAGTGGGAGCCTAAAACGTGAAATCGTTTCCCCTGACGGTGTCCGCTGGTCTAAGCTCCAACGCTGGTAGGAGGGGGAAGGAATGAGAATATGTAGCTGGCGGGGCTGCAACCTTCTCATTGCAGAAATGGGAAACGGCCCAGAGCAGAGAGGCTTGCCCAGGCACCACGGAAAAGGGCAGAGTCAAAACTCCTGCCCTGACGGTTCTTTGGTCGGCCTAGTGCCAGCTCTTACACCCTCAGACGTGGGTCTTCCGAAAGGGTTGCCACTCTTAGCACATGTCCCTGCATAAAGACAGAATACACGGTCCTAAAGCACCAACTCCCATGAGTATTTCCCACACGTGGGTCCCTTACATCCCCTTTCGTGATTCTGACCATTTCTACACACCACCACAGTTAAAAATCTGGTTAATACGTTTTTTGAAATCAACTCACCTTCTAAAGTTAAATATAATTACAAGAGAAATGTTTCATTGCTACAGCTGCAAGTCCAGTATTTCTTGCCAAAAACAGGACTGTAAAAATAAATATGTAACAATTACAGTTTCTTAGAAGTCTGGCTGTTTACCAATGAAACTCATCTGCCATTCCGTCAGTGGTGCGTTTTCCACACTTTAGGAAAAACTGGGATTCCAGTACTACCTCTGGCGGGAATGCGGAATGAGATGTAGCAAGAGGTGGTGATGGAGAGCCAGAGAGAGAGGCAGCCACACTGCTGACTCCGTTGCAGAACAAAGGGAACCCTGACATACTCCATGACCTTCCTGCAGTACATACAAACTTCCGGAAACTGTACGTTCTTTTTACACTGGAAAGCTGGAGGGGAAGGGTGGAGACCTGGCTTCCTGTGAGCCTGTCCCACCTTGGACCTCTTACAGAATGCATAAAATAGCATCTCAGGGTGAGGAGGTCCTTAGAGGTCTTCCAGCCAGCCCCCTGTAGCTGGACTGATCTCCTCTCCCTCACCCTGGGGGGCAGGGGTCCTCTGGCCTCTGCCCCAGCATATTGCCTGCTGTGGAGGCAGCCTATGGGTGGGGCAAGGGCAAGGACCACTGGAAAGATGACTGTGATCTGCAGATGGGGTTGGAGGAAGAGGAGACCATCCTATAGACAAGGGTGAGCCTTGTTGTTGAAGAGGTTTGTCCACTCTGGATTGAGTTGTGGGGAAAGACAGTCATTGGTATGGATAATTCACTTCCCCTCTCTGAATCTTGGTTTCCTCATCTGTACAATAAAGAGGGTGGATTAGATGGGGCCTTAAGTTAGGGCCAGCTCCAAGCGCCACTCCAGGCTGCAGTTTGGGACTGTTGGGAGGAGGAGATGCCTCCTGGCCAAATCTGACTCCCAGAGCATGCAGAAGTTTTATAACAGGACATCCAGAAGTGTCTTCCATGTCTGCGAGAGACTGGTCAAGTTAAGAGAAAGATCTTCCTGCTGTCTGTGTCCTGCAGTCCTGGAATGTGCAAAAGTCATTTGTACCCTCTTGTCCTGGAGATCTTTAGGTCAATAAAACTCAATTACCAGTCCTGGGCAGTCACTGAACTAGCCTGGTACTTGTTTGGGTGTGGGAGAGTTCAAGGGGAACCAGGGCACGTCTCCACCCTTCTGGAGAAGTCTTCAATACTACAGATCTGTCATGCCAGTTCTGTCTCTACCCCTTCCTAGTGGTAGAGACTTCAGAAAAGTTACTTGACCTTCCTAAGTCTCATTTTCCTCATCTTTAAAATGAGCATAATAGGGGTGCCTGAGTAGCCCAGTCGGTTAAGCATCTGACTCTTGATTTGGGCTCAGGTCATGATCTCACGGTTTGTGAGATCAAACCCCATGTCGAGCTCTGCACTGACAGTGCAGAGCCTGCTTAGGACATTCTGTCTCCCTCTCTCTCTGCCCCTTCCCTTCTCTCTCTCTCTCAAAACAAATAAACTTAAAAAAAAATAAAAAATAAGATGGGCATAATACCTACTTCATGGAGCTGTCTGTGGGGGTGGACAAATGAAATCATTTGTGTAGAATCAGCCAATCAATAATTTGAGGAACACATACTGTTCTAAATGCTGGGTACATAGCCCAGTTCCTTGTATTGGGTCAAGCATGTAAGGGGCATCCGGAAAAGCAATACACACACACACAGACACACACACTCACACATACATATGTTTAGATAGCATGTGTTCCATGCCATGCCATCCAATTCCTTCCTCATTTGTGGTCTCTGCATCTTCTGACTGCCCCTCACCACTTGATTTCTGTCCCATGTGGTGGTGACAGCATTCTATCTGTCATTATGTAGCCATTACTTTCCTTCTCCTGCTCTTCCAGGAAAATAAGCATACTACCTTAGTCACTGTTACCCCTACCTTCCACCACCACCAGTGACTTTAGAATGCCCCACACAGGGGCAGCTGGGTGGCTCAGTTGGTTGAGCGTCTGACTTAGGCTCAGGTCATGATCTCATGGCTCGTGAGTTTGAGCCCCACGTCAGGCTTGCTGCTGTCAGTGCAGAGCCTGGAGCCTGCTTCAGATCCTCTGTCTTCCTCTCTCTCTGCACCCCCCCCCCCAACTCTTATGTGCTCTCTCTCTCTCAAAAACGAACATTTAAAAATAAATAAATTAATAAATTAATAAGAATGTCCCATACATTATGGGCACTCATATTAAGTTTGTCTGAAGTTCTACTGCCCAGATAGCCCTAGAAGCATCGGTAAGCAGCCGGGTCTTAGACCTGATTGCAGTACATGCAGCTGAACACCTGGAGTCTCATGCCCAGGGTGGTGACCTCATCCAAGTATGGGAACCCTACAGCCCTTCCACACTGAGTCCAACATGGTTTCACCAACAAGAAACTTGATGGCAAGAGTGCTGAAGCCCTTGCAGCCCTGAGTTGGAGAATCTATTGATCAAGGAGCATTAATCACCTTCTAATGACTTTCCATCACATGTAAAATAAGCTCTAACATTTTCCCAGGACCATAAGGCTCCATGCTCTGGCCAAGTCTCAACCTCAACCCCTTCTCCTCCTCTCCATGCTCCAGGCACACAGTCCCCCTGCTGCTCTGCAAACACACTAACCACCGTCTGCCTAGAAGCTCTTCTCCACATATCCCCATGGCTCCTCAACTCCATTCAAATGTCAGTTCCTCAGAGAGGCTTTCCTTGTCCAGCCCACCTAAAAGATTACAAATGCATCTTCTCCATTTCAGAATCCTCATCACTGTTGGCGTACCCTTTTTCTCTATTCTTCATATTTCCATGTGAAGGAAACAAGGCAGACCACGTTTCTTGGCCTATGTCCCTACCTATCACTCCTCCTCTCTATGGGAGGATTGAGTTGTCTGATTGATGAGTTTTGGAGAATATACTAAGCATGTGCATCCCAGCTCTCTTCTCTTGGAGAGCCAGCCTATCTGCAGAGACAGCACGTTTGTGTCTGCTCTCTGTCCCACAGAAACGGGCCTCCCCACCAGCCCAGCAGGTACGGGAAGAAGAGAAGCCCAGAGAGTGTCCAGCTGTGCCAGTCACTGGACTCTGTCCAGTTCATGAGTAGGGCAATAACCAGCCATATCCTCCATTCAACATTATCAGTTATAAGTTTGCATATCTGTCTAGCTCTTATGTTGGTCTGTCAGTTATGAATTTAGATGTGTTTCTTTTATGTAGTGTTGCATCACAAATCACCCAAAACTCAGTTGTTGAATTAACAATTTATTATTTCACATACATTTGTAGGTTGACTAGATGGTACTTTTGTTTCACAGGTTGTCTGTTGTCTGGAATGCTGAACCAGCTGGAAGTCCAAATGCCTCACTCACGTGACTGGTATTTGGTATTCTTGCTGGGAGCTCATCTGGGGCTGTCAGCTGGGAACATGGGGACCTTGGCCCGCCTCCACATAGTTGTTTGGGCTTCCTCTTGGCACGGGAATTAGGTTCCAAGTAGGACTGTTGCACAATCAAGTATTCCAAGAGGAAGGAAGTAGAAGCTAACAGTCTTCTTAAGAATTGATCTTAGAAATCCTGGAATATCATTTCTACAGATGCTATCAGTGTACAGTCACAGAGCAGCCCAGATTCCTGATGCAAAGAGCAGTATGTCCACACAAGGAGGAAAAGCATTATTGAGGGCCATTTTTGGAGACTACCTACCACAGGTGGGAGTAGAATATTGAGGCCTCTAAATTTCCACCACCATTCCCTGGCCTATATCATTCACTCATTCATTGTGTCTTCCCTTCTAGTAAGATCGTGAAAGCAGACACTTTGCTTTGTTCATTGATATGTTTTCAGGACTTACTCACACTGCTTAGCACATAGTAAGTATTCTGTAAATATTTGTTGAATGAATGAATGAATTAAACAACCAGTCATTCAATTGCCCTAACCAGTCACAGGAAGTTGAACAGGCCAGTACATTTTCTTGGAAAAAGTGAGACTTAAGCTAGGCTTTAAATACAGGTAGGCAGCCTGGCAAGAACATATTCTATAGATAAGCTGATGAGAAGCAGCAATGGGTAATGGGTGGTCAGTTACCCAGTCACTTGCTTGGTGGACACACATCTGACTCTGACCAGGACCCTCTTAATCCATGTTGTTACATTCTCAATTTAGACAGGACAGCATATCAGAGGGGAACCTAGAGAACTCTCATTAGATTTGTTCTGAGTGTGTGTGTGTGTGTGTGTGTGTGTGTGTGTGTGTGTGTGTTTCATGCAGAAGAGAGGAGGAGACAGAATTCCCACAAGCTCAGCCCCAGAGATAGGGCTTTCCCTGAACTGCTGTGTAGATCAGTGGTTCTAAATACGGGTGGGTATTTTACACCTCCCTCCCCCCACCAGACATTACACACTCTCTGGGGAATTTTGGGTGTTGTCACACCTGGGGTAGGAGGGTGCTACTGGCATCGAGAGAGGGAGGCCAGGAATGCTGTCCAACATCCTATAATTCATAGGGTAGGCCACCACAACAAAGAATTATCTGGCCCCAAATGTCAATTGTGTTATTATTGAGAAACCCTGCTATAAAGGGTGATGGGAAAATACTGTGGATTCAGGGCATCTGGGAGCTGGTAGATTGCACTCAGTCATGTAGTAACACTTGGCCCAGAAACTGTGTTCCCACCTGAGACGACTGAGTTTTATAAACAACTTTCAATGCTGTAGCAGCTTAGCAGTGTGAATTAATGTCAGAGGAGTTCCAGTAACATGAGTAATAATGACACAGAAGGATTATAAAGGGAAAGAAACACAAGACTGGAAGCAGCAGAAGCACCAGGGCTTTTCCACAGCTAAGGAGAACAAGCCTCCTGCACTTTAATGTTGAGGATTTACCACCAAAATACCTCTCACATTCCTCCTCTCTGTGTCCACTCCAACCTCCCTGGTCCAATCCACCACTCTCTCTCTCTAGCGCTCTTTCCAGGTCCACTCTAGGCCTCCAGGCTTTCTCCACCAAGGGACAGAGGGAGATCTCAGAGCACACGTTAAATGGTGCATTTGCTGCTTAAAAACCTAGGAAAGCTTCCCAGTATACTTAAAACACAAAATCTAACTGGTCCACCATGTTCTGGAGGATAAAGCCTTATTCTACTTGTGGGTGCCCTCCCCTCCCACCTGCCTCAGCATTCTGCAGCCATAAAGGGCCACGTGCTGGCTTGTTTTCCATTTCTGAAATATTTTGAGCTCATTCCAGCCTCAGGTGACAGCCCCCATGGAGCTGACAGTCTGATGACATCTGAAGATAGACATGAATCATTCATATCATGGGCACCTTGGTGGCTCAGTCATTAAGCATCTGACAGTTCCTGAGTTCGAGTCTCACATCGGATGAACTCAAGCCTCACTTTGGTAAAACGTGAGCCCTGGGTGAGCCCCGCTTCTCTCTCTCTCTCTCTGCCTCTTGTGGGATTCTCTCCCTCTCTCTCTTTCTCTCCCCCTCACTCATTTGTGCCCTCTCTCAAAAAAAAAAAAAAATCACACAAGCATATGTAAAACTGATCCCAGTGTTATGAGCAAAAGAGCCACAGTGCCCTCAAGAGCTTGTGACAAGAGGATTTGACCCACCAGAAAAGCTAGTGAATGAATTCTTGAACAAGTGGATCTTGAGCTAAGATCTGATGGAAGAGCAGGAGTTAACTAACTGAAAAGAAAGCTGGAGGGGAAAACATCCTTGTGCAAATGCCCTGAGGCAGTGTCTGTTAGGCTAAGTGGAGAGTGGAGTAGAGGTGGAGTAAGCAGGAGACAGATCTTACAAAGCCTGAAACCTATAATATGGAGTTTGAATTTTATTCTGAGCCTAAGGGGAAGCTCTTGAGGGATCTTAAGAGATTGACTGATGAAATTTGCAATTTGAGAATATTACTCTGGCTGCAGCATCGATATTTGTAAATAATTTCTCCCAACCTTATAGCAGTTGTAGCTCCTGAAATTTGAAGAGAGGTCAGGAAGAATGTGGGGGACACCCCAACAGCTGTCAAAGGCAGAGATGATGGTAGTTTGGACTACTGATGAAGGAGAGGAAAAACTGTTCAGTTTGAAAATATATTAAAATGCGTGTGTCTGAAACACAATTGTATTCCTGTTTCTTACTCTGTAGCCCTAGATGTCATTATACCATAAATAAATAAATAAATAAATAAATAAATAAATAAATAAATAACCAACCAACCAACCAACCCAGGAAGACTCACCACCCAGAGACCTCCAGTTGGAGGGCATTTTGAGCATCAGCTTGGTTGGCTAGTTGGCTGGTTGGCTATGCTAAGCAACATTACATATGCAAGTCTGTTTTTGAAAGCAGCCCAAGGCAAGTAGGACCTAAGCATTAGGAGGTTGGTCATGAGAACATATCATCTCCCCTTGCTTACTTTTGCAGGAGGGCAGAAACGGGTGTTGGTTGCAGATAAAGGCTTGTTGTCATTATGGCATAGCACGTATGAGCACCCCAGCACAGAGTCAGACTGCCTGGATTCAAATTCTTATTCCCACCACCTCACTTACCAGCTCTGTGAAACATTTTGAGATTTCTACCTTGCTTCTATGTCCTCACTTTTAAAAAAGGAGTGATAGGGGCGCCTGGATGGCTCAGTCGGTTAAGCGTCCGACTTCGGCTCAGGTCATGATCTCACGGTCCGTGAGTTCGAGCCCCGCGTTGGGCTCTGTGCTGGCAGCTCAGAGCCTGGAGCCTGCTTCAGATTCTGTGTCTCCCTCTCTCTCTGACCCTCCCCTGTTCATGCTCTGTCTCTCTCTGTCTCAAAAATAAATAAACTTTAAAAAAAAATTTAAAATAGGAGTGATAATAATAGCAACCACCGGTGGCATTTTAGAAGGTCAATAATTACTTTCTGCCCCTCCTGCATTCAGAACTGAGAAATAAAAGCAGGCGTCAGACAGGTAGAGATCAAAATGTCATCTTTATTACTGACAAAGCTGGACTGGAGGATGTGGCTGAAGTGGAAACACTTTACCCAGTCACTGACACAGTGAGCAACCGCAGACGGCAGACAGCAGACAATTATGTGTACCCTCTCTGAAAGCCACTGGTCTGTGGCATCAGATAAGTCCTCCTCCTGCCCTGGGGAAGAGTAAGGGAGAATTAGATGGAAGCTGGATGTGTTCCTACATGCTTGGCCCTGCTGGGGAGGGAATAGAGTAGGAATTCACCCCCCCCCCCACCTCCAAGAAAATAGGTGAAGGGGAAATAAGTGATTCCCTCAATCACTTATTGAGGGATTCATGGGATTGTTATGGATATTAAAGAAAAACAATAGGTAAAGTGTTCAGAATATAGACTCCATAAAGGTCTCATCCTTGGCATCAATTGTCCTGAGCTGGTCAGACTAGCCAAGATAGGCAAGGCTGATCAACTGAGGAAAGTTGTGGTTCAGAAATTGCAGGAAGCAAGGGAGTTTCTTAAAAAGGGGATTTCTCTCTCTCCCTCTCTCCTAGTTCCCTACACTCAGGAAACCTTGAGAGTTCCCTAAAGGGAAATGCTGACCAGATATGAACTGGCAAGTCTTTTAAACAGGGGGAAAAACCCAACAGCTGTATCTCTGGTAATACACCAATCCAGTGACTTATGAACACAGTATAATGGCCTAGCTTTCTTTTATGGTTGTGTGCTTGTGCACTACTTTTGCTAGTGTAGGACGAGTTTTTGTTGGGGGAGGAAAAGGAGCTTTGTGTGCTTCTCCAGGCAGCCTCTCCTCACCACTTATAATTAAGCAATTAAGAATCACTGGCCAGGAAGTCACTGGGAGCAAACAGGAACAACCCTGGGGAAAGCCTTGTCCAATCAATGAACAATAGCAATTCCATTTAAGGTGAGTGCAACAAAAAGACAGGAAATAACACGTGTTGACTCTAGCTCTGGGTGCAGTCCATCAGCAAGGCCATCCTCACCACCTGATCTGCCTCAGCCAATCTCAGGTCACCTACCTGATGCAGGCAGGCTGCAGGTTGTGTAGACACCAAGGGAAAAGCCCAGGAAAGAAGGAAGTTGTTGGTCTGTGAGCCTAGTGGTTCTCTTCCCTGTGCTGAGTCATCTCTTATCAGGGCACCAGGGAACCACACCTGCCTAAATTTCTGAGACAGATGGAAAACCCCAGCAGCCTGGATCCCTAAGAGGTTTTACCTTGGGTAATCCCTCTTACCAAGGCCATTCACCTTTGGCATTTCCAACAGTAACATCTTTAGATCCCCTTCTTTCTCAAGGGGAAATCTACAAAGATGGAGGGGGCTCCCAGGCCCACAGGTTCAACATGGCTGTATAATCCATACAAAGCTTTTCCATGAAAATGGAACCTTAAATGTGTTAATAATTTATCAATAGTAATAGCTAATACTTAGTGATCACTTACCATGTCCATGTACTGTAGTAATTTTCACAACGAGATACTATTGTTGTCCACATTTCACAGATAAGGAATTAAGACACAGAGAAGTTAAGTAATATTCCCATGACCCTTATCTATCTACTATATTCAGGACATCTAGCCCAGAGCAAGGAAACCAAAGTTTTATCTTACACAATCTGTTTTTATGGACTCAGAGAATGTAAGATCTGGAAAAGCCTTTGAAGATAACTGAGCGCAACCCCTGATGATATGAGAAAACAGAGCTGGAGAGGGGTTAGGGGTGTTTGTTCAAGTCCCACAGTAAAATGGATGAACCCCTAATCCCCTCTACTATAACACACTCTCCTCCTTCACTCCCAGAAGAAATCACTCTCCTGAAATTTTAAAATCATTTCTTTGTTCTTCAATTCTCCATACTTTTTATTGTTACCATTTTTACTGAAAGAACAATAAATAGGAAAGAAAAGATGGAAGGCAATGTAAAGGAAGAGAGAAGATGGGTAGGAAGATTAAGATAGAAAGAAGGGCGGGTGGGACAAATGCGGAGAAGGATGAAGGAAGAAAGGAAGGAAGGAAGGATGGAAGAAAGGAAGAAAAGAAAAAAGGAAGGAAGGGAGGGAGGAAGGAAGCTAAAAGAAGGAAAACCATCTGCCTATTAATTACTGAGAAGCTTGAAAACTCAATTGCTAGAGCCTTAGTTTGGGGTTCAAGATGTCTAAAGACAAACCAAATCCCTTGTGACACTGATTCAATACCAACAACTAGTTCAGAGCCTCAATTTCCCCATCTATCAAACCAAAGATTCACTATTCACCTAGTCCCCGAAAGCGTTGGGCCTCACCAAAGAAGGCCGCCCATGCCCTTCTCCGCAGCCGTCGCTCTGCCCTCAATAATCATGGCGACCCTGCGTGACGTAGAGTTCCGTCGCCTCCGCCTTCCCTCCCTCTACTGGGGGGCGGCGACCATCAATGACGGAGGTGGGCAGGGCGCATGCGCGGCAGCGGGGCCCGGCCCGCGGCGGCGGTGGCGAAGGGGCGGAGGGGTTCACTACCCGCAGTAGCCAAGCTGCGGCGGCTGTGTCGGTATGGTGTAGCTTGGCCCGCGGGCAGGCGGCGGGCCGCGGGCGGGGGCGAGGCGGCCGCAAGGGCCGACGCCGCCTGACTGGCTCGGGTGTAGCGGCAGCACGCTGAGGGGGCGTCGCCGCCGCCGGCCCCCGGCGCCGCCGCGGGAGGCCGCGCCCGCCATGGCGGCCCGGGCGGTGCTGGACGAATTCACGGCGCCCGCGGAGAAGGCGGCGCTGCTGGAGCGGAGCCGCGGCCGCATCGAGGGCCTGTTCGGCGTGAGCCTGGCGGTGCTTGGCGCGCTCGGGGCCGAGGAACCGCTGCCCGCGCGCATCTGGCTGCAGCTCCGCGGGGCGCAGGAGGCGGTGCACAGCGCCAAGGTGAGTCCCGCTGCCGCCCCCGCCCTCCTTCCGCGGCCCAGCCCCTGGGGCCTCGTCTCGGCCGGGCTCCCTGGGCGCCCCCACCCCTTTTCTCCCTGCTCCGTGTGGGTACGCAGCGAAGCGCCGTGGTTAAGAGCACAGTCTCCAGAGTCCATGGACCCGCGTTCTCAGCTCTCGATCCATGTGACCTTGGGCTAGCGGTTCAATCCCGGAGCGCCTCAGTTTCCCCATTTGTAAAGTGGCGAGGGCGAAAGTACCTCTCTCGGAGGGCTGTCGCGAGGTTTGGAATAGGTGTTATTGCAAAGCGCAGAGCGCAGTGGCTGGCCCGGAGTGAGCGCGCTGCGAATGTTGCCTGTTGTTATCCGCCCCCCGGCCCTCGGGATGGTGCGCGCAGGGCCTGGTAGCTAGGCCCGCAGCCTCCTTGTCCACCACTTCAGCCACCTCTCTCTTCCCAGGCCTCCAGTACAGGGGTTCTGAACTTTTTGGGATTTCAACCCCTTTTGAGAATCTGACAAAACTATAATAGTAGTAAAATACGCAGAATATCAAGAAGAGATAGGGATATTTAATAATAGTGTTAAAAAGTATAGTTTCTTGTATTGAGGAACACATTTAATGGTTATAGGTCGTAGGACGAGCATAAGCTGAACACTTCATAAGGATTACCTAATGCAGCCCTTAAAAAATCCAGTGAGGTAGATTTTATTATCTTCCTCTCTCTAAATTAACAGCTGGAGAAACTGAAACTCTGCAAGTGGTGACTCACCTTCTCTCAAAATCAGCACTTCAGACTTATACCTACGCAACACCTTCAACTACTCCCCTTCCTCCCCGAGCCAGGAAACTAGCAAAGCGCAACCCCCCTTCTCACGTATCCGAATCTCTCCAGGTCTTTCTGTCCAGTAGGTGCGGGAGCCAGGATTCAGACTTAGGGCCCTTGTTCTTGCTACCTGTCTCCCAAATGATGAGCCCTCTGGCTGGGAACAAAATGATCCTTTTTCTGGCATCCTACTTCAGGAATTTCGCAGTGCTCTCAGAATTGGATCTGCTGTGACTCCTGACTCCCTCTTAGATTTAAAAAAAAAAAAAAAAAAAGCGCCTAAATGCTTTTTGTTTTTAATATCTTTGGAGGAGAGGGGACACTTAACTGTGTGATCTTCCTCCATAGCATAACTTACTACATTCTAGATGTTGAATCAAGTTTGCTTTCCTGTGCTTAATTTTTTTCCTAACTTGTAATTTTTAACTTCTGAGTCCCCTCTTGTTTTTCTCCCAGCTGCCAAATTTCTTCACACTCCCCAGGGCTAAAAGGTGTGACATAACTAAGTCTTATTAATGCTTCTGTGAAATCTCTTACATGCACTCATTCCTCTTCATTGCCTTTGCTGCTATTAAGACCTTCATTCTAGGTATGTGCTCCTCCCTTACTTCATTGCCCTCACTCCAGTCCCTCCTCCCCCCTCCCTCCTTGCGTTAGACTGAACTGTCCAGGAAAAATCCTTTTCTTGCCCTGGGACCTGCTAGGGCCTCCTGTTGCCTATCTCATTCACTCCAAACTCCTGGAGATTTACAAAACATTTACTAATCCAGTCCCACCTTATTTTCCCAATTCTCTGCCATAGCAACCCTCAAGCTTAAACCACTACTGTTGTCTGACTAGTCTCACTGCTTTTACTGTGTGCTTCACCTGCTCCCAGTTCAGCTTTACTCAAGACTCACCCCAAGTGTAGAAAGTACTTATTTTGCTGTACAGAAAAACCTGGCATGTTATGCTAGACCCTCCCAACTCCAGTTCTGTTGCCTGTCCTGCGACACAGTTTAGGATAAGCTATTTGGAAAAGGTGTGTCTTACAGTATCTCGGTAGTAGGTGTCACCCACCCATTTTATGTTTGCTAGGTGTGTTACTCATAATCCAATCCTCCCACTTGTAAGAAATTCTTTTTCTTTTCCCTTGAGACTCATGGGTAAGAGATGAATGCCACAGTTACATTCTTTTGAGTAAGAGGAAACCATTAACTTAAGAATAGGAAAGCAGACTTCAACATCAATATTTTAAGTTGTGGAGGAGAAGGTTTGGGGGAAGGAAGATTTTTTTTTTTTTTTTTTTTTTAAAGAGAGAGTGCAAGCAGGGGAGAGGGGCAGAGGGAGAAAGAATCTTAAGCAGGCTCCACACTAAGCGCAGAGCCTGACAAGGGACTTGATCCCACTACTCTGAGATCATGACCTGAGCAGAAATCGAAAAGTCTAGGAGGCTCTACTGGCTGAGCTAGCCAGGTGCCCCAGGAAGATTAAGAGTAAATAAGAATTTTTTTTAACTAGCTGGTAGAGCTTCTGATTAAGATGAGGACAACTATTCTGGGTCTCTTCAGGCAGGTTACTTTGTTTTCCTGCTTTTAAAATGTTAAATCATGGGGCTCATGGGTGGCTCAGTTGGTTAAGCGACCGACTCTCAGTTTCTGCACAGGTCACAATTTCATGGTCGTGAGATTGAGCCCCACATTGGGTTCCATGCTGGGCCTGGAGCCTGTTTGGGATTCTCTCTCCCCCTTCTCTCTGCCTCTTCCTGCATGTGTACTCTCTCTCTCAAAAATAAATATTTTAAAATGTTAAATCACTACATTTAGCTCATGTGAGAGTAGGGGAGAAAATGAGGTTTAGTTAGTTAGGGGTCTATTGGCTAGAGAGAAAGGGGCTACAGGTAGAAACTGACAACATCCTGGGAGGTTAAAAAAAAAAAAAAAAGGCACATCCTCTGTAAAAGTGGCCACTTTTGTGAGAGGAAAAATTTGTTGGCAGAAGCAGCACCTGAGCTGGGCTTTGAAGCATCATCAAGATTCCCAGATGGAGGTAATTGTGAGCAAAGGCTAGAAGCCCCAAAACATGTGGAGTGTCTTGGTAGGAAGTGTCAGAGCCTCAAGGGACCCAAATGCCAGGTTAAGGCACTGGGCCTTAGAGTCAGTGAGGATTTTTGAGAGAAGGACTTGTCTGAAACTCTACTTGGAGGCAGGAAGACCCACTTGTGGAAGAGACTTTGTTTCAAGCTGGACATGGATGGGTGACAAAAGTTTTCCCTGGGATTTGGCAACTGAGTGTATGTAGGGATTAAGAGAGAGGTTTTAAGCCTCGATGTTAGGAAGGATGGTGGATAAAGTTTGACCTGTTGGTGAGGCCAGGTAGCCAACATTTGAAGAAAACTTATGTGCCAAGAAGTACAGTAACAGTTGCCTCTAGACCTCAAGTAATTCACAGCCTAGTAGGGGACACAAACATGGAAACAAATAGTATAGTATGATACATGTTAACTATTGAAGTATGTGCCAGGTGTTAACAGTAATACAGGAGAGAAAGGGTTGCTCTGCTAAATTGTGTGTAAAGGATGAACAAGAGTTTTCCAGAGGGAAGAGCATGTATAAAATCACAGGGATATGAAATAGTGCCAGTTTATCACTGATTTCCCAAGTGTAGGAGGCAATTGGAGGGAGATGGGCAGAGGTGGAAAGGGGCCAAGTCACAAGGCACTTGGGGAACTGTTGAAGAACATAGATTTTACCAAGCAGGCTGGTAGTAGAGACTTCTGGAAGGGTTGTGAGAACATGAGTGATGCCATCAGATTTACATTTCTAAGAAATGTCTTCACTGAGAGTGTTTATACCCCCAGGTTTGTTCTCCTCAGTGTGGTCCATTGCTGGTTTGTGATGATACAAGGACAGATTGGGGGTGGTTAGCAACTTTTGTAGCAATGTGATATTACCAGTAGGGCCAGATTGTCTGAAAGAGACAAAACCCAGTAGAGGTCATTGTACGCAGGGGCCCAACAGGACGGGATTGAGGTAAGTGGTGGCAGGAGTTACAGAATCAAAGAAGGCTGAGGACTGAATTTCAGAGAGATAGTGGAAGTACTGACTAGATGCTGCCTCATTCACAGATCAAGGATGCAATGCCTGGTGAGATCCTTGGAGTCAGGCAATGGAGGCCAAAGAGATCTCAGCCCAGAAAGTGAGAAATTAGAACATTCCTTTAGCTCTAGGAGCTACAAATTCCATGCTCCCTGAGTCCAGGCTGGGAGACTGTACATGGAAGTGGCTGGTTGGTAGGGAGGAACTGGTGAATAAGGTGCTTGTACCCTGTGGGAGAGGGTAACTTCCAGTGCTTAGTATTAGCCACTTAACATAGTATGGGCCCAATGATGTCTGAGCTCATTATCCAAGAAAAGCCATGGGTCTGGGTTTTATAATGTGAAATCTGTTTTGGTTTTTTATGAGGCAACTAATTTATGTTTTAAAAACCATGCATGCTGTGAATTATATCTCAATAAAAATCTTGCATTAATATATTCTTTTTAAAAGGCAACCATGTGTGCTAAACAAAACATGTCAGTGGACCAAATTCAGTTTTTTAGGACCTCTTGTTTAGATACAAGAGACGGGATGAGTGAAGATACGCTTTGTCCACTCCCCCCCCCCCCCCAATTTGGGGAAGAGGGTAGTTGAACACCTTAATGGCCTTTAATAATTGTCTCAGTAAAGTAGAATACCAATTCCTGCCTCGAGAGGGAGGGTGAGAGCTTGAAGACAGTGGTGTATGTTAGGGTGGACGCAGCAGAATTTTTGGAAGTGCATTGGAAAAGAACAAAAAAGGATTGGAACTGAAGTAAGAGTCAGGGAAAGTTAGATGGCCTGAATTTATAGTATCACTTGGTCCAGGAATTCTCCAGCAGGTGATGATTTCCCCACTCTGGGTGTTGGTGAAGCCAACACACCAAGCACTAAAGTAATCTAAGGTGTAATTGAACAAGGCAGGATAGGACCCCCGAAATGTTTCTGAATGGTCAGCATTAGCTACGACAATCCAGACATAATACAAGACTTACCTTCTACTTTTAGTGAACTGCCAGCCAGAGAGGTTCTGGCAGGTGAAGGTAGAAGGGGCATAATGAACTGTGTGAACAGTGTAAGGAATAAGACCTTAGGCCCTATCCTCTCCTAGACTCATGGAATCATGTAAATAGGGCAAGTTCAGGGAGTATTGGAAAATTTTAAAAGTTGTCATTAGGGAGGAATTGTCATTAGGGAGGAATTGCAGAGATCAGAATCTTGGATACGGAGGAATTCCGAGAAACCAAGAAGCGCCTCAGTGGTCTGTGTATGAAGTAGAAGTATTCCCTTCAGCTTGGAAAAGTGAGAAGATAAAGGGGATGGAAGTGTGAAGCATCGGGAGATAATACATTGATGCAGTCAGCAAGGTCCATAGCAGGGATTTGAGTGCTAAAGTTAGTTGGTTGATTCAGGAGCCTGTCCTGGAGGTTAATAAACAAAAGAAGAGTAATGCAGACAATGGCATGGCTACTTATACAGTTTCTCCATGAACATTTAGGGTGGCAAATTTGCTAACCACAACTGCCCATCAGTTGGTGGTATTTCAGGCATTACCTCATAGCAGTTAGTGGCCACCACAAGCCGTTGCCAGAACACCAATCTGATGGACTTCTAAGAAGAATAATTTGGAGGACTGATAAATCTTATACATTGAAATTACAGTACACCCAAGAAACTATGCTAAGGTAGACTAACATCTGACCCATTTTAATTTATGAGGGAGAGAAAAAGAAGGGGTAAGAGTGTCATATGAAAAGTTGGTGATTATCCTTTATCCAACTTTGAGTTTTAACTTAATGTATTTGTAGCATAAGAGAAGAGAAAGGGTAAAGAAAATGGAAATCCAGTAGAAGTGGCCTATTACTTCCTACATTGACTCATAGGGTTAAAATGGACACTGTATGGTTTCATTTCCTTTTCTGTTAAGAGAGATTGGTACCTGGTTTCATGAATGAATTCTTGAACAGATTTGTTCATGGAGGAAATAATTTGTAGATGTAATAATACTGGGTAGTGACTTGGAGTTTTTGTTTTGATTTTACCAGAAAGGAGAGGTTGGTGGCCTCTTTGCATTTCCTAGAATGATTTTTTTTAAATGGTGTTTTTCACTATGGTTGTGAAAATCATCTTAAGAAACGGTGGTTTGTTCAGTTTCTTTTTATGGTTAATATTTTGGGGTTATACCAGAATGTCGAAATAAGGGATACTCACACTGGTTATACTGGGGTCAAAGTGACTGCTTATGACCGTAGTTTCCTCTTCCCTCTCTACCAGTAGTATTGTAGGGTTTTAATTAAATCAAGGACAACATCATGTTCTGTGTTGGCTTTTTACTAAATTAATGTATAATTGCATAAAGTATGCAGGCTTGCATTTGAAAAACAAAATTATGGGGGAGGGGAATCCTTACAGTAATTGATTAAAGAACTGTTTTTTAAAAAATAAGTTATGTTATTTGGAAACAACGAAGGAAACTTCTTTGTTTAAAGAAACTGAATTATTTGTATTTGTTATTTTAAGAGGTTCAACTTAGAGAAGGTGTTTTGTTCAGTCTTAGTGCTGAGAGAATTAGTAATTTGCTTTAGTTGATGAATAAGGAGATACATAGTAAATATTTTAGACCTTGTGGACTATACAGGGAATCTGTCTTATACTTTTCTTTTTTTTTTTTTTTTGCCTTTTTTACAACCTTTTTGAAGATGAAAACAATTCTCACCCTACAGGCTGTACAAAAATAGTTTGGAAGCCGGGTTTACATTGTCCAGAATGTAGCCACTACCACATGTGGCTGTTTAGATTAGTCAAAGTTCAATGAAATTAAATATTCACTTCCTCAGTTGCATTTCAGGTACTTGTTGGCCACATATATCTAGTGTCTACCAGCATGGACAGTGCAGTTACAGAACATTTCTTCATTTTGTCTAAAAGTTATATTGGACATCACTGCCCTAGATGTGAAATAATCCTTGATTGGGTCTCCTAAACAATTCTCTGGTATGACAATGAAAAAATATGCAGCCATTCTTTTACCTTATTTCCTGAGTTTCTATAATTTTTGTTGTGTCCTTTGTAATCTTAAATAACTTCCAAGGTTTACTTTTTTATTTTTAAGTTTATTTATTGTGAGAGATGAGAGAAAGCACAAGTGGGGAGGGGGCAGAGAGGGGGAGAGAGAGTCCCAAGCAGGCTCTGCATTGTCTTGTCAGCACAGAGCCTGATGCGGGGCTGGATCTCACAAACCTTGAGATCATGATTTGACACAACTTAATGGTGTTAAACTACTTAAGATATACAGTACCCCCAAAGAAGTGAGCTAATTTTAGCATCCTTCTTGTTAGAAAATAAAAGACAAATCTTTGTGACTGATTGCCCAGGGATCTTCGGGAAACCCCAGTGATAGTTTATGGGTAAAATGCTTTCAGAGTGGTGTACTGCACAGCAATAGAAAAGAACACATAATTGATACATGTACTACCATGGATGAATCTCAAAGATATGCTGAAAGAAGACTTCCATAAGAGTATATATATTGTATGATTCTATACAAGCGAAATACTAGACAAGGTAAAACATTTTTATAATTATGGTAAAAAATCAGGATAATTAGAACAGAACAACTGGAAGGGGACATTAAACATAGATTGAGAATTAGTGATACTAAGGAATTTCTGTTCATTTTGTTGGGTGCCATAATGACATCTTGGTTATATTAGAAAGCCTATATGTGTATGTGTTTAAACTGCACTTGGTGTCTGACTCATTTGGAAATTAATGATGTATCTAAGGAGTATCCCTTAGTTAACCATTTACTATTAGTTCAATCAAAGTCTTAAAGTTAACTAAGGCTATTGGAAATTATGCTTAATCTGACAGCTGAACAGCATATAACTTCTGATATTACAAGTTGAATATGTAAGCTTGTATTTTTCATAATCATAAATATGACTAATCATTAGTAATATTACCTTATCTGACCAGCAAAGTTTAGGAAGTTCAGATGTGTCTCTTCATAGAAAAAAAATCTTATTTTTAAAAAACATATGCATGCATTGTACACTACACTGATGAAATAGGAAAGGGACACTTGTTTTTAAGTTAGCATTAAAATTATCAAATCAAACTGACCTAAGGATTATTTTTATTACATTCTTGGAATTCTAGGAATACAGATTTATGTAAAAGTTTGTTATTCTCTATAATTATAATTCTCTATAATTAGAACAGAGGTTCTTTAAGAAACTTTTTCATCTAGGGGTGCCTAGGTGGGTTGGTTAAATTCCCGACTCTTGCTTGATCTGGGCTCAGGTCATGATCTCATGATTCATGAGTTCGAGCTCTGCATAGGGCTCTGCCCTGACAGCACAGAGCCTACTTGGGATTCTCTTCCCCTCTCTCTGCCCCTCCCCTTGCACACATGCACTCTTTCTCTCTCTCAAAATAAATAAACTAAAAAAAGAAACTTTAAAATCTAATTATCTACCCCTGGAGGTAGGAATATATTTCACACTCACACCATGAGAAATAAAGGCTTTTTTCATTTTCTAGATACAAACATTCAGAGAGCTTTCAGTTATGTTCTGTAATCTTAGCTACAGGTCAAAAGTAATCCAAAAACACAAAACTGGTCCAGATTTCAAAAAGGCTGTTCTTTCAGTGGTTCAGAGACGTGTACTGACACAAACAGAAAAACAGAAGACTAAAACCAGATTTTTTTCTAGCCTCATCCAACAGAAAATAGATCTATTATCTACTGACAGATCACCACATGGTCACAGTGTAAAATCAGATTCCTGTAGTCTAGGTAAATATATACTAAGGGTATAGTTGAAACTGACCTGGTAGTGTGTACCCACTGGTGCAGGTGTAAAAAGGGACATGTGGCCCAGAACTGTAAAGCAAAAACAAAATCAGAAGACTAAAGAACAAAGAAATACCACTGGTAAAATTCTCTTCCTGCTTGGGATTCATGCTGGAACCCAAAATGAGACATGGTTGGTTTTACACAACTTATGTGGTCCTCTTTTTGAGCCACTCACGGCTCCAAGCAGGTGAGTCCACTTGGATATCTCCATGGGTCCTATAAGCTGGCAAAGTGTAAATTAACAAAACAAACAAACAAACAAACAAAACAACTATAAATGTGACTTTCAGACAGGTAACTCATGAATGAAGGAACCAGCAGGAATGTAAAACTGGTTCAGAGAGCATTTGAAGATCTGAGTATTTATCTACATTAAAAACAGAATAGTGGAGTAAAATTGTTTGATTAGATACAGATTGGCTTGTATGTTTCAGAATAGTATAATCACATTTTTTCTACCAAATGAAGGTAATTGACATCTCTGGTAGACCACAAAAATCTACATTTTAACATGTAACATCCTGGTTCGGGCCTTAATGAATAATGAATAATGTGCCAGACAAAGGTGAATTTCCCAGAAGATTAAATACTCTTTGGGAGGGCCAAAGAGAGTGCTCCATTATGATTAAAAGGCCATCCTTTTTGCCTTATTTAGAAGTATTTAAACTGGGTGCTTGGTGGCTCAATCAGTTCAGCATCTGACTCTTGATTTCTGCGAGTCCCACGTCAGGCTCTGCACTGATGGCTCAGAGCCTGCTTGCGATTTTCTCTCTGCCTCTCCCATGCTGGCTGGCGTGCGTGCTCTCTCTCTCTCAAAATAAGTAAATAAGCATTTTTTTTTTAAGTATTTAAAACTTTTCTTAACATTATGCAGACTATTAAAATGGAACCTTACCCCCGCTTTTGGTCATTTTGGCCACTTTTCTCTTACAGTGTTACCCACATCGTTGATACTAGGCTGGATGTCAACCTGTGTTCTCAAACTTCGTAATTTGTTTGAACGTGTATTTGTTTTGACATTTATTGATTAGATCTGGGTTTCTCAACAGTGGCACTATTGGTATTTTGGGCAGAGAATATTTTGTTGTGGGGGGTTGTACTCTGCATTGTAGGATGTTTAGCAGCATCCCTGACCTCTGCCCCCAAGATGCCAGGAGCACCCCATCAGTTCTAAAAACCAGAATGTCTCCTGACATTGCCAGTGCCCCCAGGAAGAGCAAAATCATCCCTGGTTGAGAACTGCTATGTTAAATAACCAAGGCCAGTCCCCGCACCGTCTAGTAGAATTGTGATAAATGATGTAGTTCAAATAATGAGATAACTGTTGTGTGTAGGAAACATTAACATCTCCCCCACCCCATTTTTGGAATGTGATTTTTGGATGAGTGTAAGGAAGGAAATGTTAAATTAGGCTGCAAAAATTAGAAAATGTACCAAAATCCAAGCTACAGAGGACTTTGGATATGGTTATGAGGATCTTGAATGATTAGTTGTACGCAGTGAGGACCTTTAGAAAGTTTTTGAGTAAGGAAGTGAAACCGGTGTGCTTTCACACGTCACTGGGGTGTTATGTGATAGAGGGTGTCCTAAGGAGTGTAGTGTGATAAGTAAGACTGGCAACAGAAAGAAGGGTTTAGAGTTGGTTGCAGTAATATTCATATGAGACAAGATTTGTCAAAAATTGCATGTGATGAGAAGAAAAGAACGTTTTGAATCTAGGCAACTGTGTTTCAATTTCAAGGGACCTTGGACCAAAGACAAGTGGAGGAGAGCTGTGGGCTCTGATTCAGATAATTAAGTTTGAGACACTTGTGGGATAGTCCAGTAGAAGTGCCCAGGAGGGGATGGATTGTCTGCAGCCTTTCCAGTATTAAGGGCTAGAGATGGAAATTTGGAATTATCACCATAGATGTAAAAGTTACGGTTGGAACCTAAAGAGTGTGTGAGTATAATTGAGGGGAGTGTACCAGGATGGAACCTTGGGGAAGGCATACATTTAAGGTGCAGTAGGAGATAGCAAAGGATTTAGGGAAGTAGTGAAAGATAAGAAGTAGACAGCTAGTGGTATCTTCAAAGCTTGGAGAGGAAATAACTTGTCAAGGAGAAGCTGGTCAATGATACGGTGCTACAGAGATTCCTAGTAGGAGATTGCAGAGAAGGGCCCTTTGCATTTGACATTAATTGTTATTTTTGGCATTTGAGAAAATGATTTCAGTTTGAATGGGAGCAGAATCCAGATTTCAAGGGGTTGGCAGTGAAATGGAGTTTAAGCTACTTTTTTCAAAAAAGTGTGAAGATGAAGACAGAGATGAAGCAGTCCCAAGCATAGGCAGTGGGGCTACAGGAAGTGTTCTGTGGGGTCAGGGAAACCAACACAGGTTTGTAGGTGGGCAGGGATGAGTAAAAAGGGAGTGATGAATGAAGACCTAGGAAAGGGGCATAGCTTTGAAACAGAAGGAAGGAGAATGAATTCATGAAAGGTAGAATTTTTTAGATGAAAAAGGAGAAGCAGTTGAAGGGCTTCACAAATGTTGGCCTTTGAGCTCTGATGAAATAATTTCTTTTACTGAGAGTGAGAAGAGTGACAGAAATGAAGTTTTGGGACCTGAAGACATTATTTGGGTAAGAATGAAGAATAAATTCATCAGGAATGCTGAAAGTTTGGAAGCTGTAGAATTTCAGAGATTTACAGGTGTAATGGGGATGAAGTCTAGGGTAGAGACTGAGTGTGGCCTCTGGTCCTGTTTCCAGAAGTATACTCAGAGTGAGTGTGCAGGAAGTCCTTCCCTTCGGGGTTGTTAGGGCACCCCTCCTGGGAAAGAACTTGGTAGACATTTTAGAAATGAGATTGAAGAGAAAGATGGAACAAAAAGCAGATGTTAGAAGTGCATTGGGAAAATGGTTAATATGGTTATTAATAATTTTATAGCAATATTGTTACTATAGATAGCCAGATAGAGACCTAAATGGACTTATTACAGATTTGTAGATTGATGATATTAAAAACGCTTGTTTTTTCGGGGTGCCTGGGTGGCTCAGTCGGTTAAGTGTCCAACTTTGGCTCAGGTCATGATCTCATGGTCTGTGGGTTTGGGCCCCATGTCAGGCTCTGCTGACAGCTTGGAGCCTGTTTCAGATTCATTCTCTCTCTCTCTCTCTCTCTCTCTCTCTCTCTCTCTCTCTCTCAAAAATAAATAAATATTTAAAATGCTTTAAAAAGAAAGCTTGTTTTTTCTAAGGCTTGTAAGGTGTTTCTAACTTATACATAGTCTGTAGGACTCAAGTATCATTGTCTAAAAATCATATTACTCCTACTTTCTTTTCTCTTAGAGATGATATACAGCACCATTTATTCAAGAGTCTCCTAAATATAAGAAATCTTTAGAATCCAGAAGTATGCAACTAGAGATGAGAACTACTAGTCTGAACCGTTTTGGAAATCTCTCTATAATGGATCAAGAGCTTCCTTGCCTGTATGGTTTCTTTTTCTTCCATGATTTGTGGTCCACTTGAGTATCTTCTGTTATGCTGTGCCAGGGTGCAGTTATGCTCCTGGCAGCTGCCAGAATGTGCTAGAGCCGTGCTCATCCTAGCTGATCTTGAGTTGCTGTGGCTTTTAGCCATTATGTCTTCCTTAAATTTGTTTTTGCACCTGTGCTGTCAGTTGTCATTTGCTGTTACGTGCTCTACAGGTATGTTATTCCTTCTACACTTTGAATCAGCTGCTTCAAACCATATGTGACCAGGAGACAAGCTGACAAAGCCCCTTACATGTGTGCCTGTAATAAGAGATAGTAGGTGGTGAACTGTGGTGTCGAGAAACCTTTCCCCAAACCTGCGGACTCTTGAATAGCTACTTTGATCTTTTCTGTGTTTTTTTTTTGTTTGTTTTTTAATCTACGTTCTCAATGGCACAGGTTGCCAGGAGCTTCTGTGTGGATTCTTGAAACGTTACAGTAGAGTTGAGAAGAGCTGAGTTTCTAGAAGGTAGAATAATAGAAAGCATTTTGCTATATGAAAGGGAAGTTATTATTGTATGTATTATATGCTTCCCCCACCCCTTTTTTCCCTGAAAAGCCTGAATAAAGTAAAACAGAATATGAACATTGCAGGATAGGAGAGACAGTTTTTGATTAACATTTAAATGTTCCAATACCGAATACAGCCAAATGCAAAGGATGGGTATTTGGGTCCACAGATGCTTATCAGTGCAACTGATGGCCAGACATCTAGAATGTAGTAATACTGTACACTTGTATACTTCATTGTTCACTTCTGAACTTGAAAATAAAAATCAATTGTTGCTACTTAGTAATTCACAAGAGTAAATTATTAATGAAAAAAATGAGTCTGGATCTCAGGGGATAATTATTTATTTCTTTTGGGAGTACACACATGCACAAAGTTTTGTGCTTGTGAAGTTTTGTGCCTGTTAGTACAATTCTCCCCCAAAACAGTGCAGTTAGTCTTGCAATAGTAGTTTTAGTTACTTGGGGGATAATGTCAGCTCTGCTTGTATTGGGCATTTCTCTGCCAGTCTTCCTGGTGCTTACAAACTGAAAGCCACAAGAACGCTCCTGAGGCCCTCTATGATCTCAGAAGATCCAATTTTTACTTGATTTTTTTTTCTCTGAAAAATAGTAATCCAAATAATATCTGGATGTATCCCTGAGTATATCGCTTGCTGTGAAACGATTGTGTAAGCAATGAAAAAGTATATTGATTTGTTTGTAAATAACACATCAGGTTCACAATTTTATTTTGTGTAGGTTCAAATGTATAAAATTAAGTTTATAAAAACATATGGGCTTTTATGATTATCATTAAACAAATTACATATTGGAAATCTCTACCGTCTCAATTTTGCTGTGAACCTATAACTGCTTGAAAAAATAAAGTCTGTTTTAAAAAATTGAAATCAGTGGGGGGTGGGAGGGCATTTTTTGGGATGTGAGCACTGGGTGTTGTATGGAAACCAATTTGACAATAAATTTCATAAAAAAAATAAAAAATTGAAATCAGGATTATCACTAGTCTTGCAGCTACCTGTCTGTCTCAGCATCCAGTTTAATTTAAATTTTTTAGTTGCATAGGTTTGAGAACATCCTATATCATACAGTTAATTAGTTATAGCTCTTCTTGCAGATTATACCACTCCAGAAAAGTAACAGAAATAATGGGAAATGTTTGTTTCAAAGATAAATCACTCATAATATTTCATAACTGCTAACATTCTTATATGTCAGAAAAGAATCAAGCTACAAATTAGGGCCAGGGCACCTGGGGGGCTCAGTCTGTTAAGCGTCAGACTTTGGCTTCAGGACATGCAGGATCTTGCATTTCATGAGTTCCAGCCCCGCGTCAGGTTCTCTGCCGTCAGCACAGAGCCCACTTTGGATCTTCTGTCCCCCTCTCTATCTGCCCTTCCGTGGCTTGTGCACACCCTCTCTCTTTCTCAAAAATACATAAACATTTAAAAAATAAAAATTAGGACCAAAGCTCTCACTAATGGCATCACAGGATGGTATGCATCTACTTTAAAATTTTTTATTAAAATTAGGAAGTAAGGAGTATACCAAAATAATACATGCACATGATTAAAACAAAAAATCAAGAAGTACTGAGGGTTTTTATAAGAAAGAATAGCAGTCCCTTGCTTCTGTCCCTTCCCAACTTCCTAAAAGCAATTACTTTTTACTGTTTTAGCTGTTTGTTTTGATGGTTATGTAAATAATTATAAAATACTGCTATTTCTTATTTTAGACACTGTTCACTTTCTTTAAGATAGATGAGCTGAAACTACCCCCATTTTCCCATTTGCTATGGTCTGAATATTTGTGTTCTATCAAAATTTGGGTAGTGAAATCCCAGTGCCCAATATAATGGTATTAGGAGGTGGAGCCTTTGGGAGATGATTAGGTCGTGAAGGCAGAGCCCTCATGATGACATTAATGCCCTTGTAAAAGAGGCCCAAGAGAACTCCTTTGCTTCTTACACCACGTGAAAATACAAGGAGTCTGCACCCTAGAAGAGAGCCCTCACGGGACCACACTGGCACTCTGATCTTAGACTCCTAGCCTCCAGAACTGTGAGAAATAAATTTCTGTTGTTTCTAAGCCACCCAGTCTGGTATTTTGTTATAGCAGCCTGAATGGACTAAGACACCAATATAATCATCTTGTTTTTAGCTAAACCAAGAAATGGCGTTCATATAATTATGACTTATGTAAATATTACTGCAAAGCCCAGTACTGTATTACATTATGTTTTCCTTCTGATACAGCTTATAATTTTTCCTGTAATTTATCTGCCCTGTTTTTCATCTACTTGTGAAATAAATACATCCCTGATATTATACAAATACTCCTTTATATCTGCTCTTCATTGAGCCTCCTTTTCTGGGAGAACGCCACTTGAGCCACTTTTCCTTCACTCAGCTAGTTTCTCAGTTTGTTTGCTGCACAACTATAGTCTTTGGACTTCTATTTGCCAGTCTTGGATTGAATTTACTAATTACTTCATCTCCCTTATTTCTGGTAGCCTTCATCTTCAAATATTTTTTAAGAAAGCAATACATGGGACTAATTTTCTCAGCTTTTAGCATGTCTAGAAATGTCTTTAATGTGGATGGTACAGAATTATAGATTGAAAATCATTTTCCCTTATAATTTGAATGCACTGCTATCCTTTTCCCCCCAGTCATCCAGATTTCCTGTTGAGAATTTCTCACATTTTGATTGTCATTCTTTTATACATGCCCTGTTCTCATCCTGCCCCCAGGATTTTTTTCTTAATGGGCCTTTAAAAAGTAATCATGCTTGAGGAGCCTTGGTGGCTTAGTTGGTTGAGCATCCGACTCTCAATTTTGGTTCAGGTTATGATCTCACAGTTCATGAAGTCAAGCCCTGTGTTGGGCTCTGTGCTGACCACATGGAACCTGCTTGGGATTCTCTCTCTCTCCCTCTCCCACTGTCTCCCCGCCCCCCAATCTCTCTAAATAGATAAATAAACTGTTCAGAAAAAGTAATCATGCTTGGATATTCTGTGGACCCTTCAAGGTGGGATCTGTGTGCTTTAGTTCCCAAACAAGATTTGATGTAATCTTTTCACTAATTATACATAAGGTCTTGTGTATTTTAGCTCCAAGAAGTTATTTTTTGTTGTTTCTTTATTAAATGCCATTCTGGTTTTTTTGGAATGTCATTTATTTGGATTTCTGATATCCTGGATGGACCCTTAAAGTTTCTTTTCCCTCACAGTTTTCACTTCCTTGATTTGTGGTACTTTTGAAGAGATTTCTTCCACTTTGTCTTTCACTTCTTCTGTTGACTTTTAATTTGGTCATGATATCCTTAATTTACTAGTACCCTTATTTTGATTATTTGTCTCCTTTTTTAGCATCTTGATTCCTGTTACATGAATTCATTATCATCTCATATCTTTTTGAAACCACTAATTAAAATTTTGTTGAAGTTTTCTTTCCTACCCTGCGTTATCTAGTTTCCTCCAGTTTTCCTCTATTTTATGTTCTACTTTATTGGTTTCTTTCATATTTGAGATTTTATCCTGATGTGGGTGTTTTTTTGTTTCATATGGAATCTGAAAAACCAGTTGGAGGCCTTATGTGTGGGCAGGATTTGTTGTTGATAGGTGGGCTTTACCTTGGATCAATTCAGGAGTTAGCCCTTGTTTGAGAGGATATTTGTTCTAGAAGCCTGGAGAAACCTCTTTCCAGGTTGGCTAATAGTTGCTGGCATTCCACTGAGTGGGTATGATCAACATTTTCTCAACCAGTGGCTGCGCAGAAGTCTAAACGGTATTTGACTCGTGAATTTAGCCATGTGCTCACTTATGCTAAACAAGCAGCATTACTTAAATATTAACAGACAATAAGGAGGTTCTGATTCTGAGTAAGATAGAGCAAGTGTACTCTACCCTGTCACTCCTACTAAATTAGTTATAAAACCTGGACAGAATGCATGGAGTAGCTATATGAGGATGCCGAAAAGTAAAAAATAGACTAAGGAAGAAAACCATAACTCGGAGCACCACAAAATCGGTGGTGAGGTTGCCATTTTTTCCTGTCTTTTGTCCCCCAGCCTGAATTCAGTGCAGCTCAGTCTGCAAATGGAAATAAGCACCAGGGCCTAGAGAGAGCAGTAGGAGAAGCTGGCTAGCTTGGACTCCAGGGGCAAAAGAGGGAGCGCCTAATAGAAAGCAAAGGCCATTTTTTTCATTCTAAGGCACACCAGCTTCCAAACAATCCAGTGATGGTGGCAGTGGGAGCTGGTAGGAACCAAAGTTCTAAGGGAGAACTTTCCTCTTCAATTGGTGGTGTTGTGGTCCTAAGAGGATGGAGCCAGCCTTAATACTTTTACTTTCTGTGTCCTTCAGATGACCTAGGCACAGCTGCAAAACTACAGGGCAAAGGGGGGTAATCACAGTCCCAGCTTTCTAACTGGAGGATTGAAAAAAGAACCTCAGGGAACCAGAAAGCACTAGAAAGAGGGAAGAGGGAGCAGAGAGGGAGGAGCTCAGATAAGTGACTCCATAAAATTTGTTGATGACCTCCTGGGTTTAATCCCTAAACAGCACATGTGGATCTACTTTTTATCAGCATAACAAAGACTTTTGATAACTGAACTAACAGAAAAACCACCATCTAGGCCCCTGACTGGCCTCTGGTAGCACTCAAGTGGGCTGATACAGGTAACACTGCAAAGACTTTACAAACTGAATTGATGCTACAATCATAACTTACTGAGCACTGGTTACAGCTTGCAGCCTAAATCTAACTAGGTCAGTTACCTGCTAGAACAGAAGTATCAACATTCATCATAGGATTTAAATAAGACTCAGAATCTCATAATATTCAAAATGGATACAGCACAAAATTACTTGGCATGTGAAGAACAAGGAAAATATCAACTGTCATGAGAAAGGAAAATATCAGCTCGCATGAGAAAAGACCACAGACACCAATGCCAAGATAGCAAAGATGTTAGAATTATCTAACAAACACTTTAAAACATCTATTATAAAAATGCTCCAACAATCACAAATACTTTTAAAACTAATTAAAAAACAGATTCAGCAGAGAAATAGAAGATACAAATAGAAGAACCAAATTGGAAAGGTTAGCGCTGAAAAATACAATAACCTAAATAAAATTTCACTGGATAGGCTTGATTTTAAAATGGAGGTGACAGAAGAGTCAGTGAACTTGAAGATAGAAGACAGAAGTTACCTAATTTGAATGAGAGGAGACAAAAGAGTGTGGCACTAAAAAAAAATTTGGAGAAACAATGGCAGAAGACTTCCAAAATTTTATTTTAAACATAAAACTTAAGAAGCTCAGTGAACACAAACAGAATAAGCTCAAAGAATTTCACACCTAGACATGATAACCACAGTGCTGAAACTGAAGACAAAAACTATGAAAGCATCTAGAGAAAAACACATGTAGGGTAGCAGCAATTAGAATGAGTATAGGTTTCTCATAAAAAACAATAGAGGCCAGAAAAGTGGCACCTTATTTTTCAAGTGGTGAAAAAAAGAACCAAAAATTCCCTATCCAGTGAAGTTATCCTTCGAGAATGAAAGTGAAATAAAACATAATAAAGATTCTTGGTTGAAGAAAAACTAAAGTTGTGAAATCATTGCCAGTAGCCTCACCAAAAGAATTGGTAAAGGAAGTTCTTCAGACAGAAATGATAACTATCTGGGTAAATATAATAGATTACTTTCTCCTCTTGAGTTCTTTAAAATGAGTTAAAAACAGTTTATAGTATTGAAAACAATTTATAGGGCTGAAAACAATTTATAGTATTGTCTGATGGGATTTCAAACGTATATTCATATAATTTGTGAGATAGCTATAACATACAAGGGAAGGCAGAGAGACTAGAGACCAAGGGTAAAGGATGATGGTGGTATTCTAAAATTTGTACCCGCAGGATTTTAAGTTAGGGAAGTGACTGATGGCCCAGAGAAGTCAATGCAACTGAAAGAAGATTTTGATGATTTACATTTCCCAAGAGAAGGGGGCATACATCACCACACTGGGCTACAGGTAAAGCATCAGAGTTTGGTCAGGAGACAGAAACAGGAGCAAGGGGGAAAGAAAGGCAAGGCAGGACAGGATAAACAGTTTAAGATTGGCTTGTTTGGATAATTTCAGTGGGCTTTCAGACATAGGGTCTGCTCTTAGTTGTCTGGTTCCTGGCCCAGGCTTGATACAAGGTAGAGGAAAAATTGGCTTAGTATGTGAGTTAGATAAGGAGATGGGCATGGGGGCACAACACTGGATCAGACAGTCTGCAAAGGAAAGGCATGCTCCAAGCAAGTGGTCCACCACTGCTAGAAATTAGCTAGCGCCGGGAGATTAAGTCTCTATTCAGGTCTGAAAGTCCTCCTACGATGTCAAAACATTATAAGATATAAAAAAATAAAAAACATGAATAGTGCAGATGGTAAGGTTTATACATTCTCAAAATAATAAAATATTGACTTTGAAGTGGATCAGTTATGTTATAATTGATAGCATAACTACTTTAAAAACTATATAAAGAGATACAGTAAAAAATTTCAATAAATAGGGGTGCCTGAGTGGCTCAGTCATTAAGCATCTGACTCTTAATTTTGGCTCAGGTCATGATCTCACAGTTTGTTAGATCGAGGCCCACATCAGGCTCTGTGCTGACAGCAAGGAACCTGGTTGGGATTCTTTCTCTCCCTCCCTTTTTGGCCCTCCCCCATTCACATGTGCTTGCTCTCAAAATAAATAAACATTAAAAATGTTCAATCAATAAATTGTAATACTAAAAAATGTTTGTATAATGCAAAAGAAGGCCAGATTGGGGGAAAAGGAATTAAAAATAGGGAACAAACAGAAAACAAGTAAATGGTGGACTTAAATCCAAGCAACAATAATTCCATTAAAAGTGAATTGTGCAGGGCCCCTGGGTAGCGGTTGAGCATCTGACTCTTGGTTTTTGGCTCAAGTTATGATATCACTGTTTATGGGATCAAGTCCTACATAAGGCTTTGTGCTGACAGTGTAGAGCCTGTTCAGGATTCTCTTTGTGTCTCTGTCTCTCTCTCAAAATAAATAAACTTAAAAAAGGTAAAGTCCCAAACGTTTAACAACAACAACAGAAATGTGAATAGTGTAAACACACCAATTAAAAGTCAGATTGTCAGAATGGATTTAAAAAATATATAACCAAACTATATGATATCTTCATGAAAGTTATTTTATATATAATGATACAAGTAAGTAAAAAGGAGGGTAAAACATACTGTGCAGTTACTAATCAGAACAAAGCTGGAGTGGTAATATTACTGTCAGACAAAACCTTCAGAGCAGAGAGGAATATGTACATAATGATAAGAGGATCCATTCACCAAGAAGACATAAGAGTGCTTAACTGTGTATATTCCTAACAGTGGAGCTGCAATATATGTGAAGCAAAACCTGGGAGAACTGACAGAAGAAATGGACACAGTTATAATTGGAAACTTCAGCATTCTCTCTCAACAATTGATAGAACCATCAAGAATATAGAAAAACTCAACAGCATCATCAACTGGGCTCAAATAGATGTTTTTTTAACACTCTGCCCAGCAGCAGCAGAATACATGTTCAAGTGTCCACAGAACATCTATCAAGATAGACCATATCCCAGGCGATAAAACAAATCTCAACAAATTTAAAAGAATTGAAGTCAGGGGCACCTGGGTTGCACAGTCGGTTAAGTGTCCAACTCTGCTCAGATTATGATCTCACAATTCGTGGGTTCAAGCCCTGCGTCGGGCTCCCTGCTGTCAGCACAGAGTTCACTTTGGATCCTCTGTCCCCCTCTCACTCTGCCCCTACCCCACTCTCGCACGCACATGCGCTCGCTCACTCGCTCTCAAAAATAAACATTTTTTAAAAACTTGAAGTGTGTTCTCTGATTACAAAGGAATCAAACTAGATAGAAATCAGTAACAAAGATAACCAGAAAGTCTTCACATATTTGAAAATTAAACAACACTCTTGGATATTGAATAATTTCAAGAGAAATTTCAAAAATAAAATAACTTGGGGTGCCTGGGTGGCCGTTGGTTAAGTGTCTGACTTCGGCTCAAGTCATGATATTGCGGTTCGTGAGTTCAAGCCCCACATCGGGCTCTGTGCTGACAGCTCAGCCTAGAGCCTGCTTCCAATTCTGTGTCTCCCTCTCTCTCTGCTTCTCCCCTGCTCCTGCTCTGTCTCACTCTCTCTCTCTCTCAAAAATAAATAAACATTAAAAAAAATAATAAAATGAAAATAAAAGTGAATATACAACACATCAGCATTTGTGGGATGTAGCTTAATGTAGAGCTGAAAGAGAACTTTTTTTTCTTAAAGTATGTTTATTAGCGCAAACAGGGGAGTGGCAGAGAGAATCCCAAGCAGGCTCCACAGTGTGAGTGCAGAGCCGGACGTGGGGCTTGAACCCATAAACTATGAGATCATGAGCTGAGCCCAAGTTGGACACTTAACCAACCTAGCCACCCAGGCACCCCCTGAAAGAGAAATTTATAACATGTTATTTTAGAAAAGAATAAAGTCTTAATCAGTAGGCTTCCACCTCTTGGAACTCGACAGAGAAGAGCAAAATAAGTGCAAAACAACAGGAGGCATAGTAGAAGTCCACAAATTTGAAAACACAGAACGATAGAGAAAAATCAAGGAAATAACAAGCTTGTTCTTTGAAAAAAAAAATCAATAAAATTACCCTCTTATCAACCCTGAAGAGAGAAGACATAAATTACTAATATCAGGAATGAAACAGGGTATCAACTGTAGACCCTGCAGACATCAAAAAGATAGGGAAAACCAACAGCTTTACACATATAAACTTGACAACTTAGATGAAATTGGTCAATTCCTCAAAAAGTACAAACTACCCTAATGTACCCAACATGAAATAGATAATTTGTATGGACCTAACAGCTCTTAAGGAAATTAAATTAATGACTTGAAAATTCTTGTAGAAGAACTCTCCAGGCCCAGACTGCTTAACTGGGAAGGTCTACAAAATGTTTTAAAAAGAATTGAGCCACCTAGGTGGTTCAGTCGGCTAAGCGTCTGACTTTAGCGCAGGTCATGATCTCACCGTTCATGAGTTCCAGTCCCACATTGGGCTCTGTGCTGACTGAACTCAGAGCCTGGAGCCTGCTTCAGATTTTGTGTCTCCCTTTCTTTCTGCCCTTCCCCCTCTTTTCTCTTTCCCTTTCTCTTTCTCTTTCTCTTTCTCTTTCTCTTTCTCTTTCTCTTTCTCTTTCTCTCCCCCTCCCCCCAAAATAAAACATTTAAAAAAATTAAAAAAGGAAAAGAACATCTGGGGCCCCTAGGTAGATCAGTTGGTTGAGTGCCTGACTCTTGATTTTGGTTCAGGTCATGATCCCAGGGTTGTGGATTTGGAGCCCCACACTGGACTCTGCACTGAGCTTGGAGCCTGCTTAAAATTCTCTCCCTCTGGCTCCCTGCCATATGTGTGTGCACATGTGCGCGCACGTGCTCTAATAAAAAAAAAAAAGTTCAATATGTCTCTTGAAGGGAAATGCAAGAGAACACTTTGTTCACTCATTCATTACTATCTTGCTAAAACCAGGCAAAGGTAGTACAAAAATGGAAAACTACAGACTGAAGTCTCTCATGAATATGGTTACAAAAGATGCAAAAAATGTTAATAAAACATTAGCAAGTAGAATTAATCAATTATAAAAGATGTATACATCACGAGCAAGAGGCAATTATTCCAGGGATACAAGGCTTGTTCAGTATTCAAAAATCAGTCAGTGCAACCTACCATATTAACAGGCTGAAGAAGTAGTTGATACAGTAAAGCATTTCACAAGTTTTAATACCTGTTCATGTTCCTAGATGAATGGAATGCAGGATAACTTCCTCAATGTGATAAAAAAAAAGTATATTAAAAACTCTAACATCATATTCAAAGGTAAGACTGTTTTCTGCCTGTGATTGTGAACAAGGCAAGAGTGTCAGCTGTCACCACTGCTCATCACAGTGCTGGGAGTTATAGCTAGTTCAATACAGCAAGAAAATAGAAGGCATAAAAGGTGTTTGTAGATGACATACTTGTCTGCATAGAAAATCTGAAAGAGTCTATGAGAAAAAAATCCTGGAACTGGAAATAGGCTCAGCAGGGTTTCAGGACACATGATCAAAATCAATTTATTTCTGTTTATTTAGCAGTGAACACATAGAAGTAAAATTTTAAATAGAGTGCCCTGTTCAGTCACTCAAAAAATAGAATATTTGGGTGTACAGGATTTGTATGCTCAAAACTGTAAAACACTCATGAAAAAAAGCAAAGATCTAGACAAACAGAATTTGTTCTTGCAGGAGACTCAGCAGATGTCTGTTCGCTTCAAGTCAGTGTGCAAGTTCAACAAGATTGCTAAACAAAATTATTCTAAAATTTATATGGAAAGGCAAAGGAACTAGAATGGCTAAGAGCAATTTTTAATAGGAGCAATTACTGTAAGACATTATGTAGTTAAGGCTGTGTGGCATTGGTGAAGGGCTGGATACCTAAATCAATGCAACAAAATAGGGAATTCATAAATATAGCCCCACATAAGTATGGCCAACTGATTTTTGACATCTGCAAAAGGAATTAAATAGAGAAAAGACAGTCTTTTCAAGAAGCAGTGTTAGAGCAATTAGATATCCATAAGCAAAAACATGAACCTCAACCTGAACCTCACATCTTATATAAAAACCAACTCACAGTAGGTTGTAGATTTAGACATAAAACTTTTGGAAGATAACATAGGAGAAGTCTCTGGTTCCTGTGGCTTGATGAAGAAAAAAGCCAATAAACCTTAAAATTACAAACTTCTGTCACAAAAGACAAGAATGAAAAAAACTATAGGAAAAAATACTTGTAAGCCACATATCTGAGAATGGACTTCTATCTAGAATGTGTCAAGAGCTCCCAAAACTCAACAGTAAAACTCAAACAATCCAGTTAGAAAATGGACCAAAAAATTGAACAGTTCATCCAAGAGGGAGTGTAGATGGCAAGCAGCACATGCAAAAGATGTTCAACATCACTTGCCATTAGGGAAATGTAAACTAAGACCATGAGGGGATACACTACGTTCTTATTTTTTTTCTTTTTTTTTCTAAGGGGGGTGGGCAGAGAGAAATCCCAAGCAGGCTCTGAGCTGTCAGTGTGGAGCCCAATGTGGGGCTCAATCTCATGAACCACAAGATCATGACCTGAGCCAAAATCAAGAGTCGGAAGCTTAACCGACTAAGCCACCCAGGAGCCCCACACTCTACTCTTAATATAACAGCTCCAATAAAAAATAGTAGCAGTGTCAAGTGCTGACAAGGATGAGGAGAAACTGGATCTTCTGGATCTCATGTGTTGCAGGTGGGAATGTAAAGTGGTACAGCTATTCTGGAACACAGTTGGGCTGTTCCTTGAAATCTAAACGTTCACTTACCATATGGCCCACATTGCACACTGCTGGGCATTTATCCCAGAGAAATGACAAGTTCACATGAAAACCTGTACGTAATTGTCCATAGCTTCATTTGTAATAGCTCCAAATAGGAACAACCAAAATGTCATTCAGTAGATAGGTGATTAAAAATGTGTAGTTTGTCCATATCATGGAATAGTACTCAGCAATAAAAAGGAATGAACTATTGATACACTCACACCTTGGATGGGTTTCAAGAGCATCTTGTTGAGTGAAAAAGGTCAATCTCAAGAGGCACAAACTGTCTAATCCTATTTATATAACATTCTTGAAGTTACAACATTGTGAGAGACAAAAACAGCAGTTGTCAGCAGCTTAGGGATGGTGTGGGTGGAAGTAGGGGTAAATATGACGAAAGGGTAGCATGAAGGTAATCTTTGTGGTGATGGAATAATTCTGTATCTTGATTGAAGTGGTATTTTCTTGAGTCTATACATGTGATAAAATGGCATAGAACTATATACACACTGTATCAGTGTGAGTGCCCTGGTTTTTATACTGTGCTGTAATTAGGTAAAGTATAAGTGATTGGAGAGAACTGGGAGAGCACACAGAACTCTGTCCTATCTTTGCAGCTTCCTGGAAACCTATAATTATTTCAAATTAAAATACTAAAAAAAACAACCTTGAGCCACAACCTAAATGCAGCATAAGTTCAAACAAGTGGTAGCAAAATGTCCATTGGGAGGGGTTCAGGGATGCGGACTTCAATATTTAGCACTCTGCTTGCATATCTAGGAAGAAAGGATGTTCAGTTGCTGTGCTTTGTGTTTTAACGCAATTACAGTGTTACAAAATTAGCAAACTGCTCTAATAAACAGCGCTCCTCTATCCAGCACCAGTTACCTCTAATCTTTACCACTAAGTCCACAGACAGTCCAGGTTTGTACAGAGGACATAGGTCTCATGATTGAACATTATACTGCTTCGGTCAGATTTTTCCTGTGACATTCTCCTCATATTTCTGGAGTTTCATCTATTCACATGGATGTCATAGTTCTTTTTTTTTAATGTTTACTTATTTTTGAGAGAGAGAGACAGCACAAGCAGGGGAGGGGCAGAGAGAGGGAGACGCAGAATCCTAAGCAGGCTCCAGGCTCTGAGCTGTCAGCACAGAGCCCAACATGGGGCTTGAACTCATGAACCATGAGATCATGACCTGAGCCAAAGTTGGACACTTAACTGACTGAGCCACCCAGGTGCCTCTGGGATGTTGTAGTTCTAAATATGTAAACAAGGAATGTGTGTCCATTGGTATATAAATTTTAACTGAAGCCCCGTGGTCACTAGAAAAACATGTATGTAGTAGGTACATGTTTGCAAAGCCTCATTGTCCCCAGTGTGGCGCAGGCTGAGCTTTTCAATAGCACCATTTCAATAACACTACTGTAATTTTAGTATAAAGTACGGGTCAGGTATTGCCAGGCTCATTTCTTACAAATGTCCAGAAAATTTTCACTGATAATTAAAGTGTTGTTACTATTTAGTAAGCACTAACTAGATGCAAGACAGTGTTGTTGGAGCTTTATTATCGAATCAGATTTCCTGAAAACACCTGGGATTGCACTATCCTCTCTTACAGTTGAGGACATGAGGTAGAGGGGCTGTGTAACTAGAGAAGACCCCCAGTCTCATGGCTGGGATTTGAGCCCAGAAACAGGCTCCAGTGCCCACATTCTTAACAAGTGTATCCACCATTCCTGTGCATGCGCATGCGAGTTTGCTTCATTCTTAAGGCCTCCAGTAGCAACCTAATTGCTAGAGAACCCAGTCCCTTTCTTACTTTACTGAGGCCTTGTTTAATAGCAACTTTACTAGAAACTCTAGAAAAACTCAGTTTTCTGAGAGTGGCAATACTGTCCAACATTCTCTGGTTCTTTATTTTTATTTATGTATTTATTTTTATTTATTTTTAATTTTTTTAACGTTTTTATTTTTGAGAGAGAGAGTGCAAGCAGGGGAGGGACACAGAGAGAGGGAGACACAGAACCCGAAGCAGGCTCCAGGTTCTGAGCCTAACGCAGGGCTCAAACTCACAAACCGCGAGATCGTGACCTGAGTCGAAATCAGACGCTTAACCGACTGAGCCACCCAGGTGCCCCTGGTTCTGAAAAACTAAACAGTTTGGCTTTTCTATTTAAAAAAAAAAGGGGGGGGGCGTCTGGGTGGCGCAGTCGGTTAAGCGTCCGACTTCAGCCAGGTCACGATCTCGCGGTCTGTGAGTTCGAGCCCCGCGTCAGGCTCTGGGCTGATGGCTCGGAGCCTGGAGCCTGTTTCCGATTCTGTGTCTCCCTCTCTCTCTGCCCCTCCCCCGTTCATGCTCTGTCTCTCTCTGTCCCAAAAATAAATAAAAAACGTTGAAAAAAAAAATTAAAAAAATAAAAAAATAAAAAATAAAGGGGGGGGGACATAAAATTATGTAGGGTATGCATTGTTCCAGCTGGCTGGAACATGTTGGTTTTTTTTGTTTGTTTTGTTTTTTTGATGCCTTCAAAAAAATCAATTTATCTGGAAACTAAGGGGCAGTAGTAGCAAAGCAAAAGTGAAAGTTTGTTCTAGAGTAAATTGTTTGACTTTATTTTCTTATCTCTTAATTAGGTCATAGTACCAATAAATGCCTAGTAGCAAGCAAAAATGTTTGTTACTTACAGATGTAAATGAGTCCAGTCTTGTCCACTGTGCAGCTGGGCAGACCCCAAAGATCCTATTGCAAGATACATTATTGAAAATGTTACAGATACCTGCCTTTTAGAGTAGCAAAGTTTTCAAGTCCAATGAAAAGGAGTAAGCAACTTATATCTGTTATCTTAAATCTTTTTTTAGAACATGGCATTTTCCCCACATTATTACCATGCTTTTGATTTTTGTACAGCTTGACATTTGTAATTACCTGTGTAACATGATATGTGCTATAAAGAGCTTTTGTAAATTGATCTCATCTTCTGTTTACAGGAATATATTAAAGGAATCTGTGAACCTGAACTAGAAGAAAGAGAATGTTATCCCAAGGCCATGCACTGTATTTTTGTTGGGGCACAGAGCCTGTTTCTGAAGAGCTTGATTCAGGACACATGTGCTGATCTCTGCATTCTGGACATTGGTCTTCTTGGCATCAGAGGAAGTGCTGAAGCTGTGGTCATGGCTAGGAGTCACATTCAGCAGTTCGTAAAGCTCTTTGAGAATAATGAGAACCTACCCAACAGTCAGAAAGAATCCGAGGTAAAAAGGGAATTTAAACAATTTGTTGAAGCTCGTGCAGACAATTATACAATGGACTTGTTAATTTTGCCCACTTCCTTGAAAAAAGAGCTTTTGACGCTTACACAAGGTGAGGAGAATTTATTTGAAACAGGAAATGATGATGTTATTGAAATTGGAGATTCTAAACGAACAGAGTTTACACAGAATGCTGCCACAGGGCTGAATTTTTCCAGAGATGAAATTGTTTTGCAGGAAGATGCAAGAAATAAAGCTGGCACTCCTGTTTCTGAGCTTACAAAACAAATGGACACAATCTTTTCTAGTTCACAAGATGTACTTTTTGTTCCAATAAATGGTCTAACCCCAGATGAAGAGGCACTTTCCAAAGACAGAATTTGTCATAAAAGGAGATTTTCTGATTCTGAAGAAAGGCATACGAAGAAACAGTTTTCTTTGGAAAATGTTCAAGAGGGGGAGCTTTTACATGATGGTAAGACATTAGCTGGAAATGTAATCATTGACCTATCTGATTCTTCGGCTGATCCTGAAAATTTAAGTCCAGATGTAAAGGACACCACTGAGGAAATGGAATACAATATCCTTGTGAACTTTTTTAAAACCATGGGCTATTCCCAAGAAATTGTTGAAAAGGTCATTAGGGAGTATGGGCCATCTACTGAACCATTATTGCTCTTAGAAGAAATTGAAAAAGAAAATAAGAGATTCCAAGAAGACAGAGAATCTTCACCTGGTACTATGTGTCCGGAGACCAACAGAACCAAAAATAAAGGTGTTTGTAGCAGCATAAATGAGCTTACAACAGATTCTACTCCAAAGAAAATACAAACTCACACACAGCAAAATATGGTAGAAAAATTTTCTCAGTTGCCATTCAAAGAATCAAAACCATGTACCTCAAATTGCAAAATTAACACTTTCAAAACAGTGCCGATAGAAGAGAAACAAGAAATCTGGAGTTCAAACCAGAATTATATGTGTAACATGGACCTTGAAACTGATGGCCTTTCACCCTCTGTTGTCCCTTCAAGTCCCAAAGAAGTTGTCAGTTTTGTTTCCAGAGGCGCTTCAAGTCACCAGCCCAGAATTCCAGTTTTTCCTGAAAATGGTTTGCAGCAGCAAGCAGAGCCCTTGCTTCCAAGTAATGTGAAGTCTGCCTGTGAAAACCGTTCCGGGCGTTGTAGCTCTCCACAGTCTAAGTCAAATTGTCCACCCCTTTCTCCACCAATGCCACTGCCCCAGCTCCTACCTTCAGTTACTGACGCAAGGTTGGCGGGACCGTCTGATCATATTGATTCCTCAGTTACGGGCGTTCAAAGGTTTCGAGATACTCTGAAAATACCCTACAAGCTCGAATTAAAAAATGAGCCAGGGAGAACGGATTTGAAGCACATTGTTATAGATGGGAGCAATGTCGCAATTACGTAAGTCCACTCTCTGCAAGTCCTGTTATAGTTGTAAATAGGGCCCTATGCAGTGTCTCACAATTACATGCAGTTACAGGCACTACTCTGTGCATCTTTCTAGTTGATCTGTAGTCTTACTGGAAAAAAACAAAAAAAACCAAAAACCACGAAACAGCTGTTTGGAAGGCTGGGTTATTCCATCTTCTAGAGTTGTAAACTTTGCTTCACCCTGCTGAACCTGTATTTCTGAGGACAGGAGATAGAAAATTTGTCTTTTCACTTTGCATTGCCTAGTCAGTGATAAACAACATAGTGACTTTTAAATCATTAGGTGTCTTTTTTTCTCTCTTTTAATCATTAGGTTCTTAACACCATGAATATCATTAGTTTTTGAGTACAAGGATGAAGCTTAAATCCAAAAAGATTTTTCTGACTTTATGTACTACAGTATGCTAGGGCTCTAGCCAAGATGCAGTGATAATGGATGCAATGTACTTCTGTTATAATTTGTTGATAGAGTGATGGCAACTTCCTTTCTAAGGAAGTTCATCAGTTTGAGCTTCATTTTGGTCTTCTGTTCTTACAACAGAAGCTTGTGTATTTGTTTTTAGTAAAAAGAGTTAAATGATCATTTCTATCTCACCTGTCTTGGAACGCTTTGAAGGGTCTGATTTTATATGTATGTCCGGTACAGGATTGGGCTTCTTCTCTAAGAGGCAGTTTGATACAGTGACTAAGAAGAGGAGGGAGGTCGAGTAAGAGTCTCTGCCCCACTGTGGATCTGCTGCTTGACCTTGTGCAGGTTTCTGCCTGCTGAGTTTCACTTGCTGCAATCTATTGCCTTTTGCCCTGTCCTGAGGTCATCTTTATCATGCCATTTCAACAACTGCTAGGTAAAGACTCTCCAGTTTTCAAAGTCAGTCACTCCATTGATTTTGAAGAAGTCTGCAAAGGTTTGGCACTTTAAGTAGCTATCATTCACGAAAAGGGGCACCTGGACTGGAATGAAGATGTTGAAATACTGAATTTTAGCGAATGTGTGTGTGGCCTCTTTCCTAGGAGTTCTATGTTTGTTATGTATTTATTTTTTGTTTTGTTAATTTTTTATTAGAATTTTCAAACAAATACATAAAAAGGTAATAGAATGATTCCCTTTTTGGATATGTTTGGGATTCCCATGTGTCCTTCCCCCACCTTCAGTAGTTCTCAGCTCTTGGCCAGGCTCCCTTCGTCTGTACCCCCACCTACTACCTTTCACCCGTGTAATTTTGAAGTAAATGTCAGATATGTTATTTTATCTATAAGTACTTTAATATCTTTTTAAAATAAGGATTCTTTTTATTTTTTGAATGAATTGTTTATGTATTTTGCTGTCAAAAGAAAAAAAAAAAAATCCCAGAATTTCACATGTTAAAGTTTGAAGGTGGGCTGGAAAAATACGTAATATACTTGTCTTCATTTCTAAATAATGCTGTTTGTTGTTATTTCACTTTGCTTTTTGCCAGTTCTTTTGGGGGAAACCCAGCAAATGGCCCACAGCTGCATAGCATTATCTAAGTAAAATTGTAAAGTGCAATTTCAGTCACCCACAGTCCAAGCCCAGTACCAGTTCCTCATTGTGATGATTTCTTGAGCCAAATTATGATATGAAATTTAGGTCATGATTGTGAATTAATATTAATCCTTTTTCACTTTTTATGAGTGGAAAGATTTCCCAAATAGGTGTTCAGAGACTTAAGAAATGCAAATTAATGTAGAATGAGCAGTGATAATGACATTATTTTAAAACCTTTTTGGAGTAGTAACCAGTGTATTTCTCAGAGGGGTCACTATTGGAGTTGTGTATAGTCCATCCATGATAGGATGTTTTGCATATCTAGTCCCTCCTACTTTGCCCATAGTACTGCTCCCCCACCCCCGCCGTCATTGTGACACCCCGAAACACTCCCACATATTTCCTAACACCCTTGGGTACAGTGCCATCTCTTTTGAAAACCACTGAATTAGTGCACTAAGGGAAACCATGAGTAGACTTTCATTAATTTTTCTTTTGAAAGCTGATTATTTGGGGAGGATTCCAGTTTTCTTTGAATTCACAGATGTCTCAGTTTAAAAGCAACATTTTTGTAAGGATGTATTATCTTAAAAAGTCAGACTTAATTTGATAAAGATTGATCTGAAAATATCAGTAACTAAAATTAACTCTTATTCTGGGGGTAGATTGCTTAGTGCGCACAGGATTTTATTTTGGAATCACAGAAATGTTTTAGAGCAAAGTATAAGTGGTAATTGTGCAACATTGTGAATGTACTAAATGCCACTGAATTGTTCACTTTAAAATGATTATTTTAAATGTTATGTGAAATTCAACTCAGGTTTTTCTAAAAGTTGGGAAAAAATTAACCCTTGTTTATAATCAGTCGCTTCAGTATTAAATGTGAATTATAGATTGTACATTCCATGAAGGAAGTGATTTGTATGTCCTGTTCACTAAAATACTCCTAGGTCCATGGTGCTAGTACATGGTAAGCACTCAGTAATGTTTTGTTGAATGAAAGAATTAATGACTTAGGAAAGATTAGAATTTTTTAAATGATTTTTCACCATCCTTTTATAACTTGTTATTCGATTGTTATTATAGTGATCAGTTTAGATTAAATTTTAACTGAGACATTTTTCAACAAATATTTGGAATCTTCAGGCTGAAACACCTGTTATGTGTCAGGTACTATATCTTTTAAAACATAATATTCACACCAATTTTGTGAGGTAAAAATGATCTATTCTTTATATAACATGAAATGGCTTAAAAATTTTGTCCAAGATTATACTGGAGATGTGAGCCCATAGGCTCCCAGAGCCATTGTGTACCTTGTCTTCTCCCATAGAGAGTGAGGTTGGAATTTTCAGGCCTTGGCAACATAGGATACTTAAGTCTTGAGTTGCTTTAAGCAGTGCTGACTAAACCTTACTTATTTGACCCACCTAGTTGGGGAAGTAGTTAAAAAAGAAATTTGAGCCCTTAATAGCATTTGTTGGTGTGATCCCCACTCTGAGGCAGCTCAGGCCTAGCTGTCCCTGGGTTTCTGCAAAGCCTTTGTTTATTAGTTTATCCAGTGTGCTGTCTGCAGTTCATACACTCTGTGAGAAATTCCAAAATACCGACTTCATGCTGCTAATTATGCGTATCTCTACTTGGTTTTTCCCCTTTGTCACAATGAGTCAAATGTGATGAGTAAATGGAAATTGTTTGCGGTGCACAGCTAGACATCACAGTGGTGGCTAGATAACACTCGGGCTTGGTCAGTCTGAAACTTCGGCATTAGGACACCTGACTTAACTTGGCAGCTAATTTTCCATGTAGGTGAGGTTTGCCCCTTCACTTGCCAGAGCTATATATTTTAACCATTTTTTCATGTGGTAGTCTTCTATATCCGGGTCTCATGGCTATTTTTATTAAGTGGAAACTATAGAAGGAAATTATTCTTCCCTGGGTAACTCCAAAAGGGTGTTTTGGGATTTTTTTGATTTTTTGTTTTGTTTTGTTTTTTGTTTTTTTACTATTTCCCCCACACTGCTGGGTCTGGTTCCATCACTGCCATGAGTTTTTACCAGGTGTCTGTCACCCATCTCCTCTCTTCTTGAGACACTCTTCCTTCCAGTTTACTGCCTCCTATAACAGGGAAAACAACCGGATGATGTGACTTGTTTCCAATTACAAGGAACAGGAGTTTACATCCCCCTTGCACACCCTGGCCTCTTGGCCCTAATATCTGCTCATTCTGCATTTGGAGCTGGGAGCCCCAGAGCTTGACCTTTTCAGAAGTAAAGGAGGAGTTAATGGTATATAAACCCTTTGAGTCAAAACAGACAGTTGATCTGGGTCTACATGTCAGCAAGCACCTGTGGCTTGACCGCAGGGATGTGAGGAGACTCTGTGGTTTCTGCCTAGGGCTGTAGGATTTGAAGTGGGAAGTGGTAGGGATCTTCCATATTATTTTGAAGACACTAATTTGACTCCACTTAATTTTCTTCTGTAGTTCTGTTTTCTGGCTGAATCTATCTGTTTCCACCAGAATTTCGAACTGCTGTTTTTATTCCTAAAACTACTCCGGAGATTTTTCAGGGTATCCAAAGTGATTTGATCTTATCACTGAGGATAACACTTTGGGAATTACTATAGATCTCATGTTTCTGGAAATTCCATTTCTTCTTCTCTAAGCTTGGGCCCACTACAGGGCCACAACATTACATCTACTTGCATATCCCTTCATTCATTTCCTCAGTGACACAGTGGAACAGAACTGGGGTCCACCTGCTTTCTACTATTGCCATCTAAAGAAGCTTTTGGGGTGCCTGGATGGCTCAGTTAAGCATCCAACTTCAGCTCAGGTCATGATCTCATATTCTGTGAGTTTGACCCCTGCATCGGGCTCTGTGCTGACAGCTCAGAGCCTGGAGCCTGCTTTGGATTCTGGGTCTCCCTCTCTCTGTGCCCCTCCCCTCCCCCCAGGCTTTGTCTCAAAAATGAATAAACATTAAAAAAAATTTTAAAAAGCTTTTCAGGAAGAGAAAAAATTAGTACATGTTTGTATCTGATGAATAAGCCAAACTTTACAAGCTTTTTTAATGCATTTCTCTCGAGGATTGTTTTTTTCAAGACTTAACGTACATATCCCTTGGTTTTTCTAAGAACCAGTAGGCTGTGTTGTATTTTGGATTTTCATATTCAGGCTGTGGTTGACATGAACTCTATATCTGTTCTTACTGTTAAGCAATTAGAATGATTTTTTTCTTTTTTTTCTTTTTTTTGTCATGCATAATTATTTTTGGGCTTTGAATTTTTTTTAATATTTAAAAAAAAAAACTTTAATTTACATCCAAGTTAGTTAGCATATAGTGCAATAATGATTTCAGGAGTGGAATCCAGTGATTTATCCCCTACATATAATACCCAGTGCTCATCTCAACAATGCCTCTTGCCCATTTAGCCCATCCCCCTACCCCAAATCTCTCCAGCAACCTTCAGTTTGTTCTCTGTATTTAAGAGTCTCTTATGTTTTGTCCCCCTCAAGTGATTTTTAAAGATTTTTTTAAAAAATCACATCTATAAAAATTGCCTCCAGCCTTTCTCCAGTAACAGATGTCCTGTTGCTACATTCTTGCCATATTTTGAATGCTTTTAGATAAACTATACTGAATTATTTCATCAAGAATGGGTTTGTTTACTTGCTTATGTTTTCTTGGGTAAAGCTGATGTCATTGTAGTCTCTTATTTATGGTTCACTGAGAAGAGAGTGGGTGTTAGCCTCTAAAAGGAGTTTCTGAGCTCCTCTTCTGGGTGTTAGAAGTTTATTGTGTGTCTAGCCTATTCCTGCTTTTGTGAGAATACAGATTTAGTTGGAGACAGTACCACTGTGGGGTGGTAGGAAGGCACTGGCCCAGGAGTAAGGAAGCCTGAGTAGTCCCAGCACAATTACCACAGGGCAGTGCAGCCTGGGGAAGTTGCTCTGTCTTTCAGGGGTTTCATTCTTTTTTCTAACAGGAATCTAACTCTGTTGTATCTCCTAATTCTGTCATTCCAGTGCACAGTACAGGAAAGCAAGACAGGAAAGAAGAGGGATGATTGAGGACCTATCTCTAGAGATGGCCTCCTAGAAGAGGGTCTGGAATGGAGTCCCAAGGGCATTGGAGGAAAGGAATGGGCAAAGGTCTAAGAGTTGGTCTACAAAGAAAGCAGCAAAAAAACAAAAACAAAAACAAACCTCACTGCCCAGGAAGAGGGAGATAGCAAGCCTACCCAGCCAGAAACGAGTGTGGTGATGCATGATGGTTTCTAGATCCCTTCTGACTGATCAGGTATAGAGGGGATCTTGAAGCCATGCTCTGGGTTTTTCTGGAGGGATAGTGCCATTGAAAACCCTGAGCAGGATCAAAGACCTCGTGGCTGCATTTCAGGGTCTAAATGGAGTTTGAGGAGGGATTGGAATTAGGAGTCTGGAGTTGACTTGGAACACATTGTACCTGAGGTGGCAGGACTTCTAAGTGAAGGAATTAATCCACCAAGTGGTTTTGACGTGGAAACACTTGACATGAAGAGAAGCCAGGACTGAAGATGCTGGATTTCCTGTCACTGGAATATAAGTGTCCGTTAAGATTAGTGAACATAGGTTATGCTCATTTCATAAACTGCAGCTTCACAGGGGTTTTGATTTTTTTTCTAATATTCATGGCTAGACAAATGGATTACCACCTACAAAATTTCAGACTTTAAAATACACTTTTAAAAAAATGTCCACTTTTACTTAGGTACTGCAGGTCACAACTAAATATTTTTTCTGGTTTCTTTTGAAATTTGTTACCACATTTTTGGGTGGGGTCACTTTTTAATCCACTATAATGTGGGGTTGTGCCCTGTGGGCCAAATCTGGCCACCACCTGTTTTTTGCAAATAGGGAACACAGCCACCCTCATTCATTTGCAGTTGGCAGAGTTGAGTAGTTCAGCAGAGACCATATGGCCTACAAAGCTTATCTGGCCCTTTACAGAAAATTGTATACTGACTCATATTCTGTACAGTTCCTTGTTCGTTTGCATCTACTCCCAGCACTTTCTGCTTCCTTCAGCAAAATCATCTGCCATGGCCCCTAGTTAGTTTCACTGGAATCCTGCCCTCATCTTATTTCCTAGAAGCTGCAAACTGAGTAGGTTCCACGGTTCCCTAGAAAGGGTATGGAGCCCCAGAGCCAGGGTTACCCCACAGCCTTTGGAAGTTGTAAGGACCATGTTCTGGAAGAGTCATCACGTCTACTTCTGCTTTAGCAACAAATTTCTTAATAAAATTCGTAGAATATTCTTAGAGGCCATTGACCAGGCAGGGCTCTCTAGAATGGGCTCTTTATCTAAAAATAATAATAAAATAAGGTAAAAAATAGAAAGTGCAATAAACAAGTATTACCATGAAACTCAAGCTGCCTTCTATCTCAATAGCACATTCAATTAAATGAACCAAACAAAATACAAGAAAAATCATAAAGCTATTAGAATCACATTTCATGCAATAGGTTCTTTCTTGGCTTTGCAAGGTCACAGACTATGGAACTTAATGCCAAAAAATGTAAAAGGGAATGTAAAATGTAAAGGGAATTTCATTGCCATTATTTTTGTTATGTATAGAGTTTACCTTTTCACATTTTCATGGTGAAATTTCTCATACGTTAAGCTGAAATAAATTTTGTTTTCTTATAGCCACGGTCTGAAAAAGTTCTTTTCTTGTCGTGGAATTGCAATTGCGGTTGAATATTTTTGGAAGCTTGGCAACAGAAACATCACTGTATTTGTCCCACAGTGGAGAACAAGACGTGATCCTAATGTCACAGGTGAGGCAAACTGATCCTTCCAGATTTCTCCTTTTCTAGATGTTTAATGAGTTTGCTTACAATGGCAACTCATACTCCTTAGAGCAGAGCCACATGCTGCAGTGGCAGCAGCTTGAAAAACAAAATTGTAAATCTTTTGGACCCTGTGAAACATCAGTTGAAGAGAGTGTTACAGCATAAGAAGTGCTTAGGGGAAGGATGGAAAGTTGTATTTATGTGGAAAGTTATATTAGAGTTCCTTATACATCACAAAAATTTTCCTGACTTTCTAAAAAGTAGTTTAAATATGTCTTTCCATTAGTCTGGACTTTTGCCTCATTAAATAGTCTTTTCTAAAATGGTCACTTGATAAATTTGGAAACCCTCAAAGACAATGTTTTCTGAACAGTCTGTTTTTAATAGTTTAATATAAATTATGTCTGTTAATTGTGTGATACTGCATGGCTGACTGCAGGCCACACACGGGATGTTTAAACTTACCGTGAATCATGCAGTATTCTAGAGAAACCTATTCTTATAGTTCATGATAGGGGAGTGGTGGCACGGTGTCAGGCAGCTTAGCCCACTGGTGTGCCTAGACACAAGAGGTGGATGGGAGAAGGGAGGGGGAACAGAGCTCACCCAGCATTTAAACAGGAAGTGAAACTTAGTCACTGTTGAGATGGAAATGGTAAGACCACACATTTCTCAAGTATCCCAACTTCCCTCATTTGGAGAGCATATTTGTCTTAACAGAGAGTGCTTGAGGAATGAGGCAGAGCCACTAATTTTTGCAATAGGATCCTTGAAAGGGTCTTGCAAGCCTTCCTGTGCTGTGCATTTCTAGGACAATAAAACACGGTATGTGCATGTTGCAGTTTAAGCCAGTGGTGAGTAATCATCATAGGGGATGCGGGTGTGGGAATCTTAGACCCCGAGCTTTTAGCTGCTCTTTGCCCATTGACTGATTTTCTGTAATTTGGCTTTGACCCTCTTTTCTTCTGTGTCGCGACCCACTCCCATGAAATATCAGTAAATGTGCAGATAACTGAGAGAGGTTGGGTAAGATGCCAGCTAGAAAGATATTTTGACAGCCTCTTGGAAGGGGGACCACATAGGCCTACTTTGGGATAGGGCAGAGCCGTGTGTCCCTGCCTCTGCCTCCAGCAATGTTCCCTGCTCTACCCCACCCTCTCTCTGGGACTTATGTCATCAGTCCCTGTCCTACTGCTTGTGATATGGCTGTGAAAAAGTTCTTGATGGTAGGATTATGATTTACTCAATTCTAGGAGCAAATGAGTTGAACTTTTTTATATTTAAAAAATAGCTAAGGTCAGTTTTTATGTTGTATTTGCCTTAGTATGTGTGTTGCTTAATTTTTTTTTTCTTCCCAATGAGTTAGTATAATTAAGTCTTGTTGAGTCAGCAGAAAAAAGGTTTTCCATAATTCTCCAAGTGAAACATTTGAGGGTGCTTTCATTTATTTAAACATATGGGAAGATAGCCTTTTTCTGAATGTGTATTCAACTTATTCCATGAACAGAACAGCACTTCTTAACCCAGCTCCAGGAGCTTGGAATATTATCTTTAACTCCTGCCCGGATGGTCTTTGGAGAAAGAATTGCTTCTCATGATGACAGGTACGAAAGGCTGTTTTCCTTACTGAGGTGGGTGTGGGATGGTGAGGAGCCCACCACCTGCTCCACTGAACCAACCATTCATGGTGCCCCTGGATCCACATGCATAGAGGACTCACTAGATTAAGGGGTTTGAGGATTTTAGTATTTATGGTCATTAAGGTTATATACTCAGTGGGGTTTTTTGGTTTTTTTTTTGTTTGTTTTTTCTGCTATGCGGGTTTAAGAGCATTACATAAAATCTGTTAGGTTAGAATGTTTTTTGTTTGTATGTTTCTTAAATAAAACACGACCGAGAATCATAAGAGCGAGCAGACATTGAGTTCTCTTTTTTGGTGCATACTGAAAGTAATGTTTGTCTTGTCTTATGTGGTGACCCCAAGGATGCTTTTCAAACATTATCCATCTCCTCCTGGTTAATTTTGGCCAGTGACTTACTTTGTCATTATGCCTGAGCCCTCAGCATTTCTTCCACATAAAGAAAGATGGTCTCAGCTGACCCTAAGTGTGACAGGAGTATGTTGCATTTCTTCGGTTGGCGTATCACTCAGAAAGCAGGTGTTAATGCATTGGAGACAACAGGCTTTAATCTGCACCTTTTATATTTTTTTCTAAAAGCTTTACTGAGCACCAACCAAGTGCAATGCACAGAGCGGGGCTTTGGGAACACAAGTGATTCAGACACATTTCCTGCTGTAAGGAGTTTGTGATCTAAAGAGAAGGCACACAAATAAGTAATAGAGGGGAGTTTTGTTGTGGTTGAATAAGAGAAGGTCCTAAATATGACCAGTGGCATTAAAAACAGTTTTTCAAACTGTCCTCTTATGGAGTGAAGTCAGTACTATTAACCCTACCAGTATCTGGAAACCTAAGTAGTGGCCGCTTGTTCTTTCCTCACCTGCATACACCCCCTTTATTTTCTTCTGGCCTGAAGCACTTAGAATGCCCTGGTGGTTTTGCCTCAGAATTCTACCAGAATAGCTCCTCACATTGAAGACAGTGTTTGGCTTGTAATGCCAACTAGTGAATGACAGTCAGGTGGGTGAGAGATGAAAAGAGGGGCTCGGCAGGGGGGAAGGGGACTTGAGAAGACAGCACATGTTCATTCAGGAAAAGGTCTAGAGGATCTTCTCATTGACAGCCCCTTGCCCTTCTCCAAGCTGGGATGAGAGACCAGATCAGATGGGGAGAATCAGAGGTGATGTGAAGGAACAGCGTGAGAGGAAGCGAAAGGAGAATAGCATATTGAGGCAGGGTAGGGGTGAGGAAGTGCTGGGAGACCATGTTCTGCTCCGGCTCCGTTATACTGGGCTCAGACCCTGTAGTGCTCGGGTGGAGGGGCACGTAGGCTGCTGGGCTTCTGAAGAACCTTCACCTCTCTCACACTCTGCAGCTGCACGCTTGCAGAATTTGAAGGCATATGCAAGTATGCAGACTCGATAAGCCTTTGCTTAATTTGTATGATTATGGGTTTTTAGTGGACATGAGTCTATATATAGCATATATTTAGTACATGCCCTCCGAAGCCTTACTCTTGATATTAATATCTCTGGGCAAACATCACCATTTACCATTCATGCCCACTAGGAATAATTGATAAGATACTCATTAATAAATTCAAGATTTTAAGTCCTACTTTCCAAGATGTCCTAAGCCTCTGAAACTAACAAGGCTTGTTTTTTCATTCCTTTTAAGTATTCACTATCACTAATAAAAGCATTTGTTTGCACCTTCAATTCTAGTGATTCTCTTAATTTATTGTTGCATTGTCTTTGTCTGCATTGCCTTAAACAAATGTGATCACCCTGACTAAGGGATAAAACTCATCATTAGTGTCCTCACAAATCTCTCATTAAGAGATTTGACCACGAATAATCTCCAGCAGTGAAATAGAATTCTCAATACTGATTTCTTACCCTTTGTTATCACAATTTCAACTTATAAATGGCATCTGAGTGAATCTATAACTTGAACTAAACAGAATGGTGCTTCTAGACATCTAAAGTCCAAGCAGCAAGTGTGAACCTAGGGATTTATTTTTTAAAAATGCAAGGCTGACTGTACCAAGCAGCTAATCTTAGAACCAGAGCACTCTAGCCTAGCAACTAAAACTTAAATTGTGATTTAGTGATTTCACAGGCTTGTCAACTCAAATTCATTCTTGACTCTAGTCCTCGTGCATCATCTGATAACCACTGTCTTCTGATAATACAACTTTTCCAGAAAAATGTGTAAATTGTGGTTGATCTTTTTTTTTTTTTTTTTTTTTTTAAGATTTTAAGTAATCTCCACACACCGAGATCAAGAGTTGCATGCCTTGGGGCACCTGGATGGCTCAGTTGGTTAAGTGTCCAACTCTTGATTTTGCCGCAGGTCATGATCTCACAGTTCATGGGATCGAGCCCCACATCAGTCTCTGCGCAGATAGCACAGAGCCTGCTTGGGATTCATTCTCTCTCTCTCTCTCTCTCTCTCTCTCTCTCTCTCTCTCTCTTTCTCTCTCTCTTTCTCTCTCTCTCTTTCTCTCTCTCTCTCTTTCTCTCTCTTTCTCTTTCTCTCTTTCTCTCTCTCTCTCTCTCTCTCTCTCCCTCTCTCCTTCTCCCTCCCTCCCTCCCTCCCTCCCTCCCTCCCTCCCTCCCTCCCTTCCTCCTTCCCTGCTTGTACTCACTCTCTCTCAAAATAAATAAACTTAAAAAAAACAAAACAAAAAAGAGTTGCATGCTCTTCTGACTGAGCCAGCCAGGCATCCCTGGTTGAGAACATTTTTAAAAAGAAATACTAATGTATGAAAATCAAACCTTCATTTATAATCACACTAATAATTTCAGAGGTATTTGATATTTCAGACTGATCTTCAGCTGACAAGGGCTTAACTTTTCTACTTCCTAGCCGTAGTTAAATTCTTTGGTGATTTTCATATGAAGAGGAAATCCTTTTGTTTTCTTATAGCGTAGCTTCTATAAGCCAGGAATGCCTGCTTGCCCATTTTAACCTCTTATATTACTATAGGTTTCTACTACACTTAGCGGACAAAACTGGTGGCATAATTGTAACAAATGATAACTTCAGAGAATTTGTGACTGAGTCAGTCTCTTGGAGAGAAATTATTACAAAAAGGTAATAATATTTTCTTTGTCTTTGGTTAAGTGTTTTTTGTTGTTTATTGTTTGCTTTGGTTTTGTGTACACCTTGGCCCTGCAGAAGGCAGTACAGGAAACCAAAGTATCATAAGACTATGCTCCCTGTCCAAGACCATGGCTGGCCCCTCTAGGTAAGTGGGGCTCCCAGTACAAAGCAGCAAAACCAGTGGGTGACATAATGGGCATGCTGTGGTGGCTGCAGAGTGTCTTTGAGAGATCGGTGTTCCCTGGCAGAAGGCAAGAGGCACATGATTATGGCATAGTTAACTCTTGTTAACAGTGTAATCGAGCAGAAATGGCCTTCTAACTTGGCCTTGCCCTGATGCCAAGGGAGACTTTGGCAACTCAGTGGGTGTCCCTACTTGATTCAACCATGAAATACAAAGGTTGGATTTAATGACAGCTGTGATTCCAGTAAGAGGATGAGACCAAAATCCACATACTGATGAGTTTTCACTTCTTAGGAGTGGGAAGAGTATTTCTGCTTTTCAATATCTGATGCTTTCCTTGAGCATTTACCATCATAGTTTAATCATCTATATTGAAAACATGTGTGAATATCATCCAAAATAACAAAGTCAAGAGTTGAGCATTCACTGATACAAGTTTTTTAGTTGTGATGATGTTCTGAATGTGTCCACCTGCCTTAAGATCAGTGAACACTGGCTTCCAGGACTTCTTGTTAACAAGCATCATCTGACTGAGTTCTGTAAAAGGCAGTAGTCTGTGATGGTGCCAGGGATGAGTCCTATATGCCACAAATCTAAAAGCATAAATCAACATACCTCAGGCTGTGTTATAACTAGTACATAACATGTACAATTAGATATTTATTTCTGTTGGGGTTTCATAGTTGCCCCTTGTCTGATATTTGTTATTTTGCTAACTCGTTAGAGGATTTTAGAAAATAATCCTTTGCTATAAATACCCAGGTGTGAGTTAATTACTGTATGTATTTTGACCCACATGGTGTTGGAAAGCTGTTGTTGAGAGCTGAACTGAGAATTGGTCTTTGACCTTCTAGGCACAGTTAACAAGCCATTAATCTTCTAGGACATGTTTCTGTTGGACCTTTGCCCTAGACTCATTGTCAGTATTTATTGGACACTCCTCTGTGGGTAGAAGGTCTAAATGCAGTCAGGACTCAATGTTTGAAACCAGCCCATTGCTTTCAAAACTCACAAAACAAGGCAGAAACCGAGGTCTGGACAGCAAACACAAGCACTTGGCCTTTTTTCTTTATCACATCTTCCCCAGACTTGATAAATCATGATGAGATCTCAGATTTTCTTTGTTCAGATATCCTATTGTTTTGGTTTTTTTTTTCTTTTCTCTCTCTCTCTTTTTTTTTTTTTTTTTTTAATTTTATTTATTTTGAGAGAAGGTGAGTGAGTGGGGGGAGGGGCAGAAAAAGAGGGAGAGAGAGAGAATCCCAAGCAGGCCCTGAGCTGTCAGTGCAGAGCCCAATGCAGGGCTCAATCCCACGAACTGCGAGATCGTGACCTGAGCCGAAATCAAGAGTCAGATGCTTTAACCAACTGAGCCACCCAGGCGCCCTGTACTGTTTTGTTTTTTTAAGAGGTTATCTTCAGTAGTTTGCCTATAGATACAACTATTCAAAAGTAAAACCTTTTTTGAGCACCTAAGCAGTGTGTCCTAAGCAGTCAGTCTTAAATCTTGTTTTCAAAGTTAGGAGAAGAAGCTGCCTCCAAAGCCCAGATAAAAATCTGAAAGTCTCGATAAGAATTGTGAGGGCCAATGATAAAAGTTTATTACTTTACTGTATTTGTATCCAAAAGAGAAATTCAGATGGCTTAACTTGGATGTGTTTGTTTTTTCCATTAGGCATGTAAGCAGCCTTCCAATTTTATAGGTGACTCTTGCTTTGGAATTAGTTGGACACTTCTACTTTCTTCTCAGCTCCTGCAACAATAAAAGCTTCACGTTTTCTCCAGCATTGTAATCATTCTCTGTGTTATAGATTGCTTCAGTATACCTTCGTCGGGGATATATTTATGGTTCCTGATGACCCTCTGGGAAGAAGCGGACCTCGATTAGAAGACTTTCTTAGGAAAGAAGTCTTCCTTAGGTATTTGCTTTTTCACATTGTTTTCTGTTTACAAACTTGTTTCAGTTCTTTGTGCTTTTGTGTAAGTGATGTCTCTGAATAACTAAAGACAACACTTTTAAATTTTGTATCAGCCTTAGATTTATTGCTGGTATAATATATTTGAAAGGTAATCAAGCACACACCCCAAAGACCATGTCTTCATTTATGGTCCTTTGGTTTTAATCCTAGGAGAGGGTGGGGAGCCAAGCTTTGTATAGGTCTAAAAAGACAAAGCAGGTTTTGCTGACTGCCACTTATGAGCAAACGCCCCTTAGGTTCATTATGTATACGTGAATATCCTCTTACATTCACTTCCCAAGGTTATTTGCTTTAAATTTGTGATGTTCCTGTTAATTTATTTACTATTCAGGAATCACTACCCGGGGAACTTTCTGTCTCCACTAAATGGAGAAGCCAGTATTTCATATTGATCTGAAATTGATTTGATAGTTGACATTTTCTTTGTTTTAGTTGGGTTTTTAAAGATAAGTTGCTGGTGGTTATATCCGTTTTCAGAATTCTTGGGTAATGGACGCTGTTAACTAAAATATCGTATGTGCCTAACTGACAGATAGTATAACCTGGTGCCAGACAGCTGAACTTTATTATTTATAACCAGATCCCTTGGGGATTCTAGATTTGGATTTGGGGTAGTTCACACAGAGGTATCTTCCACAGAGGAGACAAGTGCAGTTTCAGCTCCCTGGGTCTTAGGAATCATTTCTCTTCTGAGCCTTTGGGTTTTATTACATAGAATGAGGGCTTAGTTCCCAAAGGTTCTGCTTCTCTGCCTACGCTCAGAGAATGGCAGCCATTTTAACATCTGCTGGGTGTCAGTGCATCTCCACTGGGCATTTAAGATCTGGCGCCTGTGTGCAAGCATCAAGGCCTGCGGGTCAGGCTTAATGGGAAAGAGAGTTCTCTGGCTCCTTCTTCACCTCAGCAGCCTGGCAGCAGGGTCTGCCCTGCCCGTGCACTTAATCACTCTTTACAATGTGTTAACAAATTGAGTGAGAAGTTAATAATAACTCCACTCACCAAGGAACTAACTTTTGAAGTTAGTTGAGCTTTTGAAATTGGAAAAAGTGTTCGGCCAGCCCCATTTCTCAGCTGCAAGCCCAAGTCACCTGGAAAACTTCTTTAAAAAGACAGATGCCCTTTACACACACTCACACCTACCCATGAGTGTATAGGTTGTGGGCACCAACACCTCGCCCAGACTGGTGAGGGTGGAGAGGGGGGGCAACAGGTATCCGTAGTGGCTGCCTCTGCCCAAAGGAGTCCCTTTTTCTAATCCCTATCAACCAGGGCCCCACACAGAATTAGTCTCCAGAAGAGTAAGACCCTGTTGTCTGTGTCTTTTGAAAGCTCTCAGGTGATTCTGGCACATCCTGGCTTAGAGCCAACAGTTGGCTGGGGTCCATTCTTGCAGCTGCAAACTTAGGAGGGTGGTGTAGCTCATGATGAGCTGTCATTTCCCATCATGACTGGTCTGGAGATGGTGTAGTTGTCATCCCTGTGGACCCCTCTGTAGGCAGCTTGCCTTCAGAAGTCATGGAGCAGCACGGCCTCAAGGTCAGCAGCAGGTTTCTCATTTATCTTACAGCCTGACTCACCAGACTCATTCCATTCACAGAGATATGCAGCCCCTGCTCAATGCCTTGCCAAATGTGGGCATATTTGACGCCAGCTTCAGAGTCCCTGGGGCCCAGGCAGCCAGCACCAGCCATCAGCCTCCAGCCCGGATTCAGGGTGCCCCACCTAGCCACTGGCTCCCTCAGCAGCCCCGCTTCCCAGTTCTGTCGAACCTTCCCAGTATGCAGCAGAACGTGCCCATGCCAGCACAGAGGTCTCCTGCAGAAACCAGCGAGCTGAGGGAAGCCCTTCTGAAGATCTTCCCTGACTCCGAGCAGAGACTGAAAATCGACCAGATATTGGTGGCCCACCCATACATGAAAGACCTGAACGCACTGTCTGCCATGGTGTTGGACTGAAGGCCACACTCGAGCTAGTGTCTGCACGTGGCAGCAGGAAGTGACATAATGTGAAGAGACCGATTTCCCAGTGGAAATGCTATTGTAGTATATAGAAAACAGATGTTTTGTGTATAAAAAAATCTGGGTTTTCAAAACCAGCTTTTTCTATATATAAATTATGCTGCTATTACAGATTTAACATTTTCTGTAAAAGGAAAGTACATTTTCTGCCTGTTCAGAACTGTTTAATAGCAGTTACTCTTGAGTGTATTTACATTTTTATGTTTTTTAAACTATTTTCCTTAAAGCTGAAAATATTGACAAATGGATATGAGTAGCCTTTCTAAATAAAATAAAAAAAAAAAAAGAGTTGCTTTCTTAGGGAAAGCAAGACCTCTTAAAGTATATTTTCTTGAGATGACTATGTAACGTCCACTAACATGAAGTGTGCTCATCCCTCCCGGTCTCCTCTGCCCTCACCCCTGGAATTAGAGTCTTAGGAGTTGGGTTTGCTCCTGTGGGTCTTTTGTTGGAGCCATTTGTGAGAGTGGGCAGGTGGTGCCACTAGATGGCACCTGTGCCTAGCCATTGTTAATGACCAGGGCACAGTTAGACTCCCAGAATGTCAGGGCAAGAAGAAACTTCAGAACTCATGTAGTCCCACCCTACTTCCCCTCCCACCCTGAAGAAGAGGGAACTGAGGCTCAGTGTGCTCATGTCTGCACATGCCCAGGTCCACAGCCGTAGAGCAGCTGGGCAGGGACCAGACTCCTTGTCCAGTGCTCTGACATGCTCACCAGGCTGAGGCCTCGCTATACCTGACCTGACTCTAGAAGTCATGTCTTAGCCTCTGAAAATAATAGTGGGATGTGAAGAAATTTAACAAAGAGCCCCATCGTTACAGTAATTTTGTGTCCATATCATGGGAGGTACAACCCATGTGAAGTTTATACAGCTTTGCCAAAAGTGGTTTTCTATTCTCAAGAATGACCCTAAGCCAATAAATAGCATTAGTAGCGCCATGAGGGCTCAGAGCCCCTTATTTATTTTTCCTGTGTTTGTCTTTTTAGTGTTCTCCTAAGCTGCCCTTCCTGTGAGTGAGTCTATCTCAGAATTGGTATCTTAGTATTGTGTTTTCAGTGTTGTTCAAATTCTGTGTCAGTGAAGTTCTTTTCCTGGATAATTATTCTTAACATCTTTACTGTTCTCTGGACTTTCAAAGGGCTTTGTATTTTATACCTGTTCTCTTCCCAGGCTGCTCACGGTCAGTTTTTTATCTGCCCTGTGGGTCACGTCTCTCCCAGCCCCCAGAAACAGCTGCTGAGGACTCAGTGCTGGTTTGTTTTTCATAGTGAAGGGACTTTTTTGGCCATGAGCAGAGCTGGTGACTCCCCAGGAGGCTCCCTGCAGGTGTGTTTGACCTCTATATCCCTCCAGGGATAAATCCAGGGTCCTCCAGGTGGCTGGACTTACACTTCAATCATGTTTTCTCCCTGATGCCTTTAAGATGCTTCCTGACGAGGAACTGGTTGTGCACTGCCTTTTGGGGGCAGGTTGCCAGAGTCACCCACCCAGTTGTGGATGGAGACTTGAGGTGGCCAGGAAGTGACTCAGTCACAGCCCTTGTGCCTCATCTTCAGAACTGGTGGTTTGTAAAAGTGTGGCAGACGTGTGAGGGCTAGGGCTGTCTTGTAGTTACTCTGACCTTCTGGGTTGAGGTTTGGTCTGACAGTGTTGCCAATCCAGTATTTCTCTAATGTTCAGAAAAGGACCCGGGGGTAAGCCTTGATGGCTGAGGCTTAGCCACACAGGTCTTCCTGAAAGGGGACTAAGCCTCCACTGATGCCGGGTGGGGCTGGCTAGGCCTGGGGTTCCAGAGTTTCCTAGGCTCTAGACGTGACTTGACCTTTGAGCTTTGTATCGTGTAAGCCTCTGTATTCTTCGTATTGTTTCTGAGGGCTCTACCTGCCCCTTTCCTCTTTCTGGGCGTGGGAAGGAAGGATGCAGGAGACTAAGTGGGTTAATTACTTCCTTTGATAAATTACAACATCAAACATAAGTCACAGTTCTTTCTGAAAATCATCAGCTTTAGTTAAACTTAGTATTTAAAAACTCAATTTTCAGACCATTAAAAAAAGTCCTTCAGCCTTCTCTTAATATTAAGCTCAGTGTTGATGCTACTGAAATGTTTCTTGATGGTCTGCCCCCAGCAGTGGATTTTTGAGCCACCTTGGCAATGTCAGCAATGCATCATCATTTTGTAACTCCTCAGGGGGTTACAGAGTGTGGTGCCTCTGCGTCCTGTATTTCCCGGCATTCCCGTGAAGGAGGTGGCCTGGCAAGGATGCACCTTATTTGGTACACTGGCATCTGGTGCTCAGAGAGGTTGTCTGGGGTCAGAGAATAAGTAGATGGTGATGCGGGATGATTCCCAGGCCTGCATTCTTCCCAGGCCCCGGCTCCCCGCTCTGGGAGAGGAAAGCCTTGTTTGACCTTTCTGTCAAGTACCCTGTGTTTGAGACCCAGTAGGCTGCTGGCTAGAAAACAGTGGGAAGGCGTCTCAGCCATCCCAGATGACAGGTCAGCTTTGTCTGGCAGACTCAGCTATGGTGTGGAGGTGTTGCTGGGGACTCAGGCCTGTTGCAGCTTTTGGTCTCTGAGAGGAGGGATGGGGTCTTGCTTAGGTTTGTCGTGGCACATGTGGAGTATGAGTCACAGAGAAAGCTGTGCTCTCTGTGATTGCTCCTAGCACCCTCCCCCACCACAGGAGATGCCCCAGGCACAGAGCCCCTTGAATTTGGGCCTTGGCACCATTCTCCCTCAGCTTCCAGCTGTCCACCAGCACTCCCAGGTCCTCCCCTGTCCTTCCTTCCCATGTCCCTCTCCTCTCCTCACTGTGGTCTGTTTGGTCAGTCACTGACTCCTGCCATTTGTTACTTCATTATCTACCTCCCCATCATTCTCCATTATTACAGCTTGGCTCCTGTAGTAAAATCACCCGATTTCCCCTAAGAATCCTCTCCATGCATTGCTGCTCTCCCTCACCTTCCCACTCTTCACTTCCTTATTTGCAAACTTGACCTTCATCCCACCCACTGCCTGAAGTAGTCTAGGAGAAGTCATCAGGGACCAGTAATTGCCAAATCAGAGGCCTTTTCTCAATACTTAATCTTCGTGTCCACCCTCAGTGACCAGAATACTTGACATTGTGGCCCTTACTTTCCTCCTTTTCTGAGATTTCCCTCCCAAATGTTCCTCATTCTTTTCTATTCTTTTACCTAAAGGCCAGTCCTTGAGACCCTTTTCTTTCTTGACAGGTGGTCAAACTTCAGACCAGCCATGGACTTGTGATGGGGAGGGTGGCTCTTGCTAAAAATGCGGATTACTAAGCACAACCCCCAGGGCTCTTTATTCAGTGGCCCTGGAGTAAAGCCCAGAAATTGGAGACATCAGCAAGCTCCTTGGGTGTTTCCCACACAGGCTGTCCAGGGACCACGTTGTGAGAAACTACTCACCCTTAATGGTCATTAACTCCAGCTTCCTTCCTCCCTCCCTAACTTCCCTGCCTCCACATGTCCCCTCTGGGCAGTGACTTCCAGTCCGACCTCTAGGCCTGCCATTCAGAAATGCGTTTCTAGCATGACTGGAAACCCTGTGACATCCTCAGACTCACTCCCCAGACCCTCAGCCTGCTTCCGTTCCTTGCTGTCCTTTCCCACCCCACCCTGCCACAGCGTTCCCTCATCCACCTTGTCCTTGTCCTGCCAGTGCCCACTAGTCATTCTCTCATGCTCTCAGGCAGCCCCTGATCAGCCCACCCCACCCTCCCAGACCCCAGCGTGCTCCCAGATTTATCTTCCAGGAATGCATTGCTGGTCACAAACCATCCTATTCAGTGATCTTCAGTGCCTCTTGGCCAGAGCACCAAGCTCAGCCCTCCCTGAGCATAGTATCCGTGCTGTCCTCGTGGCCACGTGTGACTGCCCACTTTGAATAGCCCTTCCCCAGATGCTCACTGCAGCCCACACACGTTTCCTCAGTTTCCTGTGGGCTCCTGCCTCTGTGTGCACCTCTTTTTCTCTGCTAGAGATGCCCTTTCTCCCAAATGGCTTCCCCCTCAATGACCCAGTCTCCTGCCTTCTCTTTGTGCCCTTGCCTGTGCTTCTGGCCAGAAACAACCCTGTGGCACTCTGTGACCCACAGCGCTTGTGTCTCGCTTTTGGCACCTGCCGCACTGGCCGGTATCATTGCAGCTGATTGTGTACTGTGTTTCACCTCCCTTTCTAGACTGTGAGCTCCTCGCGGGCAGGGACCGTCTATGTTCACTCTTTGTATTTCCCATGGCACCTAGCACAGTGCCTTGCACTTAATAGGTGCTCAATAAACGTCTGCTCAACTGAACTGGACGACATTGCCTTCTTGACTGTGGTGTCTGGCAGCCGATAAAACCTTAAGGAGTCACATTGTCCACGTTTGCACCCGGGAACCCACCACTATGCTGCGGTCTACTGCAGATGGGGTGTCTGCCTGGCTTTCCCCTTCTCTTCAAGGCCCCAACACACCATGCAGTCCAGGGCTGAGCTGTGGACAAGCCAAGCCAAGCAGTGTGCTCTGACTTCCTGCCCGCAGCCTGGCCAGGGGCAGACACCTGGCCCAAGAGAGTCCAGTCAAAGCGACTCCTTGGTCTTCTCCCCTCTGCTGGTGGAACCAAGGAATTTCACGCCCAGATCTGTTAGAGGCCATTTCCTGCCGTGGGGGAATCTGTCTCTCGTAGACCCAAGATTCCTGGGGCGGGAGTGCCAGGTTCCTGTTGTCATAGGAGCCTGGTGGCACCCATGCCCTTCCTCAGATGTCGAGATGCCCCATTATTCTAACGCACCTCCCTTTGCTTAAGCTAATTCAAGTTGGATTTATGGCCCTTGAAGTCCAGAGTCTTGAGTAAAATAGTTACCACTGCCCCTACACTCAGCAGATTAAATGGGAGAGGCTTCTCATACCTTTAGAAAGATCCCGAAGACTGGTGCAAAGTGAACTTTGGGAGTGTTCACCCCCATCAGAAAATGGTAAGAGACTGACAGGTCCTGACTTACTTGAAACTTTCCCTTCCTTCAACCTTGAGGAGAGCTCCACCCCCACCTTCAAGCAGACTGTTTCCTGCTGCTGCTTTTCCTCTTCAGCATCCCCACTTCCTCTTGAGGCTGTCTGAAAAATTCCCTGACGTGAATTTCTTTGCTCAGTTCCCCAGCTGGGCAGAGACCAGGCATGTCCAGAGTTAGGCCCTCCTGTACCCTTCCATGTCCCCTGGGTAAAACAGGCGTGATGGAATCATGCTTCCTACTCCAGGGCATTGTGCAGAATAGGTGTATTCAGACCCGGGAAGCGTCCAGGATAGTGCCTGACGTGGCCCCATTCAGTGACTGCTAAGACTGTGGCTCTGATAGGCAGCAACCCCTCTAGGGCACCCATAGTGTTCACACCCTTACAGTTTGTCCCACATCTCCTAACCAGAGGTCCAAGAGCTTGTCTCCAGTTGCTCAGAGAGCCCATCTTCCAGATTCTGAATGCTCTCCTGTCCCTGCCAACTCATTAGGAGTGTGGACTCACTAGGAGTGTGGACCGGACTTCCTTGGAGCCTCCACAGGGCCATGGACACCCAGCTGTGACCTAGAGAGGGCACTGCTGCTAAAAGGCACCCAGGAGGACCCTTCCACTGTCCCCACGAGTAGGGAAGAGAGGGAAGTGGGCAGAACTGTGTCTGGCCACAGAGTGCATGAGAAGGCAGACCCTGCGCTCACCATGCCTCGTTCTGTCTTGTGGCCCTCACGACCCTCTGGGGCCTCTGGGGGAGGGGGGCAGCTGGAGCACAGGGCTAGCAAGAGATTTCACAGTTCTCCAGGTCAGCGTGTCCGGGATTCAGGATTTGAACAACAGGCCATTGCACCTTCCCCAGAGGTGATGTGGCAGCCAGAATGACTCTTGAGATGGACCCCCTGCCCCCACCCAGTGAACAGAATCAGGCTGTGACCTGGGCCAAGGTTGTCCGTCTGCCGAGCAGAGAGGCTGTGGAAGGAAGCTTCTGCCTCCCACTTTCCTGAACGGTGGGCCCATGTCCAGCGCTGGTCCTGAGGGAGGGTGCCAAGAATAGAGTTTTAAAAAGGAAAAGCTGACCAGCACTGTCCAGAGTGAGCTCATGTGTGTGTCCTACCCACCTTCCATTTCATTTAGGGGATGCAGGTCAGTAAAAGGACCTGTGATAGTTTTTGAAAGCAGCAGCATTTTTCACAGCTCCAGTTCCTGTCCTCTGACGTCTGTGGCTCCAGATGGGTGATGGTCATTGGCAAGCTGGGTTTTCCAGGATCAGGGCAAAGGTGCCCACAGCCAGTGCTGGCCCAGGGGCCTCGGGAGATCTTGAATTGGCCCCTCCCACTGGATTCTGTCCCCTCCCACTGGGCTTTCCTTCTCATCCCCACCAGGGCCCCAGGGAGCCCTGCTGGGCCTCAGCTTGAAACCCAGTCTGGGGTCAGCCTGAGCAGGCCCTGCCCTTCCCAGTCCCTTCCCAGAGAGGAGGCCGCCCTGAAGAGAATGCGTTTGTCTGCCGGCCTGTCTGGCTGTGGTGTCCTTCTAGGGTTTCATCCACCAAAACAGGCCGCAGGAAGGAGAGGCCCTCCCTCAGTCACCAGCAAGGAGCTGTGGATGCTGCTGGGCTCCCATGCCTTCCCCAGACCAGAGTCTCTCCACACTAGCCAGCCCCTCCCCTTGCCAACCCTGCACATGCCACTGTCTCTCCAGGATGGGCGGGGAGCCATGCTTCCTCCCCGCAGGTCCTCTAGGGCTAAGGGACCTGCCGCCCAGCCAGTAAGGGGTGGGGGTGGAGCAGGAGCCCCTGACACCCACATCCTTCTCTGCCTGCTTCTGCTTCCCACCCCTGTGTGATTCCTCCATCTGCCCTGTTCACCAGCAGTCCTTGAGTGGCTGCTGTGTGCAGGGCACAGTGCTGGGGGGAAGGGAACGGCCAGATGGCCCCTTTTCTTTTGTTTTTTTTTGTTTATTTGTTTTTTAATGTCTATTTTTGAGAGAGAGCATGAATGAGGGAGGAGCAGAGAGAGAGGCACAGAATCCAAAGCAGGCTCCAGGCTCTGAGCTGTCAGCACAGACCCCGACTCAGGGCTCAAACTCACTGACCTGAGCCAAAGTCAGATGCTTAACCAACTGAGTCACCCACGCACCCCCAGATGGCCCCCTTTCTAATCCAGCCCTGGCCTTGAGGGTGAGGGGCCTGCTCTGGAACTTCCTACTGTGTGACCTTGACAAGGCTACTCAACCTCAAGGCTACTCAACCTGAATAGAAGTGATGATGCCTGGAGCCGGTGGTTTGCAGCCCTGGCTGCACATTCGAATCACCTGTAGGGAGAGCTTCTAAAAGTCTTGTGCCCAGGCCACACCCCAGACTACCGAGATAAGAAGTTCCATAATTCCCCAAGTGCCCCCGTGTGCCCTCGTTGCGAACCAACACCTCACCAGAGAGTTGTTGCAACCAGGATGAAATCCTAAGTAACAGCCTGACCCCTGGGAGAGTTCTTCCCTTTCCTGACACCACCCCCTCCAATGTTATGAACGTGTGCTGAAGGCCTGTCAGTGCCTCTTACACTGTACACAGGTCCCGTAATTCTTCCTCCTCAAGGCCTCATCTTACCTTTGGTGTTTTTCAAACCCAAGACACCACAAAGGCAGTACCCTCCTGTTTCTGGGTCTGACCTTGATTTTCCCCCACCCTCAGCCCAGCTGTATGTCCACTTGCTGGCAGAAGCTGGCTCTGATTACATCCCAGGACAGTTTTGAAGGAGAACGAAGGGAGGGGTGCACCTGGCACCCATTGAGCGTGGGTTTCTTTCCACCAAACAGTGCCTTCACGATGCCCATCACACATACCCCCAAATACCCCACACACAGTGCCTTCACGATGCCCATCACACATACCCCCAAATACCCCAGTCACTGTCCAACACAGCCCAGACAGGGCCTGGCAGTCCAGAGGGGTCAGCACACACTGTCAAAGACAGGACTTGTCCACCGCGGGAGAACTATTCACAGTGTGTACAGAGGCCGCTGGCCTGGGTTCCCACAAACATCAGCCATTAGGTGAGGCAAGATAGTATTAGATCTTATTCCAGCGCTGGTTCTCTCTACTGCCTCCCGGGAAGAGTGCTTTCTAGTTGTCCGACATGTGCAGGTGCAGCCCCAGACCAGGAGCGTTGGCATGGAGGACCGGCCTGAGCACCATGTACCCAGGAACGTTCCATTGAGGCAGGGATGGTGGAGAGTGACTGCTGGAGTCACGTGGTTCCTTGATCCCAGATTCCTGGCCCTGAGAAGGCACTGGGGATAGCTGGTAGGAAGAGGTTCTCCTCCACCACAGAGATGGCCCTTGTAGACGTGGTGGTCTGGACTTGAGCCAGGACCCAAGGGACCAATCAGCCCTATCACCTGGGACCAGAATTCCATGCATTTCCCCAGTATCAGGAAAACACATTTGTTCCTCTTTGGGGAAAAGTCAGGTTGGGTTTGGGGAAGCAAAGATTTATCCATAATCATGACTTAATGTATTACCTCCACTCAAGAGAGTTCCTTAACTCTTCTGAGCCTCAGTTTCCCCTATCGTAACTGGATTTTGTAAGACAATACCTGTCATCAGCTTCCATCTGGTAAGGCCTGTATTAATTAGTGTGGGCTAGCTGACGTACAGAACAATATGCAAATCATAAATAGGCAGCTTACTGAACCGAGTGCACCACATCACCAGTACCTAGCTGGAGAAACAGAACTTTTCAGCCCTCCAGAGACCTCCCAAGGTAACCACAGCCTTGACTTTGAACAGGCTGTAGGAAGGTTCCACTCACCTTCTTCCTCCTGTGCGGGGCAGACCAGGACATAAAAAGAGAAAGAGCAGAGAGGCCAGGTTGCAGGCCCCCTGTGGGTGATACCTGATTTAGGGAGCCCATGGCCATTGGCGTTTCCAGAATGTCCCCCAGGGCTTCACCAGCTGGCCCCTGCCAAGGGGACCCAGGTGGGACCCCTGGAAAGCAAATCTACAAAAACCACTTGTGCATGGCTTTTCAAGAAAATTTTTTTTCTTTTCTTTAAAAATTGTGTGCAGTTTTCAGGATAACATGCCCATTTTGGTGGGCCAGAGAAAGGTAGCAAAAGGAAGGCTGTTTCATATTTTTAAAGTTGGAACACGTGAGACTAGACGTCCAGCTGGCCTGGGCTCTGGGGTCTTTCTCGGTGCCTGCCTTCCCTCGCCCCCTCTGTGCAGGGGGGGCACTCCTGTCCTGTGCTCTCCAGTTATTGCATCCAACTGTCTGAGCAGAAACTGACTTCCAGATTCGTGCAGCTGCTCTCTGGATGCCTGTTATTGGGGACGAAGGTGGAAGTCCTCGCCCCTTCCACCCCAAGCCCAACTCATCTCAAGTCAAAGGCACCCCTGTTCTGGTCCCAGCTCTGCTGTGGCCGCAGCAAGGTCACCAAGGTCAGTGATTGCACTGGTGATGACTGGTCGGCCGTGAGACCCATGGAAGTATGAATACTGAGATTTGGGAGAGATGGTTGTCCAGGCATCAGCTCCCAGCCCACTCCTCCAGGAAGCCTCCCGGAGAGCCCCTGCCCCCAGCTCAACAGCCCTGGATGGCTTGCATGGGCGGGCACAGGGAGCACAGTGTGAACAAGGCAGCACGGTCTCCATCCTCATGGAGCTTGTGGCTCTGGTCACCTGGGCAGCCTGGGTCCCTTCCTGGCCAGCATCTCCCATTACTCCCTTGGGGGCGAGGGGCGTGGGTAGTAAGCAGGGCCAAATGTTGCACTTCTCCTATATGTTTCTATCCAGAAACTTGGTTGCAAGAACAGACGCCCTCTCAACCTGCTGAAACAGAAGCAGATTTCTCAGGAGTGGGGTCTGGAACCAGGAGGTGGACTTTTGTCACTGTGGACCACAAGCCCCCCTCCCTCTCTCCTGTCTCCTTCCCCCAGTGGGTTTGCTTATTTGCCTCTTTCCACAGCAGACCCAGCTTCCCTGCTTCTCTGTGCTTGCAGCAAAAATGTCTGTGCCAAACCACTCAGGCCTCACTCACACTTCCAAACTCTGCACCAGGACTAAGTAAAATCACCACTTCCTCCCTACAGGAGGTAGAACCTGAGGAGCCAGCTTGCATCAAGCAGTCCATTGCCCTGTGGGGCAACCACAGAATTATAACAATCACAACTCACCTTCCTTGAGCTCCTGCTATGTGCCCAGCACTGTGGGAAACCCAGTACACACCAGTGGACTCTCTGAACCAAAGTAACTACGCTCCTATGTTACAAAGGTTACCCCAGCTCCGAGTCCAGAACCAAGTCCCACACCTGGCTGGGGCCACACGAGACTGGAGCTGTCCCTGCTCTGAGCACGATGGACGCACCACAAGCAATGACAAGGCCCCAGGGAGGTGAGACACTGAGATGACAAGGGGTGACAGCTAAGTGCTCCCAGAGCAAGAGTCAGGTGAGGCCAAGACAACCCAAGGAGGTTCCTAATAGCAAGCTTCACAGGGATATTTGGGACAGTGGTTTATTGAAGGAGGTTCTCAGAAGGAGGAGAGGGAGGGAGGTGGGATAGGCCAGGGGACAAAGCTCAGCAAGGACACGGTTTCAGCAGAGGTGGCTTCACCTGACTCCACAGGAAGCCGTGGGGCATGAGATGCAGTAGTTAGTCCCACCTTGAGATAGGAGGACAGCCATGCACCATGAAGAGTCAGTCATGGAGTGTAGCCATCCACACAGGCATCCCCCCTGTGGTCATCAGCCAGCACTTGCATCAATGGGTGGACACTCCAGCCCAGGAACGAGGCTGTGGCACCACCACATCCCCTTGAATGTAGCTCCAGCGGCTCTCAGCACCCACTGCTTCTGGCATTGAGTTCACTCCAGTGGGCACAACACCTCCAGAACCCTGTGGTCCTGATGTCGGAGTGGGGGAGGTGGGTGTTACAAGGGAGGTCGGTGGGACAAACTGCTGCAGTTCCTCCAGAGGCCATAACTGGTTCTCATCACCTCACTCTTGCATGACCCATGCCGACTATCTCATCCCTCTGCTGGCCTAGGTGGCTCATCTGCTGGGGTAACCCAGCCCAAAGTGACAAGATGGAGGCCCTAGCTTGAAGTTGGTGGCACTCTTACTGCATCCCTGATAGCAGCACCACTCCCATGGGAGCCAGTATCTCCAGGTACAAGAGTAGAAAGTTGTGGGGACAGGAAGCACCAAGTCCTCAGGTGGCTCATTGGAAGAAACGGGGATGTAACTACCTCCATCCCTTGGCTCCCAGACCCGTCTCCTCCACCTGTGGAGCAGCTGTTGGTTTAAGAAGCATACTGCATCCTACAGGACAGCTCCCCGTCCTGACAGGGTGACATTGTCAAGCTGGCACCTGACCTGTGCTTTTAAGAGTCGATGGAGCTTCTGGTCAAGCAGAAGTGGCAGGACAGTGGCAGCCATGGTCACGTGCCCACTGCTGCTCCTTCTTTGCTGCCGAGTGAGTCCCTTGGTCTGTAGGAAGTCTTTACTGAGAGATCTCTGACCCTGGGATGGTGGTGCTAGCTGAGGCCCTGTGGGCAGGAAGGCAGACCCTCACCTCCCATAGCACAGTCTGCGTGGGAGCGGACACCTGAGACCATCAATCTCTCCGTGTCTGATCCCCCTCACACCACCTGAAGAGAGTCTTTTTGATGTCTTAAATGGGGGAAAGGAAGAATAAAGCCAGGTTTAGCCTCTGATAAGGTATTCTGCTACACATATTTGGGAATACAGTTCAAACCAACGGGGCCAGGACCAGGTTGTATCCCAAGTAAATGCGGCAACTTTTTCCTCTTGGGAAAACATGGTGCCTCTGCCTTCCAAGCACTAGGCCAGAGTCTAGACACCAGGCCCAGTTCTGGCTCTTTCAGGTCTCATAGAGGTTCCTTGCATTGAACCCCACCCTCCCTGGGCCCGGGCTGGAGCCTCATATCAGGATGAGGGGTGGAGAGCTGACCTCTGAAAACTCTTCTGGCTCCAACCTCTCCTGATTCCTGGAACCTCTTTTTCTCATGAAGAGCAGAGGAGGCCAAGAGCAGGGAGAACAAGCTGAGTCTTCCTTAGAAAACAAAACAGAAGTTTCTTACAAAGTGAGACACATATCTACTCTATGATCCAGCAATTCCACTCCTAGGTAATTACCAAAGAAGATGAACACATATGCCCACAAAAAGGCTTGTAGAAGAATGTTTACAGCAGCTTTATTCCTAACAGCAAACTGGAACGAACCCAAGTGCCCAAGAGTGAATGGATACACTAATGTGGAGCGTTCACACAATGGGATTACTCAGCAGATACTCAAACCACACTATTCCAACTGTGCAGACAGACACAACAGCACAGACAGATGAGTGAAAAGAGCCAGACATGAGTACACACTGTATGATTCCATTTCTATGAAGGTCTAGAACAGGCAAAACTGCTCTATGGGAATAGCAATCAGAAAGCAGTGGGTAAGGGGAGAGGCTTGTGGGAACTTTCTGGGTTGATGAAAATGTCCTACATCTTATTTGAGTGCTGGTTATATAGGGGTATACAGTTGTCAAAACACTGACTGAACAATTAGCATCTGATCTTTTTAATGCATGTAAATAATACCTTAATTTTAAAAAGTTAATTTAAACTAAAAAAGAAAACAAAAAATAGCCAAAGCCCCAAGGGCCATACGGGGAAGCTGGTCCTGGGTTTCCCACCAAGGCCGTTGTCTTGTTAGTGTTCTACTTGGCCACTTGCACAAGCCTGTCATCAAAGGAGGAGATCATGGGGTCGAGAAGAGGTGGGAAGGAGGACATGAGAAGCAGGTTACAGGTTCATCAGCTACAGACTGGGAGAAGGGCTCATTTATTCTTTGAGCATTCACTGAGCGTCTACTATGTCCCTGATACTGTGGTAGACACTGGAGTTACAGCAATGACCAAGAGATGTGGTCCCTGCACTCATGGAGCTCTCTGGCAGACATTGAACAATTAATCACACCAACAGGCACCTCACTCCTGGGCCGAGGTCTGAGAAGGAGAAGCACAGGGAGTGTCAAGATCATACGCCTGATGTTCTCCTTCACTTGGGTCCAGGAAGGCCTGAGTACAGAACTGAGCTCTGAATGATCAGAAGATATTAACCAGGTGAAAGGTAGAAATGGGAACCTCCTGCCCCAAAAGCCAGAGCAGAGAGAAGTTGACACAGGAATCACAAAATCAAGTGTCTAGGAAAAGCCAGGTAGGCAATGGTGGAAGAACAACATTGGGCACCCAAGTCATGGTGGGGGTGGGGACCTCAGGTACACTGAGCACACAGGGCCCGTGTGTAGGGAGGGGAGGTGATTGCTCCCTGCATGACTGTCGGCCTAGTGTTGCCCTGTCGTCTTGCTTTTCAAGAAAACCTAGAAATCTGGAGTTTTTAAAATACAAACTCAAATCAGTTTTTAAATCCTGATTCAATTTTTTTTATCACTTCTATAGATTCAAAGCAATTTAAATTCAAAATCCCAGAAGGAGCTTTAAATTTTGCAACCTGGTTATAATATTCATACAGAAAAGCAAAGGACCTAGAATATCCAAAAGCAATTTTGAAAAAGAACAATAAAGTTAGAAGACTCACAGTACCAGGGTGCCTGGATGGCTCAGTTAGTTAGGTATCTGACTCTTTTTTTTTTAATATTTATTTATTTTTGAGATAGAGACAGAGCTTGAGTAGGGGTAGGTCAGAAAGAGAGGGAGACACAGAATCTGAAGCAGGCTCCAGGCTCTGAGCTGTCAGCACAGAGGCTGACACAGGGCTCAAACCCATGGAGCTCAAATCCATGGACCATGAGATCATGACCTGAGCTGAAATCAGACACTTAACCAACTAAGCCACCCAAGTGCTCCTGACATCTGACTCTTGATTTCAGCTCAGGTTATGATCTCACAGTTTGTGAGTTCAACCCCCACATTGGGCTCTGTGCTGACATTGTGGAGCCCGCTTGGGATTCTCTCCCTCCCTCTCTCTCTTCTGCCTGTACCCTATGCATGTGCACATCTCTGTGTCTCTGTCTGTCTCTCTCAAAATAAATAAACTTAAAAAAAAAAAAGGACTCACACTACCTGATTTCCAGATTTAGTATAAAAAATACAGAATTAGGACATTACAGTACTGGGAAAAGGACAGAATACAGATCAATGCAATAGAAGAGAGTGTGCAGAAATAGGCTTCACATATGTATAATCCATTGATTTTTTGCAAAAGTGCAAAGACAATTCAATGAAGAAAGGATATTCTTTTCAGAAATGTTATGTCTGTGTGATAGGCCCCTACGACCTTCACCTCCTGGTCACATAACTCTCTCTCCCTGAGTGTGGGTGGGACACATGACCTGCTTCTAACCAACAGAATATGGCAAAGTGATGGGATGTTTCTCCTGTGACTGTTAGGTTGTATAAGACTCCGCACTGCTAGCCACCTGCTCCAGAGACTCTCCCTGCTGACTTGATGGAATAAGCAGTTGTATTTGGAAAATCCATGTGAAAAGGATCTGTGGGTGGCCTCTATTTGCTGAAGGTGGTCAGCAAAAAGCCAGGTCCCTCAGTACTCCAGCTGCAAGGAATTGAATCCTACCAACAACTTGAATGAACTTGGAAGCAGATTCTTTCTGGTCGAGCCTTCAGATGAAAACACAGCCCAACCAACACCCAGATTGCAGACCAGGAAGACCCTAAAAAGATAGCCCAGCTTAGCTGTGCCCAGACTCCTGACAGAAACTATAAGATAATAAAATGTGTGTTGTTTTAAGCCACTATGTTTGGGGCAACTTATTTTTTTAAATTTTTTTTTTTTTTTCTTTTCAACATTTTTTTTTATTTATTTTTGGGACAGAGAGAGACAGAGCATGAACGGGGGAGGGGCAGAGAGAGAGGGAGACACAGAATCGGAAACAGGCTCCAGGCTCCGAGCCATCGGCCCAGAGCCTGACGCGGGGCTCAAACTCACGGACCGCGAGATCGTGACCTGGCTGAAGTCGGACGCTTAACCGACTGCGCCACCCAGGCGCCCCTGTTTGGGGCAACTTATGATGCAACATTGAAAAGTAATAAAATCCATAAACCAAAAATGAGCTGCCACCTATACCTCACACACCATACACAACATTTAACTCAAAATGATCATAGGCCTTGGGGTGCCTTGGTGGCTCAGTCTAAGCATATGACTTCAGCTCAGGTCATGATCTCACGGTTCATGAGTCCGAGCCCCGTGTTGAGCTCTGCACTGACTGCTTAAAGCCTAGAACCTGCTTGGGATTCTGTGTCTCCCTTTCTCTCTGCCCCTCCCCTGCTCACACTCTGTCTCTGTCTCTCTCTCTCAAAAACAAATAAACACTTAAAAATTTAATAAAAAATTGTCATAGGTCTAAATGTAAAACCATAAAACTTATAAAGAAAAAAACACCACTCAGTATGGGTCTATTTGGACAGGGAGTGACCAAGATGGGAGCCATGGGGTAGGTGGGAACAGTGATGGAGAGAAAGAACAGTTGAGGTCCACTATGACCTGAGGTCAGAGCAGCCTAAAGTAGCAGGGGGATAGCCTCAGCTCCAGGATCTCTGGTGGCCTCTCTGTCCCCTCTGGTCTCTTGTTCCTGATAGCCCAGTCACTCTGTTTTCTCTAGTCTGGTCCAAACCTGACTGGTTTAGCTAATGCCACCCCCATGGATTAGAGTCCTTTGCCCCAAGCCCTTTTGTAGGCAGCTGAACAGCTTATGGGTGCCCAGTCCTGGGTCAGTACCCACCCCAAGTCTCATTAGTTCCGACTCCTGTGCATGGTCAGCTGTCACCACCTCCTGGAGGGGCTATGGGAGGGACACCGTATAGGTGCAGTGATGGACACATCTGAAAGTTGGTCTCTCTGGGCCTCCATGTCCTATACTGCCCGCAAGGGCCCAGCCGCTTCCATGCCCACACTGCACGGTTCCCTGTGGCCCCCTGATGCCTCCCATGCTTTCACTGCCTCCACCAGCTCCTGCCGGACTGCTGGGGCCACAAGCCCAAGCCAGCTGCAGATGCCCTGAAGCCCCAGCTGGGGAGGCCGGAAAGCAGCCCTGCAAAGACAGGTGTGGGGTGGGTGCAGAAAGCTACCTGGGAAGTGCAGGGACCGACCCTTTTTAAGAAGGGCCTCCAGGGAAATAGGCAGCTCTTAGTCACCACTGACAACTGGCGCCAAGGGGCCTCTGGGTGGCGGAAATTCACAGGCACTTATGTATGCCAGAGCAACGCAGGGACCAGGAGACAGGAAGACTTTCAAGTAAACAAACAGGATGGCTCGTGATCCAAGCACGTGTCAGCAGGGCTCCCTAGCAGCCTCTGTGGGGGAAGGTGCAAAGGGGTCCTTCGAAACCGGAGCTCAATGGAGTGTGTTGGGCCCCCAAATTAAAGGACAGCTGAGTTTTACGCTGCCTTGGCTGACCCCCAGATCAGTCCTTGGCACAGCCCCCAGCACCCCCTCCTGCGTTCTTTCATCTGTGCACAGAGCCACCAGGGACTGTGGGTGGGGGCAGGGCAGGGTGGGGACTGTGACTGTGGAATGTCCAAAGGACATCAAAGCTGTTTCAAGAATTGCGAAATGTAAATCTCAGTTCCTTTTTGTCCTGCATCCTATAAACATGCCAAGGTCTTCAGCAAGCTAGAAAAGTAAAGTAAAGGAAACTGGGTCTGTGAAGAGAAGGAGGGCTGTGCCAGGCAGCTGACCAGTTTGTGCCCACAAGTGGAGCAGATTGCAGCGGCAAGGGACAGGGTGAAAACCTCCCAGGACAGAAGGAGGTCCCGTGCCTCTGTGGCGCCTCTGTTGCTTGTCACCAGAAGTAGGTGCTGCCACCATGGGGAGGGAAGATCCAGCTGAGCAGACCATGAAAATGTCTTGGAGAGGAAAAAGTTGCGAGGGGCTATTTCCTTGTTCTGTTGTGCACCCCACAAGCTTTTGTCAATGTATATTCATTTGAGGTGGTTTGAGGATGTCATGCTGCCTCACCCTAGTGCTGACCAGGGGCCACCAGATGGCTGAGTCCTAGTGCGACAGGTGACAAATGTGACCCAAGATAGAGGGGGCTTCATCCTGGGAGGCTCCCTAGGGGAGAAACATATGGGAAGGCGTCTGAAAGGATGCAGCGACCATAGATCATGGGGTGTGAGGCAGGACTGAGCACTCCTGATGTGGTGGGACCAAGGCCCCTGCAGCAATTAGCAGGCCGTGTCCAATGGAAGGGGAAGAAACTGAAGGATCCTCCAGCTAGCTGAGAGAGTTGCTGAGTGGCCCAGAGACAGGCAGAGAACCAGAGTCTGAAGTTCATCCTGCTCCAGTGACCATCGGTATCTGCTCTCAGCTGCCACCCACCTTGCCCCCTGCCATCCCAGTGCACCACCTCCCTCCATGTCACCTGCCAGTGCCCAGCTGCACACCCGGCAGGAGGACTTGCCCCAGCAGGAGCAAATGAGATATTCCTGCAAGAGTCAGAATTCTGCCTTGAAATTGCTGGGGCAGGTGCCTGCCACTCATTGGGTTCATTCACGGCTTGTGTTTTGAACACAGAGCCAGGTACTCTAGTCACTACTAGGGATAAAACAGTGGACACAACAGACAGGGTCCTGGCCCTCATGGAGCTTTCTTACCAGTAGTGAATAAGACATTACTCAAATAAACATACAGACAGACGTAATGGTGATGGCAATAAATGCAAAGAAGAAATGTATAGGGTGTTGTGAACATAACAGGGGAAGGCAAGAGTGGGGGTGTTGGTCAGGGCATCTATTGTAAAATAACCAATTACTCCCCAAAATAGTGGCATAAGCAACAACAATATTTTACCATCTTTCTGTTTCTTAGGGTCACAAATTTAGAAAGGACCCATCGGGGATGACCGATCTCTGTTCCATGATGTATGGGAACTCAGCTGGGAAACTGGAAGGCTGGATGCTGGAACCAACTGGAAGCTCACTGACTCCCATGGGGTCTAGCTGGGACGGTCCTCCAGGACAGTCTCATGTGACCTCTCTGTGTGGCCTGGGCTTCCTCACAACTTGGTAGCTGAGTTCTAATGACAAGCAACCCAAGAAGGAAAGAGCAAGGAGGAAACCATATTGTTTTCTTTAGGCTTCAGACATCACAGAGTCACTTCAGCCATTGTCTGTTGGTCGAGGCAGTTATAAAGATTGAGCAGGTCCACATATAGGAAACATAAACCTCTACCTCTCAGAAGAGGAACATTGATGCCATCTTGCGAAAGCATAGGAGATGGAATATAGATATCGGTGCAACCATCTTTGGAAAATAGCGACTACCTCCCAGAAGCAAGCAAAATTTATTTAAGTCTTGAAGGATGAACTGGACTTAGCCAGGTTATGGGAAGGAGCATTCCAGGCAGAGAGAAGAGCACAGGAGTCAGCTCTGAGGTGGGAAGGAAGTGCATATTTGAGCACCAGAGAGAAAACCTGTGCTCCTAGAATGAGGGTTCCCAGGACTAGAAAGTGAGGTTGGAAAGGTAGGCAGGCCCAGGGCCATGAGTGAGTTTAAGTTTTGAGCCTTTGTGAAACGGCAAAGTGACTTGATCAAGTGGATATTCTAAAACACTTAATGTGCTGCCATGTGGAGAATGGGTTGGAAGGAGTAAGAGTGGATGAATGAAGAGAGATGGGTCTGAGAAGCCAAGTGCTTGGGAACAAAGAAGAGAGGATGATCGCCTCTGGGGGCATGAAAAAGACAAGGTGGGAGAAGGCAGAGTGAACTGGCAAAGAGAGAGAGGTGTCCCAGAGGGGGACTCAAGCCAAAGTGAGCAAAAAGCTGGCCTTGAGAAGTCTTTTGACCTGCTGCTGGAACCTTATAAATTGTCTCTAACAGGTACCAATCCTCCTGAAGCCCTCAAGGTAAATGTCATGTTTCTTGGCACTTCTAAATGGCATGTCTCAATCCTTCTAAATAAAATGCAATCCATTTGGAAACCCTGTTTGCCAAGATTGCAAAGATCCAATACCAGCTGTGTTTCATGGCTTCTTCCCCTGCCTGGGGTCACCCGAGGACTCTAGGACTCAGCTACCCAGGATCTAGCAGGCAAGGCCCACTTTTCAGGTGGGGTGTCCTATGCTGGGGATCCTGGTTCACAATGGAAAGGCCCATTTGAAGACAGATATCTCTAGGCCCAGAGCCGCCACAGGAGTGTGGTTGGTGTTGCCAAAACCAGGACATCCCAACACGCCTGGTACTCAAAGACCAGTCACTTCTTGGCACTCAGTCCCCACCATGTGCAAAACTGCTATTTTCCCAGAGCCCAGCTTCTTGTGTTGGGCCACTCCCTCTTCCTCAAGGCCCATAGCCCATCCTCTGCCCGTCTGAGCTATCAAGTGAAGTCCTGCCCACGGGCCCCTGTCTTCATAAGTAAAGCCGCTAGGAGATCTCCTGGGTGTAAGTCTGACTTGCACATTCTGGGGCATGTTGGGACATTCTGCAGTGTTGACAGCCATGCAAAGCAGACCCCAGGTACGTGTTTAAGCAAGTCTGCTCTGCTGTCCTCAGGTAATAGTGCATCAAGGCCTGGTTTCCCCACCAGTGGAGGGAAAGTTCAGCCCAACTTGCCTCTGAGGGCCCCTGCAGCCCCACTACTCCAAGATTCCAGGTGAACAAAGCCAAATTCAGCAGCAATCACATCAGCATCAAGGGAGCCCCTCTTCCCCAGGCCTGCCTGGCAGGGCCTGACAGACAGCCCCACCAGCTACTCCCAAAACAGCAGACAGCCATGGCCCAGGGAGACCACAGAGTCCACCTTTTCTTGCCTCCCCACATGTGCCTCTAAAATAAAACCCAACATGCTCTTCACAGTTACCTGGTCACTGCTGCAAATCACCTGAAAGACACCAGATGAGGGTGTCTTCCCTGGAAACCTTAAGGATCCCAGACCTTAGGTCTGCTTGGCTCTGGAATGTGCAGGGGGTGGGTTTAACACCCTAGGTGCTCTATGTCACCTGGCTCTGACATGGTGGGAGCCAGGACAGCATATGACTTCACCAAAGCTGGGTGAATTTTGGTGGCAGGAGTAGGGGCTTCCCAGTTAGAATTCTGCTCCTGACTTCCAGCCAAGTCTTGTTGCTGGGACTGATTCATGGGGCCCTGAGCCTGCTCTGAGGTTCTGAGTGGCCTCTACCTTTAGAGCCTGAGGCGTCTCTCTCCTCCTGACCTCCCATCCATCACTGTAGCCCCTTCTAGTCAACCGCTTTCTCCTATATGTGCTCCTACTCCATCCTTCACACAAAGGTCACATACTCCCCTTAGCATGGTTGCCTGTGGCTGGGACTGGGCTGTGAGGTTGTGGGGCTCTGAGGCCTTTCCGGAGCCTGCAGGCTCAGACTCTGTCTTGGAACCAAATAACAGCTCCCCACTTATCAAGCCCCTACATGTGTCTGATGATCAATAAGATAATGGCCACATATGTCTCACAGATTTCCCATTTCACCAAGGCCAAAACCCAGGCTCAGGGTGTGGAGCATTTTACCCAAGGATACACAGTCAGGATTCAACTCAAGCCTGTCTGAACCCAAAGCCTATACACTCTCTCTACCACACCCCTAACGTCCATCTCCACCACTGAATTGTGAACTTCCTCAGGGCTTCTCATTTGTCCCCTCCTTGGTAGGACAGGATGGGTGGGAGTCATTGGAGTTTGTCTCTTCCCCCGGGTTGGTTAGGCTCTGATAAAATCCCAATCGTTTAGGCTCTGGTAAGAGTTTCTGCTGGCCTTTTGAGAACACAGTGTTCTGGCAGATTTCAAAATGGTTCCTTTTCCCATTCATCTGCCGGGAGCATGAGGGGATTTTTTTCCTGATAGTCACTGTGAGAACCTGGTAGAGCTTCTGGAAGTAAGACTCAGAAAAACCTTGGGAACCCCCATAGTGATGCCCCCCTTGAGTTTTTAATTCCCAGACTTGTGCTCATGAGGCCTCCAGTGGTTCCTCAAGTGCCCTGGCACTGGCTCCTGCTCTGGGTTTCTGCTCCAGTTCACTCTCCCCTGTATCCAGCCCACCTGTCTCCCCAGTTTGGGGGCAGCAATTTGCTTTGTGACCTTACCTCTCTGACAGATATAAGAAGAGTTGATTTTTAGTTTGTTCCACGGTTTGTTTGTTGTTGATGGAGTGGTGACTTATAAGCTCCTTACATGCTGGACCCAAGACAAGAAGCCCCTTCCCCTGCCTTCCAATGCCCACTAACCAGCAATTTCTCCCCACTCACAGACAGGCCCACTCACGTGACTGTCTGGGGCCCCAAAGGCAGGAAGTGAGGCGTATCCACCGGGGGGGTTACATTTGACTGGGGAAATGGACTAGCAGGTGGCATAGGGAGCCATAGCTACCCCCACTTCTCTCTACTCCCTGGCCTTTGGCTCTACTGCCTTCTTGTTAGAGGCACCACTTAGAGGTTCCAGGATGTGTACATGCTCAGTCTAAAGCACTCTCCTGACCCACCACCTCTCCCGGGCTCCCTCCTAACTTTCCTGGTTAATTCTGACCCATTCTCCAGAATGCCTCCAGCAACCTGACCCCCAATCTAGTTTGGGATTTTCTGAAACACTGTCATGGAACAGAGCCTGGCACATAGAAAGTCTTCAATAAATGGTCATGGCAGAAATGAGTGCATGGAACCATGTCTTCTTCCTTTAGTGTGTAGTTCCTGTTGTAATCCAATATTCACTGGGATGCTGTATATAATGTCCATCTCCTCACCTACCTTCTAAGTCTCAAGAACCTGTATTTTCATAACTATCTCCTACATTTAGCACAATGTGGCATACAGTAGGAGCACAATAAATGTTTAGTGGATGACTGAAAGAATGATTAGGGGTGAGTGGGCTCTCAGCCAGCAGACGATTTAGATGTGTGCAGGAAGCCACGTCACATATGTGGCAGTCGTGGTGGGAAAAAACTGACTGAGAAGGATGAACTCACTGGGCTTCCAGGGAGACTGTCAGCAAAACAATCTTGCACCTGGAGGCCAAATTCCTTGTGGATTATGCAAAGGCATGTTTTTTGGTGGGTGCACTGGGGTGGCAGGGAAAGGAGGCTTTTGCTGCAGTCTGCAGCTCATGTCAAAAGTAAGCAAGAAGACAGTGGGCAGGCCCAGTGGGAGGACCAGACGCCCAGCTTGTCCTGACCAGCTTGTTGGGACCAGACACCCAGAAACCAGTCAGCATTTCTGGTAGCTCCTGACTCATGCAACAGCCTCTGGGCAGGGGGCAGAAACAGCCCCTCTAACCCAGAGTATGGGGCAGGGCGGAATCCTAGAGAGCAGCCTGTAGGAAGCTAAGCAGGATGATGGAAGCTCCTGGGGCTCTAAGTGAGGTGAGGATGGGATCCTCGCAGGGGATGTCAGGAGCAGGTCCTCCCTGGGTGGTCAGAGCCCTCAGTAGGAGGGATGGAGGACAGGCCCTTACAGAGCTAACCTTAGACTTCCACCATTCCCTGGATGGAGCCCCATGTTGGCAACTGGAAGGCTCTGGCTCTTCCCAGTCATGGGACCTCAGATTTGCCATGGGAAGCCAGAAGGTCAGAGCTGAAAGGACCTACAGGCTTACTGTACAGATGGGAAAAAGGGCCCAGAGTGGGTGAGACAATGTCCAGGTGCCATAGGAGGCCAATAGGTAATCTAAACCTGGGGCCAGATGTCCCAGGGCTCCCGGGCCACTCATTTACTATCTTTAATAGGTGGCTTTCACCTCTGAGCCCCATCTATAAAATGGGGATAATAACACCTACCTCAGAGTGGTGTCATGAGGATTAAATAGGACCTTTCCTCTATTCAATAAATATTTATTGAGGGTTATGGCAGATACTGCTAGTCATTCTCTCTTTTCTGGAAACAGAACCCCAACTTTTATTCTAGGAATACCCAGAATAGAGTACTCCTAGAATAGAGTACATTTCCCCCATTTCCTTTGCATATGTGATGATGGGACTTGGGAATATAAGGTAAACTGGTATATGCATCTCCTGGGAAGCATCCTTACAATGAGGAAGCAGGGTGGGCATTCCCTCCCTCTTGTTCTGTGGAATTTGGCAGTGATGGCTAGAATACTCATCATGGACCATGACATTGAAACCAAAGCTAGACCATACAGAGCAACAAAGTAAAAGACACCTGGGATCTTGATCATTATGGGGCCCCCATTCCATAATCATGGGGTAACCAATTGTTTTCCTTACCTCTGAACCTTGTTTATATGAGACAAACATAAATGTGTACCTCTGTAAGTCATTGTTTTACTTTATTTTATTTTATTTTATTTTATTTTATTTTATTATTATTTTATTTATTTTAATTTAAATCCAAGTTAGTTCACATATAGTGTAATAATAATTTCAGGAATAGAATTTAGTGATTCATCACTCACACGTATCACCCACTGCTCATCCCAACAAGTGTTGGGATGAATGCCCTTTGCCCATTTAGCCCATCCCCTGACCCAACACCCCACCAGCAACCCTCAGTTTGTTCTCTGTATTTAAGAGATTCTTATGGGTTTTCTCCCTCTCTGTTTTTATATTATCTTTGCTTCCATTCCCTATGTTCATCTTTTTGTATCTTAATTTCCACATATAAGTGAAATCATATGATATTTGTCTTTCTCTGACTGACTTCACTTAGCAAAATACACTCTCGTTCCATCCACATTGTTACAAATGGCAAAATTTCATTCTTTTTGATTGCCAAGTAATATTCCATATGTACCACATCCTCTTTATTCATTCAAAAGTCGATGGAGATTTGGGCTCTTTTCATACTTTAATTATTGTCAATAATGCTGCTATAAATGTTAGGGTGTATGTGCCGCTTTGAATCAGCATTCCTGTATCCTTTGGATAAATACCTAGTAGCGTAATTGCTGGCTCATAGGGTAGTTCTATTTTTAATTTTTCAAGGAACCTCCATACTGTTTTCCAGAGTGGCTGCACCAGTTTGCATTCCCACCAGCAGTGCAAGAGTTCCTCTTTCTCTGCATCCTCGCCAACATCTGTTGTTACCTAAGTTGTTAATGTTAGCCATTCTGACAGGTGTGAGGTGGTATCTCATTGTGGTTTTGATTTGTATTTCCCTGATGAGTGATATGGAGCATTTTTTCATATGTCTGTTAGCCATCTGGATGTCTTCTTTGGAAAATTGTCTATTTGTGTCTTTTTCCCATTTCTTCACTGGATTATTTGTTTTCTGGGTGTTGAGTTTGCTAAGTTTTTTATAGATTTTAGATACTAACCCTTATCTGATATGTCATTTGCAAATATGTTCTCCCATTCTGTCGGTTGCTTTTTAGTTGTGTTGATTGTTTCCTTCACTATGCAGAAGCTTTTTATATTGATGTCCCAATAGTTCATTTTTGCTTTTGTTTCCCTTGCCTCTGGAGACATGTCAAGTAAGAAGTTGCTGGGAGCAAGGTCAAAGAGGTTGTTGCCTGTTTTCTCCTCCAGGATTTTGATGGCTTTCTGTCTTACATTTAGTCTTTCATCCATTTTGAGTTTATATTTATGTATAGTTTAAGAAAGTGGTCCAGGTTCATTCTTCTACATGTTGCGGTCAGTTTTCCCAACAGCATTTGCTGAAGAGAGTGTCTTTTTTCCATTGAATATTCTTTCCTGCTTTGTCAAAGATTAGTTGCCCATACATTTGCGCATCCAATTCTGGGTTCTCTATTCTGTTCCATTGATCTATGTGTCTGTTTTTGTGCCAGTATCGTATTGTCTTGATGATTACAGCTTTGTAATACAGCTTAAAGCCTGGAATTGTGATGCCTCCTGCTTTGGTTTTCTTTTCCAGGATTGCTTTGGCTATTCAGGGTCTTTTATGTTTCCATACAAACTTTAGAATTGTATGTTCTAGCTCTGTGAAGAATGCTGGTGTTATTTTGATACGGATTGCATTGAATATGTAGATTGCTTTGGGTAGTATTGACATGTTAACAATATTTGTTCTTTCAATCCATGAGCAGGGAATGTTTTTCCATTTTTTGTATCTTCTTCATTTTATTTCATAAGCTTTCTCTAGTTTTCAGTGTATAGAAACTGAAACCTCTTTGGTTAGGTTTATTCCTAGGTATTTTATGGGTTTTGGTGCAATTGTAAATGGATCAATCCCTTGATTTCTCTTTCTGCTGCTTCATTTTTGGTGTATAGAAATGCAAGAGATTTCTTTACAATGATTTTGTATCCTGTCAGTTCTAGCAGTTTTTTGGTGGAGTCTTTTGGGTTTTCCACGTAGAGTTTCATGTACTCTGTGAAGAGTGAAAGTTTGACTTCCTCCTTGATTTGGATACCTTTTATTTCTCTGTCTTGTCTGATTGCTGAGGTAAGACTTCCAACACCATGTTGAATAACAGTGCTGAGAATGGATGTCTTTGTCCCGTTCCTGACCTTAGTTGGAAAGCTCTCAGTTTTTCTCCATTGAGGATGATATTAGCAGTGGGTCTTTTATATATGACCTTTATGATTTTGAGGTATGATCTTTCAATCTCTTTCTTCAGGGTTTTTAACAAGAAAGGAGACTGTGTTTTGTCAAATGCTTTCTCTGCATCTATTGAAAGTATCATGTGGTTCTTCTCCTTTCTTTTATTAATGTGATGTATTACATTGATTGATTTGTAGATATTGAATGAGCCCTGCATCCCAGGAATAAATCCCACTTGACGGTGATGAATAATTCTTTTAATGTATTGTTGGATCCAGTTTGCTAGTATCTTGTTGAAAATTTTTGCATCCATGTTCATTAGGAAAACTGGTCTGTAGTTCTCCTTTTCAGTGGGGTCTTTGTCTGGTTTGGAATCAAGGTAATGCTGGCCTGGTAGAATGAGTTTGGAAGTTTTCCTTCCATTTGCATTTTTGGGAACAGGTTTAAAATAATACGTGTTAACTTTTCTTTACATGTTTGGTAGAATTCCTCTGGAAAGCCATCCAGCCCTGGACTCTAGTTTGTTGGGAAGTTTTTGATTACTGATTTAATTTCTTTACTGGTTATGGGTCTGTTTATATTTTCTATTTTTTCCTGTTTCAGTGTTGGTAGTTTATGTTTCTAGGAATTTGTCCATTTATTCCAGATTGCCCAATTTGTTGGCATATAATTGCTTATAATATTCTCTTATTATTGTTTATTTCTGTGGTATTGGTTGTGATCTCTCCTCTTTCATTCATGATTTTATTTATTTGGGTCCTTTCCTTTTTATTTTTGATCAATATAGCTAGTGGTTTATCAATTTTGTTAAATTCCTTCAAAGAACCAGCTTATGGTTTCATTGGTGTGTTTTACTATTTTTTTTTTATTTAGATATCATTGATTTCTGCTCTAATCTTTAGTATTTTCTTCTTCTACTGGTTTGGAGTCTAGTTGCTATTCTTTTTCCAGCTCTTTTAGGTGTAAGGTTAAGTTGTGTATGTGAGACCTTTCTTCCCTCTTTAGGAACACCTGGATCGCTATATACTTCCCTCTTATGACCACCTTTGCTGCATCCCAGAGGTTTTGGGCTGTCATGTTTTCATTTTTATTGGCTTCCATGTACTTTTTAACTTCCTCTTTAATTTCTTGGTTAACCCATTCATTCTTTAGTAGGGTGTTCTTTAACCTCCAAGTATTCATGGCCTTTCCAAATTTTTTCTTGTGGTTGATTTAGAATTTCATAGTGTTGTGGTATGAAAATATGCAAGGTATGATCTCAATCTTTTTGTACTTGTTGAGGGCTGATTAGTCATTGTTATTTTGTGTCACTCACTGCTATACCAAATCCTAGTTGATACAAGAACTGTTTCTGTGCCAGGCTCTAGACTAGATAAAATAGCAAAACCAGAGGCAGCCTCTGCCCTCCTAAAGCTTCTGGTCTGGTGGAGACAAGAGACAATTAGAAAAGCATGTGCAGGATTGAAAAGTTACAAATATGCCAGGAAGGTAGACAATACAGGGACTTGATCTCTTCAGGGCATGGAAGAGTCCCAAGGAAGCCATGTGTGAGCATCAGTCTGAAGGATGAACAGATTTTCAAGAATGTGGACAAGTGAAGCCTGTTCCAGGATAAGGAAAGAGCCTGTGACAGGAGGGATGGTGGCAGAAAGGAATAGTAGAAGAGAAGCAGGAAGGATGAGCTGGGACAGCATGGGACAGGGAGGTGAGACAGGGCCAAAGCATGCGGGCTACGGTGAGTTCAGTGTTGCTCTTCTTGTCCATATAGAGACACTAATGCATGGAAAGTGCCAAGCACAGTGCCTGCTCATGATTAGTGCTCACTCTGGGGTTCTTGTCATTGTGTTGTTTAAAACCAAAAATTGTATTTGCTGCTTAAAGCCCCAGATATCAGCATTTCCATAAAAGCCAAAACATGGAAACAACCTAAGTGCCCACTTTTGGATGGATGGATAAAGAAAATGTGGCTCATATATATGACAACATGGATGGATGTTGAGGACATTATGCTAAGTGAAATAAGTCAGGGAAGGAGAAATACTGCATGATATCACTTATATATGGAATCTAAAAAAAGAAAAACCAAACTCATAGGCACAGAAAACAGATTATTGGTTGCCAAAGGCAGGGGGTGGTGGGTGACACGAGTGAAGGTGAAAAGGTGTTAAAAGGAAAACATTTTTTTCAAACACACCACAGCTATATCTAACAGAGGGGCTAAAATGAAAAAGAAAATACCAAGTGTTGGTGAGGATGTGGAGCAACTGGAACTCTCCACTGTAAACTGATGGCAGGAGTATAGATGGTTGCAACCACTTGGGAAGACTGGAAAGAAGTTCTCTATTCCAGATCCCCTGACCCGGCTCTTCCACCCCCAGTAGAAATCCATGCATGTGGCCACCAAAAGACCAAAAGACATATGCACGATATGTAAATAACAGCCCTAAACTGGGAACAGCCCTAATGCCCATTAGGAGTAGAATGGATAAACTAGGATAGAGGCATATAATGGAATGCCACAGAGCAACAAGAACAAAGATATGCAGCTGCATGCAACACGATGAGCTGCACAACACAGTGAGGTGAAGAGGCCAGACACAAAGGAGCACATTTGCTGTGAGCCCGCTGATGGGAAGACAGAACCAGTCAAATTCAATCTATGCCGTGAGAAGTCGGGATGGTGACTATCCTTGGGGAATGAAGTCAGGAGCAGGGTTTCTGGGTACTGGCTGACCTCTATTGTTTTGGTCAGTGTGCTAGTAACATAAATTCATCATATTATACATTCATTATAAATTATAAATTCATCAAAGTATACACATATAACATGTGCCTTGTTCACTCTGTATGTCACATTCAATACAAATGGTTAAATAAAATGCAGGTGCCTCCATCAGAAAGTGGCTCTGGTTGAACCAGCAGCTGGGCTGTTTGCTGTGAAGCATTTCAAGAGGTTTAGATGGCAAATAGGAGAGCCCTCTGGCCAGCGGAATAAGGGAGCAGGTGGGGAGCTCTGAAATGGCAGGTTTCAGGGCAAGGAAAGGAGGGATGTGGAGGCAGCGCAGGGGAGGAGCAAGGAGGCCTGGGAGACCTGGGAAGGCCATTGGTTATTTTACAGGCTTGGTGAAAAATCTGGTGTGCAGTCCACAGTGTGACCTTTTTTCATGATGCAGATGAGCCCTCACTTGTGAACCTGAGAATGGCTTAAAAAAAGAAACCCAGGGAGCCTGGCAGTCTCAGCTGGTAAAGCATATGACTCTTGACCTCAGGGTTGTGAGTTCAAGCCCACATTAGGTGCAAAGATTACTTAAAAAAATAAAATCTTAAAAACAAAAAAGAAAGAAAGAAAGAAACTGACCAAGGTGCTGAGCTTCTCCAGGGATCCCCAAAATACAGAATAAACAGCAGACAAGGAAGAAAGAGTCAAGGCCAAGACCAACCCTGAGAAAGTGAGGTCTCTGGGAATCGGCCCAAACCTTGGGAAGAACTTGTCCTTGTCTGGACTTCAGAGACCAGATGCCCCATCCCCACAGTAGGTGACACAGCTTTGAGAGATTAGAGGTGAGTCACTGGTTGGGAGAGGGCTCAGGAGAAACTTGAAAAGTCCCGGGCCAAGGCAATGGGATGTGTTTGGTCCTTTCAGTGCCTCTGTCATCCACCTGCCACTAGCCAGACCACCCCCTCTGGCTATCGGGGCTGTAGCATTCCCAGGTGACATAGAGGTCCAGGATGGTACCGCAAATTGGAGTTCAGGCCCCTCATCATGCCCTTGGGCAAACCTGCACTGGGTCTGAGAAGAACCCAGGCAACAGGGGGAAGGCTGACTCACCCCTGACCTCCGGAAGACTCATTTAGCAAGAAGGGCCGCAGGCCTTCCTGCATCCCACCCATAACCAACCGATGGCGGCCCTGCTGGGTGTTTGTTTGTCCAATGTGTGTTAGACTTTTTTCCTTCCGTCTTTTCTCTTCACCTTTTCTTCTTTATCTTTTTTTCATTTCCTTCCTTTCTTCTGTTCTTCCTGTCTCTCTCTCCTTATTCTGCTTCCTTTGTTCCCTCCCACTCTTTCTCTCTCTCTCTCTCTCTCTCTCTCTTTCTCTCTTTCAATTTAGAAGTTTTATCATAGGGCAGCTGGGTGGCTTAGTCAGTTAAGCGTCTGACTCTTGGTTTCAGCTCTGGTCATGATCTCATGGTTTCGTGGGTTCAAGCCCCATGTTAGGCTCTGTGCTGACAGTGTGGAGCCTGCTTGGGATTCTCTCTCTCTCTCTCTCTCTCTCTCCTTCTCTCTATGCCCCTCCCTCACTTGTGCTGTCTCTGTCTTTCTCAAAATAAATAAATAAACTTAAAAATATTTTAAAGTTTTATCATAATAAATACAAAAACTACCCAAAAGAATAAGGAAGAAAATAAAAACATCTAAACTCCCACACTCCCTGAGATACTGTTTTAGTGACAATTTTCTTCTTTTGAAACAGGCATTTTTTAAAGCAAACTCTTTATTTTAGAATAGATTTGCATTTGCACAATATGTACAAAGGAAGTACAGAGAGTCCCCATATACTCCCCTGTCTTAGTCAGTTTGGATTGCTATAAACAAAAATACCACAGCCTTGGGGGCATAAACAACAGACTTTTACTTCTGACAGTGTAGGGGGCTAGGAAGTCTCAGATCAAGGGGTCAGAAGATCCAATGACCACTGACAATCTGCTTCCTGGTTTGCAAATGGCCACCTTCTCCGTGTAGCCTCACATGTAAGAAGGCAGAGATGTAAGGCAGCATGTAAGAGCTTTGTCTCCTCTTGTAAGGGCACTAACCCCATTTGGGAGGGCCCTCCCTTCATGACCTGCTTGCCCCCCAAAGGCCCCACCTCTTAATGCCTCACAAGGGGGGTTAGCATTTCAACATAGGAATTTGGGAATGGGACACAAACATTCAGTTTCTAACACCCCCACAAGCAATTTCTCCTGTTATTAACATCTTAGGTATGTAGGATACATTCGTTACTGCTAATGAACCAATACTGAAACATTATTGTTAGCTGCAGCCTATATCCACTCAGATTTCCTGTTCCAGGACCCCACCCAGGATATCGCTTTACATTTGGTTGTCATGTCTACTTAGGCTCCTCTTGGCTATATCAGTTCCCCTGTTTTTGACGACCTTGAAAGTTTTGAAAACTGGTTATATATTTTATACAATGTCCCTCAATTGGGATTTGTCTGATGCTTTCCTCATGATTAGACTGAGGTTATGAGGTAGGGTTGGCCCCCTCTGGAAGAGGTGGCATCTAGGAGGGGCTGGTCTGATCCTTACGGGCCCCCCTGGCCTGCGACTGATTCCCAGGCCGGCAAAGATGAAGAAAGAGGATGCAGCCAGACTGGGAGTCCCCCGAGGTAATGTCCACCCCCAGACTTCCTTCCTAAAGACTCCAGCTAAGAGCCTGAAGTTGATTATTAACAAACTATGACTTGCATGTCTGCAGCCCTTCAGAGTTTACAAAAGACTATTATTAAAAACAAAATGAATCACTAGAATAGCTGCCCCAGTGCCAAGTTATTGTTAGTAGTCTGCGGAGGGGGAGATATCGTGCCCATTTCACAGATGGGAAAAAGGTTCACTGAGGTTAAGTGACTGGCCCCATCGCAAGGTTGAGAAGTGAGAAAATAGAGATGTAACCCCGATCTGTCCTGACTCAGTTCTAGTGTTCCTCTATTACCCCGCAGTCCACTTGCATTGATGCATGGCCCTGCTCTTCCTTACACAGGTGAAGAAACTGAGGGTCATAGAGGAGCAGTGTCTCGGTGCTCAGAGGCCCAGCCCATTGTTGCTGATAGATCCACGTGTCCTTATCTGCCCAGGGCCAGCCTGGGGACAGGGCTGGTGTTGGGGCCCTGGGGTGCAGCCTGAGGAGCACTTTGCAAGCAGCCCAGCCAGGTGGCATTTCAGAGGGAAGGGGCCCTGCTGGGTTGGCGTCCAGTGCCTCAACTCCCCACCCCCAGACCTTAGCAGGAGGACAGGCACCAGAAGGGACTTCCAGGGTGGCCACTTACCAGACACTGGACAGCCTGAGGGCTTCAGACCACAGCCGTCCCTCAGTGTATCTCTGAGCCTGGCCTAAGGCAGTTGCTCACATGATAGTGGAGGAATGAAGAAGTTAGTCCAGAGCAACGCCCCCATCCCTGGGGCTGAAATGCCATCTGCACTGGCCCTGGGGGGCTACCAGTGTGGCCATCTGACATGTGCTAGCCTTTCTCCCAGAGCTGGGACACTCACTTCCCACTCCGGGAGCACCTCACTTCTGCTTTTGGATGGTCCTATCTCTTAACATTCAAGTTTCCCTTCAACTGAACCCTAACCTCCTCCCTTTGCCTCTAGTTCAACTTTCTGGGACACGCAGAACAGAAGGACTTTCTTCACTTCTTCTGATGTTCAACTGGGTGCCCCACCACACCCCAAACAACCGCAGCTACATCTGCAGCCCCTTCTCCTGCCCTTGCCCTACCGTCTCATCCCAGCTGCCCTCCCAACCTCCCTCTTTCCCCTCCTGTTCCCCCTGTGATGGGTTGAATTATGTCCCATCCCCAGGTTCTTATGTAGAAGTCCTAACCCCTCTACCTCAGAATGCAACCTTGTTTGGAAATAGGGTGATCACAGATTTAATGAGTTAAGGAGAGGTCAGTAGGGTGGGTCCTAATGGATTAGGAGTATACTGGAGTATGGCTGGTGTCCTTATCAAAAAGGGGAAATTTGGACACAGAAGTAGACGCGCACAGACGGAAGACAGTATAAAGACAGAGGGAGAACATGGCCATCTGGAAACCAAGGAGAGAGGCTTGATCCTTTCTCCCAGACTTTAGAAGGGACCAGTCCTGCTGACAGCATGACCTTGGACTTTCAGCTTCCAGAACCGTGAGACAAAACATTTCTGTCGTGTAAGCCACCCAGTCTCTTGCCTGCAGCCCTAGCAAATGAATACATCCTCCTTCATCCATTCATTCAAAAATACTGAACCTTCCTGGGGCTTATACTTGTGGGGAGAAAGGCAAATAATGAACACCTGATGGTAAGAGAATTCCACACTGTTGTAAGAGCTCAGAAGAAAACAGACATGGATTCCTTTGACTCTTCCACAATTCTCTGTCCCCATCAGCCCTCCCCCATCTTCCTAGACAAAGGGCTGAGGCCGCTGTCCTAAAAAGGTCTTTGTCCAGCCCTGCTGTGCTCTCCCTGCCTGTCCACCTGTCCTCCATTTTATCACCTGAGAAACCTTTGAAAGACTTCCCACCACCCTTCCCTTCCTCAGCTCTCCTGTACCCCCTAACCTCAGAGACTAGCAGTGTCCTCCCCAGCGCCCCCTAAACTGCTCTTCAGCCACCCCTATTTCCTTGCCAACCCTCACCTTCCTGCAGTCTCTGCTTTCTTCCTGGACTCAAGTCCCCTCTCGGCTGGCAGGACCCTGCCCTTTCCCCTCCTCTTCTCCTTTGCTGCCTCCTCCCCTTGCTCCCACGTATTTTCTTCAACCTTTCACTGGAAAGAATTTCAAGCCTACAGAACAAATGCAAGAACAGTGCAATGAACACTCTCATATCTTTCATCTAAATTCACCAATTGTTAGCATTTTGCCATGTTGCTTTCTCCGTGTGTATATACTGACTATTATTAGTTGCTGACCCATCAGATAGGAAGCTGGAGCCATCATGATCCATCGCCCTGAAATATTTCAGCTGTATCTCCCAAGAGCAGAACATTCTCTTACATGACTAGTTTAAATATTCAGGAAATTTTACACTGATACACTACTACTACTATTATGTAAAATACAGTCCATATTCAAATTTCATCAATTGCCCTAGTTAATGTCCTTTGAAACATTGTTTTTTTTTTTTCCTGATCCAAGAGCCAACCTGGGATCTCACACTGCATTTACTTGTCATTATCCCCTCCTTCAGGGAGGTATCTTTTCCAAGGGCCCCTGACCTCAGGCCATCACCTCTCTGTGGATGGCTAGGGCTTTTGCGGCTGCACCACCATTTCCGGCCCTGATTTGTCCCCTTCTTGTGGTTATTTCCTCTTCCCTGAACTGCCAGCTCCTCTGCAGCAGAGACTCTGGTCCATCTCTTTACCCTCTGTGCCTGGCCCAGTGCATGGTGAGTCCACCACGTGAGGAAGACACTCAGCCAGAGTCAGCTAGACCTGGATTCAACTTGTGGCTCCACTAGCCTCTGCTGTTGGGACTTCCTCAGCTTATTTCACTGTTGCTCTGCGCAGATAATACAACCTACCTTACAGGGCTACCATAAGAATCTGCTTAGGTACTGTTTTTGAATGCCTGGCACACAGTATGCCTGGAAGGAGGAAGGGAGCAGGGGAGAGGAAGAATTGTGATGTCCAGCAGAGCTCAAAAGGGAGGAGGGCAACGGAGCACCGTCCCTGAGTTCCTAGACTCTCCTGGCTCCCTGGCTCTAAGCAGTCTCATCCTCCCAAGCTTGGTGAAAAGAGAACCTCATGCAGATGAAAGCACATTTAATACATGAACATTCATGTAGCTGGCTCCCAAGATGGAGAGGTGAGATTCAAGCACCTTGGTAAGAGATCCAGCCCATCCTCTTGACCAGACACTTCATGAATAGGATAGCCTGGCCATAATTTAGCCTTATTAGGGAACATCCCTTATCCCCCAACAGAAGAAACGATTGGGGATCCCATCAGCCTAGGACCCCTCCAAAACCTCCGACTGGGCAGCGATGGGGGTCTGAGGCTTCCCGCAGTAGGAAGGACCGGCTGCCCCAGGAACACATTTGTTAATATCAGATTCCACAGCAACAGCTGGATCCAATTTAGCTGTGGCGCATTGACAGCAAGCTCTGGCCACCAGCCAGCACCCCTCAGGAGGCTCTGAGCCTGCCATTCCCTTTTCCACGGAGATAGAGTTGCTAAGGACTCCCTGGGCTCTTTGAGCCCCCTAGTGCCTTCTGAGCAGCTGGGGAGAGAGAGGAAGTGACCAGCACTCATCGGCAACCCAACCTTTGTTCCTTGCAGACTGGTCTCTCTGCCTGCCTCTCAGGTTCTCCCAAACATTAAGTGATTGCCACGGGGGCCTGGTGGCAGGAGGCTGAAGCCTCTCTGCCAGCAGGGATATTTGGGTTCTGGGGTAACATTTCCATTTCATTTAATGCAAAGGGACACGTGTATACATATTCATGCTCCCCACCCCCCAAACACACACACACACACACACACACACACACACAGGTGTGTGCCCACACACCATGCCACTCTCTGGCATCAGACTTCCATCATGCCTTCTGCTTGGAAATCACAGGCTCTTAGAGCAAGTAGAATATCGAATCCAACCCTCCTTGTCCAGAGGGGCAGGGACTTGGCAAAGAGGTCAGCCAGCAAAGCAAGTTTCTGATCCCAGTGCATTTCACTGCAAACAAATAAACCTTATTAATGATAATAGTAGCAATATCATGTCTACTGGTGCCTAATTTAAACCAGATTCTTCTAATGGGTATTTGATATACAGTTGTTCCTTGAAATTAGTGGTCAATATAAGTGGAGGCTTGGCAAGGTGAAGTATTTTGCCCAAAGCCACATACTCAACATGCAGCAAAGCTGGGAATCATACTCAGGTTGGCCTGGTATCAAACGATAGGATTTCATCCACTGCAGGTGGGCTCAGCCATCCCACGCCCGGTCATTAAAAATGTAGATGGCTTTGGTAAGGTCTTGCCTTAAACCTTCCCCAACCAACAACTGAGGGAAGCAAGAGGGAAAGACACCAGAAGGAGGTGTGGGGTCTCCCACAAGGAGATGAAAGGGTAGGAGGGAAACATTTTCCAGCCTTTCCAAATTGTCAGCCTCCAAGCCAGAGTTGGAGGTTGAAGCCCCCTGAAAATGCCCTTCTGGGAAGAGATCCCTTTTGTGTGGGAGGACAGTTTTCTGGGTAGGGCATAGGGAAGCAGGGTTCACAGCACCGTGCGTGGGGCACATAGATGAAATCCTCCTGGGGATGGCTTGGTCATTTATATTAAGAGTTTTTCAAATGTGTTTACATTTTTGACCTACTCTTACTGTACAAACGTCTGTGCTGAGCCCTCGACCATGTCTCTATGATATCCATTTCCTTCCTTTTGATAACTACAACACCAGTACTCCTCCCCAACAATCAATCCACCTATTCCAGGCAGAGTGAACATGTGACAGAGACCTGGCCAATCAGAATCCTCCTACCCAGCCACAGTGATTGGTTCTGGGGATGAGCATATGAATCGAACCAGGCCAATGGGATTCAGTTCTAAGACTTTTATTGGAACTATTGAGAATTCTCTTCCAGGGATGTTGTGAAGCTACCAGGAGGTGAGCTTATTGGCAGCCATCCTGCCCCTCAACTCGGGGGTGGGATGGGGTGCACCCTTCCTCATTATGGGGGATGCTGTGTGAGGTGGAGCTGAAGTCCTCCTGCCCCTCAACCACGGCATCTGAAATTCCACAATGATTGTTCCTTTGGCCCATGTAGGCCTTCCACACTCGACATGGCAATGCCGTTTGGGATGCATTGTATGAGTTAATGGTTAAAATCAATTCCAATCCTCCCATTTGGGCCCACTTACTGTGGGGCTTGATGAAAATAACATTGAGGTAGGAGTTAAAAATCCAGTGAGGTTGGCAAGATCAGGCACCAATGGACAGCATCCAAGTGCTTCTGTCCATCCCAGTAACTCCTTGAGCATATGCAAATTTTACGTGGGTGGGTGGGTGGGGTGGTTTAAGGTACCTATGGATCAGGACACTTTAAGAAAGTAGACAGAAAATGTGAGTTGGTGGTCTATAAAAGGCAGGTTGAATGAGAGAAGATCTGAAGACTGAAAAATGCACTAATTGATTCAAAGGAGTCTTTGTGCAATATAACAGGACATCAAAAAGAACATTTTGGGGGGTTGGTCAACTCCCAAAAGTAGCCAGGAGAAGTTAACTGCACTTCTTATTCCATTTGTTTTAAATTCTGCTAATGAGGGGCGCCTGGGTGGCGCAGTCGGTTAAGCGTCCGACTTCAGCCAGGTCACGATCTCACGGTCCGTGAGTTCGAGCCCCGCGTCAGGCTCTGGGCTGATGGCTCAGAGCCTGGAGCCTGTTTCCGTTCTGTGTCTCCCTCTCTCTCTGTCCCTCCCCCGTTCATGCTCTGTCTCTCTCTGTCCCAAAAATAAATAAAAGTTGAAAAAAAAAAATTAAAAAAAAAAAATAAATAAATAAATTCTGCTAATGAATCTGGTGGCAATCACAGGGGGATTGAAGCCAAGTGCAGGCTTGGAGAGAAACAGGTTCCCACCCACCTCCATATTCACCCTCAGCCATCAGACATTCAACCAGGTGCTGAAATCATAGGGCGACTAATGAAAATGGGTCTTCCAAGAAAGAGTTCCATCTTATAAGAAGTTGGAGTTGTATGTCCATTAAAGATCTGTTGGTTAAGTCTGGAATTACAGTCTTTTTATAGTCTTTTGCAGGGGAAAGTGCCTTTCCCAGAAAAAGATTGCCTACCTGGGGCCATAAACTTCTGCTTTGATATGTGCAGAGTTCTGTCTGTAATACCACTACATGGGTCCCACTAGCTTGGAACTGAGATCTAGATTGATGTGACAGGTTATTGCTATTGAACATGCTCCTTTCACATTCTTGTTGAAAAGCTCTTGGGGCACCTGGGTGTTTCAGTTAGTTAAGCGTCCAACTCTTGGTTTTGGCTCAGGTCATGATCTCATAGTTCATGAGTTCCAGCTCCACATCGGGCTCGGTGCTGACAGTGAAGAGTCTGCTTGGGGTTCTGTCTCACTCTGCCCCTTCTGCTCTCTCTCTTAAAATAAATAAACTAAAAAAAAAAAAAAGAAAGAAAGAAAGAAAGAAAGAGAAAGAAAAAGAAAAAAAAGCTTTTTAAAGGTACTGGGGGTTTATTTTGACTTAGGATACTCCTCATTTTTTCTCTCTCATGAAAAACATTGTGCTAGTCATGGGCCCAAATAATTATAAATGTGTGATTTTAGTTAAGAATGTGCTTTTTTATTTTTCTTAGAGTCTTTCTTACTTAGAAGCCAGTTCTCAGTGTCTGACACCACATTGGCAGAGGCCAGCAGGAAAGGAAGGGGCTTTAAATTGGCAACCTGCCTGGAAATGAGAGAGAATAAGTTCTTCCTTACTAGAGCTGCTAGCTTAGCCAAAGCCACAAAGAAAGAAATACTCTTATGTCACTTTTTTTTTCCATTTTAAGTTTTCTTTAAAAATTCACCATTGTAAGTAATACAAATATGTTAAGAAAATCAAGGGATACAGAAGGACTAATAATGAAAAGCAATTATTTCTTTTTCTTACTGCTGCTCCTAAGAAGGAATCACTTTCAACTCTGCCCTTTGGTGGATCCTTCTATATCTCTAATACTCTGGATACATAGCTGTTTTCTGTTGTTGTTTTGCTTTTTATTGAGGTATAATTCAATGGAACAAAATTCATCCTTTTAAAGTGCAACTCAGTGGTTTTTTGTATATTCATAAAGTTGTGTGACCATCACCACTATCCACTTCAAGAATATTGCCATCACCCCAAAAGGAAACCCCATAGTCAATAGCCATTATTCTCCATTGCTCCTCTCCCTGACTCTTGGCAACTAATCTGCTTTATGCTTCTGTGGATTTGTCCATTCTGGACATTTCATATAAATGGAATCACACACAATATGCAACCTTTTGTTATCTGGCTTTTTTCTCTTAGCAAAGTGTTTTTAAGGTGCATCCATGTAATGGCAAGAAACTGGAACTGTGTTGGTTGTCTTTCATCAAAAAAAAAAAAAAAAGCATAGCTTTCTTAAACTTCTACCAACAAACTTCTACTTAAATCTCATTGGCCAGAACTAAGTCACATGGCCACTCCTAACTACCAGGGAGCTGGAGAAACCTACAAGAATAGGATTGACATCATTGGTTTAGACTGGTGGTTCTCATCCTTGGGTACATGTTAGAATCTTCTGGAGATATTAAAACGTACTGATGTGTACATGGTCTTATCCTAATTTAGTGGTTCTCAACCAGGGGTAGTTCTGTTCCCCCATGGGACATTTGACAATTTATAGTGAATGTGGTGGGATGTTCCTGGCATCCACTGGGTACAGGCTGGGAAACTGCCAAACATCCTACAATGCACAGGACAGCCCCCCACAACAAAGACTTATCCAGTCCAAAAGAATAGTGTCAAGACAGAAACTATGCCCTAGACCAATTAAATCATAATCTTCACCAGGTACTTCCAATGTGCAACCAGTGTTGAGAAGCACTGGTTTAATGAATGATCCATTGCTTGTGGTTAGACACATTGATACCTTGAACACAACTGGGGTTCTGTCACTAGGACATACAGCATAGTGGATATCAGTTAGGAAGTATGTCTGTCCCAGTAACTGCCATACACTGATACTTTTACTTCTAATTCCATTAATTGTTCAGTACTTTTTGGCTTTCCCTTTATGAGATGAAATTAGTCCCCTCACTTTGAATTCTTTTTCTCCCTTCTACCTTTCAACTTCTATAATTTGAACGTTTACATTGACAAAGTTAATAGCATTTATTTTCTGTCACATAATCAAAGTTATATCTGTATATTGTCTAACTATACATTTTAAAATTTGGAATTTAATAAACAGGATTTATATTTTGACCACAAAAATGTTTACTGCAGAGCCAAGAAACATCTTTTAATTACTTTTTTCTTTATCAGCTTTTTGTTTTTCCTGGAATTTGTAATTTCATTTTTTGCCCTCGCACTATTTAACTTAGATCATTTTAAAGAGTTGTTCATATAATCCCATTTCTATCTGGTATGAAAGAATGAACAAGGAAGAGATAAGTACTAAGCCTGACCAAGTTCCTTGTGAACCAGAAACTTTCACAATCACCTTTCTAAAGAGGTGATTTTTAAAAATCTGACTTTAAAAACCTGATTTTTAAAAAACTGAGGAATCTAATTAATGTAAAGTTGGGAATGCAGAATTAAGTGCCAATATTTCAATCCTATGTATCTTATGTTCAATAAATATTTGGTGAATGTTGTTAAATACCTGCACCTGTTTAAGAATAGTCTTATTGGGGGTGCCTGGGTGGCTCAGTCGGTTGGGCATCCAACTTTGGCTCAGGTCATGATGTCACGGTCCGTGGGTTCTAGCCCCATGTCGGGCTCTGTGCTGATAGCTCAGAGCCTGGAGCCTGCTACAGATTCTGTGTCTCCCTCTCTCTCTGACCATCCCTCGTTCATGCTCTGTCTCTCTCTGTCTCAAAAATGGATAAGAATTGAAAAAAAATTTTTTTTAATAAAGTTGTTTTTTTTTTTAAAAAAAGAATAGTCTTATTGGATGCTTTTAATTTAAATAGGAGAAAAATATTTCATTGATGTGTTTGTCAGATACACATGATAACATATAATTTTATATGCCAGGCAATGGTGATGTAAAGATATAGTGATAGATTAGCCAATCATGTAACAATTCTAAACATTTTTACCTGCAATGGATATTTGTCATTATTGACTGCTCTACAGCCAACTAACTTTAATGTGAAATTATATTCAGACTTCCCATGACCAAGAAGCAAGTTCCCCACTGTTGCGAACATCTGTAACAGCAACATGCTGTGACCTTCAGGCTGCTGAACACCTGCCCTGATTGCAATTCCACACATGAATCCCTTCTAAGACCTCAGTGGTAATTCAAGTAACTTTATGCTATGCTTCCTAGAGCTCTACACGGCAGTATAGATGACTGTAAGAATTCCCAGGAGTTTTGTAATTCAACCTATCCTATAGGTAGTACAATATCACGTTTCCATAGATTATTTTTGTATGTAGTGTAGTTGTATTTTCTGTTACTCTTGCTTGGCTAATTTTTATTAGGGTAAAATTTACAGATGTTAAAAACAATTCAAGGAGTTTTGACAAATGCATACACCCATGTAACCAGCATCTTCATTGGTTACCTTTCTCTTTGAGGAATTTAGGGTACATATTTATTTGAGATAATGCCCAAAGATATCTGAAAAAGATTTTTTTGTTTTTTCCTTTCTAAGAAAGCTTTTTTTAATTGTGGTAGAATACATGCAACATAAAATTTACTATTAGTGACATTTAGTCCATTCACAGTGTTGTGCAACCATCACTGCTACCTAGAAATAAAACATTTTCATCAAACTTTTCAACAGTTTCCCAAATGGAAACTCTGTACCCATTAAGTAGTCACTTCCTATTCTCCACCCACCCTGCACCCCCAGCCCCTAGCAACCAGTAATCTGCTTTCTGTCCCTATAGATTTACTTATTCTGGATATTTCATAAAATCACACAGCATGTGGCTTTTTGTGTCTGGCCTTTTTTTTTTTTTCCTTAGCATAGTGGTTTCAAGGTTCACCCATTTTGTAACAAGTATCAGCACTTCATTTCTGTTTATTCCTGAATAATATTCCATTGTATGTATCTACCATGCTGTGTTTATCCATCCATCTCTTGATGGACATTTGGGCTGTTTCCACCTTTTGGCTACCATGAATGGTGCTGCTACAGACATTCATGTACAAGTTTTGTTTGAACATTTGTTTTCGATTCCAAAAAAGATATTTTTTAATTTGCCACCCAAGTAGTCCAAATCTGATCATTGTGTCTTCAAAATAAGAGTTGCTTTGGGACCTGCTATTTTGTTTCCTTGCTGCCTCTTACTTATTCTAAAACAAAAGAAACTAAAGAAAGCAAGCAAGTCAATGGTGAAACCACCAAAGAAGAAAAAGTCAGCAATGGTGATGCTGTTTTGCATCATTTTTGACAACACCCTTAGCCAGTGTGCAGGCATGTGAAAATCACAGAAATGGAGAATAGAAAGGAGGCACTGATATGTTGGTTTTTTATTTTAAGTTTATTTATTTTGAGAGAGAGAGAGAGAGAGAGAAAGAGAGAGAGAGAGTAGGAGGGGCAGAGAGAGAGAGAGAGAGAGAGAATTCCAAGCAGGATGCTCGCTGTCAACACAGAGCCCTACATGGGGCTTGAACCCACGAACTATGAGATCACGACCTGAGCTGAAACCAAGAGTCAGACGCTTAACCCAATGAACCACCCAGTGCCCCTGGTATGTTTTTAGTTAGCAAAATCACAAGCTTTTCTAGCATTTTGTGTGAAAGGGTTGGATTCCTGTCTATATCCAAAGCAGACTGTTGTTTAACCCACAGTGGCTTCTTAGTGACTAGTTGCAAACCAGGTTGAGGTATGTGAAAATGGTAAAAGTGATAGTTATTCAGCAAGCAGTTCTGGCAATGGCTAACTAACCCTGAACGGAAGGAAGAACAGAGGGTTACAATGAAAACTTGACCCACCAGTAATTGTATTACCCAGCGAGCCTTGAGAATGCCACATAGTTGCCACTGCCCTCCCCGTGACTTCCCCCCCAAAGTGACTGCCCACCCTTGGAATCCAAGCAATTCTACAACTCAGGAAGTGTAATGTCCCTGTTTGGCCAATACGAACTTCAGCCTGGGATTAATTGAGGAGCAGGAGCATTTGAGCCCACTGTTCCCAAGGTTGAAAGGCCTGGGAATGTGGTTACAGACGTGGCCAGGTATTTCCTTCCCTCCTGAACACTCAGCTCACCAGAAACAGTCTGTCTTCACCTATCTGCCACTGCCTGGGGATAGACCAATTCCTTTACACTCTGCAACTAGCTATATGATCTTGGACAAGTTATTTAACACACCTCAGCTTTAGTTTCCTTGACTGTAAAATGGTGTGAATAAATGGCTTACCACTTAGGGTTAACAAGAGCACTGAGTTTCTCTGTAAAAAGCACTCAGTGTGAGTGTCAGTGTAATTACTGTTTTGCTGAAAGAGTGAGGAGAGCACAGCAGGACTACCGACGTGGCATTAACTGCCTGGGCACCTGAGTGACCACTAAGGGCCCACAGATGGAGAGAGGTGGTGAGAAGGAACCATGTATCCAGTTCCCCAAATATCAGGGATCACTACCAAGAGAAGCCAGTCTCTGTACCTTAGCTCCTAGCTGTACATCTATGGCCTGTCCTGAAAAGTCCCTATGGTTCAGCCTGGGTAAGTGTTTCAGCTGATTAAACGCTTTGCCATTGTTGGGGTATCTGGCTGGCTCAGTTGGTAGAGCATGTGACTCTTAATCTTGGGGTCATGAGTTCAAGCCCCTTGTTGTGGGTAGACATAATACCAAAAAAAAGGCCTTTTGATTGTACTAATTCTGTGGTAAATATACAAAAATTTAAATATACAAAAATTTTTAAATTTTTTAAATTTTTAAAAATTTGAATATACAAAAATGTATCTAATACAATCATTCATTCAATAACTATTGATTACTTACTCTGTGCCAGCCACTGTTCTAGAACCTGGGAATAGAGCAACAAATAGGGCTGATAAGCATTTATGCTCTCATGGAACTTTTGTTCTGGAGGCATTATGCCACATAATGCCTATGTCCTTAACCTCCTGCTACTGAACCTCTCTATGCCTCAGTTTTCTAATCTATAAAATGGAGATAATAATAATACCTTTCTCATAAAGTTGTCATGCTTTTTTGGGGTTTTTTTGTTTTAATTTTTTTAAGTTTATTTATTTATTTATTTTTGAGAAACAGAGCATGAGCAGGGGAGGGGCAGAGAGAGGGAGGGAGAGAGAGAGACTCCTAAGCAGGCTCCACACTGTCAACACAGAACTCCATGCAGGGCTTGAATTCATGAACTGCACTCATAAACTGCAAAATCATGACCTGAGCCAGAATCAAGAGTCTGGTACTCAACGAACTGAGCTATCCAGGTGCCCCGGTTTTTGTTTTTATTGAGGTATACATGACATAACATTGTATTTGTTCCAGGTGCCCAACACAATGATTCGATATTTGTGTACATTGTGAAATGACCACAATAGGTCTAGTTAACATCATCACCATCCATAGTTATACATTTTTTCTTGTGGTAAGAACTTTTAAGATCTGCTCTTAACAACTTTCAAATATGCAGTATGGTACTATTAGCTATCATCACCATGCCATACATTACATCCCCATAGCTTATTTATTTTATAACTGGAATTTTGTACCTTTTGACCCCCTTCTCCCATTGTGCCCACCCCCACCTCTGCATCTGGCAATGATGAGTGTGGGTGTTTTGTTGTTTTTATGGTTTAGATTCCACATAGAAGTGAGATCATAAAATATTTCTCTTCTTCTGACTTATTTCATTTAACATAATGTTCTCAGGGTCCATTCATGTTGTTGCAAATGACAAGATTTCCTTCTTTTCTATGGCTGAATAATGCTCTCTCTCTCTCTCTCTCTCTCTATATATATATATATATATATATCCATCAATGGACACTTAGGTTGTTTCCATATCTTGGCTATTGTAAATAATACTGCAATAAACACAGGAGTGCATTTATCTTTTTGAATCAGTGTTTTCATTTTCTTGGCTAATTTCCCTGAGGTGAAATTTTGGAATCATATGGTAATGTTATTTTTAATTTTTAAAGGAAGCTTTATATTGTGTTCCATAATGCACCAATTTACATTTCCACCACCAGTGCACAAGAGTTTCCTTTTTCCACATCCTTGCCAACACTTTATTTCTTGCCTTTTTGATAATCATCATTTCAGTGATTAGGAGGTGATATTTCATTGTGGTTTTAATCTACATGTTCCTGGTGATTAGTGATGTTGAGCATCTTTCATGTACCTGTTGACCACCTGTGTGCCTTCTTTGGAAAAAGTGTCTGCTTAGCTCCTCTGCCCATTTTTAATTTAATTGGATTGTTTATGAGCTAATCTCATAAAACAGAACAGGGCAAATCACAGAGTATGTACTGTGTATGTGATAGCTATTATTATTTGGGGAGAGTTTGAACGAGAAGCACATCTGGGGAGAAGATCAGGAGTTTCTTTTGGATGCATGTTAACTCTGAGATGTCTGTTAAACACTCCAGGGAAGATCCTTGATCAGGAGCTCAGAGACACAAGTCTGGAGGTCAAAGGACAGGTCTGAGTGGGGATGTAAATCTGGGGGTAACTGGCATATGGTTAGTAGTTAAAGTCGTGAAACTAACTGATGTCACCAAGAGAGTGAGTGTGAAGAAAAGAAACATCCCAAGGCCTGAGCCCTGGGTCACCCCAACATTTAAGAGTTGTGATCTGAGCAGGAATAAGCAAAGGAGACAAGGAAGGGGCTGCCAGAGAGGTGGGAGGACAACTTGAAGGGTATGGAGTCTTAGAGGCTGAGTGAAGAAAGTTTTCCAAAACAAAGGGAAGGTCCACAGTCTAATGACCCTGATCAGTCAAGTGACTGAGAAGTGGTGGTTGAATGTGGCCACAGGAAGATCACTTGCAGCAGTCCTGGGGAATGGAGGAGGCAAACGTCATTTTGGGGTATGTTTCAAAGATAATAGGAGGGCATGAATTCTTCATTTCCATAAAGTACAGGCATCACTTTTGAATTTATTTCTATAAAGATGGATAAAAAAAGGAGAGAGAGAAGAGAATATGAGGTCAAGGGCATTTTCTTGTTTGTCTATTTTATTTTATTTATTTTATTTTATTTTATTTTATTATTTTTGATAGAGAGAGAGAGAGGGGAAGGGGCTGACAGAGAGGAAGCAAGAGAGTCCCAAGAGGATCCATGCTCAGCACAGAGCCTGACATGGGCTTGATCTCACAACCGTGAGATCATAACCTGAGCCAAAATCAAGTCAGTCACTTAAATGAGCCACACAGGCACCCCATCTTTATTTTTATAAGATGGGCTTTATTTCCACATATTTACAGTGATTTGCACATGTGTTCAAAGTGTTCCTTTACCGGACTTTTGAGTAAGGTAGTCTTATCAAAGAGTGGTATAGAACTCTAGGAGAAATTGTAATTGTCCTAGATCCTACTGCTCCATGAGGTTGGAAGCCATTTACAATATGTTGAGTCAAGTTAACTCAAGGGCCTAATAATATGGGTTATTGGTGTCTAATAGCTGATGTTACAGAAGCATCAGTGAGCCTTGTAAACTGAACACATACGTGTAGTTTGGTGTGATACAGAATGTAGTATCAAGAAGAGAAGAAGAAAGCTGGTAACTCAAAAGGAAGAGGTAAAAATTGAAAAATTCTTATATAAAGTATGATGGGCTTTAGTGAGGCTCTTAGACTGTCAATGGGATGAAACTGAGTGGTCTCTCTGGGGTCACCCGGTGACAGCAGTAAGCATAACACGTTGGGCACACACATGCCCCTGAGTTCAGGCTTCTGCTGCCATCTTTCCCAAAAAGGACCCAGAGCTTCCCTGATGGAGCCAAGGGACTGGGAGACTGGGGGAGTCAAGACAGCAGCAAAGGCCTGAGATACCTAGTGGAGAAGAAGCAAAGATGCCGTCAAAGACTTGAAGGCTCTGTGGAGCTGGGGTAGGAGGCCAGCCGTAGAGAAGACTCCCACTTGGAAGGGTGGCCAATAAATGAGGAGTTGAGAAGGAAAATCTACAGCCTCAGCCTTTTTGAAAAAGCTGAATCTGTAAAAATTCTTAAGTCCTGAAAAGGGAATGTTAAGATGGTATATGCTATAAGGTTGTTACAATGTTTATGTGAATTTTCATTGTTGTTTTCTAGAGAAAATGCGATATATTAATTAAACCAAAGTATGAGAGTATTCTATTAAGATGTTGTTCAGCAAGCAAAATGACAAATGTATGTATTTATTTGCCCTATGTCTTCAGCAGTTTAGGTTGTTATAACAAGAATACCACAGACAGGGTGGCTTGTAAACAATAGAAATTTATTTCTCCCAGTTCTGGAAGCTGAGAAGTCTGAGATCAAGGTGCCAGCTGATTCAATGTCTGGTGAGGCCTGCTTCATGGTTTTTAAGGATAGTAGTCTTCTCCCTGTGTCCTCATATGGTAGCAGGGGTGAGCAGGTCCTCTGAGGTCCCTTTTTTAGGGGCACTAACCTGTTCATGAGAGTTCTACCCTCATGACCTAATCACCCCCAAAGGTCTCACTTCCTAATACCATCATATTGGAATCAGGTTTCAACACATGAATTTTGGGAAGATACGAACACCCTACAAGCCTTCAGATCTGTTCAGGTTGTTTGATTAGACACTCAAAATTTCCAAAGCTTCTGTCTTTTCCAGGTAGTTTTGATTGGAATGTAGTGTTGATCGATGTGTTAAAACAAAGGTATTGTTGATAGTCTGAAAGAACTGTTTTAAACCCTTAATGTCCACACTTGCCAGTATAAATCGCCAGAATGACATGTGTGTCTGCCTTTGTCATGAGGAAGACAGACCTTGTTCCTAGTCTAAAGAAATATTGGGGAAATATTTTAAGCAAAGATCAAGGACAGAAATGCGTTGTTCTCCTGACCGGCTTGTGTTTTTTATTTGAAACTTTCATTTTATCACCTGCTCCCTGTGGCCGCTTCTGGCCTCACAAAGTTAAAGAAGCTCTTCCTGCTGTCTGAATTCCACCCAAATCTGCTACTACCCACTTCACACTCGCTGCAGTTAAAGGGACAATCACCCTCACACTTGGACTGACCCACCAGTAAGTATCCAGGGGCTTGAGACACTTGGCTCTGCGATCTCAGAGTCATGAGTTCAAGCCCAATGTTGGGCATGGAGCCTATTTAAAAAAAAAACAAAAAACAACTCAGGGAACATTTCTGGAGAAACTAGAAAATGGGCACAAATAAGGAAGCATAAAATCAGGGACCTAAACTGCCTAGGTTTCCTCACCTTCAGAGCCCCAGTCTCTGCCACCCTTTCTGGCTGACTGGGAGAACCAGTAATCAAAAAACTACATATTTGATTTCTGTTCCTGTTTCCTGGCTTTCAGCTCCTAAAACCCTTGGAATTTCCAGAGTGATAAGAGCCTTTTGTATGATAACGACATGACTAGTGGCTGAGGGCATGGGGCTGGTCACCAGAAAGACCAAGGCATGATTAGAGGTATGAAATTTTCAGCCCCAAACCCAGTCCTCTGGGAAGGGGGATGGGTTGGATATCACCAAAAGTCAATGATTTAAATAATTGTGCCTCTGTAATGGAACTTCCATCAGTTTGGAAAGCTGCCAGGTTGGTGAGCACCCTGAGGTGCTGGGAGGGTGACGCCGTAACCACATTCAAGGGGTTTGCCACTTGGAATGCATCAGATAAACACAACCCAAGGAAATGTTAAAAGCAAAAAACGTTTATTTGTTACAAGAAAGGAGACAGGGAGATATCTCTCAAAGCACTGTCTCCTTGTGGGGGGCATACAGGAATCTTTTATTTAGTGTATTAGAGGACAGGCACAGGGAGGTTACACAGGCACTTTTGATTCAATGGCACAGGCCTAGCATATCAACATGCTAGTGTGTACATTGTGTATTCCAAAAACAGCAGAAGACTCCATCCATAAAAGGAGACCTTAGTATTATAATGAGCTAAAGATAACTTCAGGTCCATTCAGGGGCGCTTCAGCATAGGTCCTTAGCTCCAATCCAGCTCAAACTGGCTCACGTCAGGAACCATCAGGTGAAACACCTAGTTGAGTGTCTCCTTGGATGGAACTGTTGGTTCTGCAAAACAAAACCCATTCCTTCCCTGCTTTTGCCCCTTCCCCTCCTCCCTTATGCGGATAGCTTTCTGCTCTCTTATTTGAATAACTCTCTCTTGCATCCTAGCTAACTGTGCACCATACCTTGCCCTGTGCATCTCTTCCAAGTGGCTGTTTCTGAGTTGAATCCTTTATAACAAACTGGTAACCATAAGTAAAGTGCTTTCCGTGAGTTGTTTTAGTGAATTATTAAACTGGGGAGGAGGGTGTGGGAACCCCCTGAATTTATAGCCAATCAGTCAGAAGTACTGGCGACAACCTAGGATTTACAAGTGACATCTGAAGTGGGGGCACTCTCGTGGGGCTGACCCCTTAACTTGTTGGATCTGACACTGACTCCAGGTAGATAGTATCAGAGCTGAACTGAATCGTAGGACACACAGGTGGAGAGGTGATGTTGGACAAGACACTGCGCATTTGGCAACAGAAGCGTCGTTGTGAGTAAAAACAGCCTCACCAACCACAGAGCGCTGCAGCAAGGGGAGGAGAGGAGGGGGGAGAGGAGGGGAGGAGCAGGATCCATGTTGTGGGCTAGCAGTGTGTTCATGCTCAACAAGAAATCTTTTGGTTTAAAAACCTCATATTTAAGGGACAGATGTTGTTGATTACTACTTTTACTTTCTATAACGTCACAAGAGAAAAAGCAAACCCATGCCTTCAGGAGGAGTCTATAATTGGATACATGTCACAATCACTGAGCAGCCAGGCTGAGGACTGGTACAAAATAATGGTGACCTTGCCGATTTGGAGGGGAAGGAAATGAGGTCGTGGATATAAAACTCTTAGCACAATGCCTAGAACACAACAGATTTGTCTACAGTCATCACAGGCAGAGAGAAAAAAAACCCAGGCTTCCTGACTTCCAGTCAACATTCAGTTTTCCTTAAATTTTGTAGCCTGAAAACTTGTTTGTTTGGATAAAACCCTGGGTCTAGAATCCAGCAAAAAGGGAAAAAGATGTTTCATGATAATGAGATGCTGCTGAGGAAATCGAAAATTATCAAATTTCAACCCACTACTTGGAAATGCAAACACATTTCATTTATTCACGGCCACTGATGTCTTTATTGGAGCTGGAACGTCTAACACATCCAAGCAACACATGATTAGTCTCCATAATAGGAACGAAACAGGCTCCCAGTGAACTAATCAGCTAATCACGTTGCAGAGGGTGTTCAGTGCTTTTCCACAACAAATGTGGTGTTCAGTTGGTCCCCTGATGCCTTGTGCTAATGCCACGTGGGGCGTCATCTGTCCCAGCACCTGCTGATTTCAGATGCGTCAGCATCCTCAGTCACCACAGCCTGACACCCTCCAGGTACTGGGCTCGGCTCCAGGCCCTTAAAGTGGGGCCGGGAGGTGGGGGAGGTCAGACCTGTTTCCAGACTAGGAGAGATCACGGTGGGCCTAAAGAATGCCGGCTGGCTTGTTTATTTAATTTAAAAAAGAAAAAGCTCCACTGTTACAAAACAAAGAGTCAAAAGCAAGCCCCTGGGCCTGGACCTGTTCCTGACTCCATTATTTTACTTACATGTTTTATAATGCTTAGTCAATATGGAACATTGCTCTACTGCTTAGCAACATAAATTATAGAGAAAATTAGATCTGAAAGATTCATGACAATAAGCAAGATTCTAAAGGGAGATACAGTAAAGAGAAGTGTCCAGAATGACTAAGCTCAAGGCTGACTCCCCTCTGAACCTGTACTGGATCCTTAATAATAATCACAGTTAACAGGAATTGAGCACTTTGTGAGCGAGGCACTATGCAAAGTGTTATATACTTTCACTCTCACATTTATTCCTCACAGCAACCCTAGAGGTAGATACAAGGATTGCCTCCTTTTCCTCACAAGAAAACAAAGGAATAGAGAGATAAGTATCAGACAAAGTCATTCAGCCAGTACGGGGCAATATCAGAATTTGAACTCCAGACCCTTGGGTTTTACCCATCACGCATACTGACTGCAGAGTGCAGTTCCTTGTGCCTCAAACATCCAAACAGTGAAGTTCACAGGAAAAGATGTATTTGGGAGGCTAAATAATCTAGGGTGAACTCAGTTTTTTCCTTCACTGAGAGACATAATCATAGATCACTGGAGCAGAGATGAAGGCCCCTGTTTCATTCTGTTATTTTTACAAAACAGATAAAGCATCATTGTTTTTACCGGCTGTAAAATAAAATACATGCTTATTGGAAAATATGCAAATGATATAGGACTGTAGAAAGTGAACCCCCCCCATACACATAGCCATATATAATCCCATTTGCCACAGATGGCAGAGATAATCACTATTAATATTTTTTTCTGAACATGGATATTTCAAGAATAAATACTACAGACTTCTGTTTCCAGCCACAACAAACTAGCTTGCAATGAGAACAAGTAGACACACGGTTTATGAAAAACAAAAGTAAAAACACGTTTGGGGGTGGCAGGCACCTGAGTGATTCAGTCAGTTAAGCTTCCGACTCTTGGTTTCAGCTCAGGTCATGGTCTCATGGTTGGTGGGTTCGAACCCCACATCAGGCCCTATGCTGACAGCAAGGAGCCTGCTTGGGATTCCCTCTCTCCCTCTGTCTCTGCCCCTCCCCTACTCTGTCAAAATAAATAAATAAACCTAATTAATTAATTAATTTTAAAAACAAAACCATTTGACTGACAAATCATCCATACAAGAGAATCTCAAATTAGATAAGTAGATACTTGTCTCCCCTGCTGTGGGTGGAGCTTAATTCTCCATGAGTGTGGGCTGTTCTCAGAGACTCACTTCCAAAAAATATAGTGCTGCAAGAGAAAAACAGTAACTTTTAACATAGTTCTGACAGACACTGCTTGAAGTGATCAAGGGTAACATCGCTGGTGTAAGTCATGTTGACATTGTGCACAGTCTGTCTGTTTGGGTTGCTATAACAAAATACCACAGACTGTGTGAAGAGGCTGCTTTTAGTAACATGCTTCAGCAATGGAAACTTGAGCAAGGCAAAAGGGCCCACAGTGACCACCCAGCTGAGTGCAAGCAGACTCATTAAGTGACCCATCTCAAATTGGCCATAGGCCCCAACTGACCAATGGGCTACTTACAACCAGGCAGTTACCAAAAAAAGGGGAAATTCCATACAATTCCAGACTTCCTCACTCCAGCCTATAACTATAGCCCCTCACCATTGCTTCATCCAGACAGTTGCCTGAAAGAGTGGGGATTTCCCCCCTTGCCCTTGGAGGGAGCTTCCCTCCCTCTCCTTTCTCTTTTAGGCCCTTGGTGGCCTCACTTTAGTACTCCTCACAATGAAGGTCCCTGGCCAGGGCAGCTTCCAGGTGTGGTCTGAAAGTCTGAGGGTGAACAGGTTGGATTGTCCATACCTGTGAGTGTGATGGCCTCCTTTCCTCGCCTCTCCCAATCTATCTCCTCTGAGGTCTCTGTTCCCATTGTGGCAGTTGGCAGCAGCAGCTAGTCCAGGGAGAATCTGTACACATTTTGGACTCAGTTGAGACCCTTTCCTGACACTGGCTGACTCTCAGTCACCTTGCTTCTTTTAGGCTTCGCCTTTGTTCCTTTGTTCCCCTAGATCCAGCCACCACCTTGATCTACAGACATCTGAGTGGTAAGTCTTCCCCTCTGCTTTCTCTCACCTGGTTTGACCACCCAGTGTTGGGCTTTCTCTTCTCTTTGGTGGGACACCCCAGTAGAGTCAGTCACCCCACATAAGGTCTGGCCTTTTTGAGATCTGTCGGACAACCTGACTGAAATTGTGACCACTAGTCAAAGCTCCATTCCCCTTGGTTGGACGCCCCTTTGGGAACTGGCAGTTGGTCTTCCCCACTATGGGACAAACCTCCTCTATTCCTTTGACTCACCATTGGGCTGTATTCTTAAAAAACTGGAACAGGGGCGCCTGGGTGGCGCAGTCGGTTAAGCGTCTGACTTCAGCCAGGTCACGATCTCGCGGTCCGTGAGTTCGAGCCCCGCGTCAGGCTCTGGGCCGATGGCTCGGAGCCTGGAGCCTGCTTCAGATTCTGTGTCTCCCTCTCTCTGCCCCTCCCCCGTTCATGCTCTGTCTCTCTCTGTCCCAAAAATAAATAAAAAACGTTGAAAAAAAATTAAAAAAAAAAAAAAACTGGAACAAATTTGACTCCCAAGTCCTGAGGAAAAATGCCTCTTTTTATGTAGTGTTTCCTGGCCTCAGTACAAACTCCCAGATCAATAGGTATGGCCCCTCCCCAGAATCCTTTCTTATAATACTATTTTCCAGCTTGACCTCTTTTGCCAGGACTCCTCCAAATGGTCAGAGATCCCACGTATGCAAGCCTTCATGGCATTGTCTCCAAAATCCCAGCCTCCACAAAAGTTGTAGAATGTGTTTTGCTCAGTTTCACAGCCCATCTGACACCACACTCTAGATAATTCCCCTTTTATCCACCTTATTAACTTTCCCCTCCCCCTGAAGGCTCAGGGGCTCCCTTGGGCTTAAACTGCCCACTTTAGATTTTCCCACAGGTGGGGAACAAACTGATTGACTCTTAGTGGACACAGATGCAACATATTCAATGTTAAAGATAATTTAAGTCTGTTGGGGCACCAGGGTAGCTCAGTCAGCTGAGTGTCCAACTCTTGATTTCAGCTCAGGTCATGATCTCACAGTTGGAGGATCGATCCCCGAGTTGGGCTCTGTGCTGAGTATGGAGCCTGCTTGGGATTCTTTCTCTTTCCCTGCTTGCATACACGTGCTCTTCTCCCTCTCCCTCTCTCTCTCTTTCAAAATAAATGAATAAACATTAAAAAATAAAATAAAGGGGTGCCTGGGTGGCTCAGTTGGTTAAGCATCCAACTTCAGCTCAGGTCATGATCTCACCGTTTGTGAGTTCAAGCCGCATGTTGGGTTCCATGCTTATAGCTCAGAGCCTGGATCCTGCTTCATATTCTGTGTCTCCTTCTCTCTCTGCCTCTCCCCTGCTTGTGCTCTCTCTCTCTCTCAAAAATAAACATTAAAAAAAATAAAAATAAAATAATAAAAAATAAAATAAAAATATATAATTTAAGTTTGTTGAGGTAATTAAAATAGACATGTTTTTAGAGTTATCCACATCAAATATAAAACGTTTATTCTACCAAGGTTTACTAAAGGACAAAAAAACTTGTGTTATTTCTGCTGCAATTTGTCAGCAAAAGAAGGCTTAAAATGATGATTTATTTTGTCTGTCTCATTAAGTTCTCACGGGTAATTGTTAAGATAGCTTTAAAAATCTTTGGTAACCTGAAACTTTGAAGTTTCCCTAAGTTAAATGATAAATCATGTTGAATTCATTGACTATCTAAGTCTTTTCCAAATAAAATACTGAAACATGAATTACTAAATATAATTCATCATAATTGATCTGCTTTTGACTTCTTACTGCCGAGACACTAAAGATACTTGGGTCTGATGGAAAACATGCTTTGCGTCTTACTAAAAGTTTGTAGTATGAAAATGCATGTTCCTAAAACTTATGAAATGTATTCATAAATTTGCCATATAAAGAATCCTGGTGAGGAAAGAAAGAAAGAAAGAAGAAAGAAAGAAAGAGAAAGAAAGAAAGAAAGAAAGAAAGAAAGAAAGAAAGAAAGAAAGAAAGAAAGAAAGAAAAAGAGAGAGAAAGAGAAAAAGAAAAAGAAAGAAAGAAAGAAAGGAAGAAGGAAGAAAGAAAAAGAATTTCGGTGTTAGTATGTAGTTTTCACTGGAGACTAAGGTTTCTAAGAGTTAAAATTCTGCTAAATGTAATTAAGACTGATGGAAATAAGGAAAGCAACTCTGTAGGAAAGTAAGAGATGTGCAAGAAACGGAATAAGAAATGAGAATACATTTTTGTTGAGGTAGTACAAAGAAATTTTATCCTAAAATGAAACTATTTATTTAGAGAGAAAAGGCTTAAGACAAAATATGAATGCAAAAGAAAGTTGTAGAAGGTTTATGAAGGGAAAGCTTTAGAAAATAATTTTGTGTATAGTTAGGACCATGCATTTGAAATGAATTTGAAATTCATTTGAAATGAATGGGTACTAAAAGTACAATGATATTAGATAGAATTCTGCTCTACTCTCTTAAAAAGGACAAAGTTTTCTTGGGCTATTGGTCTGCTCTTGATAAGAAAGTGTAAACAAAGTTTCTTTTTTTCTTTTATTTATCTTCCCAGAAAACCAGTTTCTATTATATATATATATATATATATATATATATATATATATAAATATTACTTATTTATTTTTGAAAGAGAGAATGAGCTGAGGAAGGGCAGAGAGACAAGGAGATACAGAATCTGAAGCAGGCTCCAGGCTCTGGACTGTCAGCACAGAGCCCGACTAGGGCTTAAATTCATGAACTATGAGATCATGACCTGAGCCGAAGTCGGATGTTCAACTGCCTGAGCCACCCAGGCACCCCTAGGCTTATATACTTGATATGTTAAATTACTTGGGAAGTTCTGTCAAATAAATAATGATAAGCCTTAGGCTGTATTGTGTGAGTAAATGTTATAACTGTTCCAAAAAATATAGAAAATGTATATGTATGTAGTTTTAATATGTGTTGATATAAATTCATCACTTGATAATCTGATTATTGAAGTGTTATGAACCACAGAAACAACCGGATTCCCTTGTCAGATACATTATAATGAACTCTCATATCACATCTTTAACCATGACTATTTTTGAGTCTTTTGTCATTTATAGTTATCATCCTGATGCTCTTGCAGAATGAGTTTTGCCCACAAGAAGATTCATGAAAAGGACTTTTGGCAAATACAGTTTTTTGATATCTTTAAAATCATGAAACTAAAGTAAGAATTTCCAGGACTAACAGAAAAGGCTGCATCCAAACAACTAGAATTAGTAATTTGGCACTGAATGAATTGAGGACGATGATTATAATTTTTGTGACTCTTATTTAAAATATTGCCGGTTCTCTAATGTTTGCTCTTCTAGATTGAGAAAGTTTTCTCTTAAAATATCTATGACTTACAGAAATGTGACAAAGTATTCCTTTCTGAACAAAGTTAAACATTCAACTTTTCTCCCTATCTGAACCCTCTGAAATTCAGAAACCTTCAGTGAGTATTCTTATAATTATTTGCATAAGTTCAATGAGAATCTGTTCTTAGAACATCACCAGAAACGATTATTTTACCAAGGCTTTGACTGGAATGTCCTATTTGAGAAAGACATGCATCGACTCAGATATGACCAAACAGCTTTAAGAAACTAAGGTTGACTTAATGGAGCCAACGAAGCACCTTGAAAATGTTAGCCTGATACCTTGCTTACAGAGTTCCAAGGAATCTTACCAGGTGAATAAAGAATGTCACTTACTGGAAGGTGCAGGAAATCTCAAGATATTTTGGGGACCTTCACCCAAATCTACAGGTATTGCAGGCAAGTCTGATGCCAAGTATTTGGCTTGCCTTTTGGCCTCGAGAATGTATTAAAAGTTCAATCTAGAGATTCCTTATGAAAAGTTTCAACAAAACAAGTTTTAAAGAATCTATATGGGGGGCGCCTGGGTGGCTTAGTCGGTTAAGCCCGACTTCAACTCAGGTCACGATCTCACGGTCCGTGAGTTCGAGCCCCGCGTCAGGCTCTGGGCTGATGGCTCAGAGCCTGGAGCCTGCTTCGGATTCTGTGTCTCCCTCTCTCTCTGCCCATCCCCCGTTCATGCTCTCTCTCTGTCTCAAAAATAAATAAACGTTAAAAAAATTTTTTTTTAAAAAGAATCTATATGGTCAATCACTATTCTTGCTGAGCTTATGTAAACAATTAGGCCAAATTTGTTAAAAATGGACTTGTTTTTCAATGAATTAGTCTTGATTTGGCTATCATTGGAAATTAGGGTGATTTTAGAGAAAAAAATTATGTTTCATAATTTGTGGATTTAAATTCCAGTTTTGATTATCTTTGAATGCTTGTTGTCAAGCTAGACAACTTGAGGTATACTTCAGAGAAATTGCCACAATAGCTCATGTATGGACTATCTTCATGCTTGTTACTCTGTGGGGATAATAACAGGACCCCATAAGCATATGATTCTTTAGACGGCTGGAAAACGGGATGGATTCCCCAACAATTGTGTAACTCAATTATCACCTTGACCAATTCTGGGTGGCTGGGATGACAAAATCAATCCTTAAAAGCTGGAGCATACCCCATTCTGTGGGATTAACTAGGGACTTAATGGAAATACTGGATGGCCCCACTTTCTTTCTTATTGGATCAGTTGATACACTTGGGGATATCCTTATCTCCTGGGACAGGTCATCTCCCACTTGCCAATGGTTCCTCATAACTGGAATATTGTTAAGACTAGACATCAAAGAGGGCTTCTTGATGGCTTTATCCCTTAGCTGTATTTGTCCTAAAAGCCACATCTATTGATGTAAAATTGCAAGTAGAGGCTTTAGTCAAGCATACAGCAGACACCTTTAAGCCCAACACGTAGTCATCCACAAATTCAAAAGGTGGCCCTCCAAAACCAGCCTTTGATATCCTGACTGCAGCTCAAGGAGAAACTTACACTTTATTAAAACAGAATGTTATGTATATATTCCAGATTACCACAAAAATGTGACAGGGTTACCAGAAGAAATGAATACTCAAATTGACACTTTAAAGGATCCTTTCCTCTCCTTTAATGATTGGTTAAACTCCTGGACTGGAGGAGAATTTTGGACAACTATCAAAGATCTTTTGGGACTCCTGGGTGGCTTAGTCTGCTAAGGGTCCAGCTCTTGACTTCAGCTCAGGTCATGATCTCATGGTTCATGGGATTGAGCCCTATGTCAGGCTGTGTGCTGACAGCACTGAGCCTGCTTGGGATTCTCTCTCTCTCTCTCTCTCTCTCTCTCTCTCTCTCTTTCTCTCTCTCTCTGCCCCTCCCATGCTCTTGTTCTACCTCTCTCTCCAAATAAATAAACTTAAAAAAAAAATGAAATTTTAAAAAAATATCTTTTATTGGTGTCTGGGTGGCTCAGTCGAGTGAGTATTCAACTTTGGCTTAGGTCATGATCTCATGGCTTGTGAGTTTGAGCCCCACATTGGGATTGTTGCTGTCAGTGCAGAGCCTGCTTCAGATCCTCTGTCCCTCTCTCTCTGCTCTTCCCCTGTGTGTGATCTCTCAAAAATAAATTTAAAAAAATACATTTTTTAAAAAAAGCTCTTTTATTCAGGTTTCTCTTTCTCATAATAATAATAATTTTATTTTGTTGTTTTATCTGATGTCTCTCTGCCTGATGCCGCGATTCCTTCACTGCTATTAACTTCAAGCCAACAGATGATCCTTTCTATTCAGGGAAATTCATATTTGTTGTCTACCTTGGATTCAGTGCTCTGCCTTTCACAGTTTCTACATATAAATTCCCACTGACTAATGTTGACCCACAGGTAAGAACATCTCCACACCCCTCATTCATCAGGAAGAAGCTACTGAAGATGAGACCTCCACCCAAATGCCAAGGATTTGTTATTGTTGGCTTGCCAGGTGGGGGATTTATAGGCTGCTTTGAGGCAATGGCTTCAGCAATGGGAACTTGGCCCACAGCAACCACCCAGCCAAGTACAAGCAGGCTCATTAAGCGACCCACCTCAAATTGGCAGTAGGCCCCAACTGACCAATGGGCTACTTACAACGAGTTACCAAAAAAGGGGAAATTCCATACAATCCCAGACTTCCTCACTCCGCCCTACAACTATAGCCTCTCACCACTGCTTCATCCAGACAGTCTCTCCTTTGCTATCTTGTTCTCTGCTTCCTTGCAGTGTATTCAATAAACTTCTATCTCCTTTGTTCTGCCTCAGGTGAATTCTTTCACCTCCAGCCCCTATCCAATCGGAATGCACCACACTGTGTGAATTAAGCAATAGACATTTATTTCTCACAGTTCTGGAGGCTGGAAGTATGAGATCAAAGGGATGAGAAATTCAGTTTCTGGTGAGAGCTGTCTTCCTGGTTCTTCCCGATAACCACCTTCTCTTCTCACTGTGTGTTCACATGGCAAAGAGAGGGAGAAGAAGCAAGATTTCTGTTATCTAATCTTAAATAGGCATTAATCCCATTTTGAGGGCCCCACTCACATGATCTCATCTAAACCTAATTACCTCCCAAAGGCCTTACCTCCATATACCATCACATTGGGGGTAGGGCTTCAAATTTTGTCCAACACAAGCCTCCAGTCCATAATATGTACCCCTTGATATGTATGTATTATGTAATGAGAAGGGTACTTTTTATCTATGGCATTCTTTCCCCAAATCAATAATCCAATCTAATCTATGAGAAAACATCAGACAAACCCAAATTGAAAGACAGGCTACAAAATCTCTGACCAGTACTCCTCAAAAGTATCAAGGTCATGAAGAACAAATAATAAAGATTGATAAAATTGTTACAGACCATGTTATAGACCTGGCAACTAAAGGTGGTACCTGGATTATAGGAACAGAAAAAGGACATCATGAAAAACCTGGTGAAATCTGAATAAAGTATGTTGATTACTTAATAGCATTGTATTGATGTTAATGTATTATTTTTGACAGACCTAAAAAGGTTAGGTAAGACATTAACATCAGGGGAAACTGGATAAAGGCTATACTATTTTGCAACTTTCTGTAATTAAAAAATCATTCCCCCCAAAATTTATTTAAACATCTTTGTTATTTGAAGATAGCTGGGACTTAAAAAGCCAAAATCTCTGAGAAAAGTGCATTGAAGTGAGCTTGGCCTTATGCCCAGTTTCCCTTTGAAGCATTAGCCATAGGGCTAATAAGTGCCATAGGGCTGAGAAGCTCAGAAGCCTTCCCACTGGGTCTTTGATGATTCATAAGCAGTGTTGAGCCTGAAGTCTTGGGAACTGAGCAGGTTCTCAGCAGTCCCACATGACTGGGAATAACAAAGCTGAAGTCCAGGGCTCACCAGAGAGTTGCAAGGACCTCAGAACTCCAACTAGTATCCCAGAACAGCTACACCTGAGGAATGAAGGTGAAATGGAAACAGTCTGATCCTTCTATAGACTAAAACTTAGTTTCAAACCAACTCAGGCTCAGACTGGACTAAGGTGATCTGCACTTATTCAAACTGCTTCAAGAGGCAGAAGTAAATCCTCTCTGGAGGAAATAACATCATGAGAGTTTCAAATTATTTCTACAATTTTTTATACACAAAGACTGGCATTCAGTAAAAAGATCTAAGTGATGTGGGATATGGTGAAAAGGCTAAACATATACAGAATTGGAATTTCAGAATGAGAGAAAAAGAGAGAATGGAAAAGCAGTTCTATTTGAAGAGAATATGGCTGACTGGTAAAAGATATCAAATCTTGGGGCGCCTGGGTGGCTCAGTCAGTTAAGCGTCTGACTGCGGCTCAGGTCATGATCTTGCGGTTTGTGAGTTCGAGCCCTATGTCGGGCTCTGTGATGACAGCTCAGAGCCTGGAACCTGCTTTGGATTCTGTTCTCCTTCTCTCTCTGCCCCTCCCCAACTTGTGCTCTGTCTCTATCAAAAATAAATAAATATAAAAAAAATTCTTTTTAAATATCACGTCTTTGATATCTTAGATTCAAAAAGCTTTTTGAGTGTCAAGAAGAATAAATATAAAGAAAAACACATCTGGTTATACCATACTAAAACTGCTGAAACTCAAAGACAAAGAACACTCTTGAAAAGCAACCAGAGGGAAAAAGACACCTACTTTCAAAAGCACAATGATAAGATTGGCAGTTTTTCAACAGAAATTATGGAAGCCTGGAGGACAATTCAACAGAATCTTTACGGAGCTCAAACAAAATAATTCCCAACCTAGTCTTCTATTCTCAATGAATATATCCTTCCAAAATGAAGGTAAAATAAAAATATTTCCAGTCAAACAAAAACTGAGAATGCATTTCTAGCAGATGGGAATGAAAGAAATGTTAATGAGAGCTACATTAAGATTAACAGCTGACTTCTCATCAGAAACCACGAAGGCTAGGGATATCTGGATGTCTCAGTCCATTAAGTGTCCGACTTCAGCTCAGGTCATGAGTGAGTTTGAGGCCCGCGTCAGGTTCTGTGCTGACAGCTCAGAGCCTGGAGCCCATTTCGGATTCTGTGTTTCCCTCTCTCTCTGTCCCTCCCAGGCTCATGCTCTGTCTCTCACTTCTTCAAAAATAAACATTAAAAAAATATTTAAAAAAAGAAGAAACCACAAAGACTAGAATACAGTGTAATGATATATTCAATATGCTGGGGGTTGAGGGAGATTATCAACCAAGAATTCTATATCCAGCAAAAGTATGCTTCAAAAATTTAGACATTCACAGAAAATTAATCTCTAGGAGACCTGATCTTTAAGAAATACTAATAAGAATGTTTCAAGCTGAAATGAAAGAACATTAGACAATAACTTGGACACACCCAAAGAAAGAGTACCATTGAGAGGAGCTGGGTGGCTCAGTTGGTTAAGCGTCCAACTTCGGCTCATGTTGACTTTGGCTCATGTCATGATCTCGGGGTTCATGGGTTAAGCCCCACATCAGGCTCTGTGTTGACGGCTCAGAGCCTGGAGCCTGCTTCAGATTCTGTGTCTCCTTTTCTCTCTGCCTCTCTCTCTCTGCCCCTTCTTCCCGCTCACTCTCTCTCTCTCTCTCTCTCTCTCTCAAAAATAAACGTTTTTAAAAAATTTTTAAAGGGGCACTCGGGTGGCTCAGTTGGTTAAGCGTCCAACTTCGGCTCAGGTCATGATCTTGCAGTTTGTGAGTTCCAGCCCTGTGTCAGCTCTGTGCTGACAGCTCAGAGCCTGGAGCCTGCTTCTGATTCTGTGTCTCCATATCTCTCTGCTCCTCCCTTTTTCATGCTCTCTCTCTCTCTTTCTTTCTCTCAAAAATAAACTTAAAAAATTGTTTTTAAAAAGAAAGAGTATCCGTGAAAGTACGTAAATAAATACAAGACAGTATAAATGCATTTTTGTTTGTAATTCTTTTCTGCTCCGTTCTGTTTTTAAAAAGGCGACAATATAAAACAATAATTATAAAACTCTGTTAATGGGCTTATAATGTACAGAGATGTAATTTGTACGATAATAAAAGCACAAAGCCAGAGCAAAGGGATGAGGCTATATTGGAGCTAAGTTTTTATACAAAATTGAAATGAAGTTGATATTAATACAAACTAGATTATTTTATTTTTTAAGTTTATTTATTTTGAGAGAGAGAGAGACAGCCAGTGGGGGGGGGGGGGGGTAAGGGTGCAGAGAGGGAGGGAGAGAGAGAATCCCAAACAGACCCTGCACTGTCAGTGCAAAGCCTGACACAGTGCTTGAACTCACAGACTAAGATCATGACCCAATCTAAGCCAAAGTCAAGGGTCCAACGTTCAACTGATTGAACCACCCAGGTACCCCTAAACTAGATTGCTTTAAATTAAGATGTTAATTGCAATCCTCAGGGAACCAGAAGAAGAAGAAGAAGGGGTGGGGGAGAGGGAGAAGTAGAAGGATGAGAAGGTGATGGAGAAAAAGGAGGAGGAGGAGGAGAGGAAGAAGAGGAAGAGGAAGAAGAAGAAGAAGAAGAAGAAGAAGAAGAAGGGGAAGGGGAAGAAGATGAAGACAAAGAAAAGGAAGAAGAAGGGGAGGAAAAGGAGGAAGAGAAGGAAGAGGAAGGGGAAGAGAATTAAGCTAGTATACTATAAAATATCAATTTAATGTAAAAGGAAACAGTAATCCCAAAGTAGCAGAACAAAAAATATCTAAGATATGTAGAAAACAAATAGCAAAATGGTGGGCATAAATCCTACCTTATTAATAGTTACATAAAATATAAGCAGGTTAGACACTTTAACCAAAAGGAACAGATTGGAAAAATGGATTTTTCAATGATCCAACACTGTGCTGTATACAAGAGACACATTTTAGACTCAAAGATGCAATAGGTTAAAAAATAAAAGAATGGAAAAAGATATACCATTTAAATATTAACCAAAGATTGGGGCGCCTGGGTGGCGCAGTCGGTTAAGCGTCCGACTTCAGCCAGGTCACGATCTCGCGGTCCATGAGTTCGAGCCCCGCGTCAGGCTCTGGGCTGATGGCTCGGAGCCTGGAGCCTGTTTCCGATTCTGTGTCTCCCTCTCTCTCTGACCCTCCCCCGTTCATGCTCTGTCTCTCTCTGTCCCAAAAATAAATAAAAAACGTTGAAAAAAAAATATTTAAAAAAAAAATAAATATTAACCAAAGACTGCTAAAGTGGCTATACTAATATCAGACAAAATAAACATTAAGACCAAAATTTTTACCATAGACTAAGAAAGGCATCTTGTAATGATGAAAGAATCAATCCATCAGGAAGATCTAACAATTGTAAGCATGAATATATGTGACAACAGAGCTCACAAATACATAAAATACAGGAGAAAATACATAAAATAGCATAAAGAGAGGGGCAAGGTAAATGGAGTTAAAATCTTCTAAGGACCTTCCACCATCAAGAAATATAAAAGTACTAATTTATGTTAGATTCTAATAGTCAAGGATGCATATTGTAGTCTCTAGGGTAACTCTTTAACGAATAAAAGAAAATATAACTAACAAAGTAATAGAAATGGAAAATTGTTGGAAAAAAAAACAAACAATTCAGAAGAGAAGAAAAAGAAGAATGAACATTAAACCAGTCAGTTGCAGATTGAATGGTAGAGTTAAAATTTCAATATATTACACTTAATATAGTGCAAATAGGCTAAAAAAATAATTAAAAGATAAAAATTGTTCGTTGGGATTTTTAAAACTGTATGTTGTTTATAAGAGATTATTTTATGTAAAGATACAGAAAAGTTAGATATAAGAGAATGAGAAAAAATACAAACATTAACATTAACCAAAAAGAAACATTAACCGAAAGGAAACTGGAGAGGCTATTCTCATATCAGACAAAGTAGACTATAAGCCAGGAGCATTATCAGAAATAAAGAGAGATGTTTCATGGTAATAAAAGAGTCTATCCACTAGCACTATAAAAACTCTAAATCCAAAAGCACCTAACAACATCTCCTCTAATAATACAAAGTAAAAGCCATAGAATTAAAAGGAGAAATAAATTCACATCATACCAGGAGATTTTAACACAATTTTCTCCTAACTAATAAACAGACTAAAAATCAATAGATATAACAACTCAAACAACATGATTAATGCATCTCACTCAATGAACACATACGGAACATTACACTCAACAACTGCATAATATACATTCTTTTCAAGTATACATGGAAAAAAATTTTAAGTGAAAGTATGTTTGGCCATAAATCAAGTCTCAATAAATTTCAGAGAATTAAAATCACATGGGGTGTGTATCTCTGACTACACTGAAAATAAGCTAGATGTTAATTACAGAAGGAAAACAAGAAAGGTCCCTAAGAGTTTACAATTTAAGCAGCATACTTATCAATAACCCATGGATCAGAAAAGAAATTACAAGAGAAATTAGAAAATATTTTTTAGGTTTATTTATTGAGAGAGAGAGAAAGAGAGCACAAATGGAAGGAACAGAGAGAGAGAGAGAGAGAATCCCAAGTAGCCTCCGCACTGTCAGTGCACAGCCCCATGCCGGGCTTGAACTCACGAACCGAACCATGAGATGATGACCTGAGCTGAAATCAAGAGTCAGACACTTAACCAACTGAGCCACCCAGGCACCTCTGGAAAATATTTTGAAGGAAATTATAAAAACAACATATTAATACTTCTGGGCTGCTGTTTAGGCCATGGTTAGAGAAAACAGTGTAGCCCCAAATGTATGTATCAACTATCTAAGTATTCCAGAGCAAGTAGTTAGAAAATAGCAAACTAGATGCAAGGAAAGTGGAGGGAAGTAATGATAAAAGTAACAACAGAGATTAATAAAGTTGAAAACAAATCTGCAATAAAGAACATCAAATATTTTACATTTGGGATGCCTGGCATCTGAGTCATTAGAGCATGTGGCTCTTGATCCCGGGGTTGTGAGTTCAAGCCCCACACCGGGGGTAGAGTTTACATAAGAAAACATTTTTAAATTACATTTACAAGTCCCCTAGCAAAGCTGATTTAGAATAAAAATAGGAAAGACACAAAATACTGATACCAGGAACAAACTGGAGCATTATTATAGCTCTCACCTATTAGAAAGATAGTAGAAGAACATTATAAACAATATGGCAATGAATTTGAAAATTTAAATATTTTATTTATTGTCTATTTGTCTATTGTCTATTGTATTATTTGTCTATTTTAGACAAATTTCTAGAAAAACACAATTTACAAAAATTGACATGAGGTAAACAAACATATATATAAAGTATCTTAACTATATTGAAGAAATCAAATCTGTAGTTAAAAACCTTCCTACAATAAAAATTGTTAAGCCCAGGTGGCTTCCTTGGTGAATATACCAAGCATTTAAAGAAGAAACAACACCAATCATAAACTCTTTCAGAAAATAGTTGGAGACACATTTTCCATCTTGTATTATGAGATTATGTAAACTTAATCCCAAAATCTGACAAGGACATTACAGCAAAGGAAAATTAATTACCCACAGAACTTTCTCAGAAACATAGATGGAAAAAAAAAAAACCCTAAAAAAAAAAATAGCAAATCAAATTCAGTAACATATGAAAAGGGTAACATACCAAAGCAAAGTTGGGTTTATACCAGGAACAAAAGGTAGGGCTAACAGCTAAAAATCAGTCATTGTCATGGCACTTGGGTGGCTCAGTCAGTTGAATGTCCAACTTCGGCTCATGTCATGGTCTCATGGTTGGTGGGTTTGAGTCCCAAGTCAGGCTTTGTGATGGCAGCACAGAGACTGCTTCAGATTCTCTGTCTCCCTCATTCTCTGCCTCTCCACCATGTGCACTCTCTCTCTTTTTCTCTCTCTCTCCCAAAAATAAACATTAAAAAAAATCTTAAATAAAATCAATAAAATCACTGTAACTCAGTATATCAGTAAAATTAAGAAGAAAAGTGCATAAAACATCAATAGATACAGAGAAAGCATTTGCAAAATTCAATCCCATTCACAATAAACAGCAAACTTTATTTTTTTACATCTTAAAAATAATTTTAGACTTCAAGAAAAGTTGCAAAAATAGTGCAGAGTTCCCATATACTCTTAAGTTAACTACCTGTATGTTATGGTAACCTTACATAACCATAGTGCAAATCAGGAAATTAATTAATACAATATGATTAATTAATTTATAGACCTTATTAACATTTTGCTAGTTTTCCCATTAATGTCCTTTTCTGATTCAGGATCCAATCCAAGATCCTGCTTTTTCTTTACTTGTCATGTCCTCTGAGTTTATTCCAATTTGAGAAAATTCCTTGATTGTTATTTTTCCTGACCTTAACACTTCCAAAGAGTATTACAAAATGATGTTATGCCAGAAGGTAACTTTCCTAATCTGACAAAGAATATATGTGTTTTAAATCTATAGCACACTTACACCCAAGAGGACGGTTATAATCAAAAACGTGGGAAATAAGTGTTGATAAAGACATGGAGAAATTGGAACCCTCATATATTTGCTGGTGGGATGTAAAATGTTTCAACCACAGTGGAAAGTAGATTGGTGATTCCCCAAACACATACACACCAGTTTGGTGGTTAAACACAGAATTAGTATGTGGCCCAGTAATTCCACTCCTATGTATATACCAAAAGGAATTGAAAACAGGGACTCAAACAAATCCTTTGTTTTTTTTTTTTTTTCAAACAAATCCTTTGAATGAATGTCCATAGCAGTGCTGTTCATAATAGCCAAAAAATTGAAGACAACTCAAATGTCCATCAACAGATGACTGTCCATCGACATTGTGGTATATGTACCCAATGGAACATTATTTCACATAAAAAGAAATGAAGGACCAAGACATACTACATAGCTATATCTTGAAAATGTCACACTAAGAGAAAGAAGTCAAAAACAAAAGATAACATTGTATGATTTTATTTAGTATATGAAATATTTAGAACAGGTAAATCCAGGGGCGCCTGGTGGCTCAGTTGGTTAAACTTCTGGCTCCTGATCTAAAGTCAGGTCATGATCTCACAGTTTGTGAGTTTGAACCCCACTTCGGGCTCTGCACTGACAGTGCGGAGCCTGCTTGGGATTCTCTTTCTCCCTCTCTCTGTGCCCCTCCCCTGCTCATGCATTATCTCTTTCAAAATAAATAAACTTAAAAAAAAACAGGTAAATCCATAGAAACAGAAAGTAGATTGATAATTGCCAGAAACAAGGGTTTGGGGGGAATTGGGAGTAATTGCTTAATGGGGACAAGACTTTATTTTGTAGTCTTGGAAATGTTTTAGAAGTAGATAGAAGAGGTGTTTGCAAAACATTGTGAGTTACTAAATGCCACTAAATTGTTCTGTTGAAAGTAGTTAATTTTATGTTATGTGAATTTCATCTCAAATTTTAAAATTCTATGGCAAACATCATACTTAATGGTGAAATGTTAAAAATGTTCCATTGAGAAGAAAGATGCCCATTATCACCACTTCTATTTAACACTGTAGTAGAGGTCTTAGCCAGTACAATAGTTATAAATAAGAAAAGGAAGGGGAAGAAGAAGAAAAAGAAGGGGTCAAGGAGCTGGTGGCGAGAAGGAAGGGAGAAATAAAATGTAAAGGATCAGTAAGGGAGAAGTAAAAATTGTCATAATGCATAGACAGCATTATTATATACCTAGAAGATCTAAACTAATTTACAGATAAACTATTACAATCTATGAGTGAATTTAGATACAAGGTCAAAAAATTTTTAAATCCATTGCGTTTCTTTTTTTTTATTAATTTTTTTTAATGTTTATTTTTGAGACAGAGAGAGAGAGAGCATGAATGGGGGAGGGTCAGAGAGAGGGAGACACAGAATCTGAAACAGGCTCCAGGCTCTGAGCTGTCAGCACAGAGCCCGACGCGGGGCTTGAACTCACGGACCGCGAGATCATGACCTGAGCCAAAGTTGGCCGCTTAACCGACTGAGCCACCCAGGCGCCCCAAATCCATTGCATTTCTAATTAGAAATTGAAGAAAAAGTCAAATACCATCAAGGATGTAAAAGTAAAGGAATAAAGATAACAAAACTGTGCAGAACCTTTACACAAAAAATTACAAAACTTTATTAAGGAATATTAAAGAAGGTTTACAAAAATGAAAGGATATCTTAGGTTCATGAATTGAAATACTCATTATTTTTAAGAGATCAGTTCTCCCTAACTTGATCTATAGATTTAGTGCAATCACAATTAAAAATCCCAGCAGTTTTTGGGGCGCCTGGGTGGCTCAGTCGGTTAAGCATCTGACTTCAGCACAGGTCATGATCTCATGTTTGTGAGTTCAAGCCCCACACTGGGCTCTGTATTGATATCTCAGAGTCTGGAGCCTGCTTCAGATTCCACGTCTCCTCCTCTCTATGCCCTTCCCATGCTCAATCTCTCTCTGTCTCTCAATAATAAATAAACGTTAAATAAAATTTTTTTTAAACACCAGCAGTTTTTGGTTTTTGGGTTGGTTCTTTGTTTTGTATTTTAGGGTCAGAGGGTGAAATTGGCAAACCAATTCTAGAATTTATAGAAAATACAAAAGGCCAGAAATAGCTAAGACCATAAGAATGCAGCTGGAAGACTCAGACTATATATAAGAAGATAGTATTGTACTGATACAAGATGTGAAAGGAATGTCCAGAAACAGGCCACACATTTATAGATGATTAGAACAAGGTGACACTGCAGTACAGTCGGGGAAAGAGGAGCCTTTTCAATAAATGGAGCTGGGTCAACTGAATATCCATTCAGGAAAAAAAAAATGCATCTTGGCTCCTAACTTAATACCATGCATAAAAATAAAATCCACATAGATTGTAGATCTAAATCTGAAAGATGAAACAATACAGCTTCTAGAAATTGGAATAAGAAAATATATCCATGTCCTTATATCAGGCAAAATTTCTTTTTTTATAATATTTGTTTGTTTGTTTGTTTTGAGATGGGGGGGGGCAGAGAGAGAGGGAGAGAGAGAATCTCAAGCAGACTCCATGCTGTCAGCACAGAGCCCCACATGGGGCTTGATCTCACAATCTGTGGGATCATGAGCTGAGCTAAAATCAAAGGCAACTAACAGAATGGGAGAAGGAATTTCAAATGACATATCAGATGAAGGGTTAGTATCCAAAATCTATAAAGAACTTACCAAACTCAACACCCAGAAAACAAATAATCCAGTGAAGAAATGGGCAGAAGACATGAATAGACACTTTTCCACAGAAGACATCCAGATGGCTAACAGACACATGAAAAGATGCTCAACATCACTCATCATCAGAGAAATATAAATCAAAACCACACTGAGATACCACCTCACACCTGTCAGAATGGCTAACATGAACAAGTCAGGCAACAACAGATGTTGGTGAGGATATGGAGAAAAGGGAACCCTTTTGCACTGTTGGTGGGAATGCAAACTGGTGCAGCCACTCTGGAAAATAGTATGAAGTTTCCTCAAAAAATTAAAAGTAGAACTACCCTATGACCCAGCAATTGCACTACTAGGTACTTATCCAAAGGATACAGGAGTGCTGTTTATAGCAGCACTATCAACAATAGGCAAATTATGGGAAGAGCCCAAATGTCCATTGACTGATGAATGAATAAAGATGTGTATATATACACAATTGAATATTACTCAGTGATGAAAAAGAATTAAATCTTGCCATTTGCAACAATGTGGATGGAACTAGAGTGTATTATGCTAAGCGAAAAAAGTCAGTTAGAGAAAGACAAATATCATATGATTTCACTCATATGTGGAATTAGAGAAACTGAACACATGAACATAGGGGAAGGGAAGGAAAAATAAGATAAAAACAGAGAGGGAGGCAAACCATAAAAGACTCTTAAATACAGAGAACAAATTGAGGGTTGCTGGAGAGGGGAGTGAGGGAGGAAACAGGCTAAATGGGTGATGGACATTAGGAAGGGCTCTTTTCGGGATGAGCATTTGGTGTCATATGTAAGAGATGAATCACTGGGTTCTACTCCTGAAACCAAGACGACACTGTATGTTAGCTAAATTGGATTTAAATTATGAAAAAAAAAAAAAAAAGAGTTGGACACTTAACTGACCAACCCACCCAGCTGCTCCCAGGCAAAATTTCTTAAACAGGACACTAACCACAAAATAATAACAGACAAATTGGACTATATTAAATTTCATAACTTCTGTTTATCAAACAACACCATTAAGAAAGTTATGGAATAAGAAAAGATTTTTGCAATACATATAATTGACACAGGTCTAGTATCCGAAATACACAAAGAACTGAAAATTTGTTCGAAATGATTAAGAATTCAACAGAAAACAGAAAAAAAAAAAAAAAAAAAAAAAAGCAAATGTCTAGACCTTAAAAGAGGATCTCCAAATGGGCAGGAAACTTGTAAAAAAAAAAAAAGTGTTTATTCTCAATAGTCATCAGGGAAACACAAAACTACAGTAATTTACTGCACACCCACCAGAATACCCCAAATGCCATACCATGTCTCAGCTTGGCAGCTCTGTGGTGGAACTGAGACTCTCAGGCACTGTTGGTGAGGGTGTAAACTGGTACAACCACTTTGGAAAATGCTTTGGTACTATGTGTAAAAAGTGAATATAAAGACATCCTATAACTAGCTAGGTATATATACAATGAAATGTGCACATAGGCACCCAAGGTCATGTATGAGAATATGTATAGTGGCATTGCTTTTAAAAGACAAAAAATGGGATGGGGTGCCTGGGTGGCTCAGTCAGGTGAGCATCCAACTTCAGCTCAGGTCATGATCTCATGGTTTGTGGGTTTGAGCCCCACATCAGGCTCTGCTGTCAGCACAGAACTCACTTCAGATTTTCTGTCCCCCCCTCTCTCTGTCCCTCTCTCTCTTTTAAAAATAATAAACATTCGGGGGCACCTGGGTGACTCAATCAGTTAAAGCTTCTGTCTTCGGCTCAGATCCTGATCTCACAGTTCATGAGTTTGAGCCCTGCGTCAGGCTCTGTGTTGATAGCTCAGAGCCTGGAGACTGCTTCCATTCTGTGTCTCCTTCTCTCTCTGCCCCTCCCCCGCTCACACTCTGTCTCTCTGTCTCTCTCTCAAAAATAATATACATTAAATAATAATAACAATAAACATTTTCTTTTTTTTATTTTTTTATTTTTTTATTTTTTTTTAAATTTTTTTTTTCAACATTTTTTTTATTTATTTTTGGGACAGAGAGAGACGGAGCATGAACGGGGGAGGGGCAGAGAGAGAGGGAGACACAGAATCGGAAACAGGCTCCAGGCTCCGAGCCATCGGCCCAGAGCCTGACGCGGGGCTCGAACTCACGGACCGCGAGATCGTGACCTGGCTGAAGTCGGACGCTTAACCGACTGCGCCACCCAGGCGCCCCAACAATAAACATTTTCTAAAAAGACAAAAAATGGGAACAATCCAAATATTCATAAATAGGAGAATGGATGTAATATGTGCATATTCGTTCAGTGGATTACTACCCAGACGAATACAAATGAACTATGGGTACACCCAGATGGTCTCATAATGTTAAGGGAAAGAAGCTGAGCATAAAAGAGTATATACTTTATAATTCCACTGATGTAAAGTTCGGACACAGATCAAACTCATTTCTGATATTAGAAGTCAGAACAATGGTCCAGTGAGGAATGGAAAATGGCTGGCAGGGGGCACAAGGGTGTTCAGGGTTCTCTTCCATTAATTTGTCCGAACGGCAGCTATAAGAGTGTGCTCACTTTGTGGAGATTCATCAAGGTGCACATTTTCTATCTATGTTTATGTTTAATACATTTGCTTATTTTTAAGTGGATGTAGCTTACACACACCAAGCTTCAGTAAGTCTGTAAATACAGATGCACGAAAAAACCCCACATCTTGTTGCTGACCTTTGCTTATGCAGACTGCAACTCTAACCTTGCTTGAAACCCCCTACCACTTCCCAGCTCTTTCGTAGAGGCTCCAAAGGAAAACTTCCCAGTATTTACAAAATAGTCTGTCAAACATTTCGAATTTTGCAAATACCAGAAAACCAGTTGTGTAAAGAGTCAAAATCAAAATCCAAGTTAGGGCTCAGTTGGGAGAACCTGCTGTCAAAAATAAGACCACGTACTGCAATTAGTTTTCCAAATTTACCATAGTTTTTTCCTTTATATAAATCCACCTTATCCCCTTGAGCAGTTGTATAATAATCTCTTCTATAGCTTTACAGAGTTTCTTATAACAAATCACCTTTAAAGGGTATTTAAGTTATTTTCAACTCTTGGCGTTTGTAAAAAATCTCCCAGTGAATATTCTAGCACATACATCCTTTCCATCTGACTACTCCTTTTTCATTAGAAGAAATTATTTGAAGTTACAATATTAAGTCAAAGAGTGCACAGGTGCCTAAGAGTTTGGATACATGTCACCAGCTCGTCTGTAGAAAGGCTGTCAGCATTTACCCCACCACCCTGGCCAACACTGTCTACTGTCAGTCTTTTTAATCTTTGCCAAATCTGATGCATGAAAATAACATCTTGTCAGTTTAATCACCATTTCTGTTACTATCAGCAAGATTGAACATAGATTTAGTGGTCACTTACGGTTCTGTTGTGGAATCTCCCATTTTTAGTGAGGTCTACTTCTTAGGAATTTTTAATTTTGGGGGCTTTTGTTTGTTTTGTTTTGTTTTGTTTGCTTGTTTGTTTTACTTTAAGAGAGAGAGAAAGTGAGCTGGGGAGGAGCAGACAGAGATGGAGAAAGAGAGAATCCCAAGCAGGCTCCACACTGCCAGCACAGAGCCCAATGCAGGGCTCGAACTCACGAACCGGGAGATCATGACCTGAGCCACAATCTAGAGGCAGATGCCCCACCAACCGAGCTATCCAGGCGCCCCTACTTCTTACAAATTTTGAAAGAGTTGTCCATATTTGACAGAGATTAACCATATTTCTATCACATATGAAGCAACTATTATTTCTCAGTTTGATATTTGACCTTACACTTTATTTTGTGCTCTGTCATGTCACACAGAAATTCTTAATTGTCATAGGTAAAGTCTGTCCATGTTTCCCCTTGATTTCTTTTTTTTTTTAATTTTTTTAATGTTTAGTTTTGAGAGAGAGAGAGAGAGAGAAACAGAGTACAAGCATGGGAGGGGAAGAAAGACAGGGAGACACAGAATCCGAAGCAGGCTCCAGGCTCTGAGCTGTCAGCACAGAGCCTGACACAGGGCTCAGACTCATGAACCATGAGATCATGACCTGAGCTGAAGTCAGACGCTTAACAACCGAGCCACCCAGGCGCCCCTTCTTTTGATTTCTGTCTTTGGTATCAATGCCAAGAAATGTTTTCCCCACCCCAAAGTCCATAAAAGTATTTTCATCTGTTTTCCAAGCCAAGGTCACACTGCCCATAAACAATAAAGCCAGAATTTGGTAAGTTCGTCTTACCTAATACCGTGTGTGTGTGTGTGTGTGTGTGTGTGTGTGTGTATGTGTGTGTTAACTCCTAATTATACTGCTAGGAGTAACAGCAAGTATCTCTGGGTGTTAAGAATATAGGTTATCTTTAACTTATTTTTACTTACCTGTATTTTCACACATCTGTACAATAAAGCATGATTATATACTAGTTAAGAGCAGGGACTCAAGACAGACAGCTCTGTTACTTCTGAGCCTCATGGCTCCAGGAAACTTACCTCTGTTTCTGGATTTACTCATAAAATGGGGGAAATGATAGTACCTACCTTGTGAAATTTTGTTCAAATTAAATGGATTTAGATGTGTTAGAGCAGTGCCTGGTATGTCATAAATTCAATATAAGCTTTTGTTTTAGTGAACGCATGCCACTTATATAATAAAAACTAAGGTTATTTTTAAAATGAGAATCTGCTGTTATTAGGGCAAGGAACTGAAAAGCCCATTAGCCCAGTTCCCTGGATGGCTGTCCTGGGATTCCAGGACAAGCTACTCACTGCCCAGGCCTCACACTCAGCTTGGTCAGATCAAGCCCCCAAGAGGACACAACAGCCATACTCCCTGCCCCCAGCCATGGCCCCTATCTTTTTTCCAAGCATCAGAACTTTCTGATCCTAGCAAGCTTTTTAGGTAAAGAACAAATATTTGGAGGACAAAAAGAAAAAGGAAAAGTGAAGAATTCATTCTTCAGACATTTCCTGAGTGCCTGTTGGGTGTGATCTATCTGGCTAGGTAACTGCTGCCATATATGAGGATAGACTGTGCGTTAGTCACTTAAGGGACATTATCTCATGAAAACTCTCTCTCTCTCTCTCTCTCTCTCTCTCTCTCTTTCACACACACACACACACACACACACACATACACACTCTTTCTCTCTCCTTAAGACAGACACAACTGTATCCCCATCTTACAGAGAAGGAAACTAAAGGTAGGTGACTTGGCCCAAATCCCCAAAGGTAGTAAGTGGGAGGGTCAGCTTGTCCAGAGGTGGCTTGACTCCCACTGCATTCTACTGATTCCACTGTGCTGTTTCTCCTCAGGGTTCTCTGAGACCTGAGCTCTGCTGAGTTTGAAGTAGTCATTGGAAGGATTATCTTCAAAGGAGAGAGGTATGTCTGCTCTGCCCTTCCTGGTGAGTGATCTCTTTCCCTCTCTCTCTCTCTCTCTCTCTCTGCCTCTGATACAAAGTACATTATTTGGGAAGACACTGGGGCATCAAAGAAGGCCTAGCCAGGCAGGCATTTGGAGGATCCTACCAGCTTCCTCAGTAGCATACCCACACATGGCCACAGGGAAGGAAAGGGCTCCTGGGTTGCCCTTCACCTGCCGGCTTGGCCAGGGGTCCTGACCAGGGACCCACCATGCTAGGCTCTTCACAGCCAATCTAGGGACACCTGGAACAGCCCATCACTCCTGCCAGGCTAGGCATGTGCACGCTGCAGCTTTCTCCACAGCCTGACTTCACACATCTCTGGGCACCAGGGGCTCGGTTCCCAGCACCAGCCTCAGTGGAATCGAGCCAAGGAAGGAGGTGGAGGTCCTGGAAAGTGTGCTCAGTGTGAAAAGCACTCTTATTTTGGTTTCTCATCCACCATGAGGTGAAACAGCATCTTGTTCAGGCCTCTCCAACCCAAGCTACCCACGCCCACCCAGCAGCTCTCCTTTTCCTCCACTGACCCAAGAGGAAAGCTGTTTTCAGACTTCTAGGAACCAAATACTCACAACAGGGGCTTTGAAATTATGGGTCCTCACTCTATGCTAGAAGCCTGTTTTCTTTCCCAGACCCTTGGCTCCCTGTGGAAGGTCTGGGGCAGAGGAAGGACAAGACAGGGTGACAGGTGCCTGCCAGGAGACCTTTAAGTCCAGGCAGTGGCCTGCCAGCCACGTCCAAAGCTCTGAGGTCATTTCCCCTGATACCAGAGACTTGGCGCCTGCTGGAACCCTTGGTGGATTAGAATGCCAGGAGTGCCCCGGATCTGACACCTCACACCCTGGCGCCTGGCAACAAGGCCTGGGAGGAGCAGGCTGCCCTCTGCTTCTCAGAGCCCATGCCCTGTTTCAGGGGCAGGACCCCCCCCCCCAAGGCTGAGGCAGTGGGGAGGTTGTGAGTTGCCAAGACCCTGCCTGTGCCCTGCAAGGCTGACCTTGGACTCAGGGACACCCAAATGGCAAGGGAAAATGCAGACCCCTTCTGAAGACCTCAGAATCTCTGAAATGGAATCCAGCTTACACCCCTTTAGTGTTGATGCCACCAACAGTTGCTAGGAGACAGCGGGCATCACAGGTGCTGGCAAGAGGGGATCCCCAGAGCTCTGTGCAATGCCTGGCTCCTGGCAGCTGCCTGGGTTCTGCCCACAGCCTCAGCCTTCTGCCGGAGCCAGAGGTCGCAGCCAGAAGCCGGGGACTTTGCTGAGAAATCACTTACTGGGAGTACGCAGGCTAAGCCTGGCAAACCTCGGAGAGGAGGCCAGGATGGCGGAGAGGACATCAGATCTGGACACTAAGCTGTGGGATCTTGGTGCCTCCCTACCTGGCAAATCACATAACTGCTTTGAACCTGAGTTTTCTTCTCAATAAAATGAGGATAATTAGACAACGTCAAGTGATCTTCCAAAGGGATTGTTAGAATTAGAGACAATGGCTGGAGAGGCTCAGTGAGTTATAAGGTAGGGTTCAATGCCAGCCACCGTCATCAAAAAATAAAGAACTGGACTTATGGCTCCTTGTGAAGGAAGACACACCCATCCTCCACTTGGCCAAACAAGCTTTACCAAATCATGTCCAGGGTGATCCCATTCTGTTATAAATATATAAATGTATACGTTATCCAATGATCTGCAAAAATGACAAAACAGTATTTTAAGTGATACATTTTATTAAATATAATTCCTCAAATTACAAATAAAATCTGTGAATAAAGGTGTCATCTCACATATGGTCTAGGGGAAGTTATTCACAATCTGTTAATAACTATCTCAGTAAGAGGAGATTGTAGGTGGTTTTTATTGTATTCTTTTTGCTTATCTGTATTTTCTATAATTTCTGCAATGATTGATTGCCTGAGTGCTTTTTATCATCAAGAAGACAAAGGGGGGTTCTGGACTGCCACTCTGGAGGGGAGGCTACTTCAAACTGGAAGACCAATTGTTCAGACTTCTCCAGTGGGGAACCCAGGCTTCTCTGGGGCCGCTGTTTCACAGTCAGATCCTGTTTTCAAGGAGATCTCCCACAGAAGCCCAGTGTGCCCACGGGAAAGGGAGGCATTGTGTGCTGTGGAAGGGGCTCAGACTCAGATCAGAGAGCCTGCACTGTACAGCTTTAGACAAGCCCCCAGACTTCAGCTCTTTAACACTTGCCCACAGGCTGTCTTTGTGAGCAGTGCCTGGCACACAGCAAAGAGACAAAAATTTACTAGCAATTGTTATTTTTTAAATTATTTTTTAATGTTTTTATTTATTTTTGAGAGAGAGCAAGACAGAGTGCAAGTAGGGGAAGGACAGAGAGAGAGGGAGACACAGAATCTGGAGCAGGCTCCAGGCTCCTAGCTCTCACCACAGAGCCCAACACAGGGCTTGAATTCACAAACCACGAGATCATGACCTGAGCCAAGTCAGACGCTTAACCGACTGAGCCACCCAGGTGCCCCAAAATTTGTTAGCAATTATTAAACAAAAAATATTTTTTTAATTAATTAAACAAAATATTATTTATTGACATTAAATTTATTAATACTAAAATGTTAATTAAACAAAAATATTTTAAAACAAAAATAAAGGCAGAACGCTCTGGTTAAAATGGTGTGGAGCCTCCTTGATCCTCTGCAGTATTTCTGAAGGGACCTCCAGGGAAGTCTGAGCCAAAGGCCAGAGTCTGAAACCCTCTGTAGAAGTAGGTTCACTGAGCCAGGGGGTGCGAGGTGGGTCAGGAGGTAGCATGCTCAGTCCAGACTGGGCTGCTAGCAAGTTAGCAAATCATTTTATCTCTCTGTGCCCTGTTTCTTCTGCAAACTATACATGAATGGTTCTCAACGAGGTGTGAAAACTTTTGTTAGGGGGAGGGGTTTGGTTTTGATTTATTACAATGATTGTTGAACAGTCCCTCCTCTGTCCTGTGGCCAAACTTTCAACGGCCCCTCCAAACAGCCTTATAGATGAAATAGTTGTTAATGATTCTGCTTAATAATCTGTTTTTATAAACATTTTATATGTTTATGTATAAACACCAAGTATTTTTGCAGTTTTAACCAATACCGTGTTTTCTGGGATTGCAACCCCTTTGTAAATCAAGGAAAGGTGTATTGTTTTGTACATTACTTTGCCAAGAGATTTCAGAAAATCAAACACTTTGGGCAGCACAGCTTGTGGTATTTGACTTACCAAAACATCACATCACGAAACAATGCATTTATGATGGTTCCATGCACAAGCGCAAGCATCTAGTTCATTAATTTTGCTCGTGCAGTTGGACCAGGGCATTTATATGTTCAAAAGCTCACTATTTGAAGTTATTATAAAGTATTTTTCTTTTTTTTTTTAATGTTTATTTACTTTTGGGAGAGAGACAGAGCATGAGCAGGGGAGAGGCAGAGCGAAAGGGAGACACAGAATCCAAAGCAGTCTTCAGGCTCTGAGCGGTCAGTACAGAGCCTGACATGGGGCTTGAACTCATAGACCACGAGATCATGACCTGAGCCAAAGTCAGACACTTAACCAACTGAGCCATGCAGGTGCCCCAAGTACTTTTCTTTCATATACGGAATGCACATAGGGTCAGTTATGTATGTGTACGTTTCAGATCAATAAAAAGGGTTTTTACAATATTTTTCCAATATATTTGTTATTAAAGCGGCGGGGGGGGGTACTTTGAGAACTATATCAAATTGTGGGAGGAAGCTCAGAGAAGGCACAGAGGTGTGGGGATGAGAGCTGAGAGCCAGTGCAGGTAATAACATCACAGATGCTTTACTGGTTGGTGGGAGGAATTCCAAAGCCTTCCTTCGAGATGGGCTGGGGCAGCTGGAGTCAGAACCAATGGCCCCGTCCTGGAGCTGCTCTCTGTCTGAGGCTCCCAATCCAAATGGGATTTACCAGCTGAGAAAATCCCTTGTTAAACTGAACTCACAAGACTGGGAGTATCCTGATGATATTCTCAGTGTTGATGGCTTCCAGTCGGTTGTATCCATCAACCAGAACTGAAGCATGATGGGAGGCAGGTGCCTCAAGCAGCATTGAAGGGCAGTCCATAACGTTCTGGTTGCCAGGGAAAACCCAGCAGCTGGAGCTGGGAGCTCACAGGCCTAGGACTGTGAGGGCTCACACTCTAGGACAAAAGGTTTCAATAGTTGGTCCTTGGGGCATCTTGTGGCTCAGTCAGTTAAACATCCAACTTGGGCTCAGATCATGCTCTCGCGGTTTATGAGTTCAAGCCCCACATCAGGCTCTGTGCTCACAGCCTAGAGACTGCTTTGGATCCTCTGTCCCCCTCTGTCTCTGCCCCTCCCTTGCTTGCACTCTCTCTGTATCTCAAAAATAAATAAACAAAACGAACAAAAAAGAACAGCATTCTTAAAAAAAAAAAGTTGGTCCTCACCTTGTGGCCTAAGGACCAATAAGAAATAAAGGGCAACATGTGTATATCAATGTAGAAGGTGTCAAGAGTCTTCTTCAAAGCACCATCGTTAAATCCGAAGTCATGACTTTCTATTGTTGGATTAACATTACCTTGTTTTATGAAATAATGGTGATGGTAAAGGAGGTCGTACATTTTCATAAACACCCTTTATAAGGCCAAAGAGTTAGCGGCCCCTTCGATGACTCCTCCACTTACTTGATCTCTCCCCTCCTCTCCCTCTCCCTCTCTCTGTCTCTCTCTCCTTCTGAAACCCAAAAGTCTTGGAATAGAAGGAAACGACATGATAACTGACAGGTTCAGTAAAATGGCACAAGAGCCATCGCCAGTGGCACAGTGAGGTCACACACAAGGGCGTGGTTACTTTCACCTGGGGAAACTTCACAAAGGAGGTGATGTCTGAGCTTAGTCTTGAAAATTCAGGGGCTGCTTGCCAGGGAATAGACGGATGGTTGGGGATGGGGTAATGGTTGGGAGTGGAGACATGCCCGGAGGTTACCCCGGAGAGCCACCTGTTTGAGATGTTGCCATCAGAGTGTCTTGTCCAAGAGGGGCCATGTCAGGCCATGAAGCCAGAGCAGTCATGGGAAGCCAGGTAACAGCAGGCCTTGAGGGGCAAGCTAAGACCCATGGATTCCAGTCTCTGAATTGATGTCCTCAGCACCAAACAGTTACTAAGATTTGAAATTCCATATTGAACATAGGCAGGAGGGTGAGTCAGGGGGCAACCTGCCAGTGGGACAGACACCATTCCAGGGGAACAAGGAATCTCCTTCCAGAAACTCCTTGTGTGGGACGTAAACAGGCCTTCCCCAGACCACCGGCAGAGGGGTTGGGGGGGCCTGAGCCACTGGATTCCCCAAAGCGACAAGAGATTTGTTATGCAGGCTACTTCCCAGAGACGAAACAGCAAGTTTTGCTGAGGATGATGGTGCCCACACTCTGTCTGGAGAGAAACGTGCCCTCTACGCACCATGTAGCCAGCCAAATTTATATACACATACATACATATATATACAAATTTAATTTTGTTCCGAGCCTCTATTATGCTAGGTAGCAGAAATGTCAGGCCAACTGGGAGCACTCACCCTTTTTCATAGGTTGCCCCTAATTTCTGGGGGGTTTACCCAGGACTTATTATTGAGGACCCAGAATTCTGTCTGTCTGGGGGCCAGCCCTCCTCAGTGCTCTCAGTGTAGGGTCTCTCCTTGTGGTGTGATCATTTCACTGCTCCTCACTCTTGGAAGCTGCCTGGGGCCCTGGCGTTTTCTTGGTGCTTTGCCATGGCCCCAGAGTCCTTCCTGGGAAGAGTCCCTCTACAGACCACCGATGGTGGCTTCAGGGCTTCCCCTCTGCTCTCTCCCCTCCCCCCCACCCCTGGGGGAGGGGTGTTGGTCTTACTCTTCCTGTGCCCCTTCCACCTTTAGTCAGCTTCTCCTTTCTGTGTGTCCAAAGGCACAGGCTTTTGGATCTCAACAGTCAGGAAAAGAATATTTATTCCTCCGCTTTCATCACATCCTTTCCCGGAGGCATCCAGCAAGTCTGGGCTTCGCTGCCTGGATATGGCAACAGCAGCCACGGGTGGGTCTGGATTCTTCTCTGTTGAGGCCCTGGGATCCTTTGGATTGTTCTGCGCCAGATATTTGCTTCTTCATTTGGTACCCTCCCCAATTATTAAAGCAAAACAAAACAAAACAGCCACAAGCTCTCTGGCTCTGCAGCAGTCCTCGCCCAGTACGGTCTCTGGAAAGCCATTGGTGCTCTCTGCCAGAGGCCTCGCTGCCCCCACGCTGCTCTGCCATGGGCATGGGGCACGGGAGATGGACCACAGGTGTGTGCACGGCGAGTGTGTTGGGGCAACTGGGAACTGGGAAACTTGCCGGTCCCTCACTCGTCCCTCTGGCTCTCTCAGTCCAGGGCTCAGAGATGTTGTTTTCTTGGCCACTATCTGGTTTCTGTGCCATGGATAATAGATTACTAATGGGGAAAGGCTGTTTTGCTTATAGTTATTGCTAAAAATGAAGGGATGTTTCAGGGCCATTTTTCACTTAAGAGACGTTTCCTCCAACCACCAACCAACCTCTTATCCTCCAATAAGCTGTCACCTCCAAAGTAACAGCTTTTTTGTCCTCCTGGCTTTTCTTTCAATCCAAATTCCAGAAACAGAAGTTGCCTTTCTTGGAGATGTAAGAGTTTGTGGTTGGGGCACATGGGTGGCTCAGTCAGTTGAGCATCTGACTCTCGGTTTCATCTCAGGTCATGATCCAGGGGTGGTGGGATCGAGCTGACAGCATGGAACTTGCTTAGGATTCTGTCTCTCTCCCTCTCCCCTTCTCCTCCACTCGTGTTCTCTCTCTATAAAAAAAAGTAAATACAAAAAATAAAAAAAAGATTTTGTGGTTAAGAGATTGGGTTCTGTTTTCACCACTTAACACCTGATAGCTTTGGAGAGGTGCCTTGCATACCCTGAGCCTCAGTTTCCTCATCTGTACACTGAGAGTGCTAACAGCAGCTGCCTCAAGGAACTGCTGTGAGGATTAGATGAGTGAATAATGAGAAGTGCTTAGCCCTGTGTCTGTGGCACAGCCAGGCCTCAGTGCAATTCAGCCTAAATAGTCATGTGACAAAATTATTACTTCCCTCTGGCTCTTGGAACTGATGGGGAAACTGACATCAGGGATTCAAGATTTTAAACTAAAGACAATGCTCATGGAGGAAGTGAGAAAGGGAAATGCTCAAGATGTCAGGCCACATGACATCATCTCAACTATAAACAGCAGCGGAGCTAACAAATCCCCTCATCCTGTAAAACAAGGTGCCCCTTCCTTTATGTCACTTGAAGGATAAATAGAGCCCCACCCCTTCCCCCAACAGAGGCAAAGGGAAGTAACTGGAGAACCAAGTTTGTACCAACGGAGAGGGAGCACCCAGGTGGGTGCCTACTGCTCTACCCCACCTGTGTTTGCAATTGCCCCCCAGCCTGCCTTCGGCAACTCGGGGGCTGGAGTCCCCACCACGGGCTTCTGAGTCCCCACTTTGGCAGGCTCATGGATAATCCTGCAGTGTGGACTGCCAGGATGGGGTACTTGGACAAGGGAGAAACAGAGAAACACCTTTGTCCATGGATTGCAGAAGCATCCCTTGGCATTCCAAGGCTGGACGCACCCTCTGGAGTCCAGTGCCTCCAACCTCTCTCTGCCTTGATCAGACAGCCAGGCTTCTTAGCCACCCATGACTAATCATCATCATTCATGTTTCTTTTGAGCATTTATCACACGTGTGGCACTTTTTTTCTGAATACTAGTCACTCCTCATACCAACACAACAAGGTCCCTGAGACTTCCTCCAAAACCCTGTCCCAGAGGCCCTACAGGAAGAATCCATTGCTCTCTGTGAAGCTGGCAGAAGAGGAAAGGCCACAAATATCTGTTGAGCACTTATTGTGTATCAGACCCTGTTCTGAAAAAGACACAGTGTTGCATTGCTGCCTTTAGACAACTAACTTCAAATGGATGAAGGTGGACAAAGGGGAAGTACAGGATGCCGCTGGGAAGAGTTAACCTCCTCCAACGTCCCCAGCACCAGAGCCCAGGCCAGTCACTGAGCAACTGTCTGGTCAATTGCTCCATCTTCTTGGCCACTGTTTCACATCACCATGTGTGCCCTTTCCTCTGGTGGGTAGATGGTTGAGCAACTTCATGGTGAGAGAGTTGGGAATGGATTCTGGAGTGTGTCCAGACTGTGAGCTCCTCAAGGGCAGGGAAATATCTCATACTAGCACTTTAGTGCCCAGTAGAGGACATTCAGGAAACGAAACCATTAACAAAATGAAAAGGCAGCCTACTGATTGAAAGAAAATATTTTCAAATCATATATCCAATAAGGGGTTAATATCCAAAATATATAGAGAACTCATATAACTCAATAGCAAAAAGCAATCAATTAAAAATGGGCAGAAGATTTCAATAGACATTTTTCCAAAGAAGACATCCAGATGGCCAACAAGTACATGAAAAGATCCTCAACATTACTAATCATCAGGGCAATGCAAATCAAGACCATGGTGAGGTATCCCTTTGCATCTGTTAAAATGGCTATTATCGAAAAGACAAGAAAGAAGTGCTGGCAAGGATGTAGAGAAAAGGGAACCCTTGTGCACTGCTGGTGGGAATGTAAATTGCTGAAGCCACTATGGAGATTCCTCAAAAAATTAAAAATAGAAAAGCCATACCATCCAGCAATTCCATTTCTGGGTAGTTATCCAAAGAAAACAAGACATTACTCAAAAAGATATCTGCACCCCATGCACACTGCAGAATTATTTATAATAGCCAAGACATGGGAACAACCTAAGTGTCGATGGATAGATGAATAGATAAAGAAAAGTATAGGGGCGCCTTGGTGGCTCAGTCGGTTAAGCATCCGACTTCAGCTCAGGTCATGATCTCATGGTTCATGGGTTCGAGCCCCACATCGGGTTCTGTGCTGACAGCTCAGAGCCTGGAACCTGCTTTGGATTCTGTGTCTCCCTTGCTCTCTACCCCTCCCCCCACTCATGCTCTGTCTCTGTCTCTCAAAAATAAACACTAAAAAATTTAAAAATATAAAATTCTATATATAATTCCATTCATGTTGTGACAAATGGTAAGTTTTCATTTTTTAATGACTGAATAATACTTCATTTTATATGTATATAATGAAATAATATAATATATAATTATATATAACAAAGTATTATTCAATCATAAAAAAGAATGAAAACTTACTATTTGTCACAATGTATCTTGAGAGCATTATGTTAAGTGAAATAAGCCAGACAGAGAAGGACAAATACTGTATGATCTCACTTATATGTAGAATCTATAAACAAAACAAAGCAAAACAAAACTCATACAGGTAACAGAGAACAGATTAGTAGTTGCCACATGCAGGGTTGGGGAGTGGGCAAAATGGGTGAAGGTCATCAACAGGTACAAACTGCCAATCAGAAAATAAAAAAGTTGTGGGGATATAATGTACAGCTGGTAACTACAGTTGATAATACTGCATTGCATATTGAAGAGTTACTAAGGGAGTAGACGTTAAAAATTCTCATGATAAGAAAAAACTTTGTAGCTACGTATGGTGATGGGTGTTAACTTGAGTTATTGGGGTGATTGATCATTTTGCAATGTATACAAAGATTGAATCATTATGTTATATACCTGAAATTCTTAAAATGTTATATGTCAATTACACCTCAAAGAAAAAAACACCATGAAATGATGAAATAAAAAAGGAATAAATGTGGATGTGAATTAACACAGGAAGGAACAACGGAGTGGATGAAGGCTTCACCACTGCCTCCTGTAAAATAACATTTTAGGGCACTGGAGCTATTTGCCATTCTTCCCTGTCTGGTGACTGCTTCAGTGTTTGGCTCATGGTAAGCGCTCAATAATATTTGTACAGTGAAGACATGGATACATATCTAGACAGGTATATCTGTCACAGTATACAGTATAGTGTATAGTTATACACTGTATATATACTATGTACATATAGAGTGTATGAACTCTCTAAATATTTGACAGATAAATTAATGAAATTATTAACAATAGGCATACCACTTAGGAAACGACCAAAGTAATTTTTCTCAGCATCTTCTATTAATGTTTACTGGTAACAGATTTCTTTTTTTTTTAATGTTTATTTATGTTTATTTGAGAGTGAGAGAGACAGAGCACGAGCGGGGGGGGGGGAAGGGGGAGAGCGGGGGAGGGACAGAGAGGGAGGGAGACGCAGCATCCGAAGCAGGATCCAAGCTCCAAGCTGTCAGCACAGAGCCTGATGCAGGGCTCGAACTCACGAAGTGTGAGATCATGTCCTGAGCCCAGGTTGATGCTTAAGCAACTCAGCCACCCAGGTGCCCAGGTAACAGATTTTCTATAAGTACACAACTGTTTACTCACTTTTTTGGAATTTCTTAGCAAGGTAAAAAAAAAAAAAAAAAAAAAAAAAAAAAAAGCAACAAAACTGAACCCATGGAGAGGAAAAGGGGGCTAAGTCTAAATCTAAAAAATTCTCTATGTGAGCATCCAAGTAGACTAGGAAGTCTTTCAGTTGCCTCCTGCTGGGGCTGGGGCTGTCACAGGGAGAGGAGGGGGACCAAGGTGAAGGAGATGGTCCACTGGGCCAGAATGCACAGCATAGCCATCTCAGCCATATTCTCTCTGGGGATTGACTTTTTGCAACATCATTATTCGATTTCCATACAATTTTACAAGATGCAAGGTAAATATTAGTACAAGTACTTCTTTGCAAAAAGTAGTCATTTAATTTGATGAAATATGGTTCACGGTGATGGATGATGTTTGGACAAGCCAACTTCTACAAAGTCAACAATTATGAGACTCAAAGCAGCTTCCTCTGCTAAATAAAGCCATCCTGCCTCTGCTTAGCTTGAACCTCCGTCAAAGAGAGTCAGAGACAGAATGGGGAAACAGAGAAAGGCCCATCCATAAGCAGCTTGGAGTTGAAAAACCAAGGCTGAGAGCAGACACTCCCTGCCCCAGTAAACCGTCACCCATCCGGCTCTCCATAGTGGTTGCTCAAGAGTTCATGTTCATGATCAATCCCTCTTCTTGCTCTCCACCTCATGTGAAGGCTGAGCAGGGGGAGATATTCCTTTGCCACCCTCCTCAGGAAACTCTTCCTTCCTCCTCCTCCTTCCTCTCTGGGTAGGGATATTTGCTTTAAAGAAAAACACAACGCAAAAACATCAGGAAAGGTGTGGATGTGCAGAGAAAGGGGTCCTTGCTTTCTACTCCACCTGTTCAGGGGAAGGAGGAAGAGGGGTAAAATGCTGCTGCTCACCACTCCCCCCCAGCTGTCTGCATCTGGCACCAGCATCAAGCCTGAGGCCACAGGTCAGGGAGCATCATTTGGATACTCATGGAACCAAGTCTGAGTGGCTCCCACCCACCTCCTCTACTCTGTCCCAACCCAACAGAACTTCCCAGCTTGTTCGCCTCCCAGGAGTGACTCAGTGAAGGCCTGAATGCTCCCCTGACAAATGGTCATTCTCTCGCCTCTCTGCCCCCCTCCACTGTTGTCAGTTTCTCCTGTGCCCACGTGCAGTCTATACTATTTCTTAAAAATCAGCTTTATTAAGGGGGGGTGTAGGTGGCTCAGTTGGTTAAGTGTCTGACTCTTGATCTCAGCTCAGCTCTTGATCTCAGGGTCATGAGTTCAAACCCCATGCTGGGCTCCACACTGAGCATGAAGCCTACTTAAAAAAAAAAAAATCAGCTTTACAGTTTATATTAAAATTCACCCTTTTGAAGCATATAGCCTGTTTGTTTTTCAATTTAATTTTACTTATATTATTTTCTTCTCTATTTAGCTTACTCCTGATTCATACAATTTGCTGTCAAAAATAGCAACTCCTGGAGTGCCTGGGTGGCTCAGTCAGTGAAGCGTCTGACTCTTGGTTTCTGCTCAGGTCATGACCTCATGGTCATGGGATCGAGCCCCACATCAGGCTCTGCACTGACAGTACGGAGCCTGTTTGGGATTCTTTCTCTGCCTCTCTCTCTGCCCCTCCCCTGCTCATATGCACGTGCACATGCGCACTCTCTCAGAATATTTTTTAAAAAGAGCAACTCCAACCTTACTATGCCTTTGAGTTTCTCTTAAGTGTTTTTTTTTTTTTTAAACTGGAGTATAGCTGACATACGTTACATTAGTTTAAGGTGTACAACATGGGATTGGACAAGTCTACGTGTTACACTATGCTCACCACAAGCCTAGCTGCCATCTGTCACATATGACGCTATTACAATACCACTGACTACGTTCCCCATGCTATACCTTTCATTCCCATGTTTTATTCGTTTACAACTAGAGATCAGATTTGACAAATACACACAGTATGTAACCACCACTGCAATCACGTTGTATAGAATGTTTCATCACCCCAAAGTCCCCTCCTGTCCCTTGCGGTCCTGCCGTGCCCTCACTCCTGGGCCCTGGCGACTGCTGACCTGCTTTCAGTCCCCATCGTTCTGCCTTTTCAAAGTTTCTGATAAGAGGAATCATGCAGCACCTAGAGTTTTGTGGCAGTTTCTTAACCTAATGCTTTTGAGGTTCATCCATAATGTTTTATGTATCAATAGTCTTTCTTTTTTATTGCTGAATATGGATTCATTTTAATTTGCTTATTTCTTCACCAGCTGAGGACATTTGAGTGGCTTCTAGTCCGGGGCTATGAATGAAGCCACTATGAACATTGGGTACAACCTGTATTTTTTTTATTTTGCATCTTTCTTTAAAGAAAGAATGTTTCTTTAAATGTAATTTAAATTACATTTGTCAAATGAAAATTATTTAAAAAAATTTTTAGAGAGAGAGAGAGAATGTGTGTGGGTGAGGGGCAGAGGGAGAGAGAGAGGACCTTAGGTAGGCTCCATGCTCAGTGCAGAGCCCAGTGGGGCTTGATCTCACAGATTAGGATCATGACCTGAACCAAAATCAAGAGTCGGGCAATCAACCAACTGAGCCACCCAGGAGCCCGAACAGCATTTTAAAGTGAAACTTCCTATCACTACCATAAATGGAAAACCTTTATAGTCTACCATAAACCAACCAGATAAAAATAGGATACAAAGTCAGTAAATTCTAGCTAGATCCTGTTGCCTGCAATGTTAGATTCTCTACAATTAAAGTGAGGAATAAGGACTTTTTTTCACAAGTGATTTATTGAGGGAGGAATCTTGATGAAGGGGGAGGGAAACAGAAGCTAAGCAAAGGTGTGGGTTCAGCTGAAGGCTAGCCTCAGCCTGCTCCTGTGGTGAGGTCTGGAACATGAATGGTACCTCGCACTTGAACCATCTTGACATATGAACGCTTTTGTCTCCTGCGTTAGTCAGTCATTGCCTGCAGAGTGTCCTGGGGCAGGGGGCGGTAGTAGAATCTCCTACCTATTTCCAGGTGAGGCCATGCCCAAGAGATGGCTGTAGCTGTGAAGTCTTAACAGCCAACACACAACAGCTGAGAAGTGAGTGTGTCAACTGGATAGAGAGGTCTGAGCAGGCCAACAGCATCTATTATGCCAGCCAAAAGCTTAGACCTGAGGTCTTTAGAGGCTAAAGACCTATTGGCACCAAAAAGAGACCTTCTCCGTAATGCAATCAGATGATTGGAAAGTGAATTGAAAAGAGACAAGCTTGGGGCACCTGAGTGGCTCAGTCGCTTAAGCGTCTGACTTCAGCTCGGGTCATAATCTCGCAGTTTGTGAGTTTGAGCCCAAAATGGGGCTCTCTGCTGTCAGCGCAGAGCCCACTTCAGATCCTCTGTCCCCCTCTCTCTGCCCCTCCCCCACTCTTTGCCACTCCCCACTCTTTCTCATGGATAGTCTCTCTCAAAAAATAAACATTAAAAAGAAAAGAAAAAAAAAAGACAATCTTTCTCAGTCCCTAATAAACTGTCGCTTGATGCCCTGCCTGGTCCCCTTGCCACCTTTCTCAGCTCCTGTATCCCACATGGTGTGTGTCACACATTTTGGGACACACTGCTGTATGGCTTCAAATGGGGGTCTAGCCCCCATTCTGCCTGCTTAGTTCCCTTGCTCCTACTCAGTGGTTCCCTGTTTCCTAGCTGGGTCATCTAGTAACCTTGGTTTGTTGGAGAGGCTACTCATTATTCGTTCCCTGCCTTTCTATTGTTCTCAGTGTTACAGGAAACTGCATCTCCCAGGTTCCCTTGCTGACTGGCTTCCAGATAATTTTGCCCAACAGGAGAAGTTAGTGGAAGACTTGAGGCTTGCAGGAGGGGAGAATAGTGGCATTTCTCCCCTCCTCTTCTGCATTAGGGGGCACTTTCAGCAGTGGCTGTGTCTCTGCTCTGTTTCCACCTCTCAAGAGGACAGCCCTTACGTGGCTCCAGTTCCTGCAGGCAAGCCTTCCCCTGCATGTGGCCAGCTCCCACAGGCAGCCCCTGCTCCCGTCCGGCTTCTGCCCGCCAGGACTAGCACTGACTCTGAACTTTCCCTCCTCAGTGGGCAGGGGGAGGAAGAGGCTTCCTGTTGTTGCTAATGCTTTCCTTTACCTTCTCACGTCTTCCATTTTCTCTCTCTTTTTTTTTTCTTCTTCCATTTTCTGTGTAACCAATTCCTGGTATTAAATTCCCTCTGTTGAAAGATCTAGAGCAGTTTATGGACCCTGACTGATAGGGAGAAGCAGCAAGACAGCAGTGAGCCAACCAAGTATTTACAAAGTTACCAATGATAAGTTCTGCACAAATAGGCTGTCAGGATCATTTGGCTATGAAAGTTGCCCAAAGTTAAGGCCCCAGTTTCATCCCTTTGAAAACTCAGAATATAAAGGGAGAAGGAGGAAGAGGCACAATCCACTGTTCACAAGCCTCCAGAAATTCCCTGTGTGTAAAAAGTCCTGGCCTTGACCTTCCTCCATCCCTTACTTCTTCCTCTCAGCTTAGCGCTAGCCCTTCCTGGCTTCCCTGTTTATCAGGACTAACTCCTTTCTGCTGGCTCTTCAAAAACATTTTTATCTGCCCAGCGGGGCCTCTCGTTAACAACCACGGTATAAAGAAACAGAGATCACACAGTGGGACTTAATTTAGAGCCACATAAACAGATGGTTTTAAGAGACCTGATTCCCTCTGTTATTTCCAAATGGTGCCACTAGGGATGTGGAGGCTTGCGCGTGGCTCTTACTTAACAGACGTAGGGGGAATTACCCTCCAGGTGGGAGAGTCAGGGATGGAGATGATGTGTCTTAGGGATTAAGGCCCAGACTGGACCCCTGTGCTTTGCCCCCTCAACTCTTGCCATTTTCCCCTTAGAAATGGCATGATTAGCAAGAGGGCCAGAAAGGAGTTCGGGGAGGGAAGCCAAAGAACACAGCAGCCTGGTGCTGAAGCAGCCATGGGTGCTGTGAACACCCTTTTGCTTTGGGCATCTTTGGCTTCACCGTCTCCCTTATTGACAGGGACCCTCCAAGCCTGGCCACACGAAGGGCTCCAGAAAGCAGGACCTGTTCCATGCCCTCAGAGTCTTCCCATTTGTGACATATCTTTAAAAAGAAAAAATAACACTGTGTAGGTTTGTCACTGTCTATGGATTTCACCCCCAATTGGGCAAAGACAACCAGATGACATTGGACAGGGATCCCACCAGCAGCCCACCCTCCCTGGGTCTTGGCTTTCTGAAGGGCACGGCTGGTCAGATGAGGGATGGCAGTGAGGAACAGCTGCAGTATTGCCCCAGGAAGGACTTAACAAAAGAGAAATGGCAAATATAGGTCCAGGAGTAAGTTTGGGGAACATGAAGAAACAAGGGACTAAGGCTGGGTTTCTTCCCTCTTTCTATTTCTGTAAGCGTTCATTGAATACTTACTGTGTATCAGACCACAGTGCTTGGCCCATCGCATGCCTTCGTTCATCTGAACTTCACAGCAGCCCCGGGAGTCAGGTGACCCTCACCAGTGAAGAACTGCAAGGCTCAGAGGGGTAAAGTAGCCTGCCAAGGTCACACAGCCACCTGGGGCTTGTATTGCAAAAGCAATGTTCAGACTCCTCAATCCTGCAGGCAAAACAAACATCTGGAGAGGCCAGGTCAGCTGCTAGAGAGGCAGAGGGTGGGCCCCAGCCTGGGGACGGTGGAAGTGTGCCAAGGAGAGAGGCCAAAATAGTCAGATGAGAATCGAGGAGAGGGGGCAACTGACCGGGTGTGAGCTCTGCAATCATCTGATTGCCGCTTTTGGAAACAACAGCAGTGTTCCCCTTTCATCTGGACCTTTGACCTGGAGGCTGTCCCAGGAAACCTCACTTCTTGTTTACCACGGACCCGGACCTGATGAAGATGAAGCGCCTGCTATCCCCCTGAGGCTTACTGAGTGCTATGGGGGACACAATATCAACAAGTAGGATCTCTGTCCTCAAGCCCACACGGTAAAGAGAAGAGGGACATGTATCCAGATAGAAATTACCAAGCCATGCCTAACGAGAGTGCGCAAACTGTGTGAGACACAGAAAGGAGGGGAATCAGGGAGGACTTAGAGCAAGTGGTCTTTGAGGTGAACCCAGAAGGTGGGCTGGGCTTGCAATTGTTGGATTGAGGGGAAAAGCTAGCTCAGGCTGAGGAAATAGCCTGAATGCAAAGGTGCTCTGAGTAAAGGGGATGGGAATGGCCAGGACAGGTGAGGCGCCAGATGTGGCTGGAGCATGAGCTGTCAGGGCTGGTGCAGGGAAGATGAGCCTGGGAAGGTCATGTGGTAGGTTAGGAAAGGTCTTGCCTACACCTCCCACATGCCCATTGCCTACCCTCAAAACACTGCTCTAGGGCAGGGCTCAGCCTCCCCAGGTTTCACTTGTGGAAACCAGGGATTGTGGCAATTCTTATGACTTCATACTTCCTTCCTCCTCCATCATTAGCAGGAGGTCTTCCTCAGAGAGCCCCTCTGTCCCCTTGAGGTCAACCTATGCCATCCACAAGGTCTGATGACTAAGCATAAAATTGCCATGTCCCCAAGGGAGAAGCCACTCCATGAAGCATGGTAAAGGGAAAGGGGTACCAGATAGGGAGACAGGATATCTGGATTCCAGTGTGAACTCTGTCACCGACTGTGTGACCTTGGACTCCAGTGTAAACTCTTGTCACCAACTGTGTGACCTTGGGCTCTAGTCTGAACTCTGTCACCAGCAGTGTGACCTTGGGCAAGTCACTGCCTCCCTCTGGGTCTTGGTTTCCTTATATCTAAAGTGAGGAACTGGACTAAAGACTTAGCAACTCTTGGCATCCTTGAGTAATTACCTGCGGCCCAGGGACACAGAGGGAAGGGGCATGCATTCATTCTGTGGAATTGTAGGAAATGTCTGAACATAAGAGACTCCATTTGAAGCTCCGTTTTCTTTCCCAACTGATGAACTCTCGAAATGGGCCACAAGTAGCAATTGTCTTGCAAGGCAGTTGCTCATAAAATTTCAACAGGGCAACTGGCAATCGAACCATAAGGGGACAGTAAAGTTAATTAATGCATACCAGGGACAGTTTCATTTGGTAGCACTGGTAAAATAATCAATAAGATTAATCAGAAGTGGCTCAGCCGCTCAACACCAAATTCACAGGGTTTTTTTTGTTGTTGTTTTTCCATTTCTTTATCTGAATCATATAATGACTCCTTCCTTCTCTCTCATAAAATGCCCTATGTGAACCAGACACTTTCCTGGTTATCCTAGAAACTGTGCTCCTCAAACAGCAATTCTGGGATCCCAAATAAAGGCCTTTGCTCCTTTTTAGTTTCTCCTAATGTTCTCGGTTGATAATTTTTAGGTTGTTGTTTTTTGTTTTTGTTTTTGCTTTTGCTTTTGCTTTGTTTTGTTTTTGAGTGTTGACTAGGCAGCATGCCTTACGCCAAGGATGTGGATATAAAGTGCATAAATTCAGGTCCCTGACATCCAGTGATGGAGAAAAACAAGTGAGATGCAGGGGGCAGAGGTATTGAGAGCAGCAGGCAACTGTCAGCCCTGGAAACTGCTGGGCTCAAAGTTAGACTTGCAAGTGTCCAGGAGAGCATCACAAAAGAACCATAGCTTGTGCAGCCATGTGAAGGATGGGTATGTTCTGCCAGCTGGACAGGACAGCAAGGGCCTACCAAGCAGGAGACAATGTGTGACAAAAGCAGGGAGGTAGGTGACAGTGTGTGGCATCCAGACAAGCACAGCAGTGAAGAGGGAGCAGAGTGAGGAGGGCCCAGGAGAGAGATGTGGGGCTGGCTGGAGGGCTCAGCAGGGCCTCAGGACCAGGGAAGGAGTGGCTTGCTTAGGGCTGCCTGCTGGAACCGTTACTCTGGTCAGTGTCTGGTGGAGGCTGACCGATGCCCAAAGTGGATCCATGTAGATCCCTGAACAGGCCCCCTGCCCTCCCCTGGGGTCCTCACCTCCTCATAAGTGATCAGGCAGCGCTGACTCACCACAGACTGCTTCCTGCTTGGGACATCAAAAAGGACAACAGGGCTTCCTCCTTTCTGTGGAAATTACAGAGGGCCTCAATAAGCGAAGGGTGAAGGAAACGAGGACACACATTCTCCCAAGCTGCAGCCTGAGTGCACACAACATTAAAACTGTTATCTGAGCCAAAGAGAATGAAAATTCGGGCAGGATGAATTCAGGACTCAAGGCCATCTCCCAGGGCCCACTCCTCTAGGCCAGGCATGTAGTAAACATCCAATAAATATTTTATTTTGTGTATATGCATTATCCCCACCAATAAGGCTTGACAGCTTTATGAGGGTAAAACAGTATCTTTGCTATCTTTTGTAGTCCCCACAACCTTTGGCTGCCTGCTTTGAAGTTACCCATAAAGGGTTCCAAGCCATCTGAGCTACTTCCTTTTGGGTGACTTTGACAAGCCACTCACCCTCTCTGACTCTGAAGACTAGGCAAGATCATGCCAGACCAGGACCAATTATTATTGAAAAGATTATCAAGGGTGCATCTGTGAAGGGACTCCCACTCTTAGGCCCTCCATGGAGATTATTGCTGCTGCGATCTTGAATGGATGAGGAAGTAAGATACTTCCTCACTCTGGCCCTTGGTTTCTTCACCTGTAAACAGAGCCACTCAACTAGTTCTGCTTGCTTCTGCTTGGAACATCTCAGTGACCAAGGCTGTCATAGACTCTAAGTCTAAGGTTCTCTCTTGACCAGCAAGAGAGCAGATGCAGGATTAAAAGCAAGAGATGGCTAGTGTCCAGGAAAAGACAAGAGCCCCAATTAAGGTCTTTGCTCCATTTTTATTAGGATCAGAAGGCTTACAAACATGGTGATAGACGTGCACAAAGAAACAATGAAACTGTAAACATTAACTCATGGACGTGAGGGAAAGAGGGTCTTGAAATATTCGGGTTTAGGGGTTTGGGTTAATACAAAACAAAGTCCTGGTGCCAGGCGGATGGGCAGATCCTGGCACCAGGTCTGTTAACAGCAGACAGGAAGTGCCGTGTCTGTTTATCTTAGCTAGCCTGGGGGTTAGGACAGATAGAGCTCGTAACCTCAGAGTTAATAAGGCACCTTTTCTTTTGCTAATCAGCTCTGCTCTGGGCAGCGTCACCTGCAGCACAGGGGTCTATACCCCTATTTACCTGTTTACCTAATTTGGTCCCTCCTTCCTATGAAAGCAGCTTTCTGCTATAGTACTAAATTGGCAGACGCTTTTGCCCTGAATACCTAATCTTGCTTACCTCATATACGTTTGTATTGGGGGCCTTTGCCTGCCCCTCTATTCTGGTGGACTTAGCCCCCCTTCTCTATCCTTATTCGCCTAATCTTGTTTACCCAAACTTGGGTGTGAGCATCCTATGACTTTGTAATTGTTTATACCTTGTTAACCCCTTGGTGCAAGTCCAGGGAATTTCTAAGCTTATCCCCACACAGGGCTCTCCACAGGAGGAATCTGCTCGCTATGAGCCTCCCAAGTAATTCTCTTGCCCTAGGACCTATGGAAATGCTAGAAACATAGTAGACTTCAGTTCTTCAACTCTAAGACTTGGAGCAAGATTTCATGGATCCTTCCATGGAGGGGCCTCAAGGGCAACGCAGGAGCCTCTTAATTTCAGTACAAAATGCTTTAAGAGTATATTTTCTAGGAGGAAGTTCCATATAAAATGCCTTGTTAATTCACAAATCAGTCTACAATTCAAAAGCATCCCTGAGGATTGGACTGAGCTTCCACTACTCAGCACAATGTAGATTTTATAGAGCGAAATGTATGAACATTTGTGAATTGATATCATCACCTAGCTGTGTGTTTTGTCCAGGTTGTGAAGCAAATTAAAGTAACTATTCAACTTCATGGCAAACACCCAATAATTTTGAGATTACAACATCCTATTGTTTATTGAGTTTTATGCGAATTCCCATACCCCCCGCCCCCATACTTCCCTGGAGCATAGTCCCTACAAAGGCTGGTGGGTATAAACTGCTTTTTAAAATATAAGGTTGGGAGATGCCTGGGTGGTGCAGTCAGTTGAACAACCAACCCTCGATCTTTATTTGGGTCATGATCTCATTGTTCATAGGATCGAGCCCATGTCTGGCTTTGCCTTGACAGCGTAGAGACTGTTTGGGATTCTTTCTCTCCCTCTCTGCCCTCCCCCCCCCCACTTACACTTGTGTTCTTTCTCTTTCTCTCTCAAAATAAGTAAGTTAACAGAGAAATAAATAAATAAATAAATAAATAAATAAATAAATAAAGTTGGGGTGTCTGGGTGGCTCACTCAGTTAAGTGTCTGACTCATGATTTTGGCACAGGTCATGATCTCACTGTTGTGAGAGTGAGCCTGGAGTCAGGCTCCAAGCTGGATGTGGAGCCTGCTTAAGATTCTCTCTCTCCCTCTCTCTCTACCCATCTCCTGCTCACATCCCCTCTCAAAAAAACAAAAACAAAACAAAACAAAAACAGTAGGCTCAGTAGAAAGAGTATGCAACTCTTGATCTCAGGGTTGTGAGTTCAAACCCCACATTGGGTGGGTATAAAGGTTACTAAAAAAAAACAAACTTAAAAAATAAAACACAAAATAATAAAATTAGTTTTGTTTGGAGCATCTTTGAGACTCTCCTAGAACTCTTAAAAGCTGTTTATGCTTTTTAGAGCCTGTGTCAAGATCTTACAGCCAGGACCTTTCCAAAACCAAAAGATCCTTTAGAACTTTAGTGGGTCTGGGTGACTTTAGAAGAAAGGGCAAAGAATCGCTCTAGCCATGAAACATCAAAATTCTCTACTCAGCTCCACTTCAGCTTTTATGGATTGATTGCATCATACAATTTAGTACTTCTTTATTGAATAGGGTTTTTTTAAGTTTTATATTATTAAGATAGTATTTCTCATGTGGTAATAAGTTGAATAGCTCAGAATCACTAATAACAACAGTCTCCATTCCCACTCCTGCCTGCATCAGAAGCAATGCCCTTAACTACTAGTGACTTCAGTTTTCAGGTGGTTAGCACCACCTTAGGGGACATCTACTGACTCATGCCGTGAAACACATGACTGTCCCTCACTCCCTCTACCTCCCCTCCACTGGGCTTCTCGGTGTTAAACTGTTCCAGTGTTACTTTTATTCTGTCTATTGGTTACCTTGGTACACTTATTTTTAATGGTTGGTTATTTATTTATTTATTTATTTATTTATTTATTTATTTATAGATCACAAGTAGGGGAGGGGCAGAGAGAAAGAAAGAGAATCCCTAGCAGGCTCTGCACTGTCAGAAGAGCCTGACACAGGGCTTGATCTCATGAATCATGAGATCATGTCCTGAGCCTAGATCAAGAGTTGGATGTTCAATCGGCTGAGCCACCAAGTCTCCGCAGTTACCTTGGTAAATTTAAATATTCAGGACTTTTTTTATTTATTACTTTTTAAAAAATTACTTCTTAAGATAAAGATATCAGCACTCTTCACCATTTTTTCCATTCTCCTTCTCCTACCTTCCATACTTCTTCTTTTGTCTGGTACACTTAAACAGGAAGAAAAAAAAAAACAATCACATGTGAGGTAAGCACACACATTATGAATACAGTGGGGTGATTTTTCATAAACCAAGTACTGTGTAACCAGAACCCAATTAGACACCACAAATATTCTTTGTGGTACCAGAAGAGTCTAAAGGTGCCCCAAACAAATCAAGTTTTCATACATGTTTTTATTTATTTTTTTAATATGAAATTTATTGTCAAATTGGTTTCCATACAACACCCAGTGCTCATCCCAACAGGTGCCCTTCTCAATCCTCATCACCCACTTTCCCCTCCCTCCTACTCCCCATCAACCCTCAGTTTATTCTCAGTTTTTAAGAGTCTCTTATGGTTTCATACATGTTTTTAAAACCAGTTTATATCCATCAGCATAAGTAGGAACTAACTATGAGGTATGAGGAATACAGAGGAATTATGAGAACAAGCATAAAATTAGATAAACAATAGGGTTCTAGAATTTAAAAAATCACTGGGATTTGCCATGGAATGGAACATGGTTACCCTAAATTCATTTTGGTTTGCTTCCAGTTTGGACTATAATTTTCCCATACAACCATTTCTCTCCTCTCCCTCTCAGAGTTTCTGACTTGCTTGGGGTTTTTTCCTTGCATGATATGTCTTTATCATATTCTTACATTAAAAAAAATATCTCAACTAAAATCCTCCATTTTTCCAGAAGCCTCTGTCCTGAACCCTTCCATCTTTATGCTCTGAGCTGAAATGGTTTCCTTTTTGGCAATACTGGGTCTTGCATTCATTGCTTTCCTGAGTTAAAGATACACTGCTTTCTGGGATCCCATTTTTCCCTACTTATTTATTTACACGACCTCAAATAGTTTTCTATGAGAGGGAGCACATGGGAGTTACATTTTCTGAGACCTTGCCTGTTTGGAAAAAGTTTTTTGCTTCACTCTCTTACTGGATAGATGTTTGGCTGGGTATAGAATTCCAGGTTCAAAATGATCTTTTTCCTCATAACTGTGAAAGTATTTATTATGTCCAGAGTTGCTGCTAAGCAGCAGTCTGAAACCAGACCAATTCCTGTTCCATTCCAGCTGACTAGCTTTGACTCTTTGGAAACTTTTGGGACTTTCTATTCCCTTCATATTGTTGCATTTCACTAGGATATATTTTTCATTCACTGTGGGCTGTTTCAATCAAAATTTGGGTCCTTTTTCAACTCTTGGAAATTCCCTTCCTTTATTATTTCTTTCTCTCCATTTTTCCCTTGTTTTCTTCTTTCTATTTAGTTCTCTCTCTCTCTCGCTCGCTCTCATAGTTTGACTCTTTATCAAAGTTTACTTTTTATCCTTCAATAATTCATCTCATTTTGGCAGTAATTTCTCAATCTTTAAAAGCATCCTTATTCTCCAATTGCTCTTTCTTCTTGACATCCTCTTCTTGTTTTATTGATGTAATATTGTTTTGAATCTCTCTGAGAGTATGCATTAGATGGTTTTAAAAATAGGGTTTCTTTCTAATCTTTGAGTTGTCTTTTTATGTTGGTTTGCTTGGGTTTTTAATCTTTGGCTATTCCCTCTCATGCTGCTGCTTGCCTCAGAAGCCTAATAACCCATGACTTTCCCTTCGTATTTAAGAAAGAAAGGTCAGCAGTGGTGGATTCTGCTGTTGGTGGGAGTGATGGGCTATATCCTCTCCAGAGAGAACCTCTTTAGGAGGTAGTTGGGTGTATTAGTTTCCTAGGGCCACCATAACAAAATGCCACAGACCGGGTGGCTTAAACAACAAATTTCTTTTCTCATAGTTCCAGAGGCTGGAAGTCTGAGATCAAGGTGTCAGCAGGATTGGTTTCTCCGGAAGTCTCTCTCCCAAACTTGCAGATGACCATCTTCTCAGTGATTTCACATAGCCTTTTCTCCATGTGTACGTACTCCTTGTATCTCTTCTTCCTCTTCCAAGGACACCCCTCAGTCCTGATGGGACAGGGCCCCACTCCTAGGACTCCTAGGAATTCACTTAACTCTAATTACCCCCTTAAAGGCCCTATCTCCAAAGATAGTCATATTAGAGGTTAGGGCTCCAACACATGAACTGAGGTGGGGGAGGCACAATTCAGTCCATAAAAGTTGGGCATACATGCTGCTGCAGACTGTCAGATTTTGCTTCAGGGCTAACAGGAAGAAAACCAGCTCTCAGGCAGTTGGGCCCCAAATGTTGAATGAGCAGGTATTTCCTCTGAGACAGTGCTGTGTCAGTTAGGAATGTTTTCAGTAATGCTTTTAAAAACACTCAATTAGCAGGGGTTTTATTTTTCCAGGTAAGAAATCTGGAGATAGATAGTCAAGTGCTGCTGCAACAGCTGAGCAAAGTCTTTAAGAATCCAGGCTCTTTCATCTTTGTTCTTTGCTATTTCAGCATTTTGGCTTTTTTGTCATCATGATTGCAAGATGGTCCACAGCTCCTGGTGTCCCATATGCACTCAGGACAGGAAGAGTGGGGAGGGGCTGGCACCACCAGGGCTATCCAAGTTATTAGGGAAGCAGAGCATGGCAGAAGCTAACAGTGTTTCCCTTTGCCCAGATCTGGGCCACAAGCCACAGCTACAAGGCAGGGGGGCCCTGGGAAATAGTGTCTGACAATGGAAACAGGAGCAATCATATATCTGTGGTGAGGATGGGCACACAGGCAGCCCCAAACAGAATTGGGGTTTGATGAGGAAGGAAGAAGGGGTAGAATAGTTTTGGGGTAGATAATGAGTTGTGTCTACCGTGGACATCCACACCTATACCAGAAGTGCACACACTCCTCTGAGAATCATACACCTTCCTGCAACACCTGCTCAAGCAGAGTTGAGAGGCTTTCCTCTCTGCTCCTGTGGCCCCTGCTGTTGGCATTAATTCACTGGTCTGGAAACTGCGTAGTCACTGTTTTCCCTCAGGACTGTGAGCACCATGCAGGAGGAATTGCATCTGGTCATCTTGGGATTTCCTAGAGCCTGCAAAAAGCCTGATCCAGAATAGGGCCTTTGATACATATTGATGAAGGAAAGGAGGGAGGGAGAGAAGAAGGAGAATGGGAAAAGGGAGGAGGAAGCAAGACAGAAATCAGTAGCCTTTGTATTCTTCTTCTGGCTCCTGATGACAATGTCCATAGATTTGGGGTTCTAGAGATTTTAGTAGAAGATGATCTAAATTGAACTTCATAGAATCTCAGATATGCAAAGAACACATGGCCTCTTTGGGTTGTCAGTGTCTGATGAACCCATATCCTACCGAAGACTAAGAGTTGTGCCCAGGCTAGTCTAGCAAATGAGTTGAGAGCAGTAATTTCACACCTTTGAGGCCCATGTCCCTTCTCCTCCCCAAGATGTGCCTTGGTATAGAGGACCACTGAGTCCTGAAGATAGAAGAAGAGTCACCTGTGGGTGCTCACTGGTCTATAAGGCTGGGTATCTCCTTTCCCTGCCTCAGGACTGGCAGCCCTTGAAGTATGACTGCCCACCTGGCCTCCACTACTAATACCCATGGCTTTGGCCATGGCGGCCTCTTCGTCAGACACAGACCTCTGAGGGTTCACAGCTTTTCTCAGGCTCTTTGCATCCCTCAATGGGACATAGGTTCCTGAATGCCACACCTTGGAGAGCCAAGGTATTCTGCCATAAGCTAATAGTTGTGGTTGCCTTTGACACCACAGCCTCACCATCTCACCAATGTCATGTTTAAAATGGTGCCAGAGGATAGGGTTCTCCTCAGGGCTGGCAGGCATCCCTAGACTATGTTCCAGGAAGGAGATCATGACCTGTGTTCTAAGGGTCCCCCATCCCCAACTGGATGAGCCTAAAACTCTTACCTCCTCACTTAAGGGACTTAAAATAGTTTAACTCCAATTGCAGACGTGGTTTCTGCAGGGAGAGAAGCCAGCCCACAAATATGGGAACATAAATATTATTTTTAAACATCACACTGATACAAAACTGATCCACATAAATTTGCAGAGGAGAATGTTTAATATAAATATATAGGGATCTCACGTGGACCCCAAGGCAAGGAGTGAAGCAGAAATGGCAGGATATGACTGTTTCACCATCCCTTACAGTAATTAACACATTTCTCAGTGTCAAATACAGAAGCTCAAGACAGAAACTGATCGCCCAACTTAAGTCCTGACCAGGTACATACATGGCTTCTAGGGGACTACCTATATGGCAGAGGACACTGTGGGGGAATAGTTTTTCTAGAAGGAGAAATTGTTTATGGGTGTGGCAGATACCTCTCAAATTGACTACTGTGATGCAGACCCAAATAACTGATGAAAAGGAACTTAGAGTTGTTCTCAGAGCAACACCTCATTAAGTAACAGAATTGTCTAAAAAAAGATGTGTTGTGTTTGTAGCCAATATTCAGTACAAATATGTGCTTTCCAAATATTTTCTTCATAGGAAGATAAATTGACCTGCCATCTCTTCCATGTTAATTCTTTTGTGGGACATTTATATGTTCTGCCTCTCTTGCACACGAGTCATAAGGTGATAGTGATTCTTAAGTATGACACTAAAAACACAAGCAATGACACAAATAAATTGAGCTTCATTAAAAATATAAATCTTTGTACTTCAAAGGACATTATCAAGAAAGGGAAAACACAACCTAAAGAATGGAAGAAAATATTTGCAAATTATATATCTGATAAGGGTTTAATATCCACAACATGTAAAAACAAAACAAACCCTCCAGAAACTTAACAACAAAGAGACAAACAACCCAACTCAAAAAGTGAGCAAAGGACTTGAATAGATATTTCTCCAAAGAAAGATATACAAATGGCCAAAAAAAGCACATGAAAGGATGCTCAACATCATTAATTATTAGGAAAATGCAAATCAAAACCACTATGAGTTACCACTTCACACCTACCAGAATGGCTATAATTAAAAAACAAAAACTGAAAATAAGTATTGGTGAGAATATGGAGAAATTAGAGCCCTTGTGCATTGTTGGTGGGAAAGTAAAATGGTGCAGTCACTGTGGAAAACAGTTTAATATTGCCTCAAAAAGTTAAACTGAATCACCATATGACCCAGAAATTCTAGTCTTAGGTGGGTACTCAAAAAAAAAGAAAAATGGAAAGAGGGACTCAAAAAGATACTTATACCCAATGTTCATTACAGCCTTATTCGCAATAGTCAAAAGGTGGAAATAACCCAAGTGTCCATAAACAGATAAATGGATACATAAAAGTGGCATATCCATACAGTGGGATATTATTTAGCCATCAAAAGGATTGTGTCCAAAATTCTCACACCTGCTTCATCATGGGTGAACCTTGAAAACATGCTAAGTGAAACAAGACAGATGCAAAAGGACAAATATTATATGATTCCACTCACATGAAATATCTAGAATAGGCAAATTCATAGGGACAGAAAGTACATTAGAGGTTATGAGGATGTGGGGCACCTGGGTGGCTCAGTTGGTTAAGCATCCAACTTCAGCCCAGGTCATGATATCATGGTTTGTGGGTTTGAGCCCCATGTCAGGATCTGTGCTGACAGCTCAGAGCCTGGAACCTGCTTCAGATTATGTCTCCCTCTCCTGCTCACTCTCTCTCTCTCTCTCTCTCTCTCTCTCTCTCTCTTTCTCAAATAAATAAAAATTTAAGAATTCTTTTTAAAAAAATGAAGTCATGAGGATGAGGAGAATGGTTTTTTCCTCAGTGTTTACAGAGTTTCTGTTTGTGGTAATGCAGAAGTTTTTGGAAACAGATAGTGGTGATGGCTGCACAATGTTGTGAATGGAATTAATGCCACTTAAAAATGGTTAAAATGACATCTTTTATCTTGTATATTTTTCACCATACACACAAGAAAAGTCATGAGGATGATGGATGAGAATTCTCAGCACTATTTTGTGCAGAACTGCCTTGAACCCCTAAACATGGGAGCCAGGTCTGCTGGCATGGCTGTACCATTAACTCTGTTTGCTTCCTTTGTGAGAAAAAAAGAAGAAAAAAATGTAAGGAGAAGGAAGAAGGGACATTGTTATCTGTACCCTCTCTCATCTTAATTGGAATGGGGACATATCATACTGTAATTACCATGACATATCATTGAAAGATATGGCGAGTGGGGTTAATGCATGGCAGTGTTCTCCTTTAAGACATGTGGATGCTATTTTTTGTTTATCTTTGGTTGAAAATGAGAGCTGCATCCAGGTATACCAGCTAATGTGTGTGTCCACATCTAAGGACGTATACATTATGTTTGGGTGGTTGAATTCCCTGGATGGAAGGAAACTCACCATATGACAACTAGAGTTGATAGACAATGAGATTCATGTCTGCTGAATGTTGAAGATACCATTACTATGTTCTTATAAAATGATTAAGTTTGACCCAGCAATTCCAATCCTAGTTATGTACCAAAGAGAAATGAAAATGTACATCTGTACATAAACTTATATACATTCATAGCAGCATTATTCATAGTAACCAGAAAGTGGAAACAACCAAATATCCATCAACTAATGAATGGGTAAATAAAATGTGGCATAGCCACACTATGGAATCTTGCTCAACAATAAAAAGGAATGAGGTACTGATACATGCTACACTTTTTATGAACCAAAACACTATGCTAGTGAATGAAGTCAAACACAAAATAGCATATATTGTAGGATTCCATTCATGTGAAATGTCCAGAACAGGCATATCCAGAGAGACAAAAAATAAATTCATGGTTGCCTGGAGTTAGACAGATGGGGGAGTAAGGCAGTGACTACTACTGGGTATGGAGTTTCTTTTGGTGATAATAAAATTGTTTTGACAAATGGATTGCAAAGATCATTGCACAATTCTGTGAGTAGACTGAAAACCATTGAACTGTACTCTTGAAATAGGTGAGTTATATGGTATGTGAATAATATCTCAACAAGACTGTTAAATAAACACACAGACAAACAAACAGAAGTGATCTTGGTTGACTGGCCATGAGGACTAAGGGAAAGGAAGAGGTCCATGGGTATTTCTGAGTCTATTCAACTTCACATATAATTCCCTATGGGTTATACAATGTCCTAGTTTTTAAAAAGTTGTTATTAGCATATCATTCCTAAGATGAAAACATATGCATTGAATTAAACAAAACCAAAAACCTAAATTACAAAAATGCATGTAGTTTAAAACCAATGATTAGAGTTTTATTGAGATACAATTCACATGCTGTACATTTCACCCATTTAGAGAGGTGCAACCATCACCACAATCCATTTTAGAATATCTTATTTACCTCCCAAAAGAAACCCTATACTCTTTGGCAATCACGCCTCAGTCCCCTTACCTTCCCCCAGCCCTAGGTCAGCACCAATCTTTCGGTCTGTGTAAATTTGCCTAGTCTGAACATTCTGCATTCAGTGGAATCATATAATACCTGGTCTTCTTTGGCTTCCTTGCTTAGCATGATGTTTTCAAGGTTCATCATGTGTGTATAGTAATTTGTTTCTTTGTATTGATGAATAATACCCCACTGTACAGATATACCACATTTTATTTATCCATGTATCAGTTGATGGACATCTGGGTTGTTTTCACTTTTGGGCTAGGATGAATAAGGCTGCTCTGAACATTAGTGTACAAATTTTTGTGTGGACATAGGTTTGTTTATTTATTTATTTATTTATTTATTTATTTATTTATTTATTGTATATATGTAGGACTGGAATTCCTGGTCATAGGTACTCCCCTTTTGAGGCACTACGAGACTGTTTTCCAAAGTGGCTATACCATTTCACACCCCTACCAGCAGTGTGGGAGGGCTCCAATTTCTCTACATCCTGCCCAACACTTGTTATTTTCTTTTTAAGATTTTATTTTTACAGATTCTCTACACCCAATGTGGGGCTTAAACTCATAACCCCAAGATCAAGAGTCACATGCTCTACCAACTGAGCCAGTGAGGCACCCCTGTCAACACTTATAATCTCTCTTTTTTTGTGTGTGAAAGCCATCCAGTGGGTTCGAAGTGGTATCTCACGATGGTTTTGATGTATGTTTCCCTGATGGCTAACAATGCTGAGCATCTTTTTGTGTGTTCAGTTGACATTTGAATTCTCTCTCTTGATTCCTGTGCCCTTCCTTGGCTTGTTTAGACACTTGTCATCTCTTCCCTGCCTGGTTTGCATGCCTCCTAACTGGTCTTTCCATCTCTCATTCCACTCCTTAAAATGCAGTCATAGACCCTATCACTTTTTCTTTTAATTTTTTTAAGTTTTATTTATTTTTGAGAGAGAGAGAGAGAGACAGAGACAGAATGTGAGTGGGGGAGAAACGGAGAGAGAGAGAGACACAGAATCCGAAGCAGGCTCTAGGCTCTGAACTGTCAGCACAGAGCCTGATGAGGGGCTCAAACCCACAAACCGTGAGATCATGACCTGAGCTGAAGTCAGACACTTAACCGACTGAGCCACCCAGGCTCCCCGACCCTATCACTTTCTGCCTAAAATCATGAATGACTCCCGATTGTCCACAGAACAGAACCCACACTGCTGAGTGTGGCATTCAAGGCCCTCCACACTATTTCCAACCTATCTTTCTATGTCCCATCCCTCTCTGTTTCCTCCTGGGAAACTGTGCTATGCCTTTGCCCATGCTGTTCCCTGTGCTTGTCATCCCTTTCCTGAAATGTCCACCTGGTCAGCACCTACTTGCTTACTTATCCTTTAAAACTTGGCTCAAATATCAACTTCTGCATGGATCCTGACAGGACCCGCAGGTTGCTGCACAACTCAAAGGGATGCCGTTCTCATTGTAATCTATGTCAGGGGTCAGCCAAGTAGAGCCCTGGGGTCAAATCCAGCCCACCACCTGTTTTTGTATAGTGCGTGAACTAAGAATGATGTTTGATGCTTTTTAGTGGTTGAAAATAATTGAAAAGTAGAATATTTCATGACTCGATTTCAGTGCTCATAAATAAAGTTTGACTAGAATGCAGCCATGCTTATTTGTTTACATATTGTATATTGCTGCATTTGTGCTACAACAGCAGAGTTGAGTAATTGCATCAGAGACTGTGTGGCCCACAAAGTATAAAATATTTATATATTTTATAAATATATATATTTATATATATATAATATATATATTATCTTTTATATATTATATATATTATGAAATATAAATATTATATTTATACATTTACTATCTGGCCCTTTACAGAAAAAGTTTGCCAAACCCTAGTCTGTGTGAATGGCACCCCAGAGTTAGGCAGTGTGCAACCTGTGTGGATGTGCTCCAATAGCCCTGCGCGCAGGCTTCCCTGCAACTGTCTTTATACCTCCACCCTAATATCTATCACATGGTGTAATACTTTGTTTTCTTCTCCTGTAGACGCTGTGCTCCAAAAACTGAGTCTGGCTCTCTGAGTCTTTCACCTTTGTATCCCCTGAGTGTAGCCAGGGTCTGGCACAGAGAAGGACATCCATCAGTGTCTGTGCCACTGCATTGCATTAAAGCCTTCCCAGACACTGAAGGTGAACTAATAAAACACTGAATGGTTCAGGATTAATGTAACTCATAAAAATAATAGCAGCGAGGCGCCTGGGTGGCTCAGGTCGGTTCAGCGTCAGACTTTGGTTCAGGTCATGATCTCACGGTTCGTGGGTTGGAGCATGGCATTGGGCTCTGTGCTGACAGCTTGGAGCCTGGAGCCTGCTTCAGATTCTGTGTTTCCCTCTCTCTCTGCCCCTCCCCCTTCGCACTCTCTCTCTGTCTCTCAAAAAAGAATAAATGTTAAAAAATAATAAAAATTATTTTAAATGATAGTAGCATGCTGGCAAAACTCTAGCTGCATTGTTTCTGACTTTTAAAAACATTCGCACACCAGCATACTGTGCGAGTTGAGCCTCTTGTCTCCTGGAGAAGCACTGCCTGGTGTATTTCATTGAATCGAAATACATTTCATTGAATCGAATATATGGTTGGTGTTGGTGCTGGGGTGTTGGAGAGGCTACAGCACCCCTATCTGGCTGGAGATAGCCCAGGCTGCACAGAGTTGAGAGTCAAGCCACTGGAACATGGTTCCAACTAGGGTAGGTTAAGGTCGGGATGTTTGCCTGGCGAAATCACAGAGATCTGGGTGAAGAGGAGGCCTGGGCGGTAGAGTAAGAGCCCTAAGTTGCTACACTCACAAACTATTTGTGGAATGCAGGGGAAAGGCGCCAGCCCATGCTTTTGTGCTGTGTACCTTGGAGAGATGGCCTCTGGCCTCCCTTGTCTCATTCGGTCCCTGAGAAAACCGATTTCTGAGGGCACAGCCCCAGAGAGGAGAGGCCGCTTGTTCATCATCGCGCTTGCATCTGGCCGGCCCAGGCCTCAGCACCGCCCAGCCTGTGCCTCTCTGTTTCCTGTAGGCTCCAGGAAATCACCAAGTCCCTGCCTTCAGTGAAGGCCTTCCACAGGCCTTCCTTTGTTACTCTCAGTGTCTCTTTAGCTGCCTGAAGAGTCCTACCCTCCCAACATGTAGATCGTACAAGTACGATCCCTCACCACATGTCTGCAGCCAGCCCAACAGAACTGTAAAATAATAGCTAAGATTTACCGTGTGCTTACCATGTACACTGTCTCATTCATATCCCATGAACTGGGTGCAGTCATCAGTCCTGTTTTATAGATGAAGGAATTGAGCACAGAGAGGTTAAATAACTTGCCTAGGGTCACACAGCCTGTAGGAAGTAGAGTTGGAATTAGAACTCAATGTAACTTGAGAAATCTTAAGGGCCTAACCAGTATGTTTGTCATCTCTTGCAGATGCCGTTTCTGTTCAAGTGTTTCAGTGGGCTATCCTTTGTCTGCCTCCCTATCTTTACACTTGCATTTCCCTTTTCCTAATGTACCCTCCACCTTGCCTAACTCTACTCACTCTTCAGATCTCAGCTAAAATACCACCTCCTCTGGGAAGCCTTCCCTGATTCCCTGGTTGGTTTGCTGCCCAGTTGGTTGGTGCTATCCCATAGCACCCTCTGATCTCCTCCATGTCCTTAACTGACATAGCTGTTTATAGGCCTGCCTCCCCCACCCAAACTGTAGGCTCTATGAAGCCAGGGAGCATGTTTGTTGTGTGAACAGTGACCCAAACTAGGCACTTCATATGTATTTGTTGGATGAACAAATTTAGCAGTGAACTTCTCAGCAAAACCTTTACTGTGGGTCAGCCTGAAGGTAAAACTCAAATCACATTTTCAGGCTACTTGTATGATCTACATGTTGGGGGGTGGGGTGGCGGGTGGAGGAAGGAGAAAGAAAGAGACAGAGAGCTGGAGTCAGCCTATTGCTGGCGGCATTCACAGACCTGCTTTCCTTCACCTCCATAAATCACCAAGAATTAGTTGTATTAAATTTATATGTTTTCAGCCCTGATCAAAACCACTGGCCCTCACCTTCAACAATGCAGCCATTCCAAGAGTCGTTCCATCCAGGCCAGAGCCAATAAGCAGCCCAGGGACGCACTGGCGGTCACGCCACCTTGCAGCAGGTGGAGCAAGGGCTTTTGACTCAACTTCAGGTGAGGAGTGAGGTAAGGACAGTGGGGCCACATGGCATCACTTGTGTAAAAAGGAGGGGCCTCCACATGGCTTGGTTCCCAGAAACAAACATGCCCTGGGAGACTGCAGGACAGGAGTGAAAGTATTCCTTTTTCCTTTGACATGGGAAAAAAAAAATCCCTTTGAAATGTTGGAATTTCACTTAGTTTTTTACTATGGGCATGTGTTGTCTGTTTAAAAATAACCAGAATGTTGATTTTTACAATAAAAGTATGTAGTCATAATACTCGCAAAGTTCCTAACTCAGGGATCCTGCCCTCGGAGACTGCGAGGAGGCGGCCCTGGCTGCTGGCCCTGAGCACATTCAGTGGGTTTGGCTAACTGGGCAGCTCAGCCTTACAGCCTCCCCACTCCTGACACTGCAGTTCCTGCACCTTCTTAGAATGGCAGACTCTCTCAACTTTCTCCCCAGTGACTCACAGAGGGTGTTTCCCAGGCCCTGGTTGTTTGCTGGCAACCCCAGGCATTTTAGGGAAGGATACACCACTTTCAGGTCCCAGGTCTGGCCAGTTTAGACCACCTTGGTAAGAGCCCAAATGGAAACATGGGGATTAGGAGGGACTCTTGCTTTCTAGACCTTCTTCTTTTTTTCCTTTCTTTTTTATTGTTTTTAAAACTTTCTGTATTATTTGAATGTGTACAATGTGTACGTGTTAACTTTTGCAAAGAGAAACATTTGAAGGCATAAACAGTGTGTGGTGAACTCGTGGTTGCAACCAGTCCCCGTTGCAACCAGTCTGCTGAGGACCAATCCTGTGTCTGGTAGGAGAGGCCCTGGCCCTAAAGATGACTAGGGAGGTGCCTGCATCCAGAGGGCTTGCTTTTGATGCAGAAGCACAGCCAGGTTAGAACCAGTGCCTTAGGCAAGAGGGACCACTGACCACGGTGAGTTTTAAGTGAGGCAGGAGAGTACCGTTCGTGGTCTGCTCGTGGTAAGCTTCTTTAAATTTCTTTCTTATAAGCATTCCAGACTTTGATTTTTCCCATTCCATGCTGAGTGCCACCTCCCACCCTCCCTGTCTTTACCATCCCAATAAATAAATGAATTCACTGGATGCTCAAGCAGGACACAGAGGTGTATTTATCCTTTTCTCTGCCCTCCCAATGACTAGTCCTTTGGATTTCCTCTCCAGAAAGTATTTCCAGTTCAGCCTCTGCTCTCTACACTCAAGCCCAGACCACTCCCCTCTCCCATCACTGCTACAGCCTCTCACTGGTCCCCTGACTCCACTCTTGCCCCTCTGCCCCTCTCCATCCCTCTCAAACTTAGCTGCCAGAGTGTTCTTCCTCAGATCCAGTTACTCTCTTGTCTCAACTCTCTGATGGCTCCCCAACACACATAAAATAAAATAGAAACTCTTTGCAGGACATCCCAGCATTGTCCCAGAACTCACTGCCTGCTCTTTCCCCCACATGCATTCCACCCTCCACATGGACATTTATCGGCAATTTTGTGGATGGATTTTCATGCAATTTCATGTCTTTGCATGTGCTTATTCTCCTAGGATCTGGATTTCTTCACAGTAATCTGTTCCTTTGCTCTCCCCAACCCTCTCCCAAAATTATATCCACTTGATCCTATCTATACTTACTAACAACAACAACAAAAAGTCAATATTTGATTTCCGCATCGAACCCTCCCCTTCTCCTTGATCAATCGATTAGGCCCACTTAAACTTGATAAATCACCTGGCTGACTTTTTTTTTAATTTTTAAATTTTAAATATTTAAAAGCATTGGTTTCAGGAACAGAACCCAGTGATTCATCACTTACATACGACACCCAGTGCTCATCCCAGCAAGTGCCCTCCTTAATGCCCATCACCCATTTAGCCCATCCCCCTTCCCACCTCTCCTCCAGCAACCCTCAGTTTGTTGTCTGTATTTAAGAATTTCTTATGGTTTGCCTCCTTCTCTTTTTTTATCTTATTTTTCCTTCCCTTCCCCTATGTCCCTCTGTTTTGTTTCTTAAATTCCACATATGAGTGAAATTATTTATTTTTCTCTGATTTATTTCACTTAGCATAATACACTCTTGTCCCATCCACATTGTGGCAAATGGCAAGATTTCATTCTTTTTGATCGACCTGGCTGACTTTTTTAAAAAATTAAAGCAAGTTAAGCTCAGAATTCAAATTGGGAGATATCATGTGACAGCTCCCAGGAGGGATTTGAGAAAGGGTGCCATGCCTGCAGAGAGGGTGTCTTAGTGCTGAAGCACACTTCAGGAAGGCAACAGCAGCCTGACCTGCACTCTCTGACGTCATGGTCACACAACCACTACCGTGAGGGCTGGTGTTGAGCAGTGCGGGAGGTTTTCCCCCTGAGTCATCTACTCATCTGGTGTAGGGCCCTTGTATAGTAATGCTAGTTAACTAACCCCCAGAATATCACATCTACCACCCACCTTCTCTGAGCAGACTAACTTCTTCGACCACAAATATATTTTTCAGCTGTTTATTCTCTAACCCAGCGCTTACATACTTGTTTCCAACAAAGACACACATTGCTACATTCTAATGACTCCACATTTGAAGACCCCTTGACAAGACTGGGGTCACAGATGGTTTTGGTATACAGTTTGAGGTAGGTAATTTTCTGAAGGAGGCCAAATTGCTTTGATCGCTAAATAACAATTTGTTTTTAGTGGCAAAATTGGGCGAGGTGAGGCTTGTGCAATTGTGTCCTCGCCCTGACTGCCTACATTTTTAGTAAGTTCGTTTCCATCAGCAGAGGCTGCCATGGACCTTGCTGAGCAGTTGTGTGCAGACATACGCCCATAATGGGCGTTTAGAGGAGCAGAGCCATGTCACGAACTTCTTGTATGAGTGCCAGGAGGGGGCAGGTCAGATAGAGGAGACTTCTGGGCTGACCTGGGAGCTCCAATGGCTCACCCGTGTTGTCCATCCTCAAGCTCCGAAGGGCCTCATGGAAACCACCTCGCTGACTCTTCAGTCTCCACAAAACAGGAGCTCCCAGACAAGACGGGAGGGGGGGGTTCAGGAGAGGGGAATGCACTCAGCTACTTTGCGGCCTTTTTTCAAGTTAGTGTTTGCACCATGACCCCTGGCCTATTTCTGATCTGTTGTTACACGTTAGGTAATTAGTATGTGGAGCAGCCCAGTTGACTCACCAAAGTGACTGATAAACCCTCTCTCTTTGCAGTAAGGTGAAGATTTGAATCTACTTTGGGAAGAAAGGTATGTGAAGTCAGTTTAGAGTATTTCAGGCCATGTGGAATGTCTCTTCTGAGAAGATCCTCCTACGTTCCACCTAATAAACACATTTGTCTATTTTGTTTTGTTAAAAAAAAATGGGGAAAAAAAGGTCTTATTTTTACCTTCTAGCATTGTAAGAATCATTGCCCAAACTTAAAGGACCACAAATTCAATTTTTAAAAATTACATAATAGGGCGCCTGGGTAGCTCGGCTGGCTAAGCATCTGACTCTTAATTTCAGCTCAGGTCTTGATCTCAGGGTCATGAGTACAAGCCCCACATTGGGCTTAAAAAACAAAAACTATATAATAAATAAGGGTCTGTGGAAATGAGATCCGATAGCCATAGAAGTTTCTCCAACTCTAACTTTTTAAAATGCCATGAATCCCAGAGATTTGGGCCACTCAAACCTGTTCAGCAAACTTGAATGAAGTTGACATACCAAAATGTAGGACTTAAGAATTCACTCAAATTAAAAGAATCTGTAACTTAATTGAACTGATGCCCTGAAGTAAGAATCCAGGTGAAGGACTTCTGTTAATCCTGCCTTCAGTAAACCAGCTGTCTGTGACTAGGGAAAGAAGAGCAGGTTTCCTGAGGTGGAGGCATTTCGTAGATGCCCTGGCTTCCGATCTGCCCTGTTCCCTTTCTTCTATATTTGCCTTTTCCTTCACCGTGACTTTCAACCTTCCAGCAAGTCCCCATTCTTCCATTTGTCACCCTTGGATGGCCTTCTGTTTGGCAGCTTGAGTCCACACATTCACAAAAGCACGCCAATAAACTAATGCAGTCCACATTTCTTAGGTATTCAAGCCCAATCTGACTCTAATGTATGTGTCAAGAGGCAGCTCCCCTCCTCGCCAGCTAGGACTCTTGCCCAGCACTCAGACCTCTGTGCCCCTCCAGCATGCATGGCCCCTGGGGGTCGGGGGGGGGGGGGGAGGGGGCTTGTCTCCACGCCCAGCTGCTTCCAGCCACATGATCCAGGTTAAATGCTGCTGTTTCCATCAAGATGTGCCCCCTACCCTGCATTCCTGCAACTTCCGGGGCATGCCTCACCTTTGCTTTTATTTAAATTATTTGTGCACAAGGTAGCTCCCTCATAACACGGTAAATGCCTTTAGCATAGGGAATGGGAGCTGGTACATTTTTCTATTTCCCACTGAACTTACTACAGATAGGAAAACAATATATATATATATATATATATATATATATATATTTAAATGAGTGAATTAAGGTTTGAAGAACTTCTCTTTGCTCTTTTTAGGTCCAGTCATTGCTCTCCCCCAACAGAACAAAGAAACTAATCTCTTTATAAAATAAAGGAGGAGAGAGGACTAAGACTCCAAATGTTTAACAGGCTCTGAAATTTTCTTTCCTTTTATTTGATATTGGAACTTACTTTTGTCATTATAATGAATTGTATTTTTTAGTATTTCAAATCTTTTTTAATTGTAAAGTCATATAGCTAATTGTAAAACAGTATAACAATATACAAGTACACAGAGTTACCCCTCCCCCAAACCATGTTATTCAGAATCATGGAAGGGAAACCCCATGGTGCCATCCAGTGCCTTGAACAGAGAGCAGTCAGCTGACACAAAGTCACAAAAGGATCAAGCAAGGTGTACAATGAGCTTCATGCTTTCTCCTCTTGTATTTGGTGATGTTGCAAATTGGTAACATCTTGATACTTATAAACATCTCAGTACTAATGAGATTCCCTTATGGTATTATAAATAAGTTTCTAAATAAACTCCCTGGCAATTTTCTACCCCAGAAAGAGCACAGACTTCAGGGTTGCTGTAACTCTGTGCTGTCACTGACGGCTGGAGCATGAGTGAAGCAAAAGTGTGTCACCTGGAGCAAAGTTTGGCTGTGGGCATCAAGAATATGAAAGGTTTGGGCCTTTACCTTACTTGCAAGTCAACTAGTTAGCCTTCCACAATTTCATGGATGTTGGAAGAAAACATGAGACTCCTGGGTCAGAGGCAAAGGACTTTATTACTCATAGCAATAGCAGTAGCTCTTGTGTCAGCAATGTCTTGTGTCAGTTCCCCAAGTCCTGTTCCCAGGGGTGATGTGGAGAGGACCAGGTGGCACTTGCAACTCACAGTGGGTTGCATTGCTGCATGTATTTGGACACTCACATCTTTTATAATGGGCAGCAAGCCCATTTCCTCCATCTCCAGATCAAGCCATTATCTCTCTCTCAAGGCTGTCCAGCAAATCCGCTCTTTGCTGTGGAGGGAGGGTACTATCTCTATCTCCAAAGGCTATTCACTACACAAACACCCTTGAAAACAAGTGAGAACAAAGGCACTTGTGCCTCTGTTCTGTTTAAGAGATCCATGGAAAATTGCCTCCAAAAAGTAGGCTTCCATTCCTGATGATGCTTTGGGTTAATCAACAAGGATCAGAAACAACAAATGGCAGAAAATTCAAACAAATCAAGTATTTACCGTGTGCTCCTTAGTAGGGGAGGCTAGGGTGGTCATAAAACAAATTAAGAAACAAATTAAAAGGGCTCTTTAAAGACATGACAAAGGCTGAAGTCAGATTTATTCAGTCATGTGACCAAGGGTAAGAGAGGTAGGCGAGGGTCAGATCATGTAGAGCAGGAGTTTGGATTTTATTCCAGTGTGGTGAGAAGCCATTTGGAAGTATAGCTGTTCAAAGGGGCATCTCCTTATGCTGGCATCCAAGGCTTTGGTTCATCCATGTGAATAATGGGAACATTCAGCCAAAGTCAGTTAAAAACCCAGTTTCCAGGGGTGCCTGGGTGGCTTAGTCGGTTAAGAATCAGACTTTGGCTCAGGTCATGATCTCACAGTTCGTGGGTTCTAGCCCCACATCAGGCTCTGTGCTGACAGCTCAGAGCCTGGAGCCTGCTTCGGATTCTGTGTCTCCCTCTCTCTCTGCCCCTCCTCTGCTCATGCTGTGTGTGTCTCTCTCTCTGTCTCTCAAAAATGAATAAACGTTAAAATATTAAAAAAAAAAAAAACAGTTTCCAGTGAGTCCTCATGGAAAGGCAGAAAGATGTGGCCTCTGCCTGGAAGCAGGTGGTGCCCCCTGTATTTGCAGAATGGGCACCCAGAGAATAACTGTGGGACAGAAGGAATTGAACTGACATCCAATTTGCAAGTCCTGAACCATTGGCTTTTTAACAGTTGATCTTGTCTGGGTTATGGACCATGCACAGTGCTAGGGGAATGACCCTTTTGTCTCATCAAAGGGAAGTTCTATAGCCTAACAGATCAGACCCTCTGGACTCCTATCTCAACCTAGCTGTGCCGCTCCTGACCAGTTACTTAACCTCTCTGAGCCTGTTCTGTCCTCTGAAACGTGAGATAACGACAGAACCTATATCAGAGGGTTGTAATGAGGGTCAGAGGAGTAATGTGAACAGCTCAGCACAGTGCCTGGCACAAAGTAGGGTTCAACTCATATTTTCAGTCAAGTCAAGAGAATGCAGTGGCCCAAAGATCAAGGTTGCTGGAGAACAAAGTCTGCAAGATGTAAACACAAAGCCAGACTCTGAAGGTCTCCCAGGATTACAGAATGGCTTCATCTGTGATTTCTATCAGGTTTTCCAGGGCTGGTGACTTATAATAGAAAGTGGTAAAGACATAAAAGGTGATAGGGAGCAGAGTGGTATAAAGAAATGGACTTTGGACCCAGACAGACCTCAGGGTGCAGGCTGGTGTATGCCTGCCTGACTTTAATGACCTCAGTTATTATATTTCCCAAACCTAATTTCCTCATTTATAAAATGGGAGAAACAATTGACAAAACGGACAAATCCTACTTGAGTTTTGAGGATTAAGTGTTAATAAGAAGCAGCTGACACATGGTAGCTATCCAGTAAATAGTAAGTCTTCTGAGAGCTTTTTTTTTTTTTTTTAAATAAAGATTTGCCTCTCCACACAGAATTAAAGCTGAAAAGTTTCTAGAACAACACCTTCACTTCACAGATGGGGAAGCACAAGGTCTCAGTAGGCTGGTCTTAGGGTTCTTGTTCAGCTTCCTGGCCATTGCTTTGCCCGTGTGACCCAGCTTCCCCGAGTGAAGGGAGGATATCTGAGATCCCCAACTAGGAAACGAGGTGGGGAAACCTAACCCAGCTGGGACTTTTGTCAGCTCTCCAGCAGGGCCTGCGTCAATTAGTTTAATGGACTCTTTTGTGCAGCCCTGGCCAGGGGGCAAGAGGGGACAGTATTTATTTGCTTTTTCCTTTCACTACCTGGGCTTCACCAATGCTCATCCTTATATTGACTTAGAGGCCTTCAGCATTTGGAAATCTATGCTTACCCATCCCTGTTACCGTAACAACGAGGCCCCTAACGGTGCCAGATGCATAATGTCCTACCTTGTTCTTTAATACCCAGGGAAAAAAATGTGACCACTCTCAGATCTTATACTTTTTCCAAGGGGGAGAAAAAGCCCCCTCTGTTGTTAACATAGTTTTAAAATATCAAAAAAAAAAAAAAAATGGGGCACTTGGCTGGCTCAGTCGGTGGAATGTGTAACTCTTGATCTCGGGGTTTTAAGTTTGAGCCCCACACTGAGTATAGAGATTACTTAAAAAAATAAAATAAAATCATTTAAAAAATCCACCCCCCACCCCCCCGATCAAATTATTTGGAAGCTGCTGAGCAAGGTACTTACCTACCCTGGCCGTTTGCTTCATGTCTCATCCTTGGCTGCTCTCTACCATGGCCTTCAGGTCTTGTAATACTTATCAAGCTGGCAAAGGACGCCTGGAAATCTGACAATTCTCCCTGTCATCCCTGTACCAAGGGTCCAAGTTCAATGGCAAGAGCTCAATTCTTCATTATACGAATAACTTCACTTTCCTGGGCCCAAAATTTAACAACTTACTGGGGATTCAACACCCTAAACGCATTTTCACATAAATATTCAGTGCCTTTCCACTAACTCTGATTCTATCAGGTGGGCGTGTGCAGTAAAAGTTGCATCATTACTTACAGGAGGAAACCAAACTGGGTAGTGGAACCCAATTTTTTTGTTCTTTTTATGTTTACAAAATCATTTTGGTTGGCATGTTTAGCCAGAAAGAGGCGCTCCGGGAATTATCTGCAAATTGGAGCCTTTTAAATTCTGGAATCTCTTAAAGATAACCCTGACACAGTGGTCTCTGTTTTTATATTTCTAGTCTGTTTTCATCCTGTAACTTCCCTTCAGGGAGTCTAAGAAAGCGTGAACTCCAAGGGAACAAAAAATGGACACATATTCTAAGGAAGGTGCCCAAGACAGAATGAGGAAGGAAATGTTTGTTAAAGGTGTGGGTGAGGGTACCAGAGAGTCTGTGTTCCGGCATAGCCTTGATTGCATAGATGACCTCTTTAACATCCCTGCTTTGATTCCACCAACAACACAGACCACTCAGAGACGTTGTACACATCACCAGCCTGAAACTGCCATCAGGACTCTAGAGTTAAGTCCTGTCTCCTTCCATTTTGCATCATACTTACTTCCCTGCCTTCCTTCACTGAAAACATTTCTATCACTTTGCTGTCTGTTATGGGAAAACTAGAGAAGTCACAATGCATGTGTGATTTAGTGACGGAGACAACACATACAAACAGCTAACAGAGAACAAAAATGAGGAGATGCTGGCCAAATTTTGTCTGCCTGCCAAAAGGGGATAGAGCATAAGGTTAGTCACAACACAGCTGGGAAGATTTTCCAGAAAGGGCACCCTTTGGATTGGCTCTTGCAAGACGTGAGGAGGTGGATTGTCAGAGAGGTGGCCTTCCTGATAGGGAATGCAATGAAGTGTAAGGGAAGGAATAATCAATTGGGAGTTAGGAGAACTTGGGGTTTGTCCAAGGTCTCTTGATGTGGGATCTATTGGAGGGGGTGGGGTGGCTCAGCGTCCTCAACACCATTTTCCAATGCTAACAATCTCTGATTAGGCTATGATTCTGTGATGGGTCAGGAATACAAGAAGGTAGGAATGAACCTCAGCTGTCAGCCAGCAAACAAACAGGGATCTCAGTCCTGTAATTGCAAGGGAGTGAATTCTGCCAACAACCTGAATGAGCAAGGAAATGGATTTTCCCCTAGAACCTCCAGAAAGGTACACAGGCTGCCAACATCTTGGTTTTAATCCTGAGATCCTACCTGACTTCAGACCTACAGAACTGCAAGACAATGAATTTGTGTTGTTTTCAGCCACTAAAGTTTGTGGTTATTGCAACAGCAGCAGGAAAATGATGCACTACCTGTAACAGACTAGCTTTGGTCCTTCTCTGGCCATGCCCCTCAGGTGTGAGGAGTCTAAGAGACCAGAGAGAGGTGCCCACCTGAAGCTCCCTTCTGGACCATGCTTCAGTGAGTGGGGCCTTGGAATCTCTGTTCAACAGCCCTGTTCAACTCCTTAGGCTTTGGGCACCTCCCCCTACTTTCTCTCCTCCAGGGGATGGACAGAACCTTAAGAGAACACCTGCTTAGGCCTGTGTTTGGGAGTGGGGTGAGGCCAGAGCTGGGATACTGGGCTACAATGTCCACTCAAGCACAGGTGAGTCCCCTTGATGTGAGGCAGAGTGAGGGTGGGGGACATGTGGGGAGAAAAAGGGGTCAGGAAGAGGGCTAAAGGTTGAGCTGGCTCTCTCTATGCTGCTGTATCCTGGTGTGGGACTCTCGGAAGGCTGCAGATTTTAAATTCAGATCATGTATTCCAGGTCTTTATGGGGACATATTTCCCACATAGGATAGTAGAACATATCTTCATAGTCTGTTAGCTTGATTTATACTTCTAAATACTTAGACATATGTCTGGGGCCTCCATCTGTGCCCTTGGTCTGTCCCTGTAATGATAGCGGCAGGCCTATTGTCTACCCCATACCCATACCCTGCCTCCCATCTCAGGAATCTCCCCATTACCTTGTTTTATTTTCTCCAGAACATCTAATGCTGTCTGAAATTATTTATGTGCCTACTTGTGTCATCACCACTGCCTTTCCCCATTAAAATGTAAACTCCAGAGAACAGGTCTGTCTTACTCAATGCTGTTTAGCCAGTACTCAGATGAAGTAGGTGCTTAATATTTGTGGGATGAGTGGATGGGCAAATGCACTGAGGAGAAGGAGACTTGCAGGGGGGCAGAGGTATTTCACTGTGTGTGGGGAATTTGGAAATGTGGGTCTTTGTGTAAGCTCTGCCACCAACCCTTCCCCACTCTGGAGAATTGGAATAAGAGTCCCTGTGGCCTCTTTAGGTTTTATGTTTCTAAGATATTCCAGGAAAGGGGGAAACCCTAGTGGTTCCTGGCCAAGAGGCTCCTATTGCTAACTTTATTAATTATCTATTGGTGTCTATCAAATTACCCCAAACTTAGCAGCTTCGAACAACATGCATAGATTATTAAACAGCTTTTGTGGGTCAGGAATCTGGGAGTGGCTTAGCTGGGTGACTCTGATTCAGGATCTTTCATGAAGTTGTGGTTTCATGGGCCTGGGCTGCCATTACCCGAGGGCTCACCCACAAGGCCATTGCTGGAGGCGTGGGGTCCTTGCTGGCTCTTGGTAACAGGCCTTGGTTGCTGACCATGTGGACTTCTCCAGAAGGTCACTTTAGTGTTTTCATGACAAAGTGACTGGACCCCCTAGAGCAAGTGATCCAAAAAAGGGAGAACAAGAGGAAAACAAACGCTTTTTTTTTCCCCCTGTGTTGGAAGCGACACACCATCGCTTTTGTCTTATTTGCTGGAAATGAGTCACCAAGTACAACCCATGCTGAAGGACTGGGGGATTAAGCTCTACTTTTTGAAAGAAGGTGTATTTGTAGATATGTTTTTATTTTTAATTTTTTTACTTTAAAAAAAAGTTTATTTTTTGAGAGAATGTGCGTGAGCATGAGCAGGGAAGAGGAAGAGAGAGGGAGAGAGAGAATCCCAAGCAGACTCTGATCTGTCAGCCTGGGGCCTGATGTGGGGCTCTAACCCACAAACTGTGAGATCATGACCTGAGCCGAAATCGAGGGTCAGATGCTTAAACAACTGAGCCAATATGGTTTTTTTTAATTTTATTTTTTATTTTTTAAAATTTACATCCAAATTAGTTAGCATATAATGCAACAATGATTTCAGGAGTAGATTCCTTAGTGCCCCTTACTCATTTAGCCCATCCCCCGTCCCACAACCCCTCCCGTAACCCTCAGTTTGTTCTCCATACTTATGAGTCTCTTCTGTTTTGTCCCCCTCCCAGATTTTATCTTACTTTTGTTTCCCTTCCCTTATGTTCATCTGTTTTGTCTCTTAAAGTCCTCATTGAGCCAATATGTTTTATTTTTTTTTAATTTTTTTTTTTTTTTTTGAGACAGAGAGAGACAGAGCATGAACAGGGGAGGGTCAGCGAGAGGGAGACACAGAATCTGAAACAGGCTCCAGGCTCTGAGCTGTCAGCACAGAGCCCGACGTGGGGCTCGAACTCACGGACCGCGAGATCATGACCTGAGCCGAAGTTGGCTGCCCAACCGACTGAGCCACCCAGGCGCCCCTGAGCCAATATGTTTTAAACCATCGTACTGGCCGAGACAGGTATGTCTTACTTCCAGGTCTAACCTTCCTCTCTGCTCTTTTCATCATCACCTCTTGTTTGTCTTGGGCCTTTGAATCTTTCCCTATTTTCTCTTTACGTTGCTTCTCCTATTTTCTCTGGCCACAGAAGTACACAGATTGCTGGCATTCTCAGAAGTCCCTTTCACTCCTAGTTGTTATCCCTACGTTCTAGGATGCATCTCCCAAGAGGGTCCCTCCTCCTCCTTCTCTCTCTCTCTCTCTCTCTCTCTCTCTCTTTTAAAGTTTATTTATTTGTTTTTGAGAGAGAAGGAGAGAGAGCTCGTAAGTGAGGATGGGGCAGAGGGAGAGAGAGAATCCCAAGCAGGATTTGCGCTGTCAGCATCAGAGCCTGACGCGGGGCTTCAACCCATGAAATGCGAGATCATGACCTGAGCCCACATCAAGGGTTGGACGCTCAACCAATTGATCCACCCAGGCATCCCCCCTCTTTTTTTAAAGTTTATCTATTTGTTTTGAAAGAGAGCACACATGCATGAGTGGAGGAGGGACACAGAGAGAGAGAGAAAAAAAAATCCCAAGCAGGCTCCACACTGTCAGCCTGGAGCCTGGCATGGGGCTCAAACCCACAAACCTTGAGATCATAACCCAAGCTGAAACCAAGAGTCAGATGCTTAACCAACTGAGCCACCCAGGTGCCCCAGCCCCCTGCTCTTTTGGTCTCGCTCCTCCTGCCTTCCTCTCTGAACATGGGCATTCCCTGATACCCTTTTGTTTCAAATTGACCTGTTTCCAGGGTACCCAGTCCCATCTTTCCTGCTCAGCATGCCCAGACCCATGTTAGTACACCAGGGCTCTGAGTATGTTACTCTCCCTGCTCAGAAACTTTTGAGAGCTCCCCTTGGTTTCAGACATAGGAATGGACTTTTCAGCTCAGCATCACTAGTCTCACACTATGTGAGGTTATGGTGCTTTGATGTTTAACCTGCTTGAAATCCTGATGTGACCCTGAGCAAGTTGCTTCACTTGAATAAGCCTGTGTTTTCTTGTCTCCTAAAGCAAAACAGCATTATTTCCAATCAAGTATCTTGATTATTAAATTAAATAATATATATGAAGTATTTGTTCACATTAAATCATAAGCTACACTGTAGCTGCTATCATTATTATCCCATATAAAGGCGCTTAGCAAAAAGTGCGTGGCACAAAGTAAGTGCTCAACAAATCAGTGCTTTCCCAAGGCATTACTTGAGTGTGTCCTGCTGGTGTTACTTTTATTTTAAAATGATTTGTTCCAGTTGCTTTTCATTTATAACAAGTGACAGGACTTCCAGATGTATATGTTAATGCATTTACTTTATATCCGAGATTGGCAAACTTTTTATTTCTGTATAGGGCCAGAGAGTAAACATTTTAGACTAGGTCATGTATGGTCTATGTCACAACTATTCAACTCCACTGTCACAGCACAAAAGCAGCCATAGACCATGTGTAAATAAATGGGCACGGCTGTGTCCCAAAAAAACCCTTTATCATTGGGCACTAAAATCTGGATTTCATACAGTTTTCACAGGTCATGTAATATTATTCTTCTTTTGATTTTTTTCTCAACCATTTAGAAATATAAAAACTATTCTTAGCTGGTGGGCTATACAAAAACAGACGGTGGGGTAGTTGGTCTGTGGGGCCATTTTTGACCCCTGATACAGTGTTCATTATATTTACATAGGGGTGCCTGGCTGGCTCAGTTGGTAAAGCATGTGACTCTTGACCTTGGGGTTGTGGGTTCGAGCCCCACGTTGGGTGTAAACATTACTTAAAGATAAAATCTTAAAAAAAATTTACATAACATAGTGGCTGATAAGGAATGATGTGAAGTAGAGTACAGATGATATGTGGATCTGGAGAATATTCAGACAGTGGTACAGGAATAATCTAAGTTGTGGCAACACATCAACAAGTGTTCAGCCCATAAAGCTGAACAATCTGGTTCAAAGCCGTCCATCTGTACTTCTTTGAGGGCCCAGCCAAACTGGGCTTCTATTTGCCCAAGCACACATTGCACACGTCCCAGTCTCTTGGTATGGAATACCCTCTCTGAGTTGGTTTTACTCACAATACTTCTGACACCAAATGTGTGGGATTTTTCCACTGGAAAAACCATTCCTGGCTTTAGGAGACAAGAAAACACAGGCTTATTCAAGTGAAGCAACTTGCCCAGGGTCACATCAGGAGTAAGTGACACATGTAGGATTTCACCTCAGATCTTGGGATTTCAAGCCCCTTGCAGGTTAAACATCAAAGCACCATAACCTCACATACTGTGAGACCAGTGATGCTGAGCTGGTCTGATACCAACTGGATGTCCCACAACTCAATTCAATTCTGACACTAACTCCCTGGAGCCAGCATCAGATTTCATAGGTTTAAGGGCTCAGTTCCACAAGGATGCCCCCAATTCAGATACCAGTTGCAAGGAATGGGTACCAAGGTACCCACACTTCTGTCTGACTCGGCTGAGAAGTCATGGCTTCCCACAACCCCTCCTTTCAGGTTCAGTAATCTGCTCAGATGGTTCACAAAAGTCAGGGAAGTGCTGTGCTCACCATTCCCAGTTTACTATAAAGGATATTATAAAGGATACAAAAGAACAGACAGATGGAGAGGTACACAGAGTGAGGGATGGAAGGGTCTGGAACACAGGTGCTTCTGTCAGGGACAAGGACCAAATACAAATCTTTCATATTTCTTTTTATATATTTATTTGTATATCATGATGTCACACCTTCCCATTATGCTCACTAAAATCACATCCTTTAAAGGCTATATTAAATGCCACCTCTGTCAAAAACCTGCCAGTGATTCCTTCCTACCCCCTACAAATGCTATGTTCCCTTCTCTTCACGCCCTTTTCTCTCAGCAACAGCTTGTTGGCACCTCCATTATTGTATTATAGTTATTTGGCTATTTATCTTACTTAAAATCAAGGTTCTTGCAGTCTGGGACCTTGTCTAGCTAGGATCCCACAGTGCCTGGCACACAACACGCACTCAGAAAGCATTTCTTGAGTTTTGTTTCCTTGAATTGAAAATGGGCTTTGACATTATTGTGGCCCCTGTGTAACTGACATAATGGAGTGAAAGAGATTAGCTAGTCAAAAATATAGTAAATAGAGCAGGCCTGGTGGGAGGCTGAGGAGGGGAAAGGCCTTTGGAACATGGGGCTAACAGAGAGTCTGGCTCGCTCTGCAAGATGGCATGGCTGGTCTATGTTATTGAGACCTTAGGCAGGAAACGGGTCTGAACAGAGAGAAAAGTAGGGCTTCCTAGAGCTTCCCACGCATCTGAGAGGCTAAGCAAAGAGCACAGTGAAATTCAGCGGCTGGCTCCCTCTGGGCCTCAAGAGAGCTGAGGTCTGAGAAGGCCTCATGATACACATCGTGCCCCAGTTCCGCGGAGTGAATCAGTCTCTGAAGCAATTGGCAATCAGCCTTAATCACGAGCCACATCTCGCAGGTTCGGTACAGACGAGCTTTGTCATTTCTCTGAGGGAATCACTGCCATTTCTCTTCCAGGCTCAGAGCAGTTCTCCCTGCCCCATCTAGGCCTGATGAGATGGCAATTTAAACCGCTCCGATTACCAGGTTTCATTAGGTAAGAAGGACCGATTAAGCAACAGTGGCCCAAATAACCTTAGGGGTACAGACACTTTTTCAAAGCCAGCGGAAGTCTTGCCAAATTAAAGGATGTCAGGATGAGATACTATGAATATCAGTTTCCTTCTCTTTGGCAGTGGAGAGGATTAATTAAATGCTTGTGAAGTGCTTTGAAAGTTTAAGCTGTTAAGAATTATTGTTCTGTGTAATAGGGAAAAAATAGAATTCTTGGCTCATTAAAGCTGTAATGTTGTAAGCCTGAGTGCTTTTCTCAGGATATCTTTGAGAGCTACATTTTTATTAAAAGAAATAAAGAAGAAAAGAAATGTCTATGAATACACATATACACCTGGAAAGTCAGCCGGGTTTATCAATGTTTCTGTTGATTAAGGGGTGAACAGCAAGACGCTGTTTCTTACTGACTACCAAAGAGACAGTTATGAAGAATCAATTGTTCAAATGTGTAGGGACAGTCGCACTAAAATATTAGCAGGCAGGCATTTGCTTTCTCTTGAGGGACTAAAAGGCTATGAGATTCCATGCATGTAAACATGCAGCTCAATGAGCTTTGATGGCCTCTTCAGTCCTAACGTCCTGACTAAACCAGGAAGACATCCTTCTGCCTTCACTTTGTTGGCTGATTTGCCCAGGGACGGTTTTTGCTTTGTATCCAGATGTTCTGTGATATTTGAAAGGGTGCCATCCTAGTGGGCTGTCACTTCTGTTTCCATCTTTGTTGACTGAGGGCTTATACTTCCTTTTGTGTCTGTGCTAGCTTCCTAGTGCTGCTGGAGCAAATTACTATAAACTCAGTGGCTTAAAACAACACAAATATATCTTCTTATGGTTCTGGAGGTCAAGAAGTCTAAAATCAGTCTCACTGGGCTAATGCCAAGGTGTCTGCAGGGCTGGTTTCTTCTGGAGACTCCTGGGGAGAGTCTGTTTCCTTGCCTTTTCAGCTTTCTGGACTCCACCTGCTTTTCCTGCTCAAGGCTCTTTCCTGCCACCACTCTGATCTCTGCTTCTGTCCTCACATGTCCTTCTCTCTGACTCTCTTCCTCCCATCTTTCCTGATTAAAGACGCTTGTGATTACATGGGACAGTCCAGGATGATTTCCTCATCTCAAGATCCTTAACCCCATCTGCAGAGTCCTTTTTGCCCTGTAAGGGGATATAGTCACAGTGCTGGAGATTACTTGTGGGTGTTTGGGGGGCCATTATTCTGTCTGCCACAGTGCCCATCCCCTTGCCCCCTTCTGTTGTGTTCTCTCTACCCCAGCCAGGCCTTGCCTTAAATGTTTTACATGGATTAACTCATCTAATATTCACAACTACCCTGGAACAGAGGTCTCTAACTATAGATGAGGAAACGAAGGCAACAAGGTTAAATTACTTGTCTAGGGTCACTAATTTAGTACTCAAGTCTAGAACTCACAGACTTTGGACCCACATTGGGCTCCATGCTGGGCATGAAGCCCGCTTGGGATTCTCTCTCTCTCTCTCTCTCTCTCTCTGTCCCTCCCTCTCTCTCTTTCTCTCTTACCCCCACCCCTTTTGCCCCTCCCCTGCTCAGGCTCATGCTCTCTCTCAAAAACAAACAAAAAACTAAACTCACAGACTTTGTCTTTAAAGGCTTGTTGTTGTCTTTATTGTCTTTAATTATAAAAGCAACACAATACAGGTGATTAAAAATAATTCAATTGAAAGTCATTGTCCCTCTCCTTCACTGGGTCTTTATCTGAACCCCCTTTCCTAGTGGCCATCTGCAACTTCAGTGTTTCACACATTCCTTACACAGTCATTCCTTCCAGTTACACACATTCCTTAATTTTTTTAAGTTTATTTTTGAGAGAGAGAGAGAGAGAGCGAGCATGTGGGGAAGGGGCAGAGAGAGAGAGAGAGAGAGAGAGAGAGAGAGAGAGAGGGAGAGATTGAGGATCTGAAGCAGGCTCCACAATGAGAGCAGAAAGCCCAACGCAGGACTTGAACTCACAAACCTTGAGATCATGACCTGAGCCAAAATCGGATCCTTAACCGACTGAGCCACCCAATTCTCTCTTTACACCTTAATTTTTTAATTAATATAGATAGTTGTAGGCAGTTGTCCAGATAATATACCATAAACTTTTATTAATTCTAAAATTATTAAAATGGCAAATCCTGAACTTGAAAATAATTCATGTGTAAACCCTTACAGATCAGCACAACTTAGTTGGAACACACAGGCACGGAGCAAAGAGCAAAGCCTTTGGAGTCCAGTGGACTTGAATGTTAACTTTCACTCCACCACTTACTAGTATGTGTCCTTGGAAAAATCACCCTTTCTTGAGTTTCAGTTTCCTCATCCTGAAATGCACCCTTCCTACATATTCCTAATTTTAAATTAAGTAGTGTGTAAATTTAAGCATGTTACGAGTTCAACAAATGCTAGTTCTTCTAAGAAAGAAGGAAAAGATATCTGCTAATAATGAGTGAAAGCATGGACAAGAAAAACAGTAAATAGATTCCATCTACAACCAGTTTTTAATCACATGGTTCTTGTCTGATAGTCTTCATTTGCTTAACGAAAACTTTGAGGGCCCTGTGCTAGGCACTGCGTTCTTAATGGGGACACAGTGGTGAATGTGTCCTGTCCCTGCCTTTACTCCTTAGCACATAACAGGAAATCAACATATGATTTTTTAAAAGGGCTAAATCCTGATTATAAAGAAAAGATTTGGATCATTGGAAATGACTATGTGTGTACTGGGGGTGGGAGGAGCAGTGAGGGTGGGCAGGATTTATAGCAAAAGCCTCAGGACGTATACTAGTTGCATTTCAATGATTTAAAGACTGACCTTTGGAAAATAATTGTTAATATCATGTTCTCCCACAGACCACCAGGTGCATACAGGCCCGCAAGATTTTCTAGCTTCTTGCAAAATTTATTGACTAGCTTGTAATCTTTTTCCTGAAGAAATAGATTAAATGCAAGGAGAAAGAAGTTGTGGGCTAATGCATTTTCTGATCATTTGGGCTTTCTCGAAGTTTCTACAGTTAGTCCCAGTCACCTTTTTAGACATTCATGGTGTATCTCCAATTTCTTCTCTACCATGTTTGGCAGAATTCGTTTTGGATGCTGTTTAATACAGTCACTAACCCCAGATAGAGAATGACTTGCAACAGGTGTGTCTGATAAAGAAAACATTGTTTCTGCTCTGCTTCAGGCATGTCTGACATGTTGGGGACCTGCTTTCCTTTGCAAAGCTGATAGGAATCTATTTGGGAGGGAGGAGTGCCTCCCAGTTTCAGGCCAGAAAGCCTCTCCGTTTGGCTAGCAGCAGAGTTAAGCTTGGAAGGTAATGCTAACATGTCTTCAGAGCTATCCTGAAGGAGCTAAGCTGAATGATAAATGGGTATTGATGGTCTAACATAAGAGGAGTTAGCAGTCATTTCCTGGGCAGGAGTTCTCTATGACTGCCTGGAAGCAAACAGGCCATCAGTGATTACGGAGTGATGGGTTTGGTCGTGTGAACTGGTCCATAGTAAAACAACTGTATTGACAACTTTGACATTATCTGAGATTATGTATAATCCATGCAAAGGACAATTTGCTTTGACTACAGGACAGTCTGTATGCCTTGATATTAATGCATTCACCAAATTAGTCAGTGAACTAGTAGAGGCTTGATGGAAAAGAAATTTGAAATATGGGCCTTCTAAAAATTCAGGGATTGCAGAGACCTATTCAGAAATCCACTAATTAGAGCAGCACCACGCAAGGACTAAACAAAAGCAGGATTTGTGCTTTGGGAAAAGGGCAGTGGTGACTGGGGGGAGGGAGAGCTATGCTAAGAGAGACTAAGGCTTTGAGCTTTTGGGAGCATTTGGAAAGCTACTATAGCATTGTATTGTATTGGAGGGATGATATGGAGTATATCTGATAAATATATAACATATAATATAACACAAAATATTTGTAATTTGACTATATATAATTTGAACTCATGTTTCTTAAATTGAGTACACTGGTATGCCCAAAGATCTGGCTAGACAGATGTGTGCAAGTGCTTTTAATTAATAGAACCGTTTAAAAATAGTCATGTAAGGGAATGTGGGGTGAGGAAGAATGTGTGTGTATGTGTGTATTTTTGGAGAATTCCCACGTGAAAGAAATAATGATAGCTAATGGTGAACATGATTCAGTTGTTAAAAATCATGGACCAATGTAGTAAAACACTTTCTACCTATTCTACTTGCTCCTACTTCATCTCTTGGGTAGAATCTCACCAGGCATCATGAAAAGAACAATTGTCTTTGAGAAGATGCCAGTGAGTTGGTATCTGACCCATGTTAAATATCAGGTTATTGTGAGTTCATTTAAGATCCCAAAGTGTAGATGTGTCATCAGTGTCTTCTTTATTCATAAGTAGGAAAGAGGAAAGTCAAGTTGCTTAGTATCACCAGAGCAGTTACTAGGGGTCAGCTACAGGCCTAGCACTGTATGTTTCATTGGAGTAGATGGAATTACCATTTGATGTGATTTGAGGGGAACAGGATGTCTCCCTGCCTTGAAATATTTTCCCTGCATGGCCTGAAAATATTTAGCACTCATCCTGAAATACCATCAAGTAGAGCACTAGTGGGGTTGGCTTTACAGTTTACAAAATGATTTTCTACAGATTAGATGTCCTGGAAGGAGAGTTGTCTTTTTTTATTTTTTATTTATTTTTAAAAAATTTTGATATTGTAAGTAGACTTCACGTCCATTGCGGGGGCCCAACACGGGATTTGAACGCATGACCCAAGATCAAGACCTGAGCTGAGATCAAGAGTTGGAAGCTTGACAAACTGAGGCATCCAGGCACCCCTACAGTTGTCTTTTTATTCAGAAAAGGATGCCTAATTACTTCACAATTGAGCTATTTTCCTTCAAATGTTTAACATTGATAGTAGAGATGTTTGTGTCTCACCTATCAGCTATTCATACCTCCAATAGGAATGAACTAAATCAGATGGAGCCCCTCCTAGATCTGGTTAAGATTAGTACAGATGAAATTAATCAAATGAGATTAGTTTTGCATAACCAGGAAGCTGGAGAAGGAAGAAGTAATTTTGGCTCTTCTAGCTGAGAGCAGACACGATCAAAGCCAAGGAAAGCAAGTGCTAGAATTCCAGGGGCAGAGTTGCTTCTGAGTAGCTGAGGTAAAAGTTCCAACACTTTGAGATTGCTGTGTGGTGTCTCCAGGGAACGCTTTGTCCTGGGAACCCCTGTGGCTTAAAAGAGTCCACCAGCTAATAAGGTGACTTCCCTCCTGTCAGCAGTGGGCCAGGTGAGACTGCTATTTTCAGATGGACAAAATGCTGTTGGATAGGAGACTGGTCAGGGACATAAGGGGGCCAAAATTTGATTTTGGCAAAGCCGGGTGTTTGGAACTTTGGCAAGTTTCATATTGGCAACTTTTCTTTGGTTAATGCCCATTGCACTGTTAGCACAGGCCAAGAGGTCCTGAGGAGCAATTCCCCAGTGTTTCTCCTCCCCCTTAGGGCCAGAAAGTGACTGCTTGCATCCTTTACAAACCAGTATGAAGCCACGTGACTATTCCCAACACATCACCTGTGAAAATGAAAAACTTGCCTCCAAGCTGCAGTGAAACTGAACTCTGTTGACCTTATAATAACTCCCCACCTCCAAAAAAATGTGAGAGGAAACTGCAGTTTAAATAATGTAAAATTATATTTTGTAGAAGTAATGTTGGGCTTCTATACGTACATATCTGGTATGGGATTGTATTAACAGACAATGTAGGCTAATTTATGGGCAATTGAAAGGATTTTTAAGGGTTATTTTGATTACATATATTTTTCTTTATGGGTGGAATTTAGAACCTAATCCCAGTAAGAAATGACACCTTGGCTCTTGGCTCTTCCTCACATCCTATCCTCCCCTAAATCCAACTGATTTCACTCCAGATCCAACTGTCTCTTGAACACCCTCCTGAACATGTTCTTTGCCATCTTTTGGTTCAGGCCTTCATTTCTTTCTTAGACAGATGTGTTCTCCCTGGTCAGCCTTCACTCTTTTGGCCAATCTCCTTAGTTGAGCCCTACATCCCTATCATGTTCAGTTCTGGACATACCATTCTTTTTTGTGATTATGGCTTCCCATATGTTACCCTAGCTTGGAAGGCCTTTTCCATCTTCCTCTGGACAACTCTTACCCTTTAGCCAAAGCCCAGTTCCAACTTTATCCCTCAGTAAATCCTTTCTTGGCCTCACCAGTCTGAGAAGTATTGTCTATTACATAATTTGGATACCTTGGCCCACAAAGCCAAGATCTGTCCTGATCTCATTGACTTCAGCATTGTCTATACCACATACCCATGACTTGTGCCCTCTCAGTCCCTTCTCCATCCCTCAAGGAAAAAAAACCCCACAGTGGAGATTGTTTTTCAGTTCCTGCAACTGGGCAGGCTTCTTAGCATGCAAGGCTTTCTGCTGAAATGCTTTTCTCCTTTTCAAGTCTTCCAATTACCCCACAATGTGGTTAATTCCTTCTAAAACTTCTGTTCTAACTCAATCACCTATCCTATATTATCTATCTGGCCTGTTATGTATCTTCTTGGCATCAGATACCTTTTTATTTCTTTTGTAACATTTTCCACAGTCCTAGTGATATATTTGTGAGATTAATATTTGTGTACCTCATTAGATTGTATGCACTCCATGAATGCAGGGCTAGTGTCTCTATTCTCAGAACTATTCCACTGCATGTCATTGATGGAATGAATGATTGAAGAATAAATGAGTTAATGTCTTCCTGAGTAGGTAAGCTCCATGCATGTCCAAGCACAGTGTATGACAGAACATATTAGAATCACTATGTAAATACTTATTGTTGAATAAATGAATGATATAACATATCAATAACTGCACATAACTCAACCAGAGTTCTTCATCTGACTTTTGGGCTTTGGGGACAAGCATAACAGAAGTATGTTAGTATTATAGCTTGCAGCTAAGAACATGCGGTCTTTTACTTTCCCAACCTCAAGAAACACTGGATGTGATAATGGTTCCATAGAAAGAGAGCAGCCATAAGTATTAGGTTGAAAACAGAAGTAGAGGTATCAACACACAACAGTCTACAAATTTGTTGAGGGATGCCAGAAATTAGCAGCTTGCATCAGTACCTAAAATAACTGTGTCTTTGGCTTTCGATCTGAAACTTTCAGTTTGTTCTCAGTAAAGTGATTGCATAAAAACTTACCATTCCCAAAGCTTTCCTATTGGTGAGGAGTTTGGAGATAATGGGGAGACTACTCCCTGGATATTTTCTAATACCCCATGTAAAAAGTACCTTCTTAGTTTTCGTATAGAACAGTATTTTTATGGAGCATCTTACGTGGAAACCCAGTTTGTAAATGTCTCAGACACTGGCGTTTGCTCAGATATATGCATTGTACCCATCAAAAAACTGTTAATGACTTTTCATTTTTTATTTAAAAAGAAATGCAGTCCCATGAGTGGGACTTCCAGATGAGCAGACACATGGGGAAAGGCGTGCTTTCCACACTACCCACTTTTCAGCTAAAATAAGCCTTTGAAACTCATCCGGGTTTTGCTGAAGAGCTGCTCAAACCAAAGGGAGGGGCTTGGACTTCTTGTTTAGGGGTGGGGTCCCGGTCGGTGGGCGCCGCAGCCGGCTTCTTTTCCTTTGGCAAAGAGTGGAGTTGGGAAGGGTCGGTGGAGGCACTGCGTGAAACCAGCAAACCCGACAAGAGGGGCGGTAAATAGGGGCGAGGGTGCGGGACTACCCCTTGGGCCGCGCGCGAAACAAAGCCCCGCGGGGGACGCTCGACCACGCGGCAGGCAAGCGCTAGCTTCCTCCGGGCGGAGACGGTTGCGGGCGAGAGCGTGACGTGCCCGCGTTTGTTGGGCGCGAGCTGTTAGTAGCAGCAACGGTAACCGAGCAGCCAGAGCGACAACCGCCACCCTCGGAGACCCGCACCACGATGCCCACGCAGCTCGCCGCCGGCCGGACGAGTGCCTCTGCGCCTGCGCGCCCGCGGGAAGCCCCGCCCCCTCCGGGCTGCCGGCGCGCGGGGCCGCGCCTCCTCATGGCGGCCGCCGCAGTGTGTGGTATTTAGCGGGGGCGCGCGGCGGGCTCGAGGACGCGCGAAACGACGGCGGCGGCGGCGGCCAGGGGGGAGCCGGGACAGCCGTTGCGGGGCGCGCTCTCGAGCGGCGGCGGCGGCCCAGGGTGTCCCGTCGGTGCCGGCACGGGGAAGAGGCGGTGGCACTGCCCGCGGTGGCGGGAGTTCGCGGCGGCGACGGAGCGCGTTTGAGCCAGGACCGGGGTCCGAGGCGCGCTCTCCGCCCACAGGTAAGTGGGGCCCGGCCTGGAGGGAGGAGCCGGCCGCGAGGGGCTCTCCGGGAGGAGGACGCCCAGGCCCGGTAATGGCGGCGGGCGGGAAGGGCGGCGGGGCCGGGTCGCGCCACTCGGGCGGGGGCGCGGGTAGCCCCTGGCGCCGGGCGCCTTTGTCTCGGCCAGAGCCCGGTCGCTCGGCCGAGCGCCGCCCCCCGCCCCTCCCCTCCCCTGTTCGGCCCAGCCCGCCGTCGCGAGCCGGCTCGCCCCCGCCCCCGGCGCCCCGGGCCCGGCAGGCCCGCGGTGGGGGTCGGCCCCGCGCGGTCGGGCGAGGGCGGGGAAGGGCCTCCTGGCCGCCCGGCCCGGCCCCCCTGCTCCCGGGAGGCGGGCCTGGCGGGGGGAGGCGCCGGGCGCTCCCCGCGCCCCGGTGCCGGCCTTTGTTGTCAAGGGTCCCGGGGTGTGCGGCCAACATGGCGGAGGTCAGCTGAGTGCGGGCAGTGGCCGGCCCTTCGCTCCGGCCCCTCCCCGTGCCTCTCTGGGCCCGGGGGCCGGCCGGGGCGACTTGGCCGTCCTTGGCCTCCTCTGCCTGCCCGCGACCCCGGGAGCGGTCGTCCCCAATGGCGCTGCGTTCTTGCTCCCGCTCCCGGCCTGAGCCTTCATTGTGCGGTGGGAAGAATGCAGCCTCCTCCCTTGTTTATGTCTTTAGAGAGGAGATCGCGTGAACGGCTTGCCAGGGAAACCCTAGTTTTTATTGTAAACCTTGGTTTTCCTAGGCTTCATTTTTCGGGTAGTTTGGGGGCCTTTCTTGAGTCTCTGAGATTATAACTTAGGAATGTGGGAAACCTGGGCCACAGTGTTGCGTAGGTTTTTCTTTTCTCCATTCCTGGAAAGATTCAGAATTTGTTTGCTCTGACATCCAGAGAAGTCCCAGTTTGTGTGTTCAGAAAATAAGATTGTGTAGCTGATTTGTCAAAGTCACAGAAGCCGTGAGTCTGGATATAGGGCAGCGATCAGACTGCCTGTTCTAGCAGTTGAACATTTACCATTTCCAGATAAGCGGCTGTCAAGGGTAAATTGTTAACTCTTTAAAGCAGTTGAATGTTGGGAGCACAGACTCGGAAGTCGTACTGCCAGCTTTGGTTCCATCCTGTCCCACCCGTTTGTGACCTTGGGCAAGATGCTTAACCTCTCTGTGCTTGATTTTCCTTATCTGCAAAATGGGTGTAATGACAGTACGTACGTCCAGTAGGATTGTTGGGAGAGTTGATGAGATGATAATAGGTGAAGGGCTTAGAGCAGTGGGGTTAGTGGTTAATAAATGTTTGCTGCTTGGGCTCTTGTTCTTTAATAATTAATGAGTTCATTTTGGCATGATGGATATGTTGGAAGTACACAGACCAAAGTATGTGAGCTCACGTTGTACGTTGTTAGTGCTTTGGTTTTTATTTTACTGCATTTTTTTAGTTGCACAAAATGAAAAGAGGTTTAGATAGTAAATTGACAGGCACTCTGAGATAGTGGCATTTGGAAATTTATATAGTAAGGAATTTGGATAGGTCTTGTGTGGTCTGGAATTATAAAAAAAAAAACAAAGTGCTTAAGTGAGGTTTCCTTTTAGCACTTTCACATTTATGGATCAGTTCACTTCCAGGGACTTGTGTTAACTAACTTGGAAGAGTGGAATAATGAATCCTTTTGAATGATAGGTGTCTATGGTGTTACCACCCCTTTTAGACATAAGGGAAGAGCAAAGGGTAGTATAGTTATAAATGTAATGGTCTGGGGGCGCCTGGGTGGCTCAGTCAGTTAAGTGTCCGACTTCGGCTCAGGTCATGATCTCAAGGTTCATGAGTTCCAGCCCCGTGTCGGGATCTGTGCCGACAGCTCAGCCTGCTTCAGATTCAGTGTCTCCCTCTCTCTCTGCCCCTCCCCTACTCACTCTCTGTCTCTCTCAAAAATAAATAAAGATTTAAAAAAATTTTTTTAAAAATGTAATGGTCTGGTAATTTTATCAGGGAAATATTGGTTCAAATTGTGGAGGAGAGGATATTGGTAGCTGTTGGGAGAACTTTATGATAAGTACATTTTGAGACTTAAAGTGGATTATACAAATTGTGTAATTTTTCATTCTGGAAATTACAGAAACTTGTGATTTGGAATGGTTAAGTGTCAACCCTAAAGTTTTGCCAAAATCTTTTCTTAGATATATTATAGAATTGGTTCAGGTGCTCCCTGTTGGGATCTTTTCAGCATAATTTAGTAACATTTATTAATATTTCAAACTGAAGTACAGTATAATTAATAGATGTTGAACTTTTCAGGATAAGTAGTACACAAACTACAAATTCAGAAGCAAACTTAATTCACTTTGTTCTTTCTGAGCTTTGGGAAGCTCTTACAAACCTGATGTAGAGCAATATTCTTTAATTTCTGTAATTATATTATAATTAGGCTAAAGTTAATTGGTATTACAAAGGAAATATTTAGCCAAGACAGCAGTGACATAATGTGAAGACTAGGATTTTATTTTCAGTATATACGGTGTTCTGAAAACAAGTCTTACATAACCCTGCAAAGTGACCCCTTAAATTGTGTTTTAAAGCTTTGATTTATTCAGTTTCCAAAAGATTGGAGGTTTTTCTTTTTTTGCTTAAAGAGATGTTACGGACTTTTGGTTATGATTATGGAATTTCTGTACACATGTTGTAAATGTGTAAATTCTGAATATTTTTGATATACACCACCTTACAAATAAAATCAATATATGAAAGCCTAAGACTTCCCATCCCACCCTGCCCCCCTTCTTCCCCCCAAAACCAACTGGAGTTAATTTTTTCACTTTATAATAGTATGATCCTTAATCATTTCTTTTAAATAGTGTTTTTTCTAATGACCTTTAAATTATTTGGTTTTCCATGGCTGTGGCTATAGTTATTAGAGCACCTGATGCATAAGGGCAAAATTGTGTTTTGTATTCCTATCTCCTCAGTGCCTAACACTCAATACTTATTTGTTTCCTGACCTACTCCTATCTATAATGCTGATAACCCATGTATTATCCTCTTGCCTGCAGGTAATTTTTTTTAATGAATTTTTTTTAGAGCAGTTTTGCGTTCAGAGCAAAATTGAATAGAAGGTACAGAGATTTCCCATATTCACCCAGCCCCAGTGATATCCTTCCCCATTATCAACATCCACCACCAGAATGGTATATTTGTTACAATATGATCTACCTACATTGGCACATCATTATCACCCAAAGTCCATGGTTCAGTCTTGGTGTTCTGTATTAGGAGTTTTGACAGATGTATACTGAGTGCTGTGTATTCACCACTGTAGTGTACAGAAGAACAGTTTCTTTGCCCTAAAAATCCTCTCTGCTCCACCCACTCATTCATCCCTCCCCCAAGCTGATCTTTTTACTGTCTCCATAGTTTTGCCTTTTCCAGAATGTTGTATAATTGGAATCATACAGCATGTAGCCTTTTCAGATTGGCTTCTTTCACTTGGTAGGATGCATTGAAGGTTCTTCCATGTCTTTTCATGGCTTGATAGCTCAGTTCTTTTTAGCACTAAATAATATTCACCGTCTGGTTGTACCACTTTATCCATTCACCTACCAGAGGACAACATCTTGGTTGATTGCAAATTTTGGCATTTATGAATAAAGCTGCTATAAACACCCTGTCAACTCCTTTGGGTAAATAGTAAGCCACAGGATTGCTGAATCTTATGGTAAGAGTATGTTTAGTTTTGTAAGAAGCCTCCAAAGTGCCTTTTATAGTTGCATTTCCACCAGCAGTGAATGAGAGTTCCTGTTGCTCCACATGCCCACCAGCATTTGGCGGTGTTGGTGTTCTGCATTTTGGCTATTCTCCTAGATGTGTAGTGGTATCATCTTGTTCTGATTTGCATTTCCCTGATGACCAGTGATGTGGAGCACCTTTCATATGCCCATTTGCCATCTGTATATCTTTGGTTAGGTGTCTCTTAAGGTATTTGGCCCGTTTTTAGTTGGGGTTGTTAGTTTTATTGTTGAGTTTCAAGAGTTCTTTGTGTATTTTGGGTAACAGTCCTTTATCAGAGAAATCTTTTACAAATATTTTCTCCTAATCTGTGGTTTTTCTTCCTATTCTCTTGACAGTGTCTTTCCCTTCAGGTCATTTTCCACTTTTATGTACCAAGGTATACTTAAAATTTACATGTCGAAAAGTAAAACCTTTATTATTTCCAACTGTCCAAGGCTCTTACCCCCTATATTCGGTTAGTCTTAAGGTCCTGACTTTTCTGCCATCTGGTTATCTCAAATATGGCATTGCTTCTCTCACTCATTTTCACATTTGCATTCAAGTCTTCTACCTTCCACGTGGTCTGTCTGCATTTGGTCTTTGCCTCTTCCCTTCAGTTCTTCCTATTGTAGTTTAAGAGAGCTTTCTAATGTAGGTGACTTACAAGAACTTCAGTATAAAGTCCAAAATTCCTTGATGGATGATAGTACACAGCCTTTCCTGAGTTTGCTCTGGGTACTTCCCCGCCATTTGCAATTATATACTCTCTCCCTGCTAAAGTGTGTAATCTCAGCCTAGACATCACTTAGCTGAGACACTGTTCCTGGACTTCCCACCCTGAGTTGGGTGTCCTTTCTTTGTGTTCCCATAGCACTCTCTGCTTTGCTCCACTCTTAACAAGTATCCCTCTGAACTGTAAGTGTTCTGTACTACTTTGCTCCCCAATAGACTGTAATCTCTGTGAGGACTTGGTCTTCATCACCCTTGTTTGTCTAGAGTTTAGCATTGTTTCTGACATGTAGTTGGTGCTCAGTAAATATTTATCGAATGACTGATAAACTAATACCTCACACTGTTCTTAAAATGTGCTAGAGCCATATCCTCCAACATTTCCTCTTGCCCTACCTGGTCAAGCTGGATTCTTTTTGTTTCTTGAACGCTTTCTGTACTTTAAAGCTCTGTGCCTTAGCTGATGATTGTACTTAATCTCTCGAATGTCTACCTGTGCAGCTTTGGACAGATGATTTAAACTCTCCAAGCCTTAGTTTTCATTAGCATGTGAACAGCCAATTAAGCACATTGCTGCTTCCCCCATCCCAGATATCCTAGTACTAGAGTGGCAGTATAGTTGAAGGGTTAAGGAGATAGGGCTCTGAAGAATCAGACCTGGATATGTCTCTTGACTCTGTCACTTACTAGTTGTGTTTGTGACTCTAACCTCCATGAGAGCAGGGACACTGCCTACTTTTGTACCTTAAAAGCACATTGCCTATCCATAGAAAGTGCTTAAATAATTAAAAAAAAAAAAGTTTTTGAGTAAGTTACTTAATTTCTCTAAATATTACCATTTACATTCTAGTGAGGGAATAAACAGAATTACAGATTGTGATATGTAAAGATCTTCCTCCACTTACTATGGGGTTATGTCCTGATAAACTCTTTGCAAATTGAAATTGTTCTTAAGTTGAAAACACATTTAATACAGCTAATCTACTGAACATCATAGTTTAGCCTAGCCTACCTTGAACATGCTGAGAACACTTACATTAGCCTGCTGTTGGGCAAAATCATCTAACACAAAGCTTATTTTATAATAAGGTGTTGAATATTTCATGTAGTTTATTGAGTACTGTACTGAAAGTGAAAAACAGTAGTTATAGGTGTATTGATTGTTTATCCTCCCAATTGCCTGCTGACTGGGTGCTATGGCTTGCTGCTGCTGCTTAGCATCATGAGAGGGTATCATACTGCACATTGATAGCCTGGGAAAAGATCACAATTCAAAATTCAAAGTATAATATATCGCTTTTCCACCATCATAAAGTGAAAAATCATAAGGGAAACCATTGTAAGTTGGGGTCCATCTGTACTATAAAGGAGTTAAAAGTGCTGAAGTAAAAAATAATGGCGGTAGGAGGGACACCTGCTGTCAAAAGTGGTGACATTTAAGCTATGATACAAGCTAGCTCTTTGAAGGAGGGAAGGGAGAACCTCTCAGAATGAAGGAGAAGCAGAGGTAAAGGCCCAGATGCTGGAATGAGCATGTACTTACTGTTCTAGAAGTTGAGGGAAAAGAGTGTTCCTGGAGCAAACAGATGATGGGGAGAGATGGCCAGGGATCAGATCCTGCAGAGTCAAAGCAAGGAATGTGAGTTTTATTTTAGGGGTACTGGGAAGCCATCAGAAGGATTTAAGTAAAGGAGTAGTATAATTCACTTCTAACTTTTAAGATAGCTTTAGCTGTTGTTTGGAGAATTGATTGGTCAGACAGACCCTTTCTTTATGACCTGGATTAAGGTGATGGCAGTGAAGATGAAGAGAAGTGGATGGATTTGAGATATATTTGGGAGACAGAATTAACAGGATTTGTTGATGGATTAGATGTGAGAGGTGAGGGAAGGAAAGAATTAGGTGGTTTCTGGCTTGAGCTGCTGTGTGGAACATGGTGCTGTTTACCAATATGGGAAAGACTAAAGGAGGGGATGGGACAGAAGGATAGCAATAAAATTCAAAGTTGTGATACGTTGGATTTGAGGTTCTCTATGAGACATCTAGAATGATTCGGTGCGGTGGAAGGGATATCAGGGGGATGTGGTCTTACAGAAGCCAGATGGGAAATATTAGAGCATGTTTAGGTGTTAGGGGGATGGTCTGGTAGCAAAAGAGGGAGGAATTGATGTAAGAGGAAGGGATAATAGAAGGGGTGTGAAGTCTGAGTAGGTGAAGGGATAATAGGGTGTGAAGTCTTGAGTAGGTGAGAGGACAGACCCAAGTGCAGGGTCACTTTATTCTAATGTGAGAGAAGGAGGTGGTAAATCAATATTTGATGGCTTCTCTGGTATTTTCTGAAGGAAACATGGGTGAAGCCATCAGTTGAGAGTATTTGTAGTTAGTGAATACCAGATGGTGGTAGGTTAAAGGTGTAATAGAGAAAGACATATTGAGAAACTGAGCAGAGGAAAAGAGAGGAGAGATGCTGTGATCTGTTAGCTAGTGAGAATGCCTGATGCTGTTTCAGTAGATTCTAGGAGACTATCTAGAGCAATAGTATTTTTGTTTCTTTTTAAATTTTTTTAAATGTTTATTTTTTTGAGAGAGAGACAGACAGCATGAGCGGAGGAGGGGCAGAGAGAGAGGGTGACACAGAATCCAAATCAGGTTCCAGGCTCCGAGCTGTCAGCACAGAGCCTGATATGAGGCTTGCGCTCATGAACTGTGAGATCATGACCTGAGCTGAAGTCAGTGCTTAACCAACTGAGCCACCCAGGTGCCCCAGTATTTTGGTTTCTAAATGTAAACTTTTTTGTTGAAGTATAGCATAAATAGATAAAGCAAAGTGCTCAAACTATACCTATAGCTTGATGCATTTTCACAAAGAGAGCACCCTGTTGGGACCAGCTCTCATGTGTCCCAATTACTTTTACTTTTTTTAAGTACCTTTTTTTTTTCTTAATGTTTATTTGTTTTTGATAGATAGAGTATGAGGAGAGGAGGGGCAGAGAGAGAGGGAGACACAGAATCCAAAGCAGGCTCCAGGCTTTGAGCTGTCAGCACAGAGCCTGATGCGGGGCTTGAACTCACAAAGCGTGACATCATGACGTGAGCTGAAGTCAGATGCATAATCCAGGTGCCCCCCAAAAAGTACTTTTTAAAATCTTCAGGGACTCTAGGCTGAATAATACAGATAAAATAGTCTGTTTTGGTTCAATTTATTCTTTAAGCTTGAGCCACAATGAGCAGAATGATATTGACAAAGACCTTTCATTAGGTCTGAGCTTGCCCAGTGGCATTGAACTTATTTGTGGGTTTTGTTTTTAATTACAGAGGTTGTGGGGAGCACATGGGAGGAACTAGAAAGAGAAGGTTGGAGGGAAAACCTTTGGACAACTAATCTGTATTTTTGAAGTAGATATTGGCAGTGAGAAGTATTTTCTTAAAAAGTTAGAGGAATTTAATGCCAGTCTTGAATTTTATAGGAAGCATTATACTGTCCTTGTTATAGTTATTTATTATTGTCATGTTGACAAGCGCAGCTAGTGATGGTTGATACAGTGAAATTTAATGTACATTGGCTTCTTTGCAAACAATCTGCCTTGGAAAGATTGCTTTAGTAGTTGGTTTAAATAAATTGAATAATCTCATTGTTCAAAACTTGCTTTTTTCTTCTTTGCGTTTTACCTTTTGCTCTTTTGAGTTTGGTTAAAGCTCAGGCTTTGTGTGTGTGTGTGTGTGTGTGTGTGTGTGAAGGACCCTTTGTCAGGGACAGCTTCAGATGTTTATATAGTTGTGAATTAATTTCTGCAGACTGTATTCTTTTGGCTTTGTTAGGAGAGATGATCGAACATGTTATTTTGTCTTATAATTTTAAAATGGTAAATTTTTATAACTATAAACTAAAATATGTATATATGTATATGAAATATGTGGATTTTTTAAAAAAAAACTTACTTTGAGAGAGAGTGTGTGCACGTGTGTGCTCATGCAGGGGAGGGACAGAAAGAGAGGGAGAGAGAGAGTCTGAGCTGTCAGCACAGAGCCCAGCTCCGTGGCTTGATCTCACAAACTGTGAGATCATGACCTGAGCCGAAATCCAAAGTCGGATGCTTTACCTGGCACCCCTGAAATATGTGGATTTTTATGTGAATGGGCTGTTTCAAAAATTTGTTCCCTGTTAGTACCCATATATTTGAGTCATTTTAAGAAAGAAATCAAAGAAAAAAAGCCATCAAGGCAAGTAGACAAAATTAGCTCTTGGTTTCTCAGTGTTTCAATTTTTTTTAAATTTTTTTTTTTCAACGTTTTTTTTCAACGTTTTTTATTTTTTTTATTTTTGGGACAGAGAGAGACAGAGCATGAACGGGGGAGGGGCAGAGAGAGAGGGAGGCACAGAAGCGGAAACAGGCTCCAGGCTCTGAGCCATCAGCCCAGAGCCTGACGCGGGGCTCGAACTCACGGACCGCGAGATCGTGACCTGGCTGAAGTCGGACGCTTAACCGACTGCGCCACCCAGGCGCCCCTTAAACTTTATTTTTTTAAGTTTATTTGTTTTGAGAGAGACAGAGGGAGTGCGAGTGGGCGAGGGGCAGAGAGAGAGGCAGAGAGAGAATCTCAAGCAGGCTCCTTGCTGCCAGCGCAGAGCCCAGCCAGGGCTCAAACTCATGAAACTGTGAGATTGTGACCTGAGCTGAAATCAAGAGTTGGGTGCTTAACTGACTGAGCCACCCAGGTGCCCCTCTCATTGTTTCAATTTATATATGAAGTCACCAGCAATTTCTTTAGCAGGTAAGTGTGGGGACACAAAATATGCACTAAAATTTCCCTTTTTATTACCAAAATAATATATGTGCTTTAATTTGAGGAATATATACAGAAATGCAACCCTAATCTTCCCTATGATCATTCATAATCCCGTATTAGACGTTTTGGCATAGTTTCTAGTCTGTGTGTGCTACACTTTTTTTAAGTCAGCAGGAGATATTTTAAAGTTAATTTCTTTGATCTGATGTAAATCCTTGTAGATATTTTCTTGAATGATTACCACTTGTCAGTAACTACATGTTTGAACTGTGTAATTCCAAATGATGATGTTTGTGCTTATAGTCTGTACCCTGCAGTTTTTGATATTTTGTGTACCTATAGTTCAGTGGTCCCATGTCTGATCTCTGGTTTCTGGTTCTAAACTTGACTTGCCTGTCTTCTCTCCTCCCTCACTTTAAGTCTTTAAACCACATTCTGCAGTTTGGATGCCCCTCCAGTTTCTTTTCTGTCTCATTACATGGAAAATACATGCATAGAGACAACAGCCTTATAAGTGTATATATTTACTTCTTGTAACATAAATAGGATTATGCTATGTGGCTTTTTTTTTAACCCACTCATTTAAACAGGTTGATTCTTATATTACTAGATGAGTCCATCTTCTTAAAAAAAAGACAGCATAGTGTTCTGTTGTGTGGACTATATTTTAGTCACTCTCTTAAGATAGGGCTTGAGGGGCGCCTGGGTGGCGCAGTCGGTTAAGCGTCCGACTTCAGCCAGGTCACGATCTCGCGGTCTGTGAGTTCGAGCCCCGCGTCAGGCTCTGGGCTGATGGCTCGGAGCCTGGAGCCTGTTTCCGATTCTGTGTCTCCCTCTCTCTGCCCCTCCCCTGTTCATGCTCTGTCTCTCTCTGTCCCAAAAATAAATAAAAAACGTTGAAAAAAAAAATTAAAAAAAAAAAAAAGATAGGGCTTGAATTTTCAGTTTATTTGCTGTTACAAACAGGATTGCTATAGGCATCCAGATACATACACCTTTGCCAACATGTAAATTAGAAGAGGGACTTGGAAGACATTTCTGGATGAAGAGTATACACTTACATTTTGAAACAAGCTGTCAGATCTTATTAGAAGCTTCCACGGTGGACATTTCCAACAGTGTAGTTAAGTCTCTTTCCCGACATCTTTGCCAATACTTGGAGTCAAATCTTTGAAAATAAATTTCTGTCCTTTCTTAAGTAATACATGCAATTTGTGACATTTCTTATATCAAGTCTTTGAACTTCTTTTTCCTTTTTTCTAGACTTTTACATGCACCTATAATTCAAAATAAAATATTCCATTAGCTTTGTGGTTTTTTTTTTAATTTATTTTTTTAATGTTTATTTTTGAGAGAGACATGAGCAGGGAAGGGGCAGAGAGACAGGGAGACACAGAATCTGAAGCAGGCTCCAGGCTCTGAGCTGACAGCACAGAGCCTGAGTGGGACTTGAACTCAGAGAGCGAATCATGACCTAAGCCGACGCCAGAGGCTTAACCACTGAGCCACCCAGGCACCTTTAGGTTTGTGGTTTTTTTTTTTTTTTTAAGAAAAATTCCCTGGCCGTACTTTTCTCCAGGTGTCCTTTGCCAGAGGCAACTATTTTAATGAGCTGATTATTTTTGTATTTACCGTCTTTGTCTCTAACATGCTTCTATTGTTAAGTTTTTTTTAAATTTATTTTTGAGAGAGACAGAGAGTGCGAGCGGGGGAGGGGCAGAGAGAGAGAGGGAGACACAGAATCTGAAGCAGGCTCCAGGCTCCAGGCTGTCAGCACAGAGCCCAATGTGGGGCTCAAACTCCCCAACCGTGAGATCATGACCTGAGCTAAGAGCCACCCAGGTACCCCTAACATGCTTCTATTGTTAAATCCAGATTTCAATTTTAGGCGTTATCTATTCAGTTCTTGTTGTAGATTTAACTTGGCTTCCTGCCTCTGTCACATGTACAGACCTTCCCATTTACATACTCCTTTAATTTAGTGACATCATAATTTTGTATTTGCATTATTATTATGAAAGTTATTCGCAAATTGAGCTATATAGTAAGCTGTTGTGACTTTTTTCCTTGTACCGTTTAATTGGAATTTGTATATGTCACTAATATTTGTCCTTTTTTCTTTGTTTTCTCTGTGCTTACTGCTAATACCGCCCCACATTCCTTACTACTTGTCTTAAGTGTTCAGGTTGCTTGCTGCCTCATGTTGCCTTCTTCCGCTAACGTAAAGTTGTCTTTGTCTGTGTTCCCTGTACCTTTCTTCTGCGTTAAGTCTTACTTAACTGTAGCCATGTTGTCCTTTTTCTTGGTTCATTCCTTATCTATGAAGGGCTTGTCCTCCAGGAGCCTCCTGAGAACATTTCCAGGGGAAGTTCAGTTTTGAAACTTTGCATCATTATTCTGCCCTCAACACTTTTAGGATAATTTGGTTGTGCATAGAATTCTAGAACAGTAATCATTCTCTTTGAGGATTTTAAAAAACATGGTTCTATTGCATCCAGCTTTGGATGTTACTACTCAAAGTCCAAAGTTCTTTTGCTTTCTGATTTATTTGTTCAGTCAACAAATAATTTTTTGAGTCTTTGTGCTAGGCACTGTTTTAAGTGTTTTGAGATACATCACTGACCCTACCTTCCTACCTTCCAGAGTTGGGGGGGGGGGGCTACTACAACGAGCATAATAATTCAATTGTATAGCCTGATAGAGGGTAATACATTCTGTGGAAAAAAATAGAGTAGAAAGGGAGGAGGGAAAAGGAGAGAAGAGGAAGAGGCTGGTGGAATGGGTGAGGATTAGGAGTGCATAGTGGAGGGTCAGTGGGCAGAGTGCTGATCACTGTTTGCAATAGAGGGGACAAGGTAGGCCTCATTGAGAAGATAGCAAACAAGCAAAAATAAGAAGGAGGTGAAAGAATCCGTTATTATGTACATCTAGGAGGAAAGTATGTTAAAGCAGAGGCCCCAAGGAACAGCTTAGTTTTATGGAACCAGGAGGCTAGTGCAGTGAGTGAGGGCGAAAGAAGTGGGAGAAGGAGTCAAAGAGTGATCATCATATTATTTAGGGCCTTACAGGCTGTTCAAGATTTTTCTGTTACTTGGATAAGGGTTGCCAATGGGGAAGGTAGTGAGCAGAGGAGTGACATAACCTGATATAAATTTTAACAGGATTTTTCTGGTTGCTATGCTTAGAACATACTGGGATGGATGTGGGAGACAAGGATGGGAGTGGGGAGACTGTTTAGAAGGATATTGTGGTAATTCAGATGAGTGATAATGGTCACTTGGAATATATGATATGGTAGTGGTAGAGGTGGTGAGGAGTGGCTGGATTCTGGATATATTTTTAAAGAAGATACACTAAAATTTCCTGGTGGTTTTATTTTATTTATTTATTTTTTTAAGTTTATTTTGAGAGAAAAAGAGAGGGAAAGAAGTTGAGTGGGGGAGGGGCAGAGAGAGAGGGAGACAGAGGATCTGAAGCAGACTCTGCTGACAGCAGGGAGCCTGATGCAGGGCTCAAACTCACAAACCACAAGATCATGACACCAGCTGAAGTCAGATGCTTAACTGAGCCACCCAGGTGCCCCCTGGTGGTTTTAGGTATATAGCATGAAAAAAAGAATCAAGGATGACTTTAAGGCTTTTGAACCGGGTAACTGGAAGGATGGAATTGTCATCAAGGGAGGGGAAGGTGGTGGGTGGAATAGTTTGGAAGATAGGGAGTTCAGTTCTGTTCAGCACTTTCCCCACCCCTGCCCCCAGGGATATCTAGGAAGCAGTTGGATGTACAAATCTTGGGTTTAAGAGAAATCTGGAGGGGTTTTTTGTTTGCTTTTTTAGTCTGGGCTGGGCATACACATTTTTAAATCCTAGGAATGTTGGTGGAATTTGAAAACTGCAAGACTGAATGAGATCAACAAAGCCAGGAACATTGGACCATGGACAACTCCCAATTTGAAGAGTGGGGAGAAGAGCAGGAATCAGTAAAGGCAGCTGAGTTGCTGGTGAGCTAGGAAAACTATGTGTGCAGGGTCAGTGAACAGAGTTTATCAGGCAGGAACCAGTGATTGATCAGTTCTGTCAGATGCTGGTGACAGATCAAAACTTGCAAATTAAATACAAACAAAACTGCAAAACCAGTGAAATTCAAATTATACTCATTTTACTAAAGCATTGGATCCTGTCTGCTAAATTGAAATCTTGAAACAAAATGGCTTATAGAATTGACTGTGGTTATGCTGTAGGTTCTTTTTGAGTTAAACATACCAAGATTGACCTGCATGGTGTGGTCACCATGTTTTGCATTTTCTTACCAGCATATAAATGCTTCAGGGAAAAACCATGATGCCACTGGGCTTTGCTTCACACAAATGCATCCATTGCATTTGAGGTCCCCTTCTGCTTTTGTCTTTAGCCTGTCATTATTAGAGTACCGTAGTACTGACTTGGAGCCAGCGTGACCATAAATGTGAATGGGAGCATTCAATTATTTGGCTACCATATGGAGTCAGATGATTCGGAATGTGCTACTACTGCTTTTTAGATTATTAAAAACAGGAAAATAAAACATTCAATTTTTGTAGAGAAATGTAGATCTCCCCCTCTTCCAAGAATAGAATCTTAGGTTGAGGAAATTTTTTCTAAGTTTGTTTATTTTGAGAGAAAGAGAAAGGAGGGGAGGGGCAGAGAGAGACGGAGAGGATCATAAGCAGGCTCCCTGCTGTCAATGCCCAGCCCCATATGGGGCTTGAACTCACAAACTGTGATATCATGTCCTGAGCCAGAACCAAGAGTCAGACGCTTAACTGACTGAGCCACCCGGCGCCCCTTGAGGAAATTTATTTTATTTTTTATTTTAAGTTTGAGGAAAATTTGAGTATGTTAATTCATGTATTATATCCTTATTTGAAATAACAAATTATTTGGTTGGAGTTTCAAGTACAATGCTTATGAAGATAACAAATTATAACGATTTCAGTGAAATATGATTTAATTTGAAAAGGCTCCATGAGTTTTTTGATATGGCATTTCTTTCCCATAAATTCCATTGTTTTTCTACTCTTTTACTAGTAAAGAGCTACCTATCATATCTCATGTTAAGACTCTGTAATTACAGGGAAACAGGAGTGCTGATGCATAGGGGCACTTGTACCCCAATGTTTATAGCAGCACTCTCTACAATAGCCAAATTATGGAAAGAGCCTAAATGTCCATCAACTGATGAATGGATAAAGAAATTGCGGTTTATATACACAATGGAGTACTACATGGCAATGAGAAAGAACGAAATATGGCCCTTTGTAGCAACGTGGATGGAACTGGAGAGTGTTATGCTAAGTGAAATAAGCCATACAGAGAAAGACAGATACCATATGGTTTCACTCTTATGTGGATCCTGAGAAACTTAACAGAAACCCATGGAGGAGGGGAAGGGGAAAAAAAAAAAAAAAGAGGTTAGAGTGGGAGAGAGCCAAAGCATAAGAGACTCTTAAAAACTAAGAACAAACTGAGGGTTGATGGGGGGTGGGAGGGAGGAGAGGGTGGGTGATGGGTATTGAGGAGGGCACCTTTTGGGATGAGCACTGGGTGTTGTATGAAACCAATTTGACAATAAATTTCATATATTGAAAAAAAAAAGACTCTGTAATTATGATTTTGCCTCATTTCTTTAATATCTTCTGTCTCCCAAGCAGTGTATAGTTTTGTGTTTAGCTCAATATCACCAACTCTTTATAGATTACTGCCAATTTTGATCTGCTTTAAAATTTTTGGCCAGTGTGTGTGTGCGTGGGGGGTGGGGGGGGCGGTTACCCTACCATATTTTTCAGGTGGAATGTGGAGTTGAATGGGTTGTATGTTCTGGTGTAGAACTGGCTAACATAGCTTAATGCCAAGACAGAGCAAAAGAGGAAACATCTATTGGAATGTGTGATAGTTTTACATCCTGAAAGAATATAAAACATAATCATGGTAGTAAACAACAGTTGTAGTCAAACTTGGACACAACTAAGTGAATATTGGACAGTTTTTTCTGGATGCTGTAAGGTTTGGTTGTATTACAGTAGTGATTGTGTTGTAATCATGACTGATACAGTTTTGATAAGTTCAGGTGTGTTACGAAAAATTTTGTTAGCAATATGTGGTATGAAATAAAAATGTTGAGAAAGCCTGTTGGACCTTCTTTTGACCCTCTTTCTGCTTACTCATATTTTTGTGCTCTTGCCTCACTTCTCGATACTTGGATTTAATGTCTAATTGTTAATGACAAACTCAGATTATCAGATTCTACCACTTTGATACAAAAAAATTACAAAACCAACTACATGTTAGGGCTAAAGGTTTAAATAACTTAGGGAAATTTTAATTTTTTGGCCAATTTTGTAAATATTGAAAAGGTGTGTTGGATGCTAAATTAAATATTCTGTCCCAGTACGAGGTTGTCCAGTTGAGGGTTATTTGAAAGAAATGAGACTTAGGGACAAAGCAGACAATGTGGTTCTGTGCTTATTCTTATTTTTTTTGATCTTCAGTTTCCTCATCTACAATATGAAGTTATAACCTACATTATGAAGCTTAAAAAAATGGTGTGTATGAAGCTGACACAGTGCCTGAAAAGTTGATAGGTGCCCAGTTTATGCAGCTTTGTTCACAGCAAACTCTGTAATCTTTATCAGATTTCAGATACCATCCCAAATTGAGGTTATGAAAATGAACACAGTAGTTTGAAACAACAGTTTCCAGCAAAATCCTGTATAATCCAGGTGTTTTTTATTTAGTGATTAATTGCAGGGTTCATGGTATGACTCTATAAACATTACCAGTGGTTGTATTGTTAACAGTATATCAAACATTACGGTGTATTTAATCTGTTAATGTCCAAAAATCTGTTGTTGTTGGTTTTATCATTGTACAAATGAGAAATATGAGACTCAGAATATTGTAATTTTGCTCAATGTCAAAATAATTAGTAAAAGCTAAAGTAGGATTTCAGGTTTGAGCTTCTGATTCCGGTCAAAGTCATGGTTCTTTTCACTATACATAGGCAACCTTCTTGAGGTATGTTATCATTAGGGCATTACTAAGAATTGAGGTTACTGTCTAGGAATTGATGGGTTTATGGAACTCTGATGTTATGAACATAACATTTTGAAAAGTTAGAGAAGTGGTATGGAAGTACATCCATTTCTTTTTTCTTTTTTAGATTCTGTTTATAATGATAAAATTATGTCATACAGTGTTTCTTTTTTAAAGTAGGCTTTATTTCTTTAGGGCAGTTTTAGATTCAGTGGCAAAACTGAATAGAAGGTACAGAGATTTCCCATATTCACCCAGCCCCAGTGATATCCTTCCCCATTATCAACATCCACCACCAGAATGGTATATTTGTTACAATATGATCTACCTACATTGGCACATCATTATCACCCAAAGTCCATGGTTCAGTCTTGGTGTTCTGTATTAGGAGTTTTGACAGATGTATACTGAGTGCTGTGTATTCACCACTGTAGTGTACAGAAGAACAGTTTCTTTGCCCTAAAAATCCTCTCTGCTCCACCCACTCATTCATCCCTCCCCCAAGCTGATCTTTTTACTGTCTCCATAGTTTTGCCTTTTCCAGAATGTTGTATAATTGGAATCATACAGCATGTAGCCTTTTCAGATTGGCTTCTTTCACTTGGTAGGATGCATTGAAGGTTCTTCCATGTCTTTTCATGGCTTGATAGCTCAGTTCTTTTTAGCACTAAATAATATTCACCGTCTGGTTGTACCACTTTATCCATTCACCTACCAGAGGACAACATCTTGGTTGATTGCAAATTTTGGCATTTATGAATAAAGCTGCTATAAACACCCTGTCAACTCCTTTGGGTAAATAGTAAGCCACAGGATTGCTGAATCTTATGGTAAGAGTATGTTTAGTTTTGTAAGAAGCCTCCAAAGTGCCTTTTATAGTTGCATTTCCACCAGCAGTGAATGAGAGTTCCTGTTGCTCCACATGCCCACCAGCATTTGGCGGTGTTGGTGTTCTGCATTTTGGCTATTCTCCTAGATGTGTAGTGGTATCATCTTGTTCTGATTTGCATTTCCCTGATGACCAGTGATGTGGAGCACCTTTCATATGCCCATTTGCCATCTGTATATCTTTGGTTAGGTGTCTCTTAAGGTATTTGGCCCGTTTTTAGTTGGGGTTGTTAGTTTTATTGTTGAGTTTCAAGAGTTCTTTGTGTATTTTGGGTAACAGTCCTTTATCAGAGAAATCTTTTACAAATATTTTCTCATTCTCTTGACAGTGCCTTTTACAGAGCAGAAATTTTTAATTTTAATCAAGTTAATGTGTTTGGTGTTCTTGAAAAGTCTTTGCTAAACCCAAGGTCATCTAGATTTTCTCCCTTTCTAGGAGTTTACATTTAGGTCAGTGATCCATTTTGAGCTAATTTTTGTGAAGGGTGTGGGATCTGTGTCTAGATTCATATTTTGGTGTGTGGATATTGAATTGTTCTAGCATCATTTGTTGAAAAATCTGTCTTTTCTCCATTGCCTTTGCTCCTTTGTCAAAGATCAGCACAGATCACACTTATTTTAAAGTGAATTTTTAATCTCAGGTGTGAATTCTCTTTGTGAATTCATTTAAGTAAATGCATTCTACTTGTAGGGACACCAGGGATAAGTGAATTCTGGTTGTATTCCTTCTTGGAATCCTTCATGCTGTTTTACTTGATTTAGTCATTCCTTCAAGAAATATTTAAATTACCTAGTCTCGGCTTGGTACTGTCCTAGGTGCTGGAGACATGAGAGTGAACAAAACAAACAAGGTCTATTCTCATGAAGTTTCTCAGTGCAGAAGTTCTGAACCAAAAATGAATGGTTCAGGGATCCTGGGAGTTCTCAAGGTCCTTTCAGGGTCAAAACTTTTTTTTCACAATAATGAGACATGAGAGTACAGTGGAGTTTCCCAGAGGGTACATGGCATGTGGCATCTTAACAGATTAAATGCAGAAGCAGATAATGAATATCCAATTGCATTTTATTGCATCAGACATTAAGAAGTGCAAAAATGTGAAACATAGACATTCTCCCTATGAAAATATTTTTCATAAACACTTAACGTGTAATGGATTTTTACATGTACTTTATAATGATATTAAAATAAAGAACTACTTAAAAAATTATTGGATTGAATTTCTTATATAGCAGAATAATATATTCTAATAATATATTAGAAATATGTAAATATCATACGTATAAACCACATAGACGAAAAGCTCTTTTGGGGGCCTTAATAATTTTTAAAAAGTACTGAAAGTACTAAGTAATAATTTTTTAAAAGCAGTGAAGACTAAGTTTTTTTTTTAAATGGCCAGGTAGGCTTAAAGGGCTTAGAAGTCACAGGGTCAGCTAATTGCTTTCCATTCTAAAGCAGTTATTGGCAATATGTAAATGAAGGGTGTGACTATGGTCCAGTAAAACTGCTTACAAAAACTGGCAACTGGCTTGCAGTTGTAGTTTGCCAACCATTGATATAAAGTGTTCCTGATACCAAAAACCTTGAGAATTACAGTTGTGAGTAAAAAGTTGATGGTGTAGTTGGGAGGGAAGAGGGGAGAGAATAGACAATAAGTAGTTAGAATTTCATTTTTTTCACACTGTTTTAAAGTTTATTTTGAGAGAACACATGTGTGCGTGTGGGCAGAGGAGGGGCAGAGAAAGGGGGAGAGAGAACCCCAAGTTGGCCCGTGCTTTCAGCATGGCTCCAACCCACAAACTGTCGAAATCAAGAGTCAGATGCTTAATTGACTGAGCCACCCAGGCACCCAGTAGTTGGAATTTCAAATGGAAATAAATATTGTGAAGACAATGAGAAGGGTCATTTGGCCTTTAGATAAATCGATCAGGAAAGGTGCCTTAAGGAGCTGACTTTAGTTAACTGGTTACTTGTTCAGGACTTGACTAGGTATCATCTCTTCTCCTTTTCCTCCACCTCCTGCCTCCTCCTTCTCCTCCAAGTTTAATTTATTTTGAGAGAGAGCACAAGCAAGGGAGGAACAGAGAGAGGGGAGAGAGAGAATCCCAATCATGCTCTGTCTGGACTGTCAGTGCAGAGCTCAATGTTGGGCTCAAATCAAGAGTTTGATGCTTAGCTGACCTGAGCCACCTGGGTGCCCCTCATCTCTCTTTTTTGATCTCTCCTTGCTAATTAGGGATCCCTTTTGCATTGGGAGGCAAAGGAAAAGATAGTTTAAGTATATATATTTTTATATTGAATGTTATTAGACTTAAAGATTAATTTTTCAAGTTGAATTATAAAATATCTAAAGCATATTTGCTTTAAAAGGATTGAGGAAATTATACAGCCTAACTTAGAAAATTGACCTAAGTTACGTTGACATTAAACACGTTCTTTCTTTATAATTCTTCTTTTCTGAAATTGAGAGTTGGTTAAATTTCTTCCAAGTTTAAAATTTTCTGGTTTGTTTGTTTGCCTTGCCCTACATTGCCATTTGTCTCCCTCCCCCATCCCTTCTAAATCTTCCCTGATCAGATAAGCTCCAACTTCCATCATTTACTAATTAATTCTATGATCTGAAACCTTTAATTTGTAAATTTATTTTCTTATTCTTGAGGTAGGGGATAGATGCTGAATTTGGAAGTTCATTGAAATGGTTAAGTCACGGTTGTATGTAAACTTTTGAGGACAATACCTGGAACATACTAGGTGTTTAATAAATGTTTGGGGCAGCTGTTTGAAAGAAAATGGAGGAAAGTCTCTACTTTTCCTTATTTAGCTTGCTGACCCTAGGGCTCCACTGAGACTGGCAAGCTCCAGTGAGAGGCATGAAAATTAAAAATGAAAACTTCTGTAGAGGGGTTAAGGAAGTACAAGAGCAGTATAATCCAAATTTATGTATCCATTCCAACTTTAGGGAAAGGACATGGAAACAGCTATTCCTGCCATCAAAATCTCTGTTCCCTTGTTGAAAAATGCTTTACCATATCAAGACATAAGTTATTTATTTATTTATTTATTTATTTATTTATTTATTTATTTATTTAAAAAATTAATGTTTATTTTCTGAGAGAGACAGAGTGTGAGCAGGGGAGGAACACAGAGAGAAAGGGAGACACAGAATCTAAAGCAGGCTCCAGGTTCCCAGCTGTCAGCACAGAGCCCGATATGGGGCTCGAACTACTAACTGTGAAATCATGACCTGAGCTGAATGAAGTCAGATGCTTAACTGACTGAACCACCCAGGCACCCAAGACATAAGGTAATTTTAGCAAAATCAAATTCATGAATTAGAACTTAATGAGTTCTTTTGGAACGCAGTCCAAAAACAAAGATTGGAATTATGAGGGGAAAAAATATGTGATTGGAAGATAGATCCAGCAGAGAGAGTCAATATCAGAATTATGTGCAGAAAAGAACCGAGTAGATGGAAAGGATTAAAGAATAATTAGAAGTCCACAAAGGTGAAAGATTTGAGCATTTGAATTGAAGACTCACCTAGTGTTTTGTTCAGCAAGTGCTGATGGCACATATTTAGATGTTTTGGTGATAATTTCTTTCAGAGACCAGAGCCACCTGTCGGGGGACATGTTACCTGCAAAGGAATAAGAAAAATGGCATAAATTTTTCATCTACATCATTATATGTCATAAGACTGTGAGCAGAATTTAAGAATTTTTATAGTTCTTAGGGGAAATGGGTGTGTGACAAGAATGGTAAACTTGTGCAGTTTCTATAAGAGCTTCAGATTGCCAGGCCCTGAGGCGGTTTCTGCAAACTTTCGTGAGGTGTGGTGGCTGTATCAAAAAATGAACCATAATTAAGGATTCAGGGGGAAAAAAAGATAGGCATTTGCCTTTTTTTTTTTTTAAGTTTTTATTTTAATTCCAGTTAGTTAACATGCAGTGTTATATTTCAGATGTACAGGATAGTGATTCAAAACTTCCATGTGTCACCTGGTGCACATCACAAGCACAGTCCTTAATTCCCAAGGATGGGCATTTGTTTTGTGATATAATTGTGAGAAATGAAACCAGAATTGTTGCAGTTAGGTTTAAATGATTGTTTTGACACAGTTTTGAAGTTTCATACAATCTTTACCTTGGCAGGTGGGAAAGGGGAAGTTTTACTATTAGCCTGTTAAAAGCGGGCTTCCCTTGTTTTGCAAGATGTTAGTACTTTCATTCTTGATGTTCATGAATTGTAGGTTTGATATAAAATGAAAATATGATAATTGCTAGTAAAATAGAATTAGGATGTAGAACCAGGTGTCCGACAGAACTTTCTGCAGTGAAGACATGGTTGTACTGTGACCTCCCCCACGCTCCCACTAAAAGAGGATGCAGAGACCTTGCTGAGAAAATGGAAACTCTCAGATTGAAACTTTCTTAACTTTCAACTTCCTGAACTAGACATCTTCTATCTTCTCTGTTCTTACCATGGAGAAAGTATTTCTTCTAACGAAGTCTAGTCACTCTGTCTTGTCTTGAGTTTTGAATCCCTCGTCACCAAAAACTTTATTGTTCCATTTCTTGGGATTATCCTCTTTTCTGGACTCATCATTCACTATATCAGTATTCACTATATTCTGGTCCCTCCCATTTCAAAAAAAAGAAAAAAGAAAAACAAAACAAAAACAAAAACAAAACCCAAGCAGACAACTACCCTGGACCTTTCAGCTACTTCTTAACTTGCCTCTTTCTATAGCCATGCTTTTTAAATTTACACAGCATCCTGTTCAGTCTCTTTTGGTCTGATTTACACACCGACCTTATTTCCAAGGTTGCTTTTGCAGAGGTCACCAGTAACTTCCATATCGCCAATCCACGAACACCTGTTTGGTCTGATCATATTTGACCTCTCAGCAGATTCCACATGGTTGACTGTGCCATTATTTTTACTACTTCTCACTGTAGATTTTTTATTGTTTATGTAATTGCACTTTGCCAAAGTTTATACTGTTTGCATTCTAATTTGTAATTCTAATGCCTGTGGTTGGTGGGCTTATTTCCATGTTTAAATGGAGTCATTAACTAACTTTAATCCTTTTAAAAGATCACCATTTCTAAATTGCTTATTTTGATTCATTGCTTATTTTAAATAAAGTAACAAAGGTTCATGGGTGCTATATTCCATGAGTTCTTGAATGTTTAAGCATGTGTGCTTGCTACCTTTATTTTTTTTCCTGATTACAGAAATAGTACAAGCTCCCTATAAGTATATAATAAAGCATAATTTATTCCAATATTTGTACATGTATCAATAGATCTTCTTCTTAAGTCTGTACCTTCCCTTGACTTCTGAGTTACTGCCCTTTCCTCCTCAGTTCTTTTAGGCTTTTGCTACTCATGTTAGCCTCAGCCAGCAATTGGCCACACCTACGGTTAAAAATTTAGAGTCTCAGGCCCAGCCTTGGCATAATTCTGATTCTGAATCAGAACCTGCATTTTAATAAGATCCCTAGATGATTAGTGGGCACGATAAAGTTTGAGAACTGCTGCAGGCTAAGGGCCACTGCCTCTCTTTAAGGAACCCTTCAATCTTTAAATCTTGGCATTTGTCTTGTTTTAGGCAGGCTCCTCATCTCTGTGACTTTAGATGACATTGTACATTAATCCTCCTCATCTGCACCCTGAGCTCTTCTGTCAACTGCTTTTCTGCTTAAACATCTCATTCCCACTTTGCATGTCTTCTGTTACTGCATTTCAGTATCTAGCACAGTGCCTAATGGGTTCTGATTCAGTATGTGATGCTTTTTACTGGGGTGGAAGTCTCAAAATAGAGTGATTTCAGCAGTAAAAAGACAGATGTGTAAAAAGACAAATGTGTACTTTGCTTTACACATTTGAATTAGGGTTTGCACTTTCCTCTCTATTTATTGGGCTGTATCACCTTTGTTCAGACTTTCTGTTTTTCCAGCAGCCTTTTACCAGGTCTTTGTCCTGGGCTTTCCCCATTTCAAATCACCAGTCTTACTAGACATATAAATAACTCTTCTTTTGTAGCAACAGAGTTTTCAGAGTTATCTTCAGGAAAATAGAGCTTTTAGGAAAATACATACAATTTAAGTTCCTCTTATTACTTTGCTACAGTTTTGGAAATTAAAATAGTTGTTTAATTTTTTTCTTAGCATCATTGTTTTATAACAGTGTTTGATTTTTTTTTTAATTTTTGGCATTTTAAGCTGTTAAATTTTTAAGGAGACTTGTGTTAGTTTTAATTTTGTCAATATGTGAGAAGTAAATCTTAAAAAATGATTTTTAACATAACATTTTCTGCATATACCCTTTACAATGTCAAAATATAGAAAGTACCTCTTTTTCAAAAAGGAGTTGTAATTATAAAGAAAGGAGGAAAACACTTAAATGTTTGAATGGAAGAGTTTTATTTAACTCATTGATTCCTAACAGAGCAAATACATAATCTGAACCTGTACTTTATTTTTACAGTGAGTATTATTATATTTATTATTAATTATATCAGTTCTAGGAATAGTTTTTGGAGAAGTAAAAGAGGTCTGGTGATATTTGCATCCTGTCTTTTTTACTAAATTAAGAATGCAAATTTTACTTCTTATTTTGACAATTGTTTTCACTTCACCACTCTCAATCAGGCTAATCTTGATAAAGCGGTTTATTTATTGCCCCCTCTGAAGAAAAAAATGCCAAAAATCACACATCCATATCATGACCCAGCCAGTACCTCCCATGCATGTTGTGTTTGAAACTTGCTTTACAATAATACACTAGTGGTTTTTCCCTGTGTGACTACATTTCTCCATTTTAAATGTTTCCTTTGAAAAAAGTAACTGTATTAGCTTCCTGTTACTGCTGTAACAACATTTCCACAAGTGTTAGGATGCAGACATAGTTGAGAGGGGCATTATTTGCCTGCTGTAGTAACATTTTGTAAACTGCAAAAGGTTGTTATATGTTAATTACTAAGCATGAGGTATGACTAATCAGAGAAATTGTTCATCAGCCCTTGATAAAAGGAAACTAAGGTTCCCGCATGAAATTGATAATAAAAGTTTAAGTCCAGGGGAGCCTGGGTAGCTCAGTCAGTAAAGTGCCCCACTTGGGCTCAGGTCATGATCTTGCAGTTCCTGAGTTTGAGCCCCACATGGATTGGGCTCTGCACTGATGATGCAGAGCCTGCTTGGGATTTTCTCTCTGCCCCTCCCCCACTTGTGTGCGCACGTTCTCTCTCTCTCTCTCTCTCTCTCTCTCTCTCTCTCTCTCTCTCTCTGAAATAAGTAAACTTAAAAAAAAGTTTACATCCATCTACTTTTTATAGTATGTTAATGTGACAAAGTAATGGTTAAATGCTCTGAAATTACTGAGATAGCATTAAAGGCTGATTATAAAATATTTCAGTGTGGATTAAAATTTATTTAAACTTTATACCAAACTGGGCTTGAGATGTAGGCTTTAGAAAGTATAGGTAATACAGGGGGTGAATCACTGGAATCTATTCCTGAAATCATTATTGCACTATATGCTAACTAACTTGGATGTAAATTAAAAATTAAAAACAAAAGAAAGTGTAGGTAATAGGTCACTCTTGCTAAATTTTGTAACTTTTTAACTTTGTATTCTGTGGGTTTGTCTTAGTGTAATGTAGTTTTTGTGAAATTTTCAGCTCTGTAAAACCAGTGTAAATATTCTACCTGGTCGAGCAATTCTATTAAGGTTTATTGTGCTAAAAATTAAATTGCAGTTGATCTTTGGCAGACATGGTTGATCACCTTTACAAAGTAAACGTATCTTTTGGAACCCACACTTTCTAGGTTTCTTGTTGATGAACTCAGGCGAGGCAAGAAACTTTGGGAGGTGTCAGGTGAATACTTACGTATTTTGGACTATGTACCATCTATGATATACATAAATACCCATCTCCCTTGGTCCAAAAGCTATGTGAGGCTGGAAATACTGTCCCAGTTTTACAGCTGAGCAGGTGGTGAAGACTAGGTTTGAATCCCAAGTGTGTGTAGATGACTCAAGAATGCTTCCTCTTTTATTGTCCTGACTCACTTGTTGAGTGGTTTGTCTGTAGATTAATGGTTTTCAGATGGTGCCATAAGGCTCTGTACAGATCCTTGGAAGTTTGGGAAAAAATGATTTTTTTTTTTTTTTTCTTGAGGAATCAGTCCTTCCCTTTGACTTGTTTTTTATATTTGGGTTTGGAAAGAGTTGCTCTGCCTAAAACATTTGAAGCTTCCTTCCCTAGAAACCTGAGACCTATCTAGAATGAATATCAGAAAATAAAAATGTAAGTAATAGTAATTTATATTTGTTAGCAAACAGACTGTATCTATTTTCAGTGATCTTTCTATTCCTAATGATGTTTTGTGTAGCTTAATGTTAAAATAAGTTTGAAGTGATCGAATGTACTCTTAATAGGGTGGGGAAGTGATTAGAATTAAAATTTGATGTGGAAAGTGGGTAAGCTACAATTTACTGCACAGGGTTCTCTTCCCACTACCAGCTCCTGCCGTGTTTAAAGGCTGCCCTATAAGCATGATGTAATGACAGGTTAAACCCCTGAGTGTACTACCTGACGCAGTGCAAATCTGAGGCCAAGGACTTTATTGGGGCACGGGTAATGCTTCTTTAAAAACAAAACAAGCTTCTCTGTTTAATGAGGCCATTTAAGATGCTTTTCCCAGAGTGGGAAGAGAAGATAATCTCCGTTTGGAGGTTGAAGAAGGAATTTAATATGGTTATGTGTGTTTACTACTCTCACCGTAGTTTTTTCAAAGGGAGAGAGGGTGTTTTAAAGTATGGTGCCAACAGGGGTAGAAGTGAAGTGAGTTAGAAATTGAGGAAATATGGTAGTTGACATCTGGTAAATAGTTAATGAAGAGAGGAGAGTGCTTTCATTCTATAAACACTTAAGTGTTCACGGTTAACCAGCCACCGTGGTGGCCATATATTTCCCATATACTCTCTGTAGGTCTTAGTTTGAAATCATACCAAATTGTTAGTATCTGTTTTGTTCTACAAAAAGGCATGTTTCCGCCTAAATGTAAGCTGGTGGAAATATGCTGAGGTGTGCACATTGTTTTTGGGGGTCCAGGGCTGGGTCTGAGTTGCACAGCGCAGTGCCCTGGAGCAGTCCCGGAGAAGTCCTGAGCTGGGAGGGCGGAGCTTGTGGGCGTACCCACCGCGTCCGCCCCGCCCCACCAGCCCCGCCCCATGCTAGCTGCGGCTGGGCGCTGCGAGCCTAAGGCCCGTTGGCACTGTGGACTGGAGCAGGCTTTCCCAGCAGTGGGCAGGCCCCAGCCCCAGGCTCTGCGTGGATCTCCCCGCGGGCCGGACCTTGCAGTGACTCCAGAGCTGGCTCCAAGAGCACGCTTGCTCCAGCCTCCTCGCATCCTAAGGCCCTGTCCTTCCCCAGAGCTGGTTAGCTAATGAATCAGGGGAAGACAGACTTCCAGGACCGACAGTTTAGGGCCCAGTAGAAGACGGCTCGGTGATGGCGCCCATTTTTGGAAACACAGGCGAATTTGAGCTCGCATGGAGGTGTGGTCGATTCCTGTTGGGACGGGAGAGGCTTCATTTCTCGGCTGCTGCGGTAGCCTGTGCTTCTGAAGAGTGAATGGAGTGTTACAGAGCAGGGCACTTACCTTCGCTTCTTGAAAACTTGACATCGGACATGGTTAGGAACAGAAGGTGGCCAGGAGGAGCCTCTGTTACAAATCGTATTTGCTTCTGGGGGAAAGGCTCTGAGCTGCCTGGCTTCTCATGACCGGGAAGTCTACCTCACCTTTTCTGTACTCCTGGAGAGGCATCTTGCTCACATGTTTACCTGCAGCTGGGACAAGGAAAAGAAAAGGTATTGACATTAAGAGACTGACTGGGTTTGCTTAAACTATCAAATGAGAAAGTTGTAAGCCAGTGGAATCTGGATCAGGGAGTGGCTGCAGCATAATTGAGCTGGAGTTTGCAGTGATGTTTCTTTTGATTTGCTGTACTTTTCTCTGTTTAAACCAAGCTTCAGGTTACGTCATCACTCCTGCAGGGTTGTCCAAAGTCCCTTTAGTCCTTGATTCCAACTGCAGGGCTGCTGTAGGGTCAGGATTCTTTTTGTTGGAATTGGGTTCTACCTTTGGAGTTTGGGGAGGTTTTAGCAGCTGCTGTCCTGTAATATCTCCATTCACGAGAAATACTGGCCTCACTTCACTTGTTTTCATGCTTTAGATATGGATTTAAATCCAGCTTTCTATAGTGTTTGGGAGAATAATAAAGATACATTGTAACATAAGCCTGAATGATTGATGGTCAGTGTATAGCTATTTTGCTAGGCCAAGAAATCAAGCAAATATTTTTCTTGCTTATATTTTCCTAGTTGTATTAATGTTGAATACAAATTGAGTTTATAGTCCCTTGATGTAATTAGCTGTTTTGGTTTAGGGATTTGAAAAGGCATTGGTAGATTAGACTGTTTTGTGCTCAGGGAACCACTTTCCAATTACAATGTTGCTCACTTAAGTGAGCAGTATAAAATAGGCCATGAAAACAAGCATACAGCATATATACGGGGTGTTTTGGCAATGCTAAGCCCATTGTTTCACAAGTGATGGAAAATGCACACAGATCATCATATGCACAAAGAATCTTACACCTGGGTTATACAGTGTTTCAGGTGAGAATTGATTTCTGTTGTCCCTAAGTGCATGTGATAAGACACATTATGATGGAATTCTGCAGTTTTATAAACTCTTGAATTTTAGAATATTAACTTTAGTGACTGTGGGATTAATCTTTTTTTTTTTTTTTTGCCACTCTGAGCCCTCCATTGAGGTGTCTATCCTTGAGTAATCTGGAACCCCAATTGCATTTATATGGTCACATTGGTAACCAGCATTGGTTTTTCAAAGTTTAATTCTTTGCAACAGAATAATGATTATAATTGGGAAAACATTAAATTTCAGACAGTTTTCATTTTGTAGAAGTAAGGCTTATACAGTTACTAGGAATATACTCTTAGGACATCAGTAGACATCTTTTGTTACCCCTGAGATAAATAAGACCTGGTATCCCAGCAAAGGTAGATTCATGGGAAAGGTGTTTGCTTTATCTTTCATTTAGTCTGACAAGTTAGTTATATTGTTGTCATTTCTTCAAGATGACATTTATCTCTTTTTTAAAAAAATTTTTTAGTGTTTATTTTTGAGTGACAGAGAGACAGAGAACTAGCAAAGGAAGGGCAAAGAGAGAGAGAGAGAGACAGAATCCAAAGCAGGCTCCAGGCTCTAGGCTCTGGGCTGTCAGCACAGAGCCCAATGCAGGACTCGAACCCACGAACCATGAGATCATGGCCTGAGCCGAAGTTGGAAGCTCAACCGACTGAGCCACCCAGGCTCCCCGACGTTTATATCTTGAATAATTACTGCTGTGCTGATAAATGCTTCCACAACACTGGTAGGGTACAAGGAATTCTTAATCTGTTGACTGTACTGTCCCCAATGTTGTGTCTCTCTCTGGTGCTTTTATCTTTATTTACCTTCTTTTTCTTTTTTGACTCTTCTTCCCCTTTGCATACTATATCTGATTTATATTGGGGAATGGAATTAGACTGGAAAGATGTACTTTCTCTAAGTACCAGACTTAGAACTTTTGAAGATGGCCCTCCATTTCTCTTCTCTTCCCCCCACTTTTTGAGGTGTGGGGCACTGATCAGTGGGAAATAAGGTTAATACCTAGCTGATGTTAACGTTCTAGGGGAAGACTTACTAGAGGAAGATGGATAATGGGATGGCAGCAGACCCCCTCCATTCCCCAAATCTATGTCTAAAGCACTGTTTACCATTAGGTGGTGTTAACCAAAGCTAGTGCCCTGGTGACCCTTTGGATCACTTGTAGTTCCCTGTAGCTGCTGGTGGCTGACTCAGAATGGGAAAGAAATAGACTAAGCAGGGGAATTGAACACAGAGACAGAGGGAGGAGAAAGTCCAGTCAAAACTGATCTGATTGGGCTTAAGCTACTTAAATGGTGTTTCTTAGTAGTTTATGGCCCAGTTTCTGTTTCAGCATTTATTCCATGTCGTCTAGTCCATCCAAGGAGATTTTTAATAGTTCTTAAAAAAGGAATTCTGCATGTGTTCTGGAACATTTCGATAAAGAGCTTTGTCTGGTATACAACTCCTGATAATCAAAATGTGTAATTAGTGTAATTTATGGTTTTTAAATCCGGTGTCTGTGTTCCTTTTATCCTTTTGCTCACAGTACGTTTTGCATGAAACTTAAGTATTTCTGGCATGTAAACATTATTTATGAAACAAATGATAGTTGTAGTTATTTTTCTCCTGCCTCTTTTTATTTTTATTTATGGTTTTTGTTACAGAAATGAGCCGCCAGACTGCAACAGCATTACCCACTGGAACCTCAAAGTGTACGCCGTCCCAGAGGGTGCCTGCCCTGACTGGCACAACCGCATCCAATAATGACTTGGCGAGTCTTTTTGAGTGTCCCGTCTGCTTTGACTATGTGTTACCACCCATTCTTCAGTGTCAGAGTGGCCATCTTGTTTGTAGCAACTGTCGCCCAAAGCTCACATGTTGTCCAACCTGCCGGGGCCCGTTGGGATCCATTCGCAACTTGGCTATGGAGAAAGTGGCCAATTCCGTACTTTTCCCTTGTAAATATGCCTCTTCTGGATGTGAAATAACTCTGCCACACACAGAAAAAGCAGACCATGAAGAGCTCTGTGAGTTTAGGCCTTATTCGTGTCCGTGCCCCGGTGCTTCCTGTAAATGGCAAGGCTCTTTGGATGCTGTAATGCCCCATCTGATGCATCAGCATAAGTCCATTACAACCCTACAGGGAGAGGATATAGTTTTCCTTGCTACAGACATTAATCTTCCAGGTGCTGTTGACTGGGTGATGATGCAGTCCTGTTTTGGCTTTCACTTCATGTTAGTCCTGGAGAAACAGGAAAAGTACGACGGTCACCAGCAGTTCTTTGCAATTGTACAGCTGATAGGAACACGCAAGCAAGCTGAAAATTTTGCTTATCGACTTGAGCTAAATGGTCATAGGCGGCGATTGACTTGGGAAGCGACTCCGCGATCTATTCATGAGGGAATTGCAACAGCCATTATGAATAGCGACTGCCTAGTCTTTGACACCAGCATTGCACAGCTTTTTGCAGAAAATGGCAATTTAGGCATCAATGTAACTATTTCCATGTGTTGAAATGGCAATCAAACATTTTCTGGCCAGTGTTTAAAACCATTGCATTCAGTTTCACAGAGAATAAGGCACCCATCTGCCTGCCAACCTGAAACTTTTGGTAGGTGGAAGCTAGACACATGAAGGTAAATAAGAGGAAAGGCTGTTAAATACAGGAAACAGTTGCATGTAGTAACACTAATATATTTAAAAATAAGTCAACAGTAAACCACTGAAAAAAATATATATATACACCCAAGATGGGCATCTTTTGTATTAAGAAAGGAAGCATTGTAAAATAATTCTCAATTTGTGTTGTAGATTGAGTGTACTGTTGAAAAATATCGGGTTTTTGTTTGTGTGCCTGCAAGTTTGTGTGCGTGTGTGCGCGTGTGCGTGTGTGTGTGTGTGTGTGTGTGTGTGTGTGTGTGTTTTTCTTTAACCGACAAGCCATGTTGAGTGGTCTTGGACCACTGCTTTTCCCTTTGTGAGTCAATACATAGTGCTGCTGTGTGTGTATATTTTTTTGTGTGTATTTGCTAATTTTTATTAATTCTAGTTTTTCATTAAATAAATTTGACTTTCTTTTCTGTAATTCAGGTTTTTCCTCACTTTATTTTGTACCTTTTTAAAGTTAGTGTCTTTTTGATATGCATAATTGTTTATGGTAAAGTTTATACATATGTGTTCAGTACGTATTTTCCTTTCCCTCATTAATCAGTTCATTAGAAATATTTTCAATTCAACTCTTTTGTGAAGATATGAATTCCAGAAAGGAAAGGTAACATCAGAATTATCAGGAGGTATTTAAAGCAGTTATAAGATGGTCTCTGTCTCTGTCTCTTTTTCTCCACTTGAGTCATATCTTTGAACTTATTCTTTAAAAGGTTAGGGAATACTGATTTTTTTTTTTTTTTTTTTAATTCTGGAAAAAAAATCAGGCTTTTTTCTTCCAAATATCTTGGACAAATCACTTGTTTAAAATTTGTTCTTGTATTTATTGGTTTTGCAAAAGAAGGCATCGTCTTAGACAGTATTTGTAATCAAAAGCAAATCATTTGTTTAAAAAAAGGCAGTTTGCAAAAAATGTTTTTGGTCTTTTATAATTCTCATTAAAAGAATATCTGGCAAATTAAAAACTCTTAACGTGTCTGCTTTAGCTCTAAGTTTGATTAAAATCCAAATAGTTTTCCCATTCAATTCTGTACTTCATAACTGAAAACAGTGTGCTGCATTTTGAAGTGTGATAGAATTATTCTAAGCAAAAGAATAAGTATATGGCCTCCGTTACACAGTCTTGTTTTTCTTCCCTCTCGCTTACATTTGTATTCTCACAATTCTGTTAGGAGACTAATTGTAATTAGTTAAAATGCTGATCACTTTTTCCCCCTTAAGAAAAAGAAACACAATAAAGATGAGTTAGTGTTTCATAGCAAAATGGTTATGAGCCTGGGCTCTACAGCTGACTTCCAAGGACCTACATGCCGTTCTAGTTCTACTGTACTTATCAGCCATGGGACCTTGGGCCCCAGTTTCCTAATGTGTATGATAGGGTTAATTATGGTAGCTACCCCAGAGGGCGAGATGTGATACCAGTAAGTTAACCTAGAACAGTGCTTTGCACACAATAAGTACCCAGCAAATGTTAGCTGCTGTTATTATGCCTTTAACCAGAACTGTATTTTTAACTTGCTAATTACCCTGAGGCACCTGACAGGATTCTGAAATTGCCTTCTGAATGCCCAAAGATCATTTTATTTTGTGTGGCTTTTACAGGTGCACTGAACTTAGAAAGTCAGTTAAAATTAATTTGGACTACCCTCTTAGGCCACCACCAATTCTGGATACCAGAATTTACTTCTGGTAACCATTTCCAGGAAATGAGATTTGTGTAGTCTCTTCCCTGACATAAGCATTATTTTTTGAATTGGTTGTAACATCTGCTTGTATAGCCATTTTTGTGGTAAAAGGTCAACCACAAAGGTGTATCTTGGTCTATTCCTGTTAGCATGTGTTTTTAGAAAAGCAGTTTTCCCTCCTCATTTGATGTATTGAATACTTTGGTGGAAGTGTATCATTTTGTTTTTAAAATATTTTGAAGTGTTTCTCGGATTATAAAAGTAGTGTGTCCTCAGTGTAGGGTTTAGGGGTTAGAAAATGGCACATGCAAGAGAGAGATGTAGGCGTCCATTCAGAGATGACTGGGAACATATTTATTTTTCTAGTCCTTTGTGTATTTACGTGTGTTTTGATCGTTTATAACCCCTTCATGCCCTCACACATAACACAGCCAGTGCATAATTTTAGACACCATTTTGGGAAATGTTTGTGAGGATTAATTATAATTTTATCCAGTTTCCTGATGTTAGATACTGCTTTGTCCAATTTATCCATGTAAATCTTTTCTGGCTATTTATAAATAACCTGTGAACATTTCTATATGTTTCCTGATTCTATCCTTGGGATCCTTTTTTTTTAAGGTCTTGTTACTTTTTTTTATCACTTTCTGGAGAGGTTTCAGTGGACACAGTAGCAGTGTGTAGTATTTTCTCTTTCATTGTAACCTCATGTTTTGCTATTTAATGCAAATTAAGATAGTAAATTTTGTCTACTATAGTAAACAGAATGTAATTTGACAGCTATAAGGTTGACATCTTAATCTTAACTATATTTTAAGTCATCTTCATATTCTTGGTCTAGAGGGATGATGAGATCTATAGCCATTTCTTGGTCCACTTGAGATTTTAATCATCTTTGTTATAATGAGTGTTCTTTCTCCTATTAATGCCCTGCCCTGTCATTTGGTGTCTTGGTGTTTTCTTTCAGGGAATTGTATAGGGTGGGATAGGTGATCTTCTTAAACTTTGTTCTTTTGCGTTTATACATACATGTATTTTTTAATGTTTATTTTTGGGAGAGACCGGGGGACAGAGGATTCCAAGTGGGCTCTGCACTGACAGTCCAATGTGGGGCTTGAACTCCATGAACCTGACATCATGACCTGAGCTGAAGTCTGACACTCAACCTACTGAGCCACCCAGGTGCTCCTCTTTTGCGCTTACATTCTTAAACTTGAATTTGTTCTGTTGGGTTGAATCATGGGCCAGTTTTATATGTTGATTGTTGGAGAACAGTTTTTTGTTTTGCTGATTTTTATTATAATGATTAGTTTTTTAAGGCCCACATTTCTTTCTGCAAACTACATGTATGGGAGTGGCTATAGAAAAATCATCGTGTCCTCCTGCACTTAATTATGGGAAAGTTGACTTCATTTTAGTGGTTCCTAACTGGAAAATACGAAGTCAGCCTATTATACCCTCAGCACTTGATTACCCCACAACATGGATGGCATCTAGTCCAGTGAGCTCCTGGTGGTGTAGACATCACTAGGCACGGTGTCCAAAGATGGGTGTCCGAATCCTGTGCATTTCAAGCAGCCACTACCAGAGATGGCACTGGAAATGAAACCCATTTGCATCCCACTCTTACGAAGAGAATTTGTGCTATGAGCAGAAAGCAAGTCTTGACTGATGTCAAGGAAGAGAAGGAAAGAAGGAAATCTTTGTGTTTCACTCAGCGCACACACATTTTTGCCCTTTCTCTTACACTAAAAAAATTCAGGTAGGTTTAGTAGCCTTTAAATACCACTCATATAACCAGGAGATCTTACTTGTAATCACAGATTTATAAACTGCTGTTAAATACTTTATGATCAGATGCCATTTTTCACTGTAATCTAAAGCACTAAAAACCTCTGCCCCTGATAATATGGTTAGTGGTCAGGTTCAAACAAAAGAGGCAGAATCAAGTAAAAAATGTGTATTCCTTAAGTAGACCATATAGAATTTCTTGATTACCAAGACACCTAAAGCTTTATTTAGTTTTCATACTTGAAGAGTTTTAAAAGCTCATACGTAAAAGGCATGCAGAGTACTGGTTAAATACATTCCAAGGCCTCTCTAGCCCTACTGAATTAGAATTTCTGAGTCAACATTTTCAATAAAAATCCCCAGCTGGTTGTGATTAAAAGGGTGTTTAGATAACACTTTAAACATAATGCTAGGAAAAAATACTCAACATCATTAGTCATTAGGGAAATGCAAATCAAAACCAAGAGATGCTACCTCACACCATGGGGATGGCTATTCCCAAGGTGGAAAAGTGGTGGCCAGGAGTGGAGAGACTGGGATCTGTGTGTATTGCTGGCAGGAATGGCAGATGGTGCAGCTACGGAGGAGAAGAGTTTGGTGGCTCCTCACAGTTAAGCATGGACTCCTCCTAAGAACAGCAAGTCTACTACTGGGCATATACCCCAAAGAATTGGCCAGCAGAGGACATGGCTAGTCGTACACTCATTATTAGCAGAACTCTTCACAATAGCCAAGAGGTGGAAACAACCCAAAGTTTCAACAGATGAATGGGTAAGATGGGGCTCGTGCACACAGTGTCATGTTATTTGAAGAAATGAAACTCTGATGCATGTGGTCAGCATGGATGAACCCTGACAACACACTAAGTGAAGTAGGTCACATACGAAAGGTTACATAATGGCAAATTCATGGAGAAAAGGGGGTGGCTGGAAGATGGGAGTCATGGTTCAGAGGGTAGAGTTTAGGATCATGAAAAAGCTCTGGATAGTGCTCGCTTCGGCAGCACATATACTGAAAAAGCTCTGGATATAGATAGTGGTGATGGTTACACACGATTGTGAATATAATTTCCCTGAATTACACACTTAAAACTGGCTAAAATGGTATATTCATTTGTCACCATAAAAACAAGTGAATGAAATGAGAAACCAAAACCAATCCCAGAGAAACAAAGGTCATACTGTTGAATAATGTCCTACACACCTGGGTTTTTGCCATTGGCTCTTTAGAAAGGTGCGTGCCGAAGCAGGGGGCGCGGGGATGCCCTACTGCTGCTCAGATGCGTACAAAGCTGCGTGTTCAGGACTCTTAAGGAAGAACATGGGTTAAGTCCCACTTTGTGTTCTTTTGCTACTTCTGGGTGTAATGAGTCAGAGCGATCTGGGTATGGATCAGCTCCCTCTGGTTGCTGACAATGAACATTGTATTTTCCTCCCCCGTAAAGATGGCTGAGAAGTGTGAAGTCCTAACAGTGAGAGGATAGTCCGTGAAATGTTTTTAAATGCCCTGATGCTTGCTCTCGCACCAGCCATAAAGAACCCTAGATCTGGATGTGGGATTCCAGAACACATTACTGGCAGGTATTTAGGTAATTTGCAGACCCCATGCTCTTCTGAGGCATTCCCCAGTATCTACATGTGTTCCAGCATTCTGTTAACACAGGACTGTGAACGTCAGCATTGTTTGAACCTTGCATTCTCCTCAATCTTCACGGGAACACGGACTTCAGTACTATTGCTTGCATTTTACAGGTAAGAAAAAGCCAAGTAATTGGAAGAGCCCGACTTCCTTTTCCAGAGCCCGGATTAAGTCACAGGAGAAGGGACCATGGAAAGTACTGGATCTGGGAACTGGCACAGCAGACCGGGAACAGACGGGAAGTGACAAGAGTCAGGATACCAAGTTTGGGGACCCTCCCAGGGTGGATGGCTGCCTCTCTCTGGGAACCGGACTTCTTTTTAACATGATGTGTACTAACATGAGCCACCAGCCTGGTGTAAACGATCACTTTCTGACTGCCCCTTCCTTCAGCATTAGTGGCACCCGTACCAGGGTGTGTAGACCTCACCACAGCTTCACCTCCTTGAATAGTTTCCACAAAGACTAATGGTGATATTTTCATCTTTGCCCAGTACCCCTTCTATGTTGTTTTTGGGATTTGATAATGTCTCCCGGTGACTCTGCTAAGGTCTATACCAATGGTTCCTGATGTTGACTGTGCATCAGAATCCCCTGCAGGGCTTCCCAAAGCAGATTTCTGGGCCTTCACCACCCAGAGTTTGATTCAGGTCTGCTGGTGGGCCTTGAGAACTTACATTGCTATCAAGTTCTCAGTACAGATGCTCCCGTTCAGGCATCACACCGAGAACTGATGCTCTGTACCTCTCCAGGGGCAGTAATGATTCCACTGAAGACAAGAATTCAATTTTTATCAATCCGTTTATTCAATTAACATTTCTATAATCAACACCAGCCATTTGAGTGAGGTTACTGTCGTGATCATGTTCAAAGATTAGGGACACTTAGCCTACCTCTACTGGTATGAACAAAAACCTTTTCTGTGCCCTTTGGCACTTCATAACTTGCAATTCTGAAAAGTCGGGATTTGGGCCTACAGTTTGCTATTTAAGAGACCAGGTCTGGTCTTGACAATAAAGCCACCATCAAAAGCTGCATTAAGAACTTCATCCAGGCAGCTTGCTGTAACAAAACTTAAATCCTGTCGTACGTTGCCCGGGATTTCTTCAAGGTCTTTTTCGTTCCTCTGAGGAATAATGACTTGCTTCAATCCTGCTCTGTGTGCCGCCAGCACTTTGTCTTTAATCCCACCCACCTAGGAGGAGAGAAGAAAGTTACTCAGATTTCTGGACATCCTCCGGCTGTGAAAAGATCCCTGACCCAACTTTTTTTCACAGCTATTTTAAAACGTCTAAATCATCTTCCATTTTGTTACAGCATGAGCTAGGAAAGCCATTAAAAAGGTTAATAAACAGTAAATTGTTTTACATTTCGTGTTCAGTCCTTTTAATGGGGGAAAATTCTAAATTTTCAGTAATGAGCACCTTTTATGTCCATGATCCCTTTTTGCACTGTCAAGGTTAATATTTATATTCCGTTCTGTAATCAAAATCTTATCTATAGGTTCATTCTGAAAAAGCATTACATTATCTTGACCACAAATACCATTCCTATAGAGCTTAGTTGGGTGCCAGGATCTCTCCTTCTGTACAGGTTTAAAGCCATAACCTTTGTGCCACTTGATGAAGAAAATCTATCCCAAATGATCTAGGCACTTAGGTGGTTTTAAAGTATGTCCACAATGGTCCCTTCATAAAAGGTGGAGTCTAATTCCCCTCCCCCTGAATGTAGGTCAGGCTGAGTGACTCATAAATGGAATGTGGGGGAAGTGATGCTGTATGACTTTCAAAGTTAACCCATAGAAAATGAGAGTTGCTGCTGCTGCTAGATCTGTCTCTCTTGGATCTCTTGCCCTGGAGGTAGCCAGCTGCCATGTTTGAGATCACCCAATAGTCCCCAGAGAAGCCCTAAGGTGAGGAACTGGGGCTTCCTGCCAACCAGGACCAATCTGCTAGTCATGTGAGTGAACCATGTTGGAAGCAGCAGATCCCCAGCCCCAGTCAACCTTAAGATGACTGTGACTGGGTTGCTGTCTTGACTGTATGATGGGATCCGGAAGCAGAAGAGCTCAGCTAAGCCTCTCCTGAATTCCTGACCCACAGAAACCGTAAGAATAACAAACACCATTGTTTTGGGTGGTGTGTTAGACAGCAATAGACTCCAAATGCAGCTCTCAGTCATACCACCCAGAACACATAAGCCCTGGAGACAGCTCTCAGAGCCCTCCAACCACCTGCACTGACACTGGCTGCTCCAGGCCCTCCTGCATAGCTATCCTCCTCTTTCTAGGCTCTTCGGTATGCTGCTGACGTACACTTTCCAAGTACCTTCTTCACAAAGAATCTAAGACAAACAGACTCCTTGCATGTATGAAAATAACCATTTTACTTTCACATTTTATTGAAGGTGTATACGAGACTGGACTTCAAGTCATTTTCCATCAGAATTTTGAAGGGACCGTACATCTGGTGTCACTGAGGAGAATGATGACAGAACTTTCTCCTTGGTTACCTGAAAGGCTTTGGGGACGACCTCCTTCTCCCAGCTGGTGTGGACCCTTTCAATCTGAAGATAACCTTCAATTCTAGGAAACGTTCAATTCCATTTTCTGTCTACTAGAATGCCTGATAGCTCAATGTTGGATCTGCCTGCTTTTTCTATTATTTTTTTCTGAACAGTTCTTTAATTCTAAAACAGTTTTAAATCCAAGTTCTGTCTTATTCTCTGTTCTTGAATTGTCTTTGCCAGCGTTAGCAAGTCTTTCTCTTAAATGCTGCTGCTTTTCTTCTGTCTCATGGGACAGGTTTAAAACTGGAGGCTTACTCAAACTTTCCCTGTGGGGCTTGGGAAAGCCTGGACCTGGTTGAGTGCAAGTGGAAGAACCACTTATTCTATGGAGATTTCTATGAATCCCCTCATTTTGTTTCCCATTTCTTTCCTGCTCTCCTGGTCTGTGCTTTCTGGTTATGAGCCTTTGCTTTTCCCAGATTCCTGAATTGTTTCATCAGCCAGGATACTTTCTTCCAGAAGTTGGCTGAACTCAGCTGCTGACTCCCCGCTCATTTCTGAGTGCTTGTATTGCCTTCACTCTGCTTAGTCTACCATCTTGAACTAGGAGGTTGAAGAGTTCATGGTCTGTAAAGTATTTACATTTCCTATTACCAGCACAGCTAGTATTAACCACTGTTAACCACCGTTACTGTCTCTTGGAATGCAGTTAATTCCTGGGTAAGGTAGAAGAAAAGGGATCAGACATTCTTTTTGAGTAGACCTACTAATGTGTCATAAGAATAGGGTTTAGAATATGGTTGAATTCCTGGTTGAATTTTAAAAACTGATTTAAGTTTATTTTGAGAGAGTGTGAGAGACAGAGGGTGCACGTAAGAAGGGGAGGGGCAGGGAAAGGGAGAGGGAGAATCCCAAGCAGGCTCGGAGTTGTCATTGCAGAACCTGATGTGGGGCTCAAGAGATCATGACCTAAGCTGAAATCAAATCAGATGCTTAACTGACTGAGCCACCCAGGTGCCCCAGTTTTGGTGATCTTAATTGGTGATTATGATCTACTTTCACCATTACTTTATAAAATAAAGGTGCTCTCAGAATAAAGAACATAAGTTTCTTTCCTCATTGTGCTATGAACCTGCCCAAATTCTGTTATAGACTGGCACTGGTAATTAATGACTTAGAACCCTAAATGTTCACTCAAGTTCTCTGCATTTTATGTGTTTTTAGAAGTAGTTTAGCGTATGGCGGGGAGCCCCAAAGCTCCATATATATAAAGATTTTTGAGAATTTAGCCATTAGACAGGGCTAGTCTTTGTTATAGTTTCCATTTTATACTTATTTTTCTATAAATCTATCAACTACAGTAATCTAAATTATCTACAGGAGGTCTCACAGGAACTTAAAAGGTTGAAAAATTCGCTTAAAGTTTAAAAATAGCTGCTATCCTGTTTTACACAAAAGCTATCTAGTTAACAATTTGCTAACTACAACAGTCTCAATTCTTCACCTCAGTGGCTGACATCACCGATGACCAGACTGATACTTTTTTTCCCCTCACGAGTCTTCTTTCTTAGAAGGGAAAATATGGGGAAAATTGTCAGTTTTTCTTTTATTTCATCAATATTGAAAAATAGGAGCTAGTTACAAAGTATAAAAACTTCGTGTTTTCTTAAACGAAGGTATTTTTAGGAAGAAGGCAAACTACTATGAATTTAAACTTAAAATTAAAAAAATTGAAAACCATATAAATCACTTTCTTAAGACTTACTGGAAGAACGAGACCCCGCAATGTGATTTCTCCAGTCATGGCTACATCCGAACGCACCAGCCGCCCACTAAAAAGTGAGGCGAGACAAGTTACTATGGTAACTCCAGCAGATGGTCCATCTTTTGTGACAGCACCAGCTGGGAAGTGCAGATGGATGTCTGTGTTGTCAAGAAGATCAAAACTTCCAGAAGCTTAAAAAAGGAAATAAGGATTTTAATGTAGAAAAATTAAACCTGTTTTTTTTCCCTCTTAAAAAATAAAAAAGATAAAAATGACTGTTGTGGTTAAATGAATCCCTCAAAATATTAATGGGCAGTATAATCAGAGTGGGGGTCTGGAAGAAGAATTTCATTCTACTCCGAGTGGAGCTGAAAACAAACCCTCGGAATTAGTTCCTAGTTTAGGCACTAGCCAGATAGTCCTAAAATGGGAACTAGAATTTTCTAAGGGCGTTTAAGCAAAGGTTTATACTTTACTGGAGGTGTAACTGTTAATTTAAAGCTCATCTTAATCCTTGCCACAGAACTGTGAGATGCCTGCCTCCCGAATCACGATCCAACGGCTCTTCCTTGCTACAGCTGTACCTCTGCCGGGGCTAGGCCACTCACCATTGGTCAGATGGTATTTCTTCGCATTGCTGCGGAGCCAGCTAATTGCGAGATGGGCAGACTCCTTCATGACATCCCCTAGCTGGCCAGTCAGAGTCAGCTGACCTTCGCCATCCATTCGGCTTGCCTCCACAAACATGATTTCCCCACCTAAGGGGGTCCAGGCCAAACCTATTGCCACTCCTGGTTGACTCAACCGCTCAGACACCTTGAGAGAAAGGAGAAAAATGATCAGTTCAGTCAACAACAGCCATTACTTCCCAGCTGGCTAATCACGTTACCAGAGCCTACTTCTTCAGTTTAAACTGAACTCAAAGCTTCAACTCAAAGTACTTATTACTTCACATGATTTGAAGTCACCACTTAGGATGTGTGGCTTTCTGCCAGAAGAAAAACTAAACTTCCTGTTTGGCATTTATCAGAAACAATTTTACCTTAGAATATGTTGAATAACTTTAAGAGCCACATCTAGTTCCTGCCCTAATTTTGAAGGAACAAACCCAACTGTTTTATCTATGAATATTTTTATTAGGCTACATATTTATAAATACTCCAGAACCTACCTTCATTTGTTTCAGAAAGAAGCCCTTTCTCAAATACACGTTTAAGAACCATTAGCTCCAGAAGACGAGTGTGAAGGTAGATATTAAAACCCTTAGATCTTCTCTGCCACTTTCCTTTCTCTGTTACTGCTGCAGAAACACTATAAAATATTACTTCATGATGCCCCAGATCCTTTTGCATGCGCTTAGAGGCCTACTGTGTGCCCTCACTGCCACTGTAAACTGAACGTGTCCACTTGCCCGAAACCACGAGCCAGGTGATGAAGCCAAACAGTTCATCCAAGTTATGAAAGCACATAAAACCTAACAGTACAGCTGAAACACAATCATCCTCTGAGCCTCCACATTTCTTATACTACATAAGTTATCCGTATCAGGAACGGGGCACATGTCAACCCACTGCTAATGCAGATATGAAATTCTTCTACCAGAGGGAACATCCTCACTGAGAGCAGCAGGATCAATGATCTGAGTTTCTGGTTAAAGGGCTGGGTTGATGATCTTATTCCTTTTCCAAGGGGCTTAGATGGTGAAAATCTTGACTTTAGAATACTTCAAAATCATGTGAGGCATTCACGAAAGCTATTGGGCACTTATATTTAGTGGTAAGCCGTATAGCATTATTTTAAAAGTTTGTTTCATATTTACAAATTTAATTCTAATTAACTTCATATTTGGTAAGTTAGAGAGATTTGGAAGTCCAAACTATAGTATTAGTTGAGCCGATACTGTGTACTGGGTTTCACTTCTCTCCGCTTTGCATTTGTGTAAACCTGTTCTAGATTTACTTGAGGAGAAAGACAAAAGATCAATATGCAAAAGATCAGTGTTATTTAAAAAAAGTTTAACGTTTGTTTATTTTTGAGAGACTGAGACAGAGCACGAGCAGGGGAGGGGAAGAGAGAGAGGGAGACACAGAATCTGAAGCAGGCTCCAGGCTCCGAGCTGTCAGCACAGAGCCCGATGTGGGACTCAAACCCACAAACCAGGAGATCATGACCTGAGCTGAAGGTGGACGCTTAACTGAGCCACCCACGCGCCCCAAGATCAGTGCTATTTAAGAAAAATGTAGAAGCAACTATTTAGAAAAGTGTTCACAAGGCTTGCTTTCTTTCTAATACAAATCACTTCTCTATACCTTCATGAAATCTACCTTGGGTGGGAATTTGCCCACGGTTCCTGTCTTACCACATGGCTCTTTTCTAGAGCAGAGTGAACTTATCCTAGAGAATTATCCTCAGTGCACTGAATCATGTGTTAATTTAACAGAAAAAGCCATCTGGCAGAATTCTGTTAGCCATAACAAGAACCATCCCTTTCTTACAGCTCAATCCTCAAAACTCACTTGTCAGAATAATACCAAAAATGTCCCCAAAGGGTCAGGAGTAAGGTGCTTGTTGATTACTATGTCACTTTGAGAAACCAAGCCAGTTTTCCAATATTCTCCATCTGCTGGGAGGCCTGGTACTTGGGGTTGAGGAACTGATGCATTGCTAATTGAAAGCATGGGGGGGCAGGTAAGTACAGAAGGCCAAACCAGAATCACACAGGCCCACAAGCACTGTATTCTGACTTGATGGTAAGTGTTCTCATGTTAACCTGAAGATGGGAAAATGACAAATCTGTGATTTAACAAAACACAGGCGGGAGAACTGACGGGCTTGATTACCAGCAAACCTAGCACCTCTGTGATTTAAAGCTAATAGCAGTTATCGAAGAGGTAAAGAATCTTTAATTCTTAGACTTGGAATCATACTTTTTTTTTTTTTTTAAGATTTTATTTTTTAAGTACTCTTTACACCCAACACCGGGCTCGAACAACCCCGAGATCAAAAATTGCATGCTCTACCAACTGAACCAGGCAGGAGCACCTGGAGTCACACTTTTTGAGGGCATGTGTTCTGAAACTGTAACAATCAAGCATCAGGTTTCTATTTTTCCCTCAGAGATGATGGGAGTGCAAGTAAATGTGAATGTAAGACACGTGCTCCTTTTCTGCTCATTTTATTAACCCCTTCTTACACAACAATTTGTTTTCATTTTTTTAATTAAGAACATTTTTTAAATGTTTATTTTTGAGACAGAGAGAGAGAGCGAGAGAGCACATGCGCAAGAGCAGGGGAGAAGCAGAGGGAGAAGGAGACACAGAATCCAAAGCAGGCCCCAGGCTCTGAGCTGTCAGCAAAGAACCCTACATGGGGCTCCAACCGTGAAGTCATGACCCGAACCGAAGTCAGACGCTTAACCAACTGAGCCACCCAGGCACCCCAATAATTTGTATTTCACAGCACTCCTTAAAAAGTGAATTGATACGGGGGCGCCTGGGTGGCTCAGTCGGTTAAGCATCCAACTTAGGCTCAGGTTAACGATCTGGCTTGAGTTTGGGCCCCGCATTGGGCTCTGTGCTGGCAGCTTGGAGCCTGGAGCCTGCTTCGAGTTCTGTGTCTCCCTCTCCCTCTGCCTCTCCCCCATTCACGCTCTCTCTCTCCCTCAAAAACAAACATTAAAAAAAAAAAGTGATTTGACACAATAATTTCAAAACTATGTTTATCAGTACTTGTCTATTACTTTCTAACTCCATTAGTAGTCTGTGGAATCATCAGTTATATTAGCCAAGACGAGCCTCTGCTTGAAGTGGAGAATGCTTCCCCCCCCAGATGTCAAAGTGGAACACGAGCATCTCAAGTTCACTTCTGTCATTCAATTTCCCACCTGTATATTTTTGTGCTTCCATTATCCTGATCTGTTAACTACATCTTGTTCAACAAAAATGATCAATTTCTTCTGTAATAATTGTGCAATCATGTAAATCAATCATCTAAATATGCAGATTGAAGAAGTGTTGAAAATATTTAATGAAAAACCTAATGAATGGTTGCATTCTTAACAGCTCAATGGACAGGAGTGTTTAAGGAGCACTTGAGTACTAATCATGGCCAATTTCCCACTGTTAATCCCCCTTGATTAACCAGAAAGAGTGATAATTGATTGAAACAGTAAATATGTACAATTCTCTGTGACTGTTCCAAGCCCAGATAAACGCTCACAGCTTTATTACCTTATTTACTACTGCAGCCTCATGAGAGGGATCAAGAGTTTTACATTCATTCAACAGTGCTTTACAGAGCATCCTGAGCTAGGCTCCATTACAGACTGAAGGGGCAGGATATCAAAGTGAATACCTCTTAGAACTGACAGACTACTTGAGGACATTAGATGAAGGCACAATTCTACTCCAGCACCGAGAGAGGATGACAGAAGACCTACCGAGTGCTTTCATCTACAGAGCCTTGAAGAGGCAGGAATCCCTGTCTGGGAGCTGGGACAAGGTTATGGAAGAGGCTGAGCAGAGTCTTAAAATATGAGTAAGAGTTTGCTGGGCAGAGAAGGGCCAGGAAGCTATCATAACAGAGAGGCCAACAGGTGTCAATGACTGGATAATTCCAGGGGCCTCCTTTCCAGGGGCAAACTCAGTACCACACTGAATGCACAACCCGAGCCCCCAGAGGGTGGTGGTCCACGTGCAGGCTGGTTAAGCAGTGACACACTGTCGACTGGTTTCTCTCAGACCTCAGAGAGCGTTTCTGCTCCCGCAGGGCCGTCACCGCAGCAGCTACCCATCTGCCAACTTCTTTAAAGTCTTTGTATTGAGATCCTAAGCCTGCAGTTCATGAATATTTGATTTTTCTCCATGTAAATTGGTTTCCGTTGCGTTTACAAAAGGGAAGGTCAGATCCCGTTTGCTTTGGAGAGTGGCTGGGGTCCATGACTGTCCGCTCTCAAAGCCATGTTAAATAGCCCCCGTCTGGCCTGATGCCACACTGCAGAGAGCTGGCTGCTTTCAGAGCCTGTCAGTATAGCCTTTTCTCGGCATAACCCATCCGTGGTGGGCGCTGGGCCAGGCCGCGTGTGCAGCATTGGTGCTGTAGTAAACAGCATGTTTAAATGTTGTGGAACCGAGAAGTAATTTACCACCGCGATTCTTTTGGGCATTTCATTAGTGTTTACACTCTGCCCATTTCTAGCACCTGATTTTGTCTGTTTGAAAGATAAGCTGATGGAATCTCCTGGAATTCACCTTTGGATGCATTCTATTCAAGATGTTTTAAAAAATCTGCATGTCTATCTTCTTTCCTTTAATACTATTTTTTAAATGACCTTCAGATACGGACTTTTTGTACACCACTGCAGGAAGCCAATACTGAGGCTTTAATACAAAATATGAACAGAGTCAGTAATATTCAGATACCTAACACAATCTCAGGACTAGCAGGATGGACAGAACGTAGACACTTAAGGCACGGATGACTAGTTTTCTGAGGCTGAAAATTAAATTTACCATAAAGACTAGAGCTTACCTGTTCTTCTGTGTCACTACATTTACAATCTGAGAGTTTAAGACTGTCACCCCCCAGAGATATTTAGTCAACTGCAAGACTGGCCAGGTAGGATATGTACCCAGTGATGTGGAGGCCTCTCCTGCTTTCACTGGGGTGCAAATGAAAATTGTAGGATTCTCATTCCCTGTCCCGTCCCTAGGGTATTCATGTAACCAGTAAGAGTAATTACAACTGAGCTGTTATTAATGGCAATCTCCTAACTGACCAGATTAAATAAGATTAAATAGCTGTGATTTGATTCTGTACCTCGATGTGGCCCAGCCCGTGCTTCTGAGGAAGGACTCTAAAGTAGCGTGCCCCGTGTCAGCACAATGGCATGCAGGCCGCCTAGGCTGCTGCCGACACCTGCACCCATGCCTGCTCCTTCGCACCTTTTCTTCCAGTGCAGGGAGATCTTTCCTTTCCTTTTTAAAAGTGCGTTTAATTGAACTTGTTTCTCTAGGAAATTTCCTTGTATTGGAAAAGGTGACTATGATACTGTCCCTAAGTTTGAAATCTAGACTAAGTTCCCAGAACTCATTTTCCCACCTGTGTAGGGAATTCTAAAGGAATGTTAACTGTTAGTAAAAATGTGCCGTCTTACTTTCTCCCTCACTGTTCGTTTCTTAGGTTGGTCACACCTTTGGTAGTAACATATTTTTGCAGATTCTCTCTGATGAGAGTAAGTAGTTAGGGGTGGTATAAGACTATTAATTGCAGGTATAAAATCAGGACTACAAAAACAGTAAAAACAACCTTCTTTTTAAAATATATGTGTTTTTATGGTGATTGGGGATGGTCCTGTTAGTTTTTACAGAGTGCAGTGGTTGCAGGAACTAGCATTGTTTTTTTAGCATGTACCAGGCACTATGTGGGTGTTTTATATACATTACCTCACCAAATTCTAAAATCCACCCAAACACATACATACAATTACCCCCTGTGTCAGATGAACACATCACACTTGGGGAGGCTGGGCTCATCACCAGGTGAGGGACAGGCCTCCCTGCTCCTCTCAGACCTTCTTCCTCCTTCCTTCTCCTAAACCCCTGTTTACTGCAGCTGGCTTTCCCACATTCATTCCCTTCTCCCCATTTTCTGCTTTCAAACACTGTTCTCCTTCCTCACCACCCTGCATCCTGCCATCATCTATGTCGTGCTAGCATCCACCTCTGGCTATCACCTACGGTGTCCTCAGAAAACAGCTGATGCTCTTCTGCTTCCTGGATTCTGTGTTCTCTGAACACCTCCCCAGTTCCAACAATGGTTTCCTCACTGTAACTCAGCCACTCTCCTCTGGGCCCTTATCACTAACAGATACCACACCACCTCTGAAATCTGAATTTTAACCCTGCCATCCCTGATCATTTTCTTCTCCTTCTAGTTCGCTTGTCCTCGAGACCATTGCTTCTGCCACCTTCACATCATACACTTGCTCTGTCCTAGCTTCAGTTCTCTCCTTGTGTGACAAATGAACCTGTGTTCCAACATTATAACCATTTTCTTGTGAGGGACTCACTATTTGTGCCCCTTTCCTCATTACCCCCACAAAGGGATCCTCATCACACACATGCCATTTCCTGCCCTTCACTCTCGGTCCCACCCCCAGCTCACCTTCCCAAAGACTCTGTACCTGCTGACCCTCTAGCAACATCCATCCTACACTCTCTACGGGATCGCTGTTATCAGCAAACAGGGCTCCGTTTGGAAACATTCTTCTTGTGGCCTCCACACTCCCTTTGAGCCACCTCATTTCTCTGCAATCATTCACAGCTTCTGAAAAGAGTTGCCCACACACTAATCCACTTTCCTGTCACCTCCCACTCTTTGTCCAACACACTCCCAAATCGACCATGCCCACCACTCCCTGTGGACCGCCTCTTTCGAGGTCATGGACTTCCATGTCAAAGCTAATACACAAACAGCAAACACATTTGGATGTCCCCTCCTTCATGAGGGTTTGTTTGTTTGCCATGCTCCTTTGTTTTCATGGCAGCATAAAGCCTATTTCCCTCTTACCTGCCTGTTACTTCCGAACTTTTCTTTCCCCCCAGGGCTCCTCTTCTTCTCCATGACCCTAACTGTTGGCATCTTTAGGGCCTGCCCCGAGGCTACTTGCTTTTTTCTAGGTATACTTTTCCCTCTGGTGACCTCAACATTTCTGGGACTTTAAATATCCTCTCTTTTCGGACAGTTCTTTAATTTATACCTCCACCTTAGACCTGTCCTCTGAGGGACAGGCCTGCATGTCCACACGTCTCCTTTCCTGTGCCTCGGACATTTCACACTTAACATGTTCACAACGGAGCACCAGCCCTTGCCCTCCATTCCTGTCTTTCCCGCCTCAGTAGATGGCACCGCCATCCAAAGATCCTGTTGCTCCCACCTGATGACTGTTTCCTTTGTTCCCTGTCCATCATCCACCAGCAAGCCCGAGTCTACCTATAAAATGAGCCTCCAATGGTGCTGGAGCAGTGGCCCTGACGTCAGTCCTGCCTGTGTGCCTTCCTTACAGCACCACCCTCAACCTGGAATTATGTGTTAACCTGTTCATTTTTGCTATGAAAGTATCATGAAAGGAGAGACTGAATCCTGCCTGTTCACTACTGTATTTGCCAGCAGCGCCTTAATGACTATTTACTGAACGAATGAAACTCTAGAAGAAAATGACAGACCCTAGACTTTTATCTTTATGGAGAACATAGGCATTTAAACCAAAAAAGGTGCCTTATAACACTGTGGGATCACCTCTACACATACTCCAACATTCTTAGTGTAATGTCTCTGCAGACTTTTTACCTGGGAGTGCATGAAGAGCGACAAAGACTGGCCACTGTGAATCCCCTGTGAGAACCAAGGCCTGCCCAGGTGCTGGTGCTCCATCTCTCTCACGTGAGAGACAGGTCACACCTCTGGAGTCAGGCCTGAACCAAATCTCAGTTCTGGCAAAAGATGTGTCTTCTTGCAAGTTATTTAAACACTCTAAGCCTGTTTCCTCATCTGTTCTTGGAAAGAGGCCATAACTGAGGATTCAAAGATGTCTTACTTGTGAGAGGGTCTTCTGTGGTGCCTGATACCTAACAGATATACACAAAAAGTAGCCAAGAAACCCATCCCAACCTCTCCCATTCCAAAACACAGCACTACATTTGGTAAGAATATAAACAAAAATCTGACGTAGAGCAGATGGCGTTTTTTTTTTGGAACTGCCATACTTCAAGCCATTCTCTTTTAGCAGAGAAGGGCAGGAATTAGCTTGGTCTGACACAGTATTGAAGAAGAGCAGAAAGAATACTAGACTTGCCATCAGCTGGTCGGAGTCTGAATACTGACTTTGCCATTTGTACCTTATGGATTTAATCTCATTTGATCTCTTCAAACTTCTTCCCTGGTGTAAAATGAAGACTCCCAGCACAGTCATGGCCCTCAGGGACAACAAAGAGATGTTCCATAAATCTTAATCTTGGAGATGCAAAAGCTCAGGCAAGGCTGATTAAGAAGTTTGGAGCTGAAGGTCATCAGACCACTAGAAGCAGACAGAAACCCCAGGCTACAGGGTGAAGTCTCTCAAGTGTGGAAAAGATGAACGAAATGTCCCAAACTCCCAAATACCAGACCTACCATTCTAAGATGCTATTTATAAAGGCAAAATGGCCACTGGACTCTACCTTTCAGATTCATGTTGGTGAAAGTGCTCAGATGCCCAAGGGGAAATAAAATGAGTTTCTCTAGAGCTGCTGAACAGTATTTGTGACATTTCTCATTTCTGTTCTTTTCCTCTTTTTTTTGGTCAAAGCACCAAGAATGTCAACAATGCTTCCAAACCTAATAGCAGAAATGGCCAGGAGAGAAGGGTATATGCAACAGAAACACATATTGATATTTTGTTTTTATCTGTTGCTCTAGTTTAAATTCCCAAAGGACTGCTGGAACGTACTGTTCCAGAAAGCTTAGAGAAAAAAGCCCACTGGAAATGCAGGAGTCAGAACCTGTTTGCATCTTTACTCTCAAGGCAACTGCATTCTCTCAGAACAGAAAAGCAGGTTTTGTTCACTTTCTCCACCAAAGAAAGTTTTGCTCCATTTCTTACAACATTTCAAAATTTAAATCCATGATAACTGAAGAATTCAAATACCCAATTTGCCTCTGATTCAACTGTTCAAGACCAGATTTACTGTTGAGAGTACAAATTTCTATTCTTGTAACAGAGTTTTACAGAGAGGCTCATTAGCTTTAATGCAGCTCAGAGTTTAAACAGATAAACAAGATGGGTTTGGGGACTATTTTTCCTTTCCTCAGTTTTAAGACTTGAGGAAAACCTTATCTACTCGTGATTTTAAAAATCAGATGAAGAGATTATCTTCTGCATAATTTATCAGATTTATTCTCCTGAAAATCTTGTTTTTCCTTAAACTGAAAGGAGGAGGTGATGGTAAAGCTTCTGAAGAAAGATGCTATGTTCAGTAGTATAATAAAATTCTTTTCTAGTCACTGACCCATAAATTAAGCTCACATAAGAATCCTCTGAAATGTATTAAAATCCCTCAGTAGGCATAGATTCAATACCTCTCCATCCAGCTGCCTCAACTCAGTCTTAGGGCTCAGGCCTTTCTGACTGGACACTCTGCTGTGAGGGACAGTTAGGGAGAAAGATGGAAATAGGGCTCGTGGCTCTGACCTAAAAGAAACTTAAAACTTATTAACAATGAAATGACAGATATTTGAAAGATACCATCTGGGTCTGGACAAAGATACCATCTGGGTCTGAAGCTAACGCTAGGCTCATGTTTTCAGATATTCTGTACTAGTCTGTTTGCCTACCTTTGTCTCCCAAGCCTTTGATAGCACACACAAAAAAATCCTTAATTAGGAATTAATAGGAATATAGAATTTCTAAGGAGGAAAGTCAGACACTGTTCATAAAATGGAACTAGAGGGCAGAGAATGAGCTCAGATCGAGTTTCCAGAAGAGCATATGGACAAGGTCCCTGGCTCTCTAAAAAAGCCTCATTATCACATAAAGCACTAAAATTCACTACCATAGAGAAAATAAGTTTCCAATCTCTGGACAAAATTCAGCCTCCCAAACCACCCGGTTCTACCTCTCTCCTAATCCATGAAGCAACTATCAGAATAAATTGGTGGGTATCAACAAAGGAAATGAGAATGATCACCTCCATTTCATACATTGGGGGCCCAAGGATGTCTTTCAGAGCATGGAAATCAATCAAAATCGGCATTTCGGGTGGTAGGGCTAAGTCCGTAGTGTCATTGATAGATTCAGGTTTTGCATCTTCTAAGATGTGTTCTTTACAACCTAAGAGAGAAAAATGTATTTAGAAATTCTCAGAGACTGGCAGCTTTGCAAATTCATTAGCAGTATGTATCAAACAGAAGCAAAGTAGACTTTAACAGATCAGTCACCTTTATGTATTTATTCAGGCACAAAAATTCACCTTGTGATCTGTAGAACTCAGGCAGAGAATCAGTCTTTCAAGAGCCCCTTGAAGGTGATGTAATGTGCTGTCTTGTTCATTTATTCAAACCTGTTTGTCCTCTACCCCTCGCACTCCATGTAAGCTCCAGGAGGGCACAACCCCGCCTGTCTTCTTTTTAACCATTATATTCTTAAGCCAGGAACAATGCCTGGCTCTGTTCAACTTTAGAAAACAGACACTGAAAGGCCAAATGCAATAGATTATTTTGTATAATTTCATTAGATCAATGGGACACAAAGTTTCCAATTCCCTCTTCAGAGGAGTTCCATCAGGTGTCCCATTTCCTGATAGGCAGCATGAACTTGGAAATGACAGATCCCAGTATAAGCAATGCTTCTTTTTGTAAACACATAGTTCAACTCCAAGATTATCATTTTCCAATAAAACAAACATCATGGCAGTGCTAGGGTAAGAAAATATGAAGTCTGGTCTGAAATCCCTATAATGAAGGACTATTTCCTTTACCTGCCTAAGAGCCTTGGTTGCTAACAACTTGTCAGAGTACAGACTCATTTTGGTTTGAGCCTAGACAAACAAGGAGCAAGAGCCAACTGACCTATCAGACCACTTTCTACTGGTCTCTGTAATTCCAGTTTGAGGGAAGAAAAATGTTACTTAAGTCTGTAGCCAGAAACCTAAAATGAATAGATGTTTAAAAAATGTATGAGGGGCGCCTGGGTAGATCAGTTGGTTAAGTGTCCAACTTCGGCTCAGGTCATGATCTCACAGCTCTGGAGTTTGAACCCCACATTGGGCTTGCTGCTGTCAGTGTGGAGCTGGCTTTGGATCCTCTGTCCACCCGCCTCTCTGCCCCTCCCAGCCGGCACTCTCTCCCTTTCCCTCAAAAATAAATAAAACATTAAAAAAGTGTATATAATATTTGACTGTATTCATCCTCATTTCTAGTTTTGCTTTTCTTTTAGCTTTGCCATACATAATTCTTCCAGTTCTTGTACTATCTCATGAAATGTTTTAAGGCATCTTTCTGGAAATGATTACTGTATGTAGTAACACACAACATACAGTCATTATAAAGTCACCACTGTCTATTTTATTTTTGTTATGATTCTTCCACTCTCATATCTCATGAAGTTAAAAGAACTGTCTCCTTTCCTTCCAAAAGTGATTCCTGAGTATGTTTAACAATATTAGACCCTAATTTTAGACTCTAATGATAACTGGAGACATCCTAGGATGTTCCTAAATGAGTCCCGTGCAGAACAACCTTGCTATGACCTTCACGGTGAATGGCTCTCTCGGTCTGCTCTTCTGCAGGGCCCTACGAGGGCTCCTCTTCAAGACTGAATCACGAGAGATACAGGACAGAAAGCAGACAAGAGCTCAGCTTTTCTGCCACTTGCTGGCTGTCAGACCGTAGGCCCAGCATTAAACCTTGAGCTACCTATCTCTACAGAATTTAGGAGAAAATCCTCTGTAGATCACAAAGTGAAACGCACGTGTTGTACCTTAAACCAAGTCTGGAGTTACATCTATTCTTATAGTCATTTCTTCATAATGTCATTTCATCTTTCAAAGTTTGGATTCTAGTAAGTCTTCCCTGGTCTTTACAACTTCTCACAGCACTTTTCTGTCTCACTAACTGCAGTGATCACTGGGTTACTCAGCAGCTTGTGGAAATGGGAGGTTTTCTGCCTGCTGCTCCGTGTGCAGCCTGTCTGAGCAGTATCAGTGACGAGGGCGGGAAGGTACTCCAATGGCCAGATGAGCTCCATTAGATCTCAAAGCAGCACAGAAAGCAGGTGTTGCTGCTTAAAATTAATGCACAGAAAGAAAAGCATCACCTGTGTAAGGTTACTGCTGTACCCTAAAAATGAAGGGTTCTGAAACTTCAGCCGACACACAGAAAGAGGCTGCGAGGCCCTTTTGCCTGGTGTGCCGCTGGATGGGCTTTCCTGAGATCTAATTACTGCTGCCAGCCTGGAATTCACGATCACAAGAGGAAGTCATACTGGATGGGTGAAAGCCAATCCACAATTACGTAACCAATGCTTCAGGACATCCAATCCTTTTCCAAGTGGGGTAGTGAACTCAGGGCTTGGAGCATGGAGGGAGTGGCGATGGGGAGAGATATTTCTAACACAACTAGGCCTCGTAAGATAAAAGATGACAATTTATTTCAGGCTTTAGGAACAGCAACTGTGTTATGAAGCATTCAATACACTTAGAACTAATCTGTGCTTGAAAATGCTCCACCATTAGAACGCAAGCCTAGAGAACTAAAACTCAAACCAAAAAGATGGTACTGGCTAATCAGGAATGATAGGCCAGCACTGGATTTTAAGAGTCATCCACTAGGATCTACATGTACTGCAAAGTGAGAGTAAGGAACTACTGAAAATTCAGAGAACTCACACTTCTATTCCTCATTAAAACAAACAGGCAAAACATCATCTCAACAAAGACGCCATTGAAGGCATGAAGCCTGGGTTATAGATGAAAGCCCTGTGTCCTATGCATGAGCTTTCAAGCACTCAGCTCTAGTGTCATGTCCCCCTCCCTGCTCCCGCCAGGGGGATTAGTACCAAGAGAAGACTGTGGCAGGGTCCCGACAGTTCACTACCAGCCTTGCCCCAAGCAAGGTGGGCTTTTTAAGGCAAGGCAAACAGCAACAATAAAAAAAAGTTTAACCTCTGTTGCGTGCCCTGTCCCATGAGCGCTTCCTAACAAATGGCCAACAGTCACATGAAAGAGGACGGTTTCGCCAAGCAGCAAAGAAATGTAAATTATAAAAGCAAGATACCATTTGCTGGCTACCAAATTAAACTAATGAGCACAGAAGTTTAAAAAATGACAAAGATCAGTGTTAAAGAAAGTGAAGAGGTCTTCCCAAACACCGAGCTTATGGAAATATAAAAAGTGATTCAATCTTTCAGAAAAGCCATTTATCAATACACTGAAAGCCTCCCAGACATCCCTACTCTCAGACCTAGTGGTCCAATTTTGCAGAAACCTATCCTTAAGGTCATAATCAGAGGTGCAGACAAGTGTTGTGTAGGCAACAGTTTAGACAACAAACCTACCTGTGGCAGCACTGGCTATAATTAGATCCAATATAAATACTCAAATTGGGAACATGGTTAAGTAAACTGTGGAACATCTATCCAATAAAATACTATACAGTCATTAAAATTGTATCCCAAGTGTTTTTAAGTAACATGAGAAAATTGTTTTGAAACAATGTCAATTTGAGGAAAGAGGAGGGTATCCACTTTCACAAGGCACAATTTTTTACCAATGTAACATAATATACCTGTCAGGCTCTGTGCTGACAGTTCAGAGCCTGGAGCCTACTTCAGATTCTGTATCTCTCTCTCTGCCCTCCCCTGCTCACTCACTCACTCTCTCAAAAATAAACATTAAAATAAAAAAAATTGGGGCACCAGGGTGGCTCAGTAAGTTAAGCATCTGACTTCGGCTCAGGTCATGATCTCATGGTTTGTGGGTTTGAGCCCCATGTCAGGCTATGTCCTGACAGCTCAGAGCCTGGAGCCTGCTTTGGATTCTGTGTCTACCTCTCTCTCTGCCTTCCCCCTGCTCACACTGTCTCTGTCTCTCTCTCTCAAAAATAAACACTAAAAAATAAAATAAAATAATATACATGAGAACAAATGACATGATACAGTCCAAAATGTTAAACTTATTCCCTGAGTTATGAGATTAAGATTACATGATGAAATGGTCAATAAAAATCTCCAATCCTGGCTCTGACTTCCTAGTTGGCCTTGAAAAACGTTACTTTACCTCTTTGTATCTGGTTTCTCTAATCTGTAAAACCCTAATAATTATAGTAACCCTCACAGAGTCGCTGGGAGAATATAGCAATGTTTAAAGCCAAATATGTATAAATGGGAGGAAGTGAATTATATAGTTGGGAGAAATATTTTACACAGACTCTGCTAAGACTCGCAGGTCTTACTCCAGCGACTTTTGTTAGCAGAAGACAAAATGCAACCTAATTCCACCCAGGGCCCCAGAGATAGGGCTTTGACCACAGTCACAGGACAGCTGGGAATCACATAAATTTAACATATGTAAGAAAAAAGAAAAAGATATCAAAACTCAAGATTCTTCTCTGTGCTATAACATATATGACTATTACTAAATAAAGTTGTTCTAAAAGTGGGAGGGACCTGAAGTTCTTGTTGATCTACTCTGCTCAGAGAGGTCTCCAAGCTCTTCTTTCATCCATGTTATCAGCCTGTTTTAACAGTCTAATTCAGGACACAGCCAGGATGGTCAGGGAATAACCAAGAGTTTCACAGCATGAAGGCAAGAGATAAGGGAGGAGCACTCTGGGGCATGGCGGGAAATGCACTCGCTCTGCTCAACAGCGGCCCCCCTGCAGTACAACAAACAGACATGTGCTGTGGTGATGGCTGCTGGCAAAGCAAGAGTGCAGTGGGGGCTAAGCCGGGCTCTGGAGTTGATGTCACACGGTTATTAGGAAAGGATATTCTATAGCTACAAATGTCTCATGAGAAAGGATTAGGCTTTCCTGAGCAGCTGTCCCTGGGACACGATTGAGTGTTTCTTTCCACCCACTTTTCCTCTCTCAGAGGAGCATGACTTCAATGAAAGCAGGCCCAAGAGCCCAAGAATCACTGTGGGAAGGAAGGAGAGAGGAAGACATTAAGAGGGGAGGTAAGGAGGAAGAGCAGAGGGCTATCATACCTCTGGAAACACCAGTAGCTTTGTGCTAAAAAAAAAAAGTTTCTTATTTTCTGAATAAATCTTGTGGCAAATAGTGTCTCTTGAAAGGTGATCCAACCAATGGAAAGTAGCAGAGACCAGGAACACAAAACAGGCTACTAACATCAACCGTTCCCCAGAATGTGGGGGAAATGAAAATCGAACAAACCACAGACAGCCGTAGGTTTTCTACAATCATCTCTATTGCAGACAGAACATTTTAGTTATCACTTATTCTCTATATCCTGCTTAACTTCAAGTATGTACTACAATCTCAAGTGCCAGCTCATGAGTTCAAAAGCTACATTTTCTGGCATAGTGATAGTAGGAACCGTTTCATCTCGATTATGGAAGAAGTGTTCATTTTCACAAAGAGTGGGTTTTTAATGCTGGTGGGGTAGGGTTGGAGGAGGGAAGAATGGCATGTAGCAGAATCCCCAGGACCCAAAACACAGGGTTAATTCTTCAAAGAAATGAATATTACCTGTTTCTGTCACATTAATACAATGTCCATGGGAAATAGTTTCCTGAAAATGTGTGGGTCTCACTCTGAAGATTAGCAGAATTCAGGAAGAATCAGGAATTCAAGAAGCATAGGATAAAACCATGATATATAAAATTTCAAAGGCCAGGCAGAAAGTCAAAGATCTGGCTCAGCTCTCCATTTTATACTCAAGGAAACTGAGACCTTAAGTGCATAGCAAATCACAGACAGTACCAGGATTCCTGGCTCCTGGCCAAGGTCACCTTTTTGGTCCAGTCTAGAAAAACCACCTAAAGTTCAAGAGCTCCTTGACAAAACAAGGCAACCTGGTGGTAAATTTAGAGATTAGATTATTTTTTTCCTAACTGGAAATAATCAACCTAAGTGGTATTACAGACAAGGATTCTCTTTTATGAGTTTCATAAAAGAAAAAAAAACAACAACCTATGAAAGACTTGGAAATGAGTGGAAAGAGATTGCTGTGTATCCTGTCCAGTGTATTCTTCCAGCTGGTCTGTGTTTTACTGCTTTTAAGCTATTTTTCAATTCTGTATGCTATAGTAACCAGAAAGTAATGCAAATGATGCTCGTCCATAGAAACGGAAGTGAACTTTGTCATGTACAGGTACAGTGGATCCTCGCCCTTTCTCAAGGCGCTAGTTTTGCACATTTCAGCATTCCTGACTGCCTATGTACATACGTGTGTACTTTCTGGATCTCCCCTGAACCAACTGAAACACGTCTAATTAATAAGTTAATGAAAATCTTTTGATGCATCATTTTATATTTATATGATAGTGATGATTTTGTTATTAAGAAAAGAGTAACAGATCTTCCCAGCAGACAACTCTTACCCATTTTGAGTAGCTAATATTTTTCGATTAAAAAGATCTTAGGGCCTCAGACAGATATACAGATACACCAAATCGCTTTAGGTACAAAAACATGAAACATCCCATTTTCAGTATTCTTCCCTTTGGGTAGATCCTTGGAAATACACAGTAGAGGTACAACCCACTTTCCTTACTTCCAAGACGCCTTGGAGTCAAGAAAGCCTGGGTTTGTGGTCCAGGTCTTTCCACCTGGTAAGCTCTAGGACTTTGGGAAATTCCCTTAACCTTTTCAAAACCTTTTATTATGGTAAAATGTGTATCACATAATATGGATTTTAACCATCCACAAGTATACAATTCAGTGGAACTAAATACATTTGCAATGCTGATATAACCGTCACCACCATGTATACCCAAAACTACTTCATCATCTCTGTATAAACTCTGTGGCCATTAAATAATATCTCCCCATTCTCCCTCCCTTCTATTCTACTTTTCTGTCTCTATGAATGTGCCTATCGTAGGTAGCTCATTACATGGAATCATAGAATATCTGCCATTCTGTGTCTGGCTTATTTCATTTAGCACAAGGTTTTCCAGGCCTAGTTATGTTGTAGCATCAAATTTTCATCCTTTTTTCCCACTGTATGTATCCACCACATTTTGCTTATCCAGTCATCTGCTGATGGACAACTGAGTTGTTTGCGTCTTTTGGCTATTGTGAATAATGCTGCCAAGAACACTGGTATCTGTCTGAGTCCCTGTGTACCACACCCTTTTGGATATACACCTAGAAGTGGAATTTCTGGGATATATGGTGGTTCCATGTTTAACTTTTTGAGGGACTGATGAACGGTTTTCCACAGCAACTACACCATTTTATGCTCCTTCCAACAATGCATGAAGGTTCTAATTTCTCCACATCTTTACCAGTGCTTTTTATTTTCCTTTTTTTTCTTACAGGCATGAAGCAGTATTTCATTATGGTTTTCATCTGCACTGATCTACTGACTAGTGATGTTGAACATCTTTCCATGTGCTTATTGGCCATCTGCCTATCTTCTTTGAAATGTCTATTCAAGTCCTTTGGTCATTTTTGAATTGGGTTGCTTTTGTTGGTTAAAGTTGTAGGAGTTCTTTATACATTTCTGGATATCAATCCGTAATCAGATATATGATTTGCAAATATTTTCTTCCGTTTTCTTTTTTTATTTTATTGTGTCTTTTAGTGTCCTATCCATATCACTGCAAAATCTAATGTCATGAAGATTTTCCCCAATGTTTCATTTAAGAGTTTTATAACTTAAGCTCTTAAATTTAGGTCATCGATCAAATTTTAGTTAATTTCCATATTTATTTTAATTTTGTATTAATTTTGTATTTATGTATTTGTTTTGTAAGGGCCCAACTTCATTCTTTTGCTTGTGGATATCATTTTCCCAGCACTATTTGTTAAAAAGACTTTCCTTTCCTTATTGAATGGTCTTGGTATCCCTGATAAAAATCAATTGACCATATATGTGAGCCTTTATTTCTGTGCTCTCTATTCTATTCTACTGATCTATATGTCTGTCCTTATGCCAGTACCATACTGTCTTAATTAATGTGGCTTAATAGAAGATTCAAAGTCAGGAGGTGTGAGTCCTCCATTTTGATCTTTTTCAAGATTGCTTTGGGTAGCTGGGGCCCACGGCAATTCCTAATGAACTGAAGATCGATTTTCCCATTTCTCTGAAAAAGACTTGAAGTTCCAGAAGAGACTGTACTGAATCTGTAGACGGCATTGAAACGGTAGATCTTAACAATGTTAAGTCTTTCTATCCATACTTCCATTTACTTAGGCCTTTTAAAATTTCTTTCCAGCAATGTTTGGTATCTTTTACCTCCTTGATGAGATTTATTCTTAAGCGTTTAATTCTATTAGATGCCATTGTAAATGGAATTTGCTTTTGCATTTTGTTTTTTCTCATCAGGTAAGTATAATCTTTAATACCCATCCCCTATTTCTCCCATCTCTGCCCATACCTCCCCTCTAGTACAACCAACAGTTTGTTCTCTATAGTTAAAAGTCTGTTTCTTGGTTTGTCTTTTGTTTTCTTCCTTTGCTTGTTTTATTTCTTAAATTCTGCCTATGAGTGAAATCATATGGTATTTATCTTTCTCTTATTTCACCTAGCAAACATGTTGTTGTAAATCACAAAATCTCATTCTTTTTATGGCCGAATAATACTCCATTGTGTGTGTGTGTGTGTGTGTGTGTGTGCGCGCGTGCGCGCGTATACACCGCAACATCTGTATCCAATCATGAATCAATGGACATTTGGGCTGTTTTCATAGTTTGGCTACTGTAAATAATGCTGCAATAAACAAAGGGGTGCATGTACCCCTTTGAATTACTGTTTTTGTATTTTCTGGGTAAATACCCAATAGTGCAATTACTGGATTGTAGGGTAGTTCTATTTTTAACTTTTTGAGGAACTTTCATACTATTTTCCTCTGTAGCAGCTTGCATTCCCACCAACAGTGCAAGAGGGTTCCTTTTTCTCCATCCACATCCTTGCCAACACCTGTTGCTTCTGTGTTTTTGATTTCAGTCATTCTGACAGGTGTGAGGTGATATTTCATCGTAGTTTTCATTTCCATTTGCTACCGTAAACAGAACTGCTTTCTTAATTTCCTGTTCAGATTGTTCATTTCCCTTATCATCTTAAGCTTCCACTTCCCCATCTGAAATGAGAGAAATCGTATCTACACTTCAAATAGTTGTTATAGGGACAATGGACATAGAATATATAGGAATAATGAAAGCACAGTGTAGCCACTAAGTTTAGCCTAGGTTAGAATCTTGACTCTGACACTTACTGGCCTGTAAACCCTGCCTAGAGCAAGTCTGTTAGCACCATTTTCCCTAAAGCATTTGAGCACTTTGTCTCTGTGCCACCTTTCAGCAATTCTCACAGCATTTAAAATTTTTTCATCATTATTATATGGTGGTCTGTGATCAGTGATCTTTGCTGTTACTATTGTAATTGTTTTGAGGCACCACAAATCACATCCATATAAGAGGGCAAATTTAATCGGTAAATGTTATGTGTGTTCTGACTGCTCTACTGATAGCCATTCCCATCTTTCTCCCTCTCCTTGGACCTTCCTGTTCCCTGAGACACAGCAATACTGAAATTAAGCTAATCAATAACCTTACAATGGCCTCTAAGTGTTCAAGTGAAAGGAAGAGACACACATACACTTTAAGTCAAAAGGTAACAATGATTAGGCTTAGTGAGGGAGGCATGTCTAAAGCCAAGAAAGGCTGAAAGTCGGCCCTCTTGGCCAAATAGCCAAGTTGTAAATGCCAAGGAACAGTTCCTGAAGGAAATTTAAAGTGATACTCCAGGGAACACATGAATGATAAGAAAGTTAAACAGCCTTACTGCTGATATGGAGAACGTTTGAGTGGTCTGGAGAGAAGATCAAACCAGGCACACAATTCCCTTAAGCGCACATTCCCCCAGAGCCAAGGCTCTAAGTCTCTTTAATTCTGTGCAGGCTGAGAGAGGGGAGGAAGCTTCAGAAGAAAAGTCTGAAGCAGGGAGAAGTTGGTTCATGAGGTTTAAGGAACAAAGCCATCTTTATAACATAACAGTAAAAGGAGAAGCAGCAGTGCTGATGGAGAAGCTATAGCAGGTTATCCAGAAGATCTAACTAAGATAATTAATGAAGATGGCTACAATAAAAACAGATTTTCAATGCAGATGAAACAGCTTTCTATTGGAAGAAGATGCCATCTAGGACTTTTACTGCTAGAGAGGAAAAGTCCATGCCTTCAGAGCTTCAAAGGACAGATGACTCTCTGCAGCTGGTAACTTTAAGTTGAAGTCAATGCTCAGTTACCACTCCAAAAATCCTAGGGCCCTTAAGAATTATGCTAAATCTACTTTGACTGTGTTCTACAAATAGAACCACAAAGCCTGGATGACAGCACATCTATTTACAACATGGCTTACTGAACATTTTAAGGCCCCTGTTAAGATCCACTGCTCAGAAAAAAGATTCCTCTCCAAATACTGCTGCTCATTGACAATGCACCTGGTCACACAAGACCTCTGATGAAGATGTAGGAGATTAATGTTGTTCTCATGTATGCTAAAACAATATTCATTCTGCAGCTCATGGATCAAGGAATAATTTTGATTTCTGAGTCTTATTTAAGAAATACATTTTTGTGAGATTATAGCTGCCATAGATAGTGATTCCTTTGATGGATCTGAGAAAAGTAAACTGAAAATCTGGAAAAACTGAAAATCCATTATGGATGGTATTAAGAACATTTGTGATTCATGGGAAGAGGTCAAAATATCAACATGTATAGGAGTTTGGAAGAAGTTGATTCCAATCCTCACAAGTGACTTTGAGGGGTTCAAGATTTCATTAGAGGAAGTATCTGCAGATGTGTAAAGGGTAAGAGAACTAGAATTAGAAGTGGAGCCTAGAAATGGGACTGAATTGGTGCAATCTCATGACAAAACTTTAAGGGATGAGAAGCTGCTTCTTAAGGATGAGCAAAGAAAGGAGTTTCTTCAAATGGAATCTACTCCTGATGAAGACGTGGTGAAGATTCTTGAATGACAACAGAGGATTCAGAATATTACATGAATTTAGTTGATAAAGCAGCAGCAGGGTTTGAGAGGACAGGCTCCCAATTTTGAAAGAAGTTCTACTGTGGGTAAATGCTACTAAACAGCACCACATGCTGCAGAGAAATCATTAGTGAAAGGAACAGTCGATGTGGCAAATTTCATTGCTGTCTTAAGAAATTGCCACAGCTACCCCAAACCTTCAGCAGCCACCACCCTGAACAGTCAGCAGCCATCATCATCGAGGTAAGATCTTTCACCAGCAAAAATTATGATTAAGATTCACTGAAAGCTCAGATGATGATTAACATTTTTAGTAATAAAATATTTTTAAATTAAGGTATGTATATTATTTTTTTTGACATAATGCATACTTAACAGACTACAGGATAGTGTAAATATAACTTTTATAAGTACTGGGAAACCAAAAAAATTCACTTGATTCACTTTATGTGGTGTTCTGGACCTAAGCCCTCAATATCTCCAACGTATGCCTATATTCATGTTCTTCACTACTTGCAAATGAATCTTTCTAAATCATTGCTGTGATTACATCACTTCCACGTTTCCTCATCTTTACTGGCCTACATCACAAATTAAGCAAATTCCTAACTTCTAGAAGTTGTGTTCAAGATCAACCGCAATAGATGCCAAACCACTTAAAAAAAATTTTTTTTTTACATGTATTTATTTTTTTTGAGAGAGAGGCAGAGCACAAGTGGGGGAGGGGCAGAGAGAGAATGAGACACAGAATTTGAAGCCGACTCCAGGCTCTGAGCTGTCAGCACAGAGCCTGACGTAGGGCTCAAACTAACAAACTGTGAGGTCATGACCTGAGCTGAAGTTGGACGCTTAACCGACTAAGCCACCCAGGTACCCCCCAAATCACCTTTCTCATTGTAGTTCCCACTATTCTGGAACACCTTTTAGGCTGAAGGGAGTGAACAGCACCCAGACCATAATTTGACAGTTATGGAGCAAAACCTTGTCTAAGAAACTGGGCCCTATGTTCTTTATCTGCGGAAGGAGAGTCAGCCTAGATGAGCTCTAATCTTGCCACACCAACTCATCACAGTGCCTTACACAATACAGCTCTTTAGTTATGCCTGTTGAAATAAATCTTTGTAAAATCTCTGGACGAATGACAAATCACCAAAACAATGATTACTTTGATCTGCCAAAAGATTACTGTTCTTAATGCTGACTTTCTGGGGTAAACATAAACATTTTTAATTAGTGAAGATTAATTATGTAATAATATTATTACAATCATGCCGGGCTCCTGAATTCTGAAGCAGGAGCAAAATGAAATTCATTTGAACTGTTATTTGTGTGCATGGGTGCAGGAGGTGTGTTACTAGGTGTGTCAACAGCTAGTTGGCAGACAGGTTGCCCACGGACCAATGAAGGGGAATACTGTTTATATCTCAACTCTTTAGTATGGGTATGTATATATGGATCCAGACTGCATTTAGGCCTAAAGAGAAAGATTTGTATGGTTGCAGTTATAAAAACAACTAAGTTTTGTTTTGTTTTTTTAACTGAGTCTGCTTTAAAAAGTGAGATGAGATGCTGAGATTATAACCGGCTTTGTCATTTCTTATAAGACAGTACAAGTATGTGCCTCATAGCTAAACTGACCATGGACACAATGCTTCTGAGAGCTTTCTCTTGGGAAGGCAGAAAGGGGAAAACAAAGTATCTTAAAAACAAATCAGAAAAACCTGAATATTTCCAACTGTATAATTTGTGCTGTCAGTTTCAGGTTAATCTTTTCCAGAAAACCATGCTCCCAGCCAGAGGAAGTGTGCTAAATGCAACTGAGATTCAAGTTACTGACTGGGGCTGCCAAGGCATTTGTGCCTGCATATTTTCAATCTTTTTTTTTTTTTTTTTTTTAAAGGAATTAGTTCTAATGGAGAAATCCGTGGTTCAAACGCCCAGAAAAACCCTTATGCTAGCAACAAAATCTTTAACATCCTTTCTGCCAGTATTTAATTCATTACTTTGGGGATGATGATCACAACCTTAACATGACCAAATACATTTTCTTTCAAATTCACCTACTAAACATTTCTACATAGTAAATACTGAGATATTGATGGAAATTATGATTGTGAACCATTTCTCAATTTTAGAAGTAGTTATCTGTTTATGAAAACAAAGAATATTAAAATAGAATATCTGGAAAACATATTTTCCCATCTATTTATCCATTCCAATTAATTCTGAGATGTAAGCAAATGACCATTTTGTCTCAACTTACTAAAAGCAATTTCAAAAAGCTACAATATCTATAACAAAGCTTTCAATGATCAATTCAGTGCCTCATAGCACTTTTTTAAAAACTTTTTTTTAACACTTATTTATTTTTGAGAGACAGAGCATGAGTGGGTAAGGGGCAGAGAGAGACAGAGTCATAGATTCTGAAGCAGACTCTAGGCTCTGAGCTATCAGCACAGAGCCCAACGTGGGTATCAAACTCATGAACTGCGATATCATGACCTGAGCCAGTGTCAGATGCTTAATCGACTGAGCCGCCCAGGCACCGCCCCTATTAGCACTTTAAACACTGGCACGATGCTTGAAACATCTCACATCTAAAAATTATTTTTTATATATCTACTTCCTCCAATGGATTAAATATATTCATTAGAGGAGTTTTCCTTCATCTGCTTCCCAGGAACCAATCTAGAACCTGGCATACAGTAAATGCTAGCTGAATCACTGACTGAATGAGATACTATACAAGGGTCCAAGACACAGGGTCTTAACTTTGTACCAGACAAAGAAGCACGGACCACTGTCTCCAAGAAGGTTTTGTGCATGAATAAATCTCATTTCCTGTATTAGAGATTCAAAAAAATAGTCTTGGGAAACTTTAGATTATCAGTTAAAATGCAGAGGCCATGTGTAATATTAAAAAAAATGCTATTGTTATTAATATCTTGCAACTTAAAAGGGTGGTTTTGATCACATTAGACAATGACACTTAAAGGCCATGACATCTTCCTATATGATTCATTAAATGAAACAATGGCTTTTTAATTTGTTGACAATATTTGATTTTCCTGTCCCAAAATAGAGTTTAAATAACAAATATTTTGTCTCCTATCATACGTAAGTAGGGTTTTTCCTTCATTGCCACTTCCTTCCAGTCTACATAGGCAAACAAATCTTTCTTAAACCAGGCCAATATTGATGAGGGAACAATGAATAAATTAGCGTAAATGTCAAAAAAATATTAATATATCTTCATGACACTGGCACTACATGCCAACATGATATTTTCATTTCAGCATTAAAACATCACTTGATTTTACATGTTGGGACACAACGTGCTGCCTAATATCCCTACAAATGCAAAGTATTAAGCATACAAACTCTTATTCTCTAGATTTCATTTTTCTTTTTTTCTTTTTCTTTTTTTTTTTTTTTTTGTAATCTTGGTTTGTAAAACCCAGTTAGCTGTAACAGAACCCCACAAATCTCCAAAGCTTTAGAACCAGCAAGCCAGGTGCCTTGGGACTAATACTCTCTCTTTAGTCCATCTTCCTCCACAGTTAACCTTAGTTCCTTTGACTATTAAAAAATTTTATTTGTCCTGAGCCCTAACACAATCAAAGGAAAGATAAGCAAGAACAGGTGAAGAAAGGCTTTACATACTGAAATGCAAAGCTGAATTAAAACTTCTAAGCCCTGTTTATGCGACCTGGATCTCAGATAAGAAATCAGCTCAAGTATGATGCGTGGATCATGATCAACGGCATGGCATGTGCCATGATTCAATGGCACAGACTTCACTGTTGGCTTGGAAAAATCCTTCTGACAGAGAAGTTTCTTAGACTGTGATGGCTGCTAAATTGCTATAGCTGTTTAAATTGGTAAATTCTGTAATAAGAAGAAATATTCAAAGTTGTGTAACTTCAGGATTAGGAAAAGGTAGGGGCAATTTAAATCCAGTGTCCATAAATACTAAAACTGGGACCTGTTACAAGGTGCTCAAAGACCTCTTACCCATCAGACACAGGCATCTCCTCAGAAATGAAAAATCTGACTTCTCAGTATTATAACAATCTAAAATAAACAGCCAAAGCGTCTGGTGTACAGTTTTCAGGTTCAGAGGCACACACCCAAACTATTCTCTCTTTTTTGTTCTAACACCAGCCAGAAAAGAAGATACGGGATTCAGGTTCAGACATTTGAGGACGTTTACATGTGACTGGAACCAAGTGACAGCAAACTACTCAATTATCCTTGCTTCACTAAAAACAGCTAACAATGTTTTTATGTCCCCAAAGAAAACAAACAAGAACATCAACAAAATCCACACTGAAAGCTGACAAAACAGGCTGTTTCAATTGTTGCTAAAGAACCACTCATTTGCCTGCGAGTCTTATTAAGCTCTTCTCCCCCAAAGGCCCACCTAGCAGAGTAACACAGCTACTCTTAACTGTTTCTGCAGCACAGAAATTCCCACTCTCTATTAACAACCAAACCACAGGTTTTCTTTAGAACTCTGAACAAACTATCTCAACTCTCAGAAATGGGGGCTGTATTAACAGACATGAGATGTATAAAAGCCGTCTTTAAAATAAAGAAAAAAAAGAATCTGTGAGAGCTAGTCTTCAAGATGACCCCCAGCAATCCCCACTTCCTAGGTTTCACATGCCTGTGTGGTGCCGTCTCTCATTGTACCAGAGTTGGTCTGTGTGACCAACAGAATGTGGGAGAAGTGATGACTACATCAGATTATAGCTTCTGTTCTAGACTCTTTCTGTCTTTCCCTTTCACATATCACTCTTATGGGGGAAAGCCAGTGGCCATGTCGTGAGAGTAGGGAGAGCCTTATATGGTGACAGACTGAAGATCTGGCCAATAGTCAGCAAGGAACTGAAATCTGCTAACCACCATGGAGGTGACGGTGGAAGCACATCTTCCCTGAGTTAAGCCTTCAAGTTGGCTGACAGCTTGAGTCTAACCTCATGGGAGGTCTTGAGCCGTAACTCCCCCAGCAAAGTTTAAGCTGTTCCTGGATTCCTGACCCACAGATACTGTGAGATGACAAATGTTTGTTAAATGTTTTAATCTACTAAATTTTGGTGTAATTTGTTACACAGCACTAGATAACTAATGTAAAATCCAAAAGATAGGGACAGTTCTTGCAACAAGTACAAGACTGCTCCAAGAAGTCAAAGACAAAAGAACTTAGCAAAAAGTTACATAAAGCTCAGAGGTCACGTCCTAAAAACATTACAATGTTTTCTCCATTGTACTACTTCAATTACAGTATTCTCCACTGATACAAGAAATGTATTCATGACATTCATGACAGCAGACGAGTGACGAGAGAATTGGTAGGATTCAGATTTACAGAGGACTGATTAAAAAAAAAAAAAACAGCTGAAAGAATCAAAACACTTGATTCTCTTGCAGGAACAGCTTCCTGTTTTGGTTACAAAGGAGCCACACTTAAAATAACTATCATAAAGGATACTCAGGGCCTGAGAAGTCAATGGCAGGAAGCCACAACAAAGAACACTGAAGGTGGCCCAACAGAAGAGGATTCCTCCCGGAAATGGACCCGAGAAAGGCTAGGAGAAGAGCTAGCCTAGAGAATGAATGGCATGTACAGTGACAAAAGCACAATAAGCAAGGAGCAGGCATCCAAACTCCCTCAGCACATGGTTCTTCCCACGGCCTCTGACCCACTGGCTCCTGGCAATACTAAGCAGATGTGCTAATGCAGCAGGGTACCTGTCCTCCCCCAGTCAGTCGTGGGTGCACTGGGAGAATTAAAGTTAACGGATGAGGAGAACTGGTGCCGTAAAATTCAAATATTTTATCTTGACGCATTTTTAACTGTGAAGTTGTCTGGAAGGGACATACCAAAAAATTAAGCATATTATGTCTACCTTCTTCCACTTAATATTAGGTCGATTTTACTATCGTACCCAAGGCAAAGGTACCAGAGAAACAATACGTGTCAAAATACAACCCAGTCAAACAGAGATCCAAACCGAACTACAGAAATTGTCAGAGTCTGACCTGTGGTCAGCAGGGTCCTCAGGGAATCTATAATGCGAGGACAGGCATGTTTTCACGGACATCAAATCCTACTGCTTATGACTCATACCACCCAACCACTCAGCTTTTTCTCCCCCAACTTATAGCTTCTATTTTCTTGGGGACTGGGAAATAGCCAAGTTTATAAAGATGCATCAGCTAACAGAATCAAATAGGCAAGGCACAGTGTTTATCGGGGAATGTTGTGAAGGGATATGAATTGAATCAAACTAGACAGCTACTGAGAATCCTGTACAAATGAGATTTTATCATCAATTAGGTGAAGAGTGGTCGCCTGAGGGCACAAAACAAAGGTTATACAGGCTGGTAATTTCTTCACGTTTTTTTTTTCCTGCCTACTTTGGGTATTACCACTATATCTATTCCACATCCTCCTGAAGGTCTCAGCTAGTACATCAGGGAAGACATGAAACAAAAGGTGTAATAACAGCAAAGGAGGAAGCAGAAACTGACATTATTTCCAATTTTGATAACTGATGGTGTACACAGAAAATCCAGAAGAATCTATAGTTAGAATTAATAAGTCAGTTTGGCAAGTTTGCTGAATAGAGGTCAATGTAGTATGCCCACATGGTAGTAGTAGAAAAAAGTTAGAAAATAAAAAATTAAAAATACCATTTACAATTATATACATACACAAAGATCCAGCAACTAGGAATATATCTAAAGAAAGAATATGCAAAACCTCATCACTGAAAACTATTAAAACACTTAAAACATTTATTAAGACTTAAATCAAGCTAGTCATAAATTAGGAGACATGATAATATCAAATTGTCAATTTTCCCCAAACTGATTTACAGATTCAATGCAATCAAAGTATCAGGAGGTTTTATTTACTTATTTGTGGAAATTGACAAGCTGATTCTAAAATTTATATGGCTAAAGGACCTACAGCGACACCTGGATGGCTCAGTCAGTTGAGCACCTGAATCTTGATTTTGGCTCAGGTCATGATCCTGTAGTGTCTGGGTTCGAGCCCTGCACTAGACTCTGCACTGATGGCTTGGAGCCAGCTTGGGATTCTGTCAGCCTCTCTCTGCCCTTCCCCTGCTTTGCTGACAGCACAGAGGCAGCTTGGGATTCTTTGTCTCCCTCTCTCTCTGCCCTTCCACTGCTTGCTGTCTCTCTCTCTCAAAAATAAATAATCATTAAAAAAATAATAAAGGACCTACAATAGCCCAGGCAATCCTGAAGAACAAAGCTGGAGGACTTACCCTAAACTAGCTATCAAGACTGTCTAGGACACAGTCGTTCTTGAACCTGTGTATGATGCCGCCACTGGAAATTTCATCCCAGGCCCAAAGTACCCATTCACTCCTTACATGTTCCTAGAAGTGTTTATCTGTGAGTTCTATAACATAAACACAGTATTCCTTTAAGTGATATTTTAAAAGCTTATTTATAATGGCGTCTTATATACCTCATGAATAACCATTAAATCTGTGTTATTTCTTTTTTTTCTAGCTAATTTTTCAATTCTTTCTATGAAAGTAAGAAACTAGCATCTTGAGGTTAAGTTTAATGTAGCTTCACCAATAAATACTATTATTTTTCAAAAATAATTGAGAACGTTCCATATTCTGAAAAACTATAAGGATTGATTAGAACACCAATCATTTCCTGAGGATCATTTTTGAAGGGAAAATCTTACTAGATATTAAATGGACACATATGATACATAAGTACTGGAACAAATGGACGTTTGCCTAACTCTTTACAGAGAAACATCCAAGTATGCAAAATTGAGTAAATCAGACATGTGTGTCCATAGCTAAAGGCAGGCAAAAAGGAGAATAAAACTTTAGCCACCTATTTTTTTTTAATCTCCCAACCCAACCAACATCCCGGAAGGAAAAAAGTACAATTCAGAATACTACAGTAACATGCGAAAAACACAGGCAGTACTGCTTTTATGAAATAATTCCCATACTTCATGGGTAAGTGACCGAAACCATAAATATTCCTCCTCTAACGCGGATCAACTATAAATCTTACCAGGCTTTTAAATTCCGTTATTATTTGTTCCGTTTAACTGCCAGTTCAGACCCCACAAATACAAAGACAACTGTTCACAGACCAGTGTTTCTGGGCCTACTCCAGAAAGTGTGTTCGATACACTGGAGGTTTCTGCCTGTTTTGAAGCTTGTGGCCTGAAATTACTTTTCTTCCTGGCAGTAACTCCAAGTCCAGCAGTATTTTAACATTAAAAATAACTCCCTCACTGCATTCCTTGAAGTTTCTAAAACAACTGTTCTATTTTATACTCTGATGTTAAATAATTCATTTCTTAATGAGGAACTTTCAGTTATTAAGCTTGCACCATTTGAACTTTCTGGCATAAAAACCTAGTATTAACTCTTTTGTAGAAATGTTCCTTTTGGATTGGTTGAGTTGATAAACACTAATTTCAAGACACCTTATAATTATCTTACTAAAATCTGGAGGAGAGTCATTTATTGTAAACTCAAGGGTATCTTACAATATTTGAATCACTGTAGAGTCCACAGGCATCTAATGAGAACCACAACCAAAATCACCATCAAGAGACAAGTATTTATCCTAATTATTTATCTAGATGACCTAGGTAGTATCTTAACTACTCAAATCTGCTTAGTTATGTTATCATTTAGGGTTTGTTCTGTGAATCATGGATTAAGAAAAAGTAACCAAATAAATGTAGCCATGAAAAAATGCATGTTCCTATACAGTTCACAAGCTGTTTGAACAAGTTCTTGAATATTTCAGGGTTATCTTTAAATAGCTAATATGATCACAGACATTGTTAGAAATATGCTAATGGACATATGTATAAACGTTAAGCACTGCATGACTACGGTAAGCTTCCTTTGGCCTGCAGGCCACAGCACAAAGGGAGTGTTCCAAGAATAAAAAGGAGGAAATGCAGGAGGATATAGGTCTTACATTTAGAAAGAGAAAAAGGGGAAAAACACCTCAGTTCTCCACTGTCCCTGTCAGCTACACCAGTGATTCATTCCATTCTTGATAGGTTACCACTCATTTAGGGCATTTTTTTTTTTTAATTTTTTTTTTTTTTCAACGTTTTTTTTTTTATTTATTTTTGGGACAGAGAGAGACAAAGCATGAACGGGGGAGGGGCAGAGAGAGAGGGAGACACAGAATCGGAAACAGGCTCCAGGCTCTGAGCCATCAGCCCAGAGCCCGACGCGGGGCTCGAACTCACGGACCGCGAGATCGTGACCTGGCTGAAGTCGGAGGCTTAACCGACTGCGCCACCCAGGCGCCCCATCATTTAGGGCATTTTTTAAAAATTCAGATTTTTGAGGGGCACCTGGGTGGCTCAGTCAGTTAAGCATCTGACTTTGGCTCAGGTCATGATCTCACAGTTCGTAGGTTCGAGCCCCGCATCCGGCTCTGTGCTGACAGCTCAGAGCCTGGAGCCTCCTTCAGATTATGTGTCTCCCGTCTCTCTGTCCCTCCCCTGCTTGCACTCTGTCTCTCTCAAAAATAAATAAACGTTAAAAAATTTTAAAAGAAAATTCAGATTTTTGAAAATAATGGTCTGAACAAGTGTTTATCTTTAAACTTCCTCTCCAAGTCCTACTAAAATGACAATTAAGAAATTAAGAAAGTATAAACCCTTAAGGACAAAAAGAATTAAGACAGAAGACAACAGCTAATAAGAGATGCTGACAGTATTATGGAAAACAGCAGGTGAACAGGAAGTAACAAACGTTTAACCTAGAGAAATGAGAAGCCTTAACATCTGTGGGGGAAGGGGAGTTGTCCATACAATCCTACAAAAGCTAGGGAATTCGAAGTACCCCTGAAAATACTGATGGGTAATGTACAGTACTAAACATAAAACTGTTAAAGTCTGTGTAAGAAACAATTAGAGCTCAAGATCCCTACCCCTACTCCACAGAACCAGGGCACTATCCTCTCTAGTTGAACAGAAATGGGAAGTTGACGCCCTGGAGAAAGCAAACCAGGAAGGTTCTGGCACAGTAGGAGCAGGGGTGGAAGCATCATACTGGAAACAGGATGATTATATGAAAGTCTACTCTTTTGATGATAACATGTAAAACGTACTGTGTTTAGCAACACAAGGAAAAACAGGGAAGATTTTTACATCTGTTCCACTGTGTGTCTCACAAATTACAGTTCTCCAACCACATTCATCAAACTCCTTTCTAGGAAGAGCTATGGAAATGGTAGGACATCTAACAAATCTTTTTAGTATAAAAGAAAATTCCAATTCCCTTCTGCCCAAGTCATGTTTTGTTAAAGCAAGTTTTGGCAAGCAGCATGGGATGATGAACTGAGACCCTGTACAGGTCTGGGGCAACAAATTAAAACTTGCAAACCGGGTACCAATGGAAATGTCCACATTTGATTTAGTAATAGAACGCTTCTTTTTTTTTCCCATCACCACCTCCACAATTATTTAAGAAAAAAATAATTTAAATTACATTTTAATTGTATACCTATCAAAGAAAATGTGTAAGACAAACAAATTATTATATATAAAGCTCTTCCAGAGTACAAAGATCTACCCGTGAGGTATTTGGACAGCTTGGATTTTTTTAACTGCTGTAATAATTTTCTATGGTATAAATACTGAAAGACTCAACAACAGTGTGGATCAGAGGGAAAAAAGAGAACACCAGAACCCATACGTAAGCGTACCACCATAAATCTGGAGAAATTTATGATATCCTTAAAGCATTAATACTGAGTATTACTCCAGCCTAAACTCTGTACTATTTGTAAAAGAGAATCCTCTTAATAAAATACATCAATGTTAAGTTATTACTTATTCACTGGACGTCTTTACCGGTGGAGTATTATGTGCCACTGCTCCAAGGACTATCCTACACCACCCCTCCACATCCAACTCTTTTTTGCCATGGCCTCCTCCCACCAAGCCTGAGAGTACCAAATCAAAGTCACAGACCTTCTCCCTCAGCCACATCAGAATGGTCCAACTTGGCTTCTTTATGTTGTCCTTCTGCCACCTTCACAGCAACAGCTCGGCAAATGGCTCCAAACTTCCTATCCAGAGATCGAACCCCTGCCTCTCTGGTATACCTGTCATCAAAGAAAAATATTTTATTTTGGCTAAGCACCACCTGTAAAAATAGAAATAATATGATTAACATTTATACGAAAGAGTGTACATTTAAAAGTTCATTACATTTTTTTAAGTCTTTTTATTTAATTTATTTTTAATATGAAATTTATTGTCAAGTTGGTTTCCATACAACACCCAGTGCTCATCCCAACAGGTGCCCTCCTCAATATCCATCACCCACCCTACCCTCCCTCCCACCCCCATCAACCCTCAGTTTGTTCTCAGTTTTTAAGAGGCTCTTATCTTATGGTTTGGCTTCCTCCCTAACTTTTTTTTTTCCCCTTCCCTTCCCCCATGGTCTTTCGTTAAGTTTCTCAGGATCCACATAAGAGTGAAAACATAGGGTATTTGTCTTTCTCTGTATGACTTATTTCACTTAGCATAACACTCTCCAGTTCCATCCACGTTGCTACAAAAGGCCAGATTTCATTCTTTCTCAATGCCATGTAGTATTCCATTGTGTATGTAAACCACAATTTCTTTATCCGTTCACCAGCTGATAGGCATTTAGGCTCTTTCCATAATTTGGCTATTGTTGAAAGTGCTGCTATAAACATTGGGGTACAAGTGCCCCTATGCATCAGCACTCCTGTATCCCTTGGGTCAATTCCTAGCAGTGCTATTGCTGGATCATAGGGTAGATTTATTTTTAATTTTTTGAGGAAACTCCACACTGTTTTCCAGAGCGGCTGCACCAGTTTGCATTCCCACCAACAGTGCAAGAGGGTTCCGTTTCTCCACCTCCTCTCCAGCATGTATAGTCTCCTGATTTGTTCATTTTAGCCACTCTGACTGGCGTGGGGTGGTATCTGAGTGTGGCTTTGATTTGTATTTCTCTGATGAGGAGAGAAGTTGAGCATCTTTTCATGTGCGTGTTGGCCATCTGGAGGTCTTCTTTTGAGAAGTGTCTATTCATGTTTTCTGTGCATTTCTTCACTGGATTATTTGTTTTTCGGGTGTGGAGTTTGGTGAGTTCTTTATAGATTTTGGATACTAGCCCTTTGTCCGATATGTCATTTGCAAATATCTTTTCCCATTCTGTCGGTTGCTTTTTAGTTTTGTTGATTGTTTCCTTTGCAGTGCAGAAGCTTTTTATCTTCATGAGGTCCCAATAGTTTGTTTTTGCTTTTAATTCCCTTTCCTTTGGAGATATGTCAAGTAAGAAATTGCTGTGGCTGAGGTCACAGAGGTTTTTTCCTGCTTTCTCCCCTAAGGTTTTGATGGTTTCCTGTCTCACATTCAGGTCCTTCATCCATTTTAAGTTTATTTTTGTGAATGGTGTAATAAAGTGGCCCAGTTTCATTCTTCTGCATGTTGCTGTCCAGTTCTCCCAGTACCATTTGTTAAAGAGACTGTCTTTTTTCCACTGGATATTCTTTCCTGCTTTGTTAAAGATTAGTTGGCCATACTTTTGTGGGTCCAATTCTGGAGTCTCTGTTCTATTCCATTGGTCTATGTGTCTGTGTTTGTGCCAATACCATGCTGTCTTGATGATGACAGCTTTGTAGTAGAGGCTAAAGTCTGGGATTGTGATGCCTCCCGCTTTGGTTGTCTTCTTCAATATTACTTTGGCTATTTGGGTCTTTTGTGGTTCCTTACAAATTTTAGGATTGCTTGTTCTAGCTTCAAGAAGAATGCTGGTGCAATTTTGATTGGAATTGCATTGAATGTGTAGATAGCATTGGGTAGTATTGACATTTATTTTTTTTTTTTTAATTTTTTTTTTCTTTTTTTCAACGTTTTTTTTTATTTTTTTATTTTTGGGACAGAGAGAGACAGAGCATGAACGGGGGAGGGGCAGAGAGAGAGGGAGACACAGAATCGGAAACAGGCTCCAGGCTCTGAGCCATCAGCCCAGAGCCTGACGCGGGGCTCGAACTCACGGACCGCGAGATCGTGACCTGGCTGAAGTCGGACGCTTAACCTACTGCGCCACCCAGGCGCCCCGGGTAGTATTGACATTTAAACAATATTTATTCTTCCAATCCATGAACATGGAATGTTTTTCCATTTTTTTATATCTTCTTCAATTTCCTTCATAAGCTTTCTATAGTTCTCAGCATACAGATGTTTTACATCTTTGGTTAGCTTTATTCCTAGGTATTTTATGCTTCTTGGTGCAATTGTGAATGGGATCAGTTTATTTCTTTCTTTTGCTTCATTATTAGTGTATAAAAATGCAACTGATTTCTGTACATTGATTTTGTATCCTGTGACTTTGCTGAATTCACATATCAGTTCTAGTAGACTTTTGGTGGAGTCTATCAGATTTTCCATGTATAATATCATGTCATCTGCAAAAAGTGAAAGCTTGACTTCATCTTTGCCAATTTTGATGCCTTTGATTTCCTTTTGTTGTCTGATTGCTGATGCTAGCACTTCCAACACTATGTTAAACAACAACGGTAAGAGTGGACATCCCTGTTGTGTTCCTGATCTTGGGGAAAGCTCTCAGTTTTTCCCCACTGAGGATATTAGCTGTGGGCTTTTCATAAATGGCTTTTATGATGTTTAAGTATGTTCCTTCTATCCCAACTTTCTCGAGGGTTTTTATTAAGAAAGGATGCTGAATTTTGTCAAATGCTTTTTCTGCATCGATTGATATGATCATATGGTTCTTATCTTTTCTTTTATTAATGTGATGTATCACATTGATTGATTTGCGAATGTTGAACCAGCCCTGCAGCCCAGGAATGAATTCCACTTGATCATGGTGAATAATTCTTTTTATATGCTGTTGAATTCGATTTGCTAATATCTTATTCAGAATTTTTGCATCTATAACTTGGCAGGCCAGAAAGGAATGGCGGGAAATATTCAATGCGACGAACAGAAAAAATATGCACCTGAGAATCCTTTATCCAGCAAGTCTGTCATTCAGAATAGAAGGAGAGATAAAGGTCTTCCCAAACAAACAAAAATTGAAGGAATTCATCACCACTAAACCAGCCCTACAAGCGATCCTAAGGGGGATTCTGCGAGTGAAATGTTGCAAGGACCACAAAGGACTAGAGACATCACTACAGGCATAAAACCTAAAGACATCACAATGACTCTAAACCCATATCTTTCAATAATAACACTGAATATAAATGGACTAATTGCTCCAACCAAAAGACATAGGGTATCAGAATGGATAAAAAAAAAACAACAAGACCCATCTATTTGCTGTCGACAAGAGACTCATTTTAGACCTGAGGACACCTTCAGATTGAAAGTGAGGGGATGGAGGACTATTTATCATGCTAATGGAAGTCAAAAGAAAGCCATACTTATATCAGACAAACCAGACTTTAAATTAAAGGCTGTAACAAGAGATGAAGAAGGGCATTATATAATAATTACAGGGTCTATCCATCAGGAAGAGCTAACAATTATAAATGTCTATGTGCCAAATACGGGAGCCCCCATATATATAAAACAATCACAAACATAAGCAACCTTATTGATAAGAATGTGGTAACTGCAGGGGACTTTAATACTCTACTTACAGCAATGGATAGATCATGTAGACACAGGATCAATAAAGAAACAAGGGCCCTGAATGATACATTGGATTAGATGGACTTGACAGATATATTTAGAACTCTGCAACCCACAGCAACAGAATATACTTTCTTCTCGAGTGCACATGGAACATTCTCCAAGATAGATCACATACTGGGTCACAAAACAGCCCTTCATAAGTATACAAGAATTGAGATCATACCATGCACACTTTCAGACCACAATGCTATGAAGCTTGAAATCAACCACAGGAAAAAGTCTGGAAAACCTTCAAAAGCATGGAGGTTAAAGAACACCTACTAAAGAATGAATGGGTCAACCAGGCAATTAGAGAAGAAATTAAGAAATATATGGAAACAAATGAAAATGAAAATACAGCAATCCAAATGCTTTGGGATGCAGCAAAGGCAGTCCTGAGAGGAAAATACATTGCAATCCAGGCCTATCTCAAGAAACAAGAAAAATCCCAAATACAAAATCTAACAGCAAAACAGCAAAGACACCCCAAACCCAGCAGAAGAACAGAAATAATAAAGATTAGAGCAGAAATAAACAATATAGAATCTAAAAAAACTGTAGAGCAGATCAACGAAACCAAGAGTTGGTTTTTTGAAAAAATAAACAAAATTGATAAACCTCTGGCCAGGCTTCTCAAAAAGAAAAGGGGAACACCCAAATAGATAAAATCATGAATGAAAATGTAATTATTACAACCAATCCCTCAGAGATACAAGCAATTATCAGGGAATACTATGAAAAATTATATGCCACCAAACTGGACAACCTGGAAGAAATGGACAAATTCCTAAGCACCCACACATTTCCAAAACTCAAACAGGAAGAAATAGAAAATTTGAACAGACCCATAACCAGTGAAGAAATTGAAATCAGTTACCAAAAATCTCCCAACAAAGAACAGTCCAGGACCAGATGGCTTCCCTGGGGAACTCTACCAGACATTTAAAGCAGAGATAATACCTATCCTTCTCAAGCTTTTCCAAAAAATAGAAAGGGAAGGAAAATTTCCAGACTCATTCTATGAAGCCAGCATTACTTTGATTCCCAAACCAGACAGAGACTCAGCAAAAAAAAAAAAAAAAAAAGAGAGAACTACTTATTTTATTTTAGAGAGAGAGCGTGTAGGTGAGCAGGGGAGGGGGGTGGGAGGGAATAGACAGAGGGAGGGAGGGAATGAAGGAGGAAGAGAGAGAACCCCCAGCAAGCTCCACACTCAGCATGGAGTCCAACAAAGGACTCAATCCCACAACCTGGGATCATAACCTGAGCTGAATTCAAGAGTTGGAGATGTTTCACTGAGCCACTCAGGTGCCCCAAATGTTCATCACATTTTCTTAAGTGCTAAACTTCCTCACATTTAAAAATTCCTCATTATTGTTATTTCTTAAATATTCAGATGTATTTTCAGCTATAACTTTCCCCTCTATATGGATTTTATCTTGAATAATTATCCTACACTTAAAAATGAATCCTTGGTTCTTCAATTTATATTGCCAAAG